>NW_021628932.1:835000-1565365 GCF_002157705.1 Plasmodium gonderi
TTGTATGTATTTGTGTTCTTGTGTATTTCAGAATTTTTCTTCATTTGTGCACCAATTCATAATATATTTTTTTTTTAGGACAAAAATCCGGATGCATCAGCTGATACGTCATTTATAAAGTTAAAACAAGCATATGACGTTTTGACAGACGATGTGAGGAGAAGTAACTACAATCGATTTGGGGATTACAAGAATGGTAAAATTATTGTTCAGAATTATTTTATTGACGTGTCACACATTTTTTTTTTTTTTTTTTTTTTATATTCTTTTTCATTTCATCGTTTCATCCATTTTTAATCGTTATGTGTGCATATACATACAATGTTCGTGCACTTATTTACCTTTCTGTTCAGGAGAAGTAGACGACAACACTGCTACATTATTGATATGCCTTTCTTTGGTACAACACACCATGTTTTTCATTATAGGATATTTTTTATCATATCCACGGAAGCTGGAGTTTGCAAGACAAGTAAGTTTGATACTTTTTTACGTAGCACATAAAGGAGTTTTTTTTTTTTTTCGTCCCTTAACTGCACAGCATGTGTATGTGTGTGTGTGTGTGCATGCACTGAGTATACATATTTTCACAACGTTCCCAAACGCACACTTGTAAACATGAACGGAATTTTTTTTTTTTTCGCAAGATATTTTTGGTGTACAATATAGCTAGCTTTTGTTTTGAATTACAATTTCGATTTATTGAAGATGATACGACATTTGATTGGTTGCCCTCGGTTGGTTATCTATTGCCATATGAAAAGATAAAATTACTTAGGATGTTATTTCCTCTAGTTTTTTTTATTAGTATATGTGCTTCAGCTTATACATACACAGACAGAAATGCTACGCTAATTTATTTAATGAGATCAATTTTAGCAACGAACAGAATTGTTTTTGAAAGATCAAATGACGTAGTTGAATCAACGAATTATTTAAAAAAAAATGGAGAACAATTAGTTTCGAAATTGCAGGAAATGAGGAAAGCTGTTGATGGTAATAAGTCGTCTGAGCCAAATTTGAAAGAATCCAAAGAGGATGAAAAAGGGTGTTTGGAAGATGGAAAAAAAGATCCAAAGGATGAAAATAACAGTGAAGAAATAATACGTCAAAATATGAAAGAATTTGCCTTAACACTCGATTCCCACCAAATGGGTTTACTTGAAAAGTGTTTTGAGTTAATGAAAAGTAAAGGTGGCCCCAAGGGAAAGCAGAACAAGAAAAAGTCCTGGTTTGAATTTTTCTCCATGCAGATGATATTTGGAATTATATTCGTATATATATGGTTCACTACAAAGTGACCTCTGTAGAACCTCTAAGTTAATCGTTAAAAGTTATATGCTATCTGTTATATGTTAGTTGTTATATGCTATCTGTTATATGTTATCTGTTAAATACTAGCTGCTGGACGCTGTTAAAAATTGATATGAGTAAATGTGCAGGGTATTGGGAGGACGAGAAAAAAAAAAAGTAAAGATTATGACCACACCTTACAATTTCGTTCTCCCAATCTTACCCAAAGTTATCAAATTTTTCAAAAAAAAGAAACAAGAACGAAATTAACCCGCTTCTCCAGGAAGTATTATAAAAAATTAACGGACGAAAATTTTTTCGAGGAATAGATGAAGAACATACATATTTTGTGTTATTATTTAATTCATGATACATGCTAGTGCAAAGCTGAATAATCAAGTGAGTGCTAAACTTTAAAAACGAGAAATACTTTAAGATATCTCGTTATTGTTGAGTTCAGCAAGAAAGAGCACATCCGCCCCGTCCCTATGGACCCGTACGTCCCAGGTGTAAAGAGTTAATATACACACATGCATTTGTTCATAATTATGGAAAAAATGCAGAAAGCGTAATATTTCCAAATGGAATGATAAGGCAGAAAAAAAAAAAAAAAAAAAAAAATATGAAAAATGGAAAAATTCTGAAAACCGTGAAAAACCAAAAAAAAAAAACTTTCCCCAATTTGCTCCCCTTTTGTGAATTTTGCATTTATCTAAATGTACCCACTTTGACCTTTTAATGATGCAGCAAAGTGGACACTCATATGTATGCACACATGTATATGTTTATATATATATATATATATATATGTGTTTTTTTTTTTTTTTTTTTTTTTTAAATACCCCCATCCCACCCCCCATGTATGCACGTACATGCAAAGGGCGACTAGCCAAATCTCGTTATCAATTGTGTGACCCCCATTTTTTTTTTTTTTATCCATCCATCAATATAAGCCATATGTGCATATGTGTGGGGTCAGGTCTGTTTTTTGTATACAATTATTCCAAATGAATTGTGTGCACACATATGTATTTATGTATGTTCATACGAGGTGATATGAACTATTTTTAAAGATACCTTATTTTTAAGTCATTCATCTAAAATGAGTAAAAGTATAAATCTCATTTTAAAATGATAAGTCTTTGTTTTCGTGTCCATGCGATAGTGATGAGGGAAGAGACATGAGCACAAAAATGGAATCACGCACAACACAGTAGCTAGCTGGTGATAGAAAGCCACATTTTCGTATTACATTCTTGAATTAAAAAAAAAAAAAAATATAGTGGTGATGGTAGTAGTAGTGATGGAATTAGTAGTGATGCAAGTAGTAGTTATGCATGTAGTAGTGATGCAAGTAGTAGTTATGCATGTAGTAGTGATGCAAGTAGTAGTGATGCAAGTAGTAGTGATGCAAGTAGTAGTGATGCAAGTAGTAGTGATGCAAGTAGTAGTGATGCAAGTAGTAGTCATGGCAGTAGTAGTCATGGTAGTAGTAGTCATGGCAGTAGTAGTCATGGCAGTAGTAGTGATGGTAGTAGTAGTGATGGCAGTAGTAGTGATATTAATAAATAAATGAATAAATTATTTGATACAACGCGCAAATAATGTGATTGGTCGACATGGAGGCACGAAGCAAACGTGGAAACATGTACAATTTTTTTGTTATCCGTTCCCCAGGGTCACTTATTAGCGAGAGACACAGATACATATGCATGCACACGTTATGTCATTGAAAAGCTACCAGTTGTACTTATGGAATATATAGTTCTAAACTGTCCGCTGTGGAAAAAGCTGTTCTGAATTTCATCCCGTAAACAATCTATCGAATTGTTAAAGACATTCTCACCATAGTAGACATTTTGGCTTATGCAAGAATTATTGGGACAGGTTGAGTATGGGTAGATATATAGAGGAGCCTGGTTGTAACACCTGTTCGTGTATTCATTATTTATTTCATTAAAACAACTGGCTTGTGAAGTTGGTTGTGCATTGTTCGGCATAGTGTGCGGTACAATGCTTGGTGAAGTGTTATGCAAACTGTTTGTCAAACTGTTTGGCGCACCTTTTGTCACATTTTTATTCCTTTTTATGATTGACTTGGATAACTTTAAAGCATAAACATACATTTGCTTGTCATTCTGTGAAATTTCCATAGAATCAATATAACCACATAAAGCTACATTTTTAAAATTTTCGAAAAGTTTTCCTAATCGAGAATAAATCATGAATGTATGAAATAATCTTTTTCCACTTAATAACTCAAATAAATCATCACAAAAATGGTTACAATTTTTGTAAACAAAGTTGTATGTGTTTGGTCGGTATATTTTTCCAAGGACATTTAAAATTTCTGAAAATTGAGAATGTGTTATTTTCACATGTGTCAATTCATAACTTTTGCAATACTTCCCTATTGAAGACCTCTTGGGTTTGCATGTCATTATTCCATCCATGGAGAATGTGTATTCTCTTCCGAAAATTTCAATTCCTTGTATGTGTGAAAAGGGAGGTGATAATCGTTTATATATGTTGAAAAAGTGCATATTCATATTTTACAAATGTTGAGATGCACACGTATGAGTGTCTGTGGATACATGAACCGCATGAACATGTTCATATCTAGAGCGATGAATAAACTCATGTGGGAGTAGACAAAAGAGACAACGAACCTCTTTTTGTGTGTCTACCATGGATCCTCTCTTCTACCACAAAATTTCACTCCAGTTTTCACAAAAAAAAGGAACAAAAACAATTCATTTTGTGTGTAAACATTTTTCCACTCCTTTTGGGGTATATATCTGATTCTTAACACTTTTTTTAAATAAAAAATAAAAAAAAAATAAAAAAAAAAAATATAAAATAAATTTACCTTCTAACACAAAAATAAATCTATACTAAATTGTATAAATTTTCATCACTTACCAGTGTGTCGAACATTTTTCAAAAAAAAGGGAACGTCTAGGGTGTAGGTGTGTAGCCAGATATTCATTTATGTTGTAATGTTTGCTGGTCTTTTATATGACTTTGTCGGGACAAGAATGTTCATATGTGTATTTTATTCCTACAACGAATTAAATAACCGCAAAATTTTTTAAATGAAAAGAAAAAAAAAAAAATAAAATAAAATAAGAAAAAATAAAAAAATAATAATAGACTAAAAAAAATAAAATAATCCAACTGTTAGAATTTGTGATATTTTTTATTCTCCACACTGAACAAAATTGCCATCAAGGTAGTGAAACAGGTTTGGTAAAACAAGTTAAAAAAAAAAAAAAAAAAAAAAAGAAAAAGTGAAATGAACAAGTGAACACACGGAAATTGTTTTCACTTTTTTTTACTTTTTTTTCACTCATTTTCACTCGTTTTCACTTTCATTTTTCTAGAGAACTTTTATTGGCTGTTCAGACTTTTTCACGCCTAAAAAGATAAATATTTATTAAAAGGAAAAAACAAACAAACAAAAAAAATAAAATAAAATAAAAAAAAAAAAAAACAAAAAACGAAAAAAACAATTATGGTGGACGACAGCAGGGGTGCTGTGGAAAGGTGTAACTTTGTGTGAATTGATACCGATATATATATGATGTCACTAAACCTATCCCCTTTGCAACGTATTTTGAACAAATATTAAATGGCAATGTGCTCAAGTTGCACTTACAAAATTTTTCCTGTTGTTTCTTTAAGGTGAAATTTTTTTTTTTTTTTTTTTTTTTTTTTTTTTTACACATTTTCCTATTCACTGTTCTGTTGTGGGAACATTTAAGCGGAAAGAAATCTCATATATACTTGCTCTGTATACATGTGCGTATGTGCACATATTTATATATACATACAAATATACATGTACACATACACATACGCATACACATTTACTTATTTACCAATGTGTTCCACCATTTGATGTCTTAATTTTTTCTATTTGCTCCATGATAAACGTTAACCCTTCTAGAGGTGCATTTTAAACGCCGTGGTGTGAAACCTGTTTTTGCACACGCACTGGAATAAATTAGGGAAATTCTTCTGTCCCGTTTTCCATCTTCAGAAAAATAAACAATCATCTCATTTAGCTCTTCGTGGGTACATATACACATGCACGTATGCGCGATAAATTTTTTTTTTTTGTCAGGAAAAATAGAAAAATGGTATAGTTTACCAAAAATTACTAAAAAAGACAAAACCCTTATTTAAAAAGAATAGGAACGGAACATAATGGAGAATTAGTGTTCATTATAAAGTGTTTATAATGCAAAATTATTACGGAACCACCTTCCCACCATAATGACCACTTAACTATTCTTCACCTTTTTTGTGAAAATTACAAATGTGTTATTTTGTCTGTGCTCTTAGGAATTACATATGATCCAAGGCAAACTTAAAGAGGCAACTAAAAGTGGAAAGAAGGTGAATAATACAAAACATGCAATTGGGAGAACATCACTTTAAAAAACTCATAATTATTAGCCTTAAAACAAACGTACATCAGCAAAATGAAGGGAAATGGTTTTTCTGATAAGGTTATATGCACAAAGTTATACATTTGATGTGGGTGTCAAAAGACCTCGTACTTAGCCCTTCATGAGCATTAGTTTGCATAGAAAAAAGAATAAAAAGTAATAAAAGTGAAATTAACACACTTTGCAAGTTTGCAAAATAATGTGCAATTTTCTTGTATTTACCTTTTCAACCCCTTTTCCTTACCTACCTATCTGCCTATTTGCTTTTTTTTTGCTTTTTTTTTTTTTTTTTTTTCTTCTTTTTTGTTGCTGTTTCTTTTTTTCCGAACTTTATTATGTGTCTGACGTTACCTTTACTTTCATAAGTTCATTTGTATAGAAGATTTAAGTTCTCACATTCTACCCCTTCGAGAAAATAAAATCTTTTTAAAAAATAAAAAAAAGTTTATCAAGTTCAATCAAGTATTAAAAAACAGAAATGGTATGGATATACTTATAATGTGTTTTTCAGAATAAAGGTTTCATATATGTTTCCCAAGGAGTTACAATTTATCAGAAATGGCACAAAATATATGTCTTTCCTCATAAACGTAACATACATATATGGGCACATACACTAACATGTGTGTAAATTTTTTATGAATATATTTTTTGGGTCAAAGGCATATCCCAACTTTGTCATACTTTTGTACTAATTCCTGGTTTTTACCTGTTCTATCATTTAGGGCTTGCATATGTTTGCATCCCCCCCCCCCTGTTAAACGTATTATTAAATTTGTAAGAAACGTGCGAAGTTGTATTTTCAAAGAGATGTAAAAAAAAAAAAAAAAAAAAAAAAAAATCAAGAAGCATTAAAATTCGCAAATACTACGTTACAATTTTTCATTTTTGCAGAAAAATAGTATATAAAAAAAAAAAAAAAAAAAAAATGGTGCTTAGTATATATGTTTACATGCACAACTACAAACGAATTATATTCATATTTTACATTATCATATTTTTTTATTACACTATCAATCACACAACTGTTAGAAAAAAGCTCAATTTTCTTTTCTTTTAGTCGCTAGTTATTTAGTGTGACAAAATGATGGCAGTCACATGAACAATTGAGCACTCCTTTATGTGTTACATAAAAAATACAGATACTTACACTCATCGTCATAAAACTAGAGAGTTGTTTCACATGCACAGTTCATATTTTTTTTTTTTTTTTTTTTCTTTTATCCATTTTTGTAAAAACGTTTGTACTTAGTTTATTTTATTTGTAGCTATTTTAGATTAAATGATGCATTAAGATGGCTAGCTAGGGAGAAAAAAAAAAAAAAAAAAAAAAAAAGACAATAAAAGACAAAAATTAATTGTATTTTCTGAGCAAATGTATACAACTATTAAATTCTACAATAGTTTTAGGAGAAATATTCATGAATACAAGACTTCAAATGGCTAGAGAAAAACATGTTTTGCATGAACGCTCAAAAGAGAATAAAAAAAAAAAAAAAAAAAAAGAATTAAATAAAAAAAAGACGAAAAGATGTTGTATTTTCTGAGCTAATGTGTACAACTATTAAATTATACAACTGTTTTAAGAAAAAGTATTTACAATCCCAAGGCTTCAAATAATTAGAGAAAAAACATTTTTTGCATAAAAGCTCAAAAAATAAAGTATAAAAAGAAAAGAAAGGTTATAAAAGAATCAAAAAAGTTATTTTAAAGTTTAGAAAAAATCTTGAAAAAATGTTTTAAAAGATTTATAAAAAAAAATTAAAATAAATAAAAAAAATAATTATAAAAAAATATAAATATAGAATAATTTTAAAATATAATTATAATTATTTAAAAAAAAAAATAAAATAAATAATTTAATTAAATTTTTAAATAAAACAAAACTATTACCAAAACAAAAATCTATAAACGTAAAATAAAATCAATCTAACACTAAAGTTAATACGAACTAATACAAATTCACACCGGACATCCATCAAACTTGAACAAAACATCCATCAGAATTATATCAAACCTTCATAAAACATACAACATATATTTACCCACACACACACACACAATCATCAAATATTCATCTAATATTCATTAAAACTACACCCCCAAATTTTTGTTTAATTTATATCAGACGTTTGTGTAACTCTATCAAACCTACACCAAGTGTTCGTTCACATCAAGCACTCATCACGCTTTTCCAAATTTACATAACACATTCATCAAACTTATGCTAAACGCAATCCAAATTTATGCCAAAATTATATCCTATTTACACCAAGCCTACACAAAGCTTTGAGCAGAACTAATGTCCAAATCAAAACCAAAATAATTTAAGATAGACATAAAAAAAAAGAAAAAAAAAATCGTTTTCGAGGTCATATATACATATGCTGTAAGAAGAGAAGAATAAGCACCCTCATCCAAGCTATATTTTACACGAGTACCTTTGTTAATTAAACTAGATTTCAAACAAGGAGTTTTTTTTTTTTTTTTTTTTTTTTTTTATTATTGATTCTTCATAAATACAAGAGTTTTTCTTTTTTCTGTTTTTTTTTTTTTTTTTCTTCTACCCCTTTTTAATATTTGCTACATTATTCGTTATCCTTCAAAATGGCTTGTTCTAATTTTAACTCTCCATATCAAGCGGAAAAAAGAAGAACTGCAGAAAATATTGATAACGTGAAGCTGGAATCTGTAAGCGCGGCCGTTAACTACAGGGAAATGGGTAAGTAAAAGTACACACTGGTGTGTTTAACTGAATGTGCATAAGTGTGGGGTTGCTTATGCGAATGTGTGTATACGCGAGTTTTCACATGGGAGTATGTGTATATGCGAGTTTGCTAACATAAGCAAGGACACATTTTTTCTTTCTTTTTTGCAGATCTCATACTTTTTCCAGAAGGGTCACTAAAGAATATCAACAACACAGTCGTGAGCGAGAAACATTTAGTTGGAAAATCAGTCGCTTTATATTTTTCCAACGGAAGTGATCCCAAATGTAGGGCATTTCTTCCCTTCCTACAACAGGTATGTGTATGCATTATACATAGTGAAGTATATCTATTTATATTACGTGCACCTTCCATTTGTTTTAGCCTGCATAGAGATATAAAAAATAAAAAATATTCATGCTTTTATAAAATTAAGCTGTTTTCAGTAGTACATTTTTGATAGCTGACATACACATCTACACATCCATAGATTTACCTGCACATGTACATCTACATATATACAGCATAACACAAAATTTCATCACCTCCCACAAACCCTCCATTGCTACACACATATCATTACTCCACTTTTAGTACTATAAAACTATTAACGAGGGAGGATCTAGTCAAAAAATTGAAATAATTTTTGTGAGTACGGATCCGGATAGAACATCCTTTGAAGATCACAAGAAGCATATGCCATGGCTATATGTTGACATAGCTGATCCTTTAACAGATATTTTAAAAAAACATTTCAGAGTTATGAATCCTTATGAAGTTCCATTCTATGGCACCGGGCCCAGAAGTGATGTTCCATGCTTAATTGTTATTGGTAGTGATGGAAGAGAGGCTCAACTTTTGCATGTTTGCAGTGGAAGAGATGAAGGTGAAAAGGGCATTCTACGGTGGGACTATAGGAATAATGTTTACTCCCTGAATAAAAACGAATCCTCCTTTTGAATGAGAACTGGGGGGAAGAAGGGGAATGAAAATGAAAATGAAAAGAAAATAAATTAATTATAAAAAAGAAAAGGGAAAAACACCAAAAAATGGAAAAAGAAAAACACAAAAAAAAAATTACAAAAAAAATCCCAACCCCCACCCAAAATAACTTTGCACAATTTATAATTTTTTGAAGTAACACTTCTGCCTTTGATGTCACATTTTTACCCATACATGCATAGAACAAGTTGCTGTTAATATGAAGTTAGGCTAGACAAATTCATCAGACTATATTTGTATCCGAAAAGGCGGATATATATAAGCACGTCGTCGAATGATGGATGTGTATGTATGTGCGCCCCCTTCCTTCATATTCTTCTTCTTATTCTGTGTTTGTATATCATGGTTTTTTTTTTTACATTCATACAAAAGTGCGTTAATATTTATATTTCCTATTATTTTTTTTTTTTTTTTTTTCCTTTTTTCTATTTTCAAAATTTGCGTCTTTGCAAATTCGTACCCTTTTTTTATATTTATGTTTTATATATTCTTAATGTGTAATTTTGCTTATATAAAAAGTGACAAATTAAGCTTTAAAATGAGCATAACTTTATTTTTGAGAGAGACTTAAATATTTGTGATAAAAAATAATATATATATATCACCTTCTTAATGTTCCCACTGGACGTGATTGGGAATGAATAGAAATGATTAAACGCGATTGGACGTAGTCATTTGATATTCCAGCAGGAAGCATATAGTATTCCTATAAAAGATTCATAGCGTTCCTAGAAAGACGTGTAGTGGTGGTAGTGGTGCCAGTAAAGGTGTAGCTCGGTCCCAACTCTCTCCCTTCCCAAAAAGACATGTGTAAAGAATAGTGCGAAATTTAATTAAAACACAATATAAATGTACGCTTAAGAGTTCACAGAAAGAAAAATTTGTGGATTTTGTTTGTTGAAGAGTTAAAGAGCAAATATGAAAATGTTTCAGCTGAATGAAGGTTTTAATGTCGTAATTTTATTCTGGTGTGCGTTTTGGATCGAGGTGGATATCTAAGTATTAATGCAAAAGTAAGTTCATGAGAATCAATATTTAACATCTTTCCATGGTATGTGATCTAGAAAATGTGAAGTGTGAAATGTGGAAGATGTGAAAATTGGAGAAAAAAAGAAACGTGGCATTTTTTTTTTTTTTTCTTATCCTAGCCACCCTTGTTTTATGCGAAGAAAAAAAAGAAAAAAAAAAAAAAAAAAAGTGCATGTAAAAAGGTTTGTGTATATATAGTACGTTGTACGCAATTTTTCGTGCATATAAGCATTTTTTCGAATTTTTACTATTTTTTTTTTTTTTTTTTTTTTTTTGTCATAATTGCTCTAAGACTGATTTTCCCCACTCTTTGGATTCTCTACCACCATTTGGAGTGGCCATTTTGTGTGTTAATAGGATTTCCATTTAGGGTACCACTTGGAGTACTATTTTCCTTGTCAATAACATTACATGGCTACCATTTGTGTCCGAGTTTTTCTTCTTTTTTTTTTCTTCCTTTTTTTCTTCCCTTTTTTTCGTCTTTCATTCATTTCTTATATCCACGCGCTAAATAAAGTTAAGTGGGGTTAGTAGAAGCTCAATTTTTACTCGTGTGATTAAAAGTTTTTTTTTTTTTTTTTTTTTTTTCTTTTTAAGTTTATTATGACATACTTGTATATTGTGGTACTATATTTTCTGTCATGACAAGTTTGCGATTATTTTTATCATCAGCACACAAAATAGTAACTTGATTTTTGTTAATCTTGTGCACATTTCTATATACACCCCTTAGTTATACACAGTCATATGCACATGTTTGATAATTTCATATACAGCAGGAAAAGGAAGTAGGGTAACAACAATTGCATACTCATTTGTACACGTGCGTATGAAACCGTTCTTATGCATGTAATCCCAGACACTTCTCTGCTGCCATAAGCCACACACACACTTTCCCCCTTGTGAATTCCTGCAAAAGTGCACAGTAAAAGAAAAAAAGAGAAAGAAAGATATATTTATTAAGAGCACTTATATATATATATATATATATATATATATATATATATATATACATGCATTGTCTACATGTGTTTGTATTTAAGAATACATTCATCAAGGAGAATATAAACAATTTGATAAATAAAAATTATAACGATTTTGTTAATTAAAACTGGAGATGAAGAGTATGAAATGTATATACTTGTCCCTTCTTTTTTGGTTTTGTTGTATGTTTTTCACATATTATTACGATGCGTATGTTAAATGTGTGGTATGGGATGGAATTTCAGATGAACAATCGAAAAATGTAAAACATTTGACACATGATGTTGAATTACAAATATATAGTCAACACACACTTAATTGTATAGCTTTATTTTGCAACAATAAAGAGTTGAAGTGCAAAAATGTGTATAAAGAATTTGTTGAAGCATCTAACGAGATAGCCAATGATGAAATAGTATTTGTATATGTAGACACTATTGCACTCAAAAAAACTGCTGATAATTTTGAAATAAAAAACATTCCCAAAATATTAACCTTTAAAGATTTCGATCCAGAAAAAGGGTATACATTTAGTAAAAAATATACAAAAGAAAATATTCTAGAATGGTTTAAATTATTACCTATACCTTCTATAGAAATTATGGAAATAAATAATGTAGATAAATATGTTGAAATGCAAAAAAAGAAAGGATATGCAAGTATTATTGCATTTTGTTTAAAAAATTCTGATAATGTACATAAATTTTTTCATTTTGGAGAAACACATAAACTACCTAATTTATCAGTTGGGTTAGTTTACATTGACCAATATGATGAAACAAGAATTGAAATTTCCAACGGTCCTGGTGCAACTCTTCCAAATGATAGAATAAAATATAAGGATGTATACAAACCTGAAAATAATGTATGGGTTTCAAATGATATACTTACATTTGCCATTGATTACATGGCTCAATTTCCTGTCATTATTAATTATAGTAGAAAAATCAATAAACCTCTGAAAGGTGAAATTTATGTGTATATTTACAACCATTTTGGTCTTTATTCTGACACATTGTATGTAGAGTTGATTCCTGTCATACTGAAGCATCATCCACAGGTAGGATTGTTTTTTTTACCACATATTCATGTAATAGTGGAAACAGAAACAGTTGTTTTATGAGTTCTAAAACATATACGTTATGTCATCACATCTTCCACTACATGAATGTAAAGATGCATTAGGAAGAGAAATACATTTCTTTCTTATCTTATTGCACAATCAACATATCACACATTTTTATTTTTCTTTATTTTTTTTTAACATTCTTCATGGATATAGTTAAAATTTGTTTTCCCCAAGAAGGATGAAATAATTGAATTGGTTGGGACAGAAATGGGTGGGAATTTCATCCTTGTGGTAGATTACAGAGATGCATCAGTTGATGTACTTTACGGATTGTTAAGACCTAAAAAATATATTAAAGAAATGAAAGCAGAAGACATGAAATATGAACAAGTATCCAATATAATAAACCAATTTTATAACAATGAACTTTCTCGAATTGTAAAATCTCAAAAAGAAGTTAAAAGAAGAGAACAGGAGAATTATCAAATTTTATGTGCCAATAACTTTGAATCATTTGTACTTGACCCAGAGAAAATTATTTTAATTTTTTACCATGTGGAAGGTTGTAAAGAATGTAAACCACTATTTTCATTTTGGAAAAGTGTATCTAATTATTTTCATTTAGAAAATAAATATAAAGATGTTTTAGTAGCTACCATGGATTCTAAGTTGAATGACATGTTTGATGAATCGATTGATTTTTACCCTAGTGTGGCTATTTACCCTAAGGGTTAGTCAAATTTATATTTTGGCACTGCCAATTTTTTTTTTTTTTTTTTTTTTTTTTTTTTTTTTTTTTTTTTTTTTTTTTTTTTTTTTTTCTTGAGATGGTTGTAATGTATTATTGTTGAAATGATATTTCCTTATCTGCTTCTACTTATACACACCATGAAAATTGCGAACCCTCGTTCGTTACGCATAAAACCATGTCCTTACACATTTTTTCTCCTTATGCTTTGTATATATAGGTGAAAACAAGTTGAAGAAAAAAAAAATTCTCCTTTTTCCTATCAAATTGGACACGCTGATTGATATAGTAGATGAACTTTTAGAAGGAGTGCAGGAAGATTTGTAAAAATATGTTGGATTGTGGATTCTTCTTGTTTAGCCCCCATCCATCTCCCCACATATATACTCAAAAAAAAAAAAAAAAAAAAAAAAAAAAAAAAATTCACTCAATGCATGCATCGTGTGAAAATGCATTGACACAATTTTTGATCCCATTATCTGTGTAGACTCTTATTTTTTTGCAACACTTGATCACAATTTTTTTCTTTTTTTTCTTTATTTTGCCGGCTTTTTCATATTAATTCTGATGTTGCAACTTTTCACGTGTATGCCTTATACGTTGGGTTATTTTCACCAATACATGTGTGTAAATGTGTATAAATGTGTATACATGAATATACTTGAATATATATATATATATATATACATACATGATCATGTCTACTTTATTATGTTACTCTTTTTTTTATTTTTTCAATTTTTTATATTTATTCACAAAATATACAGTTTTCACGATGTTATTTTTCTAAATGCTGCTTCACGCTGTTTCGTGTTACTTCATTTTTTTTTTTCTTTTTCTTTTTCCATTTTTTTTTTTAAGTGTCTCAACTTCATTTACATGAAACAGAAAAGGATATCCCAACTATTCATCAACAAACCAATATGCATACAAAAATATACACCGTAGTCAAATCCAAATAGATGTAACGGATGTGTGTCCACCGTGTGTGCAGGAGAATCTCATTAACATTTTGCAAACACAAAATTGTAAACGAACAGATTCTCTTGTTTTCCATATAAAACATGTACATGCCAATCGATATGAAAAAAAGCATGTTCAAGGAAGAAGACTTAAAATTGAGTCAAAATTAAAAAAAAATAAAAAAAAAAAGACAGTCAAAATAATCGGTGAAGTGAACAACAAATCAAGTTGGTATCCAACACAACGAAGAAAATTTTTCCCTTTTTTTTTCCCCTTTTTTTTTCTCATTTTTTTCTCATTTTTTTTCTCTTTTTTTTCTCATTTTTTTTCCCTTTTTTTTTCCCTTTTTTTTTCTCATTTTTTTCTCATTTTTTTTCTCTTTTTTTTCTCTTTTTTTTTCTCTTTTTTTTCTGTTTACTTTCTCTTTTCTACTCTCACCACATCTCCACCCCCCTCGACGTGACAAAAATGATATACCTTACGAAAGTTATCAGTAATGCGTGTTTATCCATACTGAACTGCGGGCTGTGCTTGTCTGCAATAAATTTGGCCAGAAAGATGGTGGTGGCAGACTTTAAAATTTGCCCTCGTGGGTATGCAAGATGTAAAAAGGAAAATTGGTATTTTGCAACGTTTTATTTCACACTATATGCGAGTGCTTTATTTGGATGTTTAATTTCTCTATATTTCAAGGATGCAAACAGAAGAAAGCGTATGATGGTAAGTCACTATTTATATATTATAGGAAGTTTATTATCTCTATATAGTTCTCCACATATAGTAATATTTTTATTTTCTCAAGCTTTTTTTGGACTAGCTATTGGATGTTCAGTTGTAACAGCACCTTCTTATGTATTGGAATATTCTCCAAAAGAGCATCAAAAATTTTATGGGTTCTATATACAGATATTTTTTGCCGTAGGAATATTAATTAGTTATATATTTGGAGCTTCGTATATAAGTATCAGACTTAAAAATCAGAAGACATGGCATTGGTTTGTTACATTAATGTATAAACTTCATTTTGCAATGCCTTTAATATTTAGTCTAGTTTCTCTACTTTTGTTCTATTTTGTATTTACCATGGATACCCCTTTACATTTATATGAATCCAAAAAATTCAAAAAATTTGATAAATTGAAGACTAAGATAAATGTTGCAGATTTTGATGAAAAAGAAGAATATCATAAACATAAATCAACATATGAAGTCAGTTTATTAGCAAAAGAAGTATCAATCATAAGTTTATTTCAAAATGATACATTAAAGAAAACTTCTTTTATTGGTATGTTACTATGCTTCTTATATTCAGCAAATGGATCCTTTTTATTTCTCAATACAATATTTTTATTTTTTCATGCTCTTTCAAATACACTGGCAAATACACTTGCATCAGTTGGATTTATATTATTATATCTTATTAGTTCAATAGTCTGTACACAATTTGTTGATAAATTTGAGAAAAAAAATATGCTAATTTGTGGCCTACTTATCCAAGTCATTTCAGTAACATGTTTAACAGGATCATATTTTATTGACTTTACAACTGTTGTACATAAAATTATGCTAATTATGGCTATAGCTTTTTATTTAATTGGATTATCTCTTGGATTCGGACATGTTATATGGACACTTGTGTTTGATTTATTTCCAAAGGAGAGTAAGGTTGTGGGAGCATTTTTTTCTTATTATTCTCTTTTTATTGGTGCCCTTTTCATTTCTCTAATTCTTGAATTCATAAATACAAAGTATTATGCTTATTTTTTCATTTTGTGTATTATATCTCTAAGTATTTCCATCTTTGCCATCAGCAAATTTTATAAAGACAATGTTGTCATCATTGCTAGACACCCCTCTATCGATGAATAGAATTTGTCTCCAGGAGCTGAGGTAAAAAAGTGATCCAAGCATTCATGCATAGGAAAAAGTCAACTATGCCAGAAAAAAAAAAAAAAAAAAAAAAAAAAAAAGTGATGGAATTGAAGATAGTTCTTGTGATGAATGGAAGATAATTCTTGTGTTGAATTGAAGATAACTCTTGTGTTGAATTGAAGATAACTCTTGTGTTGAATTGAAGATAATCCTTGTGATGGAATTGGCGTACCTGAACACGCTACAGACCCTACAGACCCTGTGGGGGATAAGCGTTGTTTGTTTTATTTGATTAAACGTGTGAATGTGTTACGCGTCCTTTTTTTTTTTTTTTTTTTTTTTTTTTTTTTACTTTGCACTACTTTGATTCATTTTCTTCATCTTTGCTTCATTTGCAATATTTTCTTCCTTTTTTTTTTTTTCCTTTTCTCATTCATTTTGCACACACTTTTATAATGGGCATCCTTTTTGTGTTATACACTAATTTATTCTCTAATGCAGACCCATTAGGTTGTCATAATTATTACAAAACTTTTATTTCAAAAATAGAATCTCTCCTTACTTTTTCGTCTTATTGTGAATTTATAACCTTTAAAGGTGTTTTCTATTTTATGCTTTCATTTTACAAAATTATATTCCTTAAATGTGTTTTTTTTTTTTTTTATACAATAGAATACTCGCTTAGCCAAAATGTCAATTATAACCAATCCTCTAATAAAACACATTAACACCCTCCTTAAATTTACACTTATACTACTCCCCATTTCTGCTTGCATATATAATTCCTTCTTTTTTTTTTTCTTAACAACTTTATAACATTTCTTACGTTGGTACTGGAGTAGCTGAAGGAGAGAAGATAACTTATCACACATAGTTTCTCCCCACTCCAGTACTTATCTCATGTATAAATATATCCACATTTATCATTACGAACAAAATTTATCCATTTTTTTAATTGACACTTCCTACCAAAGATATAACCTTACCTCTCCGATTAGATACAATGTATAAATATTGTGCAAAAATAAAAAAAAAAAAGTCGCAATTTTGGGAAGAGTCAGTAACATATTTGGGAGAGACTCTATAGAATAAAAATATTATTTTTTTTTTTTTTTTTTTTTTATATTTCTGCTGTCATGAGTTATTTTTTTGTGGTTGTAGATTCGTATAAGAGATGGGGAAAGAGGACGAAAGAAGCGAAAAAATTGAAAAAAAAGGGAGGGAACAATCACTTTTATTGCCATTTTCATAAAAAAAACTTTAACAGAACATTAGTGTAAAAGATTACACCTGCATGGGTCATATATATATATATATATATATATATATATATATAATTCCACAATTTTTTAAACGTAAATGGACACTCTTTCCTCTTGAACACACATATCTGAACGTGCAGAGACAAAGGAATCAGAAAAATAAAATATCCGTATCATCTATGTCTCACTTTTTCCATCTTCAAGCGACGAAGACCATAAAATTATCAGGAAATAATGAAGAACGAAAGAACAACAAGAATTGTATTTCTTCTATGCTTAATTATTTTTTTATTTATTATCATAAGAACATGTGGGTGCGAAAAGATAAAATTAGAAAGGGTTTCTTTTGACAAGGAGTCCATTAAAGGTGTTATAAAAAATAAAATAAAAAAATTCAGTGAAAGCAAATTAGTGCTTGTGACTAACATACAAAATTTGCTGCAAACTCATGGAGATTTTTTGCAAATATTGAGAGGAGGTGAAGATGGGAGAGGTCACCAGATTGGAAAGTTCGCACAAATTGGGCATAGAAGTGGCAGTAGTGGCAGCAGAGGCAACAGTAGGAGTGGCAGTAGTGACAGTAGTGACAACAGTGGAAACTCTAATTGCATGGCAAACTGGGAGGAATGTGAACTGCACCCATCAGATCAAGCCATGTTCGATGGATTAGTAATAATATTAAACGTTCTGGATGACAATGTTATGGAATACATAAACATCAATTATGTAAAAGGATTTCTGGAAAAGAAAAAAAACATTTTTTTAAGTGTAAACAGTGTAATTGGAAAAAGTGGAATGCATTTTCTAAATCAGTTGAATGTTAATGTATATGGAAATATGTCATATGTCATAGACAGTTTTAATCAAAGTTTGCCAAATGTACAAAAAAATTCTCATGATGGAAGGAAAATTACAATAGGAGAAGTAGAACATTCATTTTATACGAGTGAAATAATACAAAATACACCAATTTTTTCTCATCATGTTATTTCCAATTCAAGCATGTTCATCCCAGTGCATGCAAGCAAAATAAAACGTATTTTATTCAAAGGGACAGCACATTCCATATTGTTGAAAAAAAAGTACTTTCTTGAACTTGTGACATGCACAAAAAATTGTTTACTTTTTGATAAGAATGATAAATTTAGAAAAAAATATAATAAAGGAACTGATTTACTATTAGTGTCAGGTATTCAATTGGAAAATAATTCCCGATTTATTTTTTCGTCATCCACAGAAATATTTTCCAATCTATTTTTCCAGCTTAATGAAGAAAATAAAATTTTTTCTCAAGACATAATTCTGTGGAATTTTAAAAAAATTGGTATTATTCGATATAACAATTTTAAATTACACAAAATTGAAAATAAAAAGGAGGAAAATTTTTTTGTAAATGATTTAATTCATATGTCCATTGATCTCTACGAATTGAAGAATGATTTTTGGGTACCTTTTAAAAAGGATGATGTACAATTTGATGTTATTAAATTGAAAGTTAATAGAAGAAATTTTTTAAATATCTATAAAGGTATAGACAATCCAACATATTATAAAAATTTTCAACTGCCAACTGAACATGGTGTATATAAAATACAAATATACTACCTAAGAAAAGGTTACAATATATTAAATTTGAATTACTTCCTTACTGTTCGATCTCCATTACATTATGAAAAAAATAAAAAAGTGCATTTTCCATTTTACCCCTTTTATTTCTACATTTACATGTCTCTTTTTTCTTTTTTTTTATTCATTTTGATCCTTCTGTTTGACCACTGGGGCTCTTGCGAAAAAAGCACCCATCCCTATAAGAACAAAGTCGAGTAGAATTTTTATGTCCCCTTTTTATTCCTTTTTTTTTTTTTTTTATTTTCCATGCTCTTGCCATGTTGCAAATAGGTGAATTATGTACATGAATTTTGTATGTCAATTTTGTATGTCAATTTTGTATGTCAATTTTGTATGTCAATTTTGTATGACAATTTTGTATGACAATTTTGTATGTGCATTCCTACTGCATATTCGGAAATAATGAAGCAGAAGATGCGTAGTTATTTGGACATTTTTTACCCACTTGATGTGGTGCATACACCCCTCTTGAGTTGTTGTGCAAATTGCTTTTTTGTTACTCTCCATGCGAACACATATGCATACATCTTCATGAATGTTCATATTATATGAAAATTATACATGGATATAACTCTTCAGGAGCAATATATATGGGGTCTGCAGCAGTTTCAGCTTAATAGCCTTGCGTCTTAATTTTTGGAATAGAACCTACCTATTGTGCCCTTTTTTGATTTTATGTATGATTTAATATTTACGGTATGGGAGCATTTACTTACAGCTGGTGATGTAGGTATAATGTCCCTTACTATTTGTGCTATCGAACCTGTATAACATTCTTATGCCCATAATGCTTATTTATTTTGTTTTATTTATTTATTTATTTTTTTTTTTTTTTTTGTCGCAACGGTATAACTAAGTTGCACATGTTTTCACACCATAAAAATATATATATTTCCGACTAATAACTAACCCAGGATGATTGTTCATGTATGTGTAGAGGAATAGTGGAGTTGTTTATTAAAAAAAATATTTTGTCGTCCATTTGTGCAGAAAAATGTGGAGAGGAAATGGTAAAAGCGAAAAAAAAAAAATTATATCTACTTTTGTCGAATGTATAAAACAAGTGTAGTTGAACTGGTAAAAATGCCTAAGCAGAGAATATAAAATTTTAAGTAAAAAAAAAAAAAAAAAATTATAATTTCATATTGCAAATGAATTAGGGAGCGAAATAATTCAAAAATGTGCGTGAAATACATGTTTTTTATGTTATGTATAATTTTATCTCAATATAGCAAAAGTGTAGGTTGTTAAACACGAAACTGGTAATTTTAGAACAAGTTCTTACTAACATTTTTAAAACAAGTTACCCTGGACATATGGGCTCACCCAGCATTGTTTCTTCCACGGCAGAAATTACATACATGGATCTGATTTATCAAGGCGTTAATTCTACATAAACGTGTTCTGGAGAAAGAAAAAATAATTATAAATAGGTGGGTACATATAGATAGGATGAATGGATAAATAAATAGATAAGTAAATAAGTAAATAGATGAGTAAATAAATAGATGAATAAATAAACAAATAGATGAATAAATAAACAAATAGATGAATAAATAAACAAATAGATGAATAAATAAACAAATAGATGAATAAATAAACAAATAGATGAGTAAATAAATAAATAGATATGTAAATATATAACTAAATATCTGTCGAAAAGGCAAACCCGCTTCTTTTCTTGATAAGAACACTCCCTAGCGTGAACACCAGAAAAATGAAATATATTAACAACTTGAAAGATATTGAAAATAAAATAAAATCCATCTGCGATAACTGTTGCGTAGACGTACCGAAGATATTAATTGTAAGCAAATATGTAGGAAATGAGGAAATAAATAACATCCACTCATATGACAAAAAATATCACTTTGGGGAGAATTCTCTTGAAGCTTTGGAAGAAAAGTCACGACAGCTGCCACAAACCATAAAGTGGCATTTCATAGGGAATCTTCAATCAAAGAAATGCAAGGCTTTAGCAAATGTAAAAAATTTGCACATGGTGGAATCATTAGATAAGCAAAAAAAAGCTATTTTGTTAAATAATTATTTAAAAATTATGAATGAAAATTTAAAAAATGGCAATAACAATTTAAAAAAAATTCGTGTGTTAATGCAAGTTAAGACAACAGACGACCCGAATAAAACTGGAATTATGCATAGCAACTATGATGACATTGAAAGTACAATTTTGTACATTATTAACAATTGTGAATTCTTAATTTTTAAGGGACTTATGACGATTTCCTCCTTAGATATAACAAATAGAGAAAACTCCTTCATAATTTTGAATGATATTAAAAATAAACTGCTAAATAATCCTGTTATAAATAATTTTTTTCGCGGAAAAAAATTTCATATGAGTATGGGCATGTCTGGGGACCTTGAACTAGCCATTAAGCACAGAACAACCCAGCTGAGAATTGGGAGTGCCATTTTTGCCTAACCCGTCTATAATTTTTTTCCCATTTTTTACCTGCATTGTTAATGCATGCATTTGTTTATCTATGTACTTATTTATTTACCTATTTATTTATTTACTTATTTATTTACTTATTTATTTATTTACCTATTTATTTACTTATTTATTTACGTATTTCTTTATTTACCTACTTATTTACTTATTTATTTACGTATTTTATTTTGTTATTATTTTTTTTTTTTTCACAACGGCTAGCCGCTAATGTGCACAGAAAAAAAAAATAAATAAACACATGAATGTTCATATGTACATATTAAACATTTGCATGCATATAAAAATACACCAATTCATGCATACCCTTTTTTTTGCACACAGAAATATGCAAACACATTTTTTTAAGCCCATTTCAGTTATATGGCTTTCCTAAATTTTTATTTTCTCATTAACACAGATAAAATTAATAAATTTGTCTTCTTTAGATTTATTTTGTCTTCATTGAATTAAAATTAAATAAGAAAAAAAAAAATAAATAAAAACAATCCCCACATTCATATGGTCATAAAAAAAAAATTAGAAAAATTGCATAATTTGCAAAGTACAAAATGAGAACGCGTGAATGAGTAAAAAAAAAAAAAAAAAAAAAATGTATGCATGTGTATATATCCACATATTTGTGCATTAAGAATGGGTATACACATAATAATCATTTTATGTGCATACAACAGAACAAAAAATATGCTAAATGTGTATATGCATGTAGGTATGTATGTATGTATGCATGTATGTATGCATGTATGTATGTATGTATGCATGCATATATATATATGCATACGTATACGCGTTATCATAGGCCTATATTGGGGCCCCACACATATCTGCCATCCTTGCACAAGCACTTGGTGTATCAAGTGGACGATCCGTTGGTTGATGGAGAGCCACCTCTTATTTCGATAGAGGCCAAAGAAAAATGTCTCTGTAGAAGTTCGGTAGGATACATGTAACTGCATGTGAGGTAAGGTACACAACTTTAGGGATAAATTTTATATTCTAACTTTTGTTGTAACATCTTTCCATTACGCTAGGTATATTTTCATTGTGATCCCCCATGACGTGTACATCCCTATGTCAAGTCTTCCTTTAGACTCTATGCATCATCAAATACCCATAACTGCAAGAACTGAATTTCAAATTCATCATCGTACGTTAACAAGTCGTTATCATAAGTGCTACTTCTGTTTGTCTGGCCTTTGCACAAATCATCATTGATAACCAAGGAATAATTATCTCCACCACCTATTGTTATCGATTTTTCATCAGAATATATAAAATAATTATTTCGAGTTGTCCATGTGTACACCTGTATGGTCATATTATCATTATTATTTTGATTTTTTTTTTTTTTTTTTTTTCTTCTTCTTCTTCTTCTTCTTCATTTTTACTCATAATTCCTGTATTTGGTTTATCACTCTTATAGAAACTTTTATTCTGGGGATTCATCAAATGGTTAAATTTTTCTCCGTTAAACGTTTTCATTTTGTAATGCATATCGTTAGAAGATCCACCACAATTTTCATTGTTGTCCTTGTCACTGTAGTCATCAGGTTTGACAATACTCTCTTTGTCTTTATATTTCTTCTTATAGTTCTCTTCATCACTATCTTTTTCACAGTTCACATGATGTATATTCATTTTCAGGTTATTCACGTAATCAGAGATGGTTATTGGAGAATCGGGACTTTTTTCCTGTTTGGAAAAACTGTCAAAAGATCCGTTCATGTTGGGCTCAAAATCGACTGCTAATTTTTCCTGCGAATTGGAGATTTTCCAATTATTTGTCATTTTTATGTCCTTCATATCTTGGTTAGTATTTGTTCTTCTTACATTATCATTGATCTCCTCTGAATCACCAAAGTTATCTATGTTTTTTTTCGAGTCCACACTGCGCCCATTTCCATGCTGGCCATTGCTGCTACCCGTGTTATAATTCATAGAACTGCTACCCGTGTTATAATTCTTAGAACTGCTATCACTGTTATGACTTTTATAAATGTTACCTGTACTTCCATTGTTAACACTACTGCCGATGTGCTGCTTGCCATAATTTTTGTCGACGATGCCATCGCCATTGTCTTCTTTTTTTTTGATCTGATTTTCGTTCAATTTCTTCTCTGGATCTTTAAAAGTAAAAAGAAAATTTTCCCCAGAACCGTAATAAGAATTATCGCAACATAATTTATCGAGAAAGCAACCAAAGAGGACGTTATGCATGTCGTAAATTAATAAAATGACACTTCCTTTATTAGACACACTTCTGTATAATGTTTTAAATGAAACACCATGTATACTTGAGCAAAAAGCCATTTTCCATATTTTGATACTCAAGGTTGGTGGCAAGTAATAATTTATCTGCTTTGTGATTTCTTTGTTTAACAATCTCACAGAGCCATTAATATACTCCAATTTGGGGATTGATGCTAAATATTTTAAATCCTTAATATCATTCATTGAATTTGCCGTTCCGAAGATTTTATTTTTAGATTCTTTGGCTATTAATGACTGTTCAATAATACACCTTAACAATTCATTGGATGTAAATGGAACTGCGGTGATGGTTTTTTTTATTTTATTTTCTGATTTTCTAACTTCATCAATTTCTTTAATTATCTTCGTCGTAGTTTCATATGCCTTATTGTTGTTAAAGAATCTGAAGAGTATGAAACTTTTCTCTTCATACTTTTTGTGAGCCTTTTTATTTGGTTCGCTGTTCTGTCCAAATTCTGTCGTACTCCTGTTTGCATCGTTTCCCTGGTTCCCATAATTTCCCTGGCTTGCATCAATGCTTACGCAATCCTTCAAATAATTATTCACGTTGGATGAAGAGTCCAATTGCGTGTGATGAATCTCGAAGGAGATATTTTTCAAAGACTTGGAGCAGGAACGTGTTGTTTCTCTTTCATAAATTATGGAATCTTCTCTTTTCAAAGATTCTACATCATTTAAGATGGTTTTACGTGTGAAGTAATCATCTGATGCACCCATTTGTGTTGACATAATATCGGAAATTCTTTTCTGATTTGTGATTTCATTAGCAAACTGGTGATTGTTAATTCTTGGAGGACATTTGGACACATGGTTCTTTTCATTACATACGTTCGAAATTTGTTCACTTTTATAATTACAAATTACATTTTGTGAGGAACTATACCCCTCATGTGATGTGACTATGTTCGATGATTTCAATGATTCGCTCTTTGTCTTTTCATAAGGAATGGAAGTACTCCCATTATTCTTTATAGCATGCTTTACCTCATCCTTGAATGAATAATGTGAATTCGCTAAATTCAGACTATTCTTATAGGTTATATTTGGATGAGATGTAATTACCTTACTATAATCTGTTTCGTTAATCTTTTGATATATTTTTAAATCTCTGTCTTGTAAATGTTCTACAATGTTGTTCTTTGGTGAAGTAATGTCAAAATTTATAAGGCTATTTTTTTTGAACTCACCATTTCTATTTTCACCTCTGTTTTTACTTTCATTTTCATTCTCGTTTTCTTCCTCGTTTAAATTGTCATTACTTGTAACATTCTTTAAAATATGTGAAGAATAATTGGCTGTGCCAAAGATGCGATCATTTTTTTCTTCCTTAAAAGGAGATGCGTTCTGAACTAATGGCTGTGCTAAATTGAATACATACGATAAACTTCTACTAATATATTTGTAATATGAAACACTTTTCTGTTTATTCATATCATCATTAACTGTATTATTATTCACATGACTGTAGCAATTACCCATACTATTTTTTTTATGCGAAGAATCATCACATACTCTACTGTATATACTTTTTAACAAGACTTGAATAAATCCACACGTATCTTCATTATTACAAAGGTAAGTATCTTTCGTTGGCATTACAATATGTGCACATTCATATATATCATACAAATCAATAAATATTTGATATGTACCAAATCCGTGTGTTATCACATTTTTGTCTCTTAAATCAGGTTCAAACAGTAACGATTCTTTTGTTAAAATAAGGTGTCCACTTATAGAAAAATTAGTTAAACAGTATTCGCATTGTTCTCGAAATATTATGCAATTTTTTTTCTCTCTGTCCTTTTCTTCCAGTTTGGTACTCTTGCTCGAATTTCCTGACACGATAGCGTTGCGGATTATTCCCTTTTCGAACTAGCCAAAAAAAAAAAAAAAAAAAAAAAAAAAAAAAAAAATGATAAAGTTATGAAGTTATGAAATGGTGGTACGATGGTGTGATCACGTGATAAAATGATAAAATGATAAAATGATCAGTGATGAAATAAAAAAAGGCATGTACAGCACTGCAAAAAGGTTAATAAAATGCATGAACGGCAATAACTATTTGGGTACATGTGTCTGCAAAGAATTATTCAGAACTACACTGCATATGTTCGGAATGGTGTGACCCACCAATACAGTTGAACCGATTTCACATTCGCAAATTCAAGACATGTAACGGGTCTCATTATATAAAAAAAAAATAATAATAATAAACAGTAGCAGTAACGACCGTAGCAGTAAGAATAATAATAATGAGACAGTGGAATGGACACACTAAAGCTGATGAGCGCGTGTGAACTGCTTTCATCCATAGACATTTCTGTAACTCATTTTACATGTATATATTATCCCTACTTCGAATTTGCTAGAATAGTGTGTTTTCTCTTTATTTTCCTGTATTTCTTCATTCTGAAAAAAATTTAAAACTTTTATTTTGTTATTCGTGTGATTTTCATCCATTATTTGAAACTTTTAGCAGATTTTACATTTTTCGACATTGCTGCTTAAGCGGATTGGCGGCACAAGTAAGCATTTTAAAAAGAGAAAAAAAAAAAAAAAAAAAAAAAAGGCCGAGTAAAGGATAAAAAAGAACAGAAAAAACAATAAAAATGATTTGAATAAGGAGTTCAAAAAAATAAGTTGCATAAAAAACTGAATAAAAAAAACGATGTAAAAAGTTGAGTACGATGGGTTGTATAAATAGAGGCGTAAAAATAGAATGAAATAATGGTTCATTTTCATATGAAAATCACTTCACAAGATGAGCTAGTACTGATCCATTTGCACCTTTAAAAATTCCAAGTGTCATGGATTATTACTAATCAACCAAGTAGGTCACAATTCCAGAAACCAAGTTGCTGTTTCGGGAAGGCTGGTAACACATGATGCGAAGACGTAAAACTTGAAGAAAATAATAAGCATTTAAAAAAAAGGAAAAAAAAAAAAAAAATTGTCTTAAAATGGGGTGGAAATATATAAATTTTTTTTTTTCCTTTTTTTTAACATGTGTCTTATTTGGTCTGGAATGAGCATATGTTATAAATACAAAAAAATAAAAATATAAAAAAATGTACAGAAATGTACAGAAATGTAAAGAAATGTAAGAAATGTGAGAAATGTGAGAAATGTAAAAATGTAAAGAAATGTAAAGAAATGCAAGAAATGTAAAGAAATGTAAAGAAATGTAAAGAAATGTAAGAAATGTAAAGAAATGTAAAGAAATACAAAAAATGTAAAAAATTATATAAAAAATTAAAAAAATTGTAAACGAATGCTTTTCCTGTTGAAAAAGGCAAAGGAAAAAAAAAAAAAAAAAGGAAATGGACCCAGTAAATGATAAAGCAAAACAAAATAAAACAAACAAACAAAAATCGGTAGGACGTGTTACATTTCCATATGATTTCAAACGATTTTCAAACAATTTTCAAAAGATTACAAATGGTTTCAAATCGTTTCAAATCGTTTCAAATGGTTTCAAGCGATACCAAACACTTCCAAGCGATTTCAGTTTATTTCCATTTTTATTTCTAAATATTTTTAACACGATTGAAGATGAAAAATTCGTGTAAAAAAAAAAAGGAAAAGAAAAGAAAAGAAAAGTAAAGAAAGAATGAATGAAAAGAGGAAAGGAATAAAGGAAGAAAAGGAAGGTTAAAAAGAGGAGGGAAAAAATAAAGGTAAAAATAATGTGTATCCCACACAAGTATAAACGCCTATAACGCAGAAACGTCAAAATGTGAAAACACATAAAAAAAAAAATATAAAAAAAAATACAACTTTTCAAGCTTTTTATTTTTATTTCAATTAACATGTTATATATTATTACACTCATAACTGTTTGTTAATCAAGTATTATATAATATATACTACCACTTTTTAAAAGTCCAAAAAGGAGGTGAAAGTGTGAAAAGTCTTGTGGAATACAAAAAAGAAAAAAAAATTTCCGTTTTGTAGTATAAAACATAATCATATGGAAAAAAAAAAAAAAAAAATAAAAAAAATGCCAATCCAATGAGGTATAAAAATTAAAAATTAACAAGAGCTTTTTTAATTACTATCAAAAGGTTTAGTTAAGTGGATTTACTTTATAACAACAGAAAAAAAAAAAAATAATAAAATTATGTAAAACAATAATGTAAAACAATAGTGTAAAATAATAATGTAAAATAATAATGTAAAACAATAATGTAAAATAATAATGTAAAATAATAATGTAAAACAATAATGTAAAATAATAATGTAAAATAATAATGTAAAATAATAATGTAAAATAATAAAGTGAAATAAAAACAAGTCCCACACAAAATTATCGTGTTGCATATGCATATATACAGAGCTAGTGAAAACTTTCACATTTTTTACTATGTAAGATGTTAACGAAAAGAAAAAATCATAATACAAAAAGTGGAAAAAAAAAAAAAAATAAAAGGTCAATATTTTTTCCATTTTAAAAATCCCGAAGATGAAGGACGTTTTATGACATCGTAGAAGAGAGATTAAAATTTGTTTCCATTAAAGACCAAAAAAAAAAAAAAAAAAAAAAAAAGCGCCATAATAAAAATATACAATGTTTAGAAGGGAAAAAAAAAAAAAAAAAACTGCCCTTGGTCTAACATTTAAATCTTAACACATATAAGTATATGGGTGCAATGTTCATACGTCATGCCCTCACCCACGTTTGATATATATATATATATGGTTATATTATAACACATGTGTAGACATGGATACATTCGAGCACATTTACGTGCATATGTGATGGAGAAAATATATATAAAGCAGAAAAGAGCACGTCTTTTTTTTTTTTTTTTTACCATGCATGTACAATTCACAGGTCTATATGCACTACTTTCGTCCACTACTTCCATACATGGCTGCCATCCATTCTAATCGCGGGCGCTGAAAATGTTTTTAAGGTTGTTCTCGATCAAGTTTTGAATATTTAGCATGTTTTCATTGAGAGATGACTGATCCGTTGATGCATCGAAAATGCAATCTAATATATCATTCAGTTCATTATTTTTTGTTTTCAGGTTATCACTTGGGTTATTACCTTTGTGTGCATCGTTAGTACTTGCACTTTTTTCTCTTTTAATCCCTCTAGTATTCATCTTCCCTTTTGGTACTACTGAATCATTGAACTTTGCATTTCTGTGATAAGCGTTATTTTTATTTATACCGCTGCCATCTTGCATTAATAAAAAACCATTATTTTCGATTTCTTTTAATTGTGCATTTTTTTTTAAAATAGTCATACTTGATGATATCCCATCTTGGACATTCTTTTGCATGTCGATACTTGATGAATTGGCTCTCTTTAAATCTATCCCTTTCTCAATGTCATTCTTTTTGATATCTCTAATTTTCGTTCTTAAATTCTGTTCATTTGAATACCCCTTACCACCTTTACCATTGTAAATTTTCTTTTCTTTCTTTCGTTTTTGCTTCACTTGCTCCTCATCTTCATCACACCACCCATCAGAACGATTCATAGAATCCCTTCCATTACTTCCATAACTTCCATAACTTCCATTACTTCCATTACTTCCATTGCTTCCATTACTTCCTTTCACTGCATTTGTTATGTTATTCAACATTCCACTTGTTTCACTCAGCAGTTTATTTTTCCTTGATTTTTGCAACTTCGAATGTGTAATCGTTTGTGTCTTTTTTTTCAAACTTGTAGATTTCGCATATGTAGTGAATTTCTCCTTCTGTTCGTTCCATTCTTCTGCCTTACTGAACTTACCTTGACTATTTCCATCATTCTTCACAACTGTTTGGTTTAAGGGAGTTTCTTCATTATCCACAAGGATCCCGTTGGATTGAATATCATAAATGGATATTTTCGATTCCATAGATTCACTACTTACCAAATTGTCTCCTTCCATCTTATCAGTTCTAACTTCTTTACTGTCGTGCGAATAATTTTCTTTTATTTTTTCAACGGAAGTCAATATTTCCTCCATTTGTTCCATTACAACCTTTTTAAGTTTTTCCTTTTTCTTCTCATCACTGCACTTGTTCCTGTGGGTTGCTCTTTTTCCTGAATCAATGCGTTCGTCCCATTCGTCAAATGAGATTGCTACCTCTCCCACTTCTCCAACTTCTCTTACTTCTCCAGCTTCTTCCACTTCTCCAGCTTCTTCCACTTCTCCAACTTCTTCCACCTCTCCAACTTCTTCCACCTCTCCAACTTCCTCAACTTCCACTCCCACTTGTCCTGCCTCGTCCTGCATCAACCCACCCACTTGAACTTTCTCAGCAGATCCACTACTACCACACACCGTGTTCTCTATTGAGAGGTGCACTACCTGCTCATCTCCAATATCTCCTTTTATGACATGTTGAATAAGGTCTCTCACTGCCGTTTTTTCCAATTTGTGATTACTTTCTCTTACTACCTTTTTGTCATTTATACTGTTAAATGCCATCTTAATTACCTCTTCAAGAATTGTTTCTACTAATGAATCTTGGTTTTTGAAATTTTTCCAATTCTGTTTTAATTTATCTTTTAAAAATTCCAAAGTTTTTGATAAATCTGTATCCTTTTCATGAATTGCCTTTTTTTTCTTTTTTATTTCCTCTTCTTCATTCTCACGTTTCAAATGTAAAATATGTTTTTCCCCCTCTTTCTGTCTTCCCTTATTTTCTGTCATTCTTTCATGGTTATCGGATGATCCATCATTCCATCCTTTTGCATTACTTCCATTATTCCTAGTCATAAGAATCTTATGTTGTTTGTTATTTATGTTTTTTTTATTTGATGTATATTTACCACCTAAGTAATCCACTTTTTCTACCCTCTCCCTGCCTACTCTCTCCTCTCCATTTATTTCTCTCTTAAGTAAGATAACTTCTTCGCTCACTTGATTGTACATCTTTGACAAATTATCGCAGCGCTTAGACAGCTCCTCATTTAGTTTCTCTAACTGCTCATTCCGTTTTGACAGCTCCTCATTTAGTTTCTCTAACTGCTCACTTCGTTTCGTTAGCTCCTCATTCCGTTTCGTTAGCTCCTCATTCCGTTTCGTTAGCTCCTCATTCCGTTTCGTTGGCTCCTCATTCCGTTTCGTTAGTTCCTCATTCCGTTTCGTTAGTTCCTCATTCCGTTTCGTTAGTTCCTCCTTTTCCTCCCTGAGCAGGTTGTACTTGCTGCTGAGTTCGTTGTAATCGATTTCCCACGATTTTAAGGAATTTTCAATTTTCCTGAGTATGTATTTTTTTTTATTTTTTTCTTTTTCTAAATTTCGTTTATAGTTATCAGCAATGCTACGAGTTTCCATTTCTTTTTTTTTATATTTATCGCATTCGATTGTTAATGTCATATTTCTTTTGGTGTATTCCTCATTTTGGCTAGCTATAAAATCTTTCACTTTTTCCAAATGTGTTATTTTGTTGACTAATTGTTGTAAGTCATAATGATGTTGATGTGATTCTTCATCTAATTCATTTTTTAAAAACACATTTTCTTTCCTTATTTTGTCGATATACAGTTGAAAGGAATTTTTGTTAATCCTAATCATTTCATTTGTTTTTATTACAGTGTTTTCAAGTAAATATTTTAGATAATTTTTTTTTTTTTCATTTTCTTCCTTTTCTTTTTTTATGCATTTATATTCGTTATAAATGAATAGCACATCCTTAAGTAATTTTTTTATGCATTTTTTTTTTCCTTTTTTTTTCTCCTCCCTTAATTTTACATCCGAATCTAATTTGTCTTTCACATTTTGGTACAAACGTTCACACTTTTCATCTTTGTTTGTGGAATATTCTTTGTCGAATATTTCAATTTCTTCTTTATGTATCTTATCAATTTTGTGAATATTGTTTTTTTTATTTGCGTGTCTTCTTGTATCTTTGTCAAGTTCTACATCGTTTTTCATTAGTCTAATTTGTTTTTCCAGCTTTTTCAGCATTCCTCGATTATTATTTACATTTCTACTTTCATTTATATTGCTTTTTCCACTATTATCTGTTTTCGTTTTCTTGTTTATATTTTTATTATTTTTCTCATTTTTTACGCTTTGCGATTCGTAGCTAAATGCAGAATTCTCTTTCAATGACTCATCGTCTATGGAAACAATTTCTTCATGATTTTTCCCTTGATCTATTTTGACACATCCAGTGTTACACTTTGAAATTTCTTTTGTGTTAATAGTCTTTTTGCATGAATCCCATTTTTCATTATTTGTAATACTGAGTATGTCTATGCTTACGTTTCTTGTCGTCTTCTTATTCTTAATGCATGGTTTTTTTTTTGTTTGTCCTAATTTTTTTTCCTTCATATTATTTTGATTATAAAGACACAGTGTGGTGTCCTCGATTGTACTTTTTTTAACTTTCTTCTGCGTGGAATTAATACGTCCTTTGTTTCTTATATTTGTATTGGAATATTTTTTCATATTATTATTGCTTATTTCTCCTTTGTCTCCAAGAAAATTATCTCCTTTGTTACATTCGACAATCCCAGTATCACTTGTCCATTCGGTTCGACTTAATTGTTTCTTCCCTGAAGATTTGTTTTTGGTTTCTAGTGTGGAATGGCTCCTAATCTCTGGTGCAGGCTTGCTTCTAACCTCAGCTTGAAATTTTGTTGCTTTTTTTCTTGTTAAACTGCTGCATACATGATTATTTTTTTCTGTTTCTCTTAAGAAACCGCTGTTATCATTTTCTAAATCTGGATGTTTATCATTTCCAGAATTAATATCCTTTTCTTCCTTCACCTGTTGACATTGTAAAACATTTTCTTTGCATTTTTGTTTTCTCGTCTTACATGTGATATTGTTAAAACAACGGGTGTACGATTCATTCTCAAAACATTTTTTTGATGAACATAAATTTGAAATATCCCCTGACCTCGAACGGGAAACAAATTTAGATATATTTTCAGAATCGGAAAAATATTCTTTTTTTTTTTTCAATGTTGCAAATTTCTCATTTTGATCCTCATTTTGATCCTCATTTTGATCCGCATTTTGATCTGCATTTGGATCGATATATAAATTATTGTGGATGTTCGACATGGATGAATTTCGTTTTATTTTGGTTATGATATTTTTTTCACTGTGATTTTCCTGTATGAAATTTTTATTTGAAACATTATCATCTGAACATGTCATAAAATTTTTCTCCTTTTGCTCATTATTTTTTTTTTTTTTGTTTTTGTTTACACTGTTTTTTTCATTTTTTGAAGTCGTCATATTTTTAGCACTGCATGTAGATTTTTCCATACTCTTTTCCATACTCTTGGATATAATTTGTTTCATACCCATTTTACAAATCACACCTTTTGTTCCATTATCTGAGTTTTCAAGTTTTCCCACGATCTTCTTTTCCTTCAAAATAGGTTTTAAATTACAAGTTGTATTTTTTTTTTTATTCTTCGATACAAATATCTTCTTAGCAGAATCTCTATCTCCTTTAGTAATCAATGTTTCCTTCATTTGATTACTGTTGTTTGATTTTTCTTTCGTATGTGTGTTTTTGACGTGGAATGTATATCCTCCACAGCATTTACAAATATCTGATGCAGGTATTGTCATATTCTCTTTATATTCATTTTGGACATCCCATGGATCCGATTTCGTGCAAAGAGGTGGTGGGCACTCATTCTTTGCATTTACTATTTTTTTAGCAATCTCGTATTTTACGTTTTTACATATATAATGTTTTATTTTGAAAAAGTGGACCCTTCTGGAGTGGTAAAACTTGGAATTCAATTTTTTTCCTCTATCGTGCAAATGCAATTTTTGAAACGAGCGTTTATTTTTTCCTCCTACTTCTGCGGCTACTTCTGCAGCTGCTCCTTCTGCTACTCCTCTTCTTTGTTTTACTTTTCTTAATTGTGTCTTTTTTTTTAATAGAATATGAACAGTTCTTGTATAATATCTAGTATTTATGAAGATGCTCTTTCCATCATTATGCATCACCAATTTCGTACCTGTGCCTATATTTCTATCCCCATTCGTATTCAGTGTTTGAATTCTTTGTGTGTCTTTTTTATTTTTAGCTAGCTGTGGAATGGTTTCTTTATTTGGCTTGATCTCGAAACTTTCGCAAATTAACTGATTTCCTCCCCATTCAGGTGTGTGCACAGTTATGCTTTCATTTTTCGAATGATTGTCTTTCACATTTTTGTAACTAATCTGGCAGCTTGATGTATTCACGGTCGAATCGCTTGGAGTAACAATCCTACAGGAGTTATTATCAACACAATTGTACATCATAGTTGGATTTAATTCCTTTTCTACCTTACACAGGTGCTCTATATCGGATTCTCTTGCTGTTGTTGCTGCTGCTGCTGCTACTGTTGTCTCCTCTCCCTTTTCTTCTCCTTTTTCATATTCATTAATTCCATTTCTGAAATTATTTGCTTTTTGAATAAAATTATATTTGATACCATAATCCTTATTCAGAATACTGTACGAATTTTTTTCAAATTGGTCCGCATCCTTGTATCCTGTACTGGTAAAATTGTATCCCCATATATTTGAGTTTGTCCAATTGGTATATTTGTTTTCTGAAATGCCACAAGAACACCCTTCAGATGCATGATTCTCAAACGTATAATCATTGTTGAGATCATTTATATCGTTAGATACATTTTTGATAATATCTTTTTCTTTCTTCAATTCATTTTGATATGTGAAAACATCATTTTGAATTGGAATACAATTTTTTGATAACTCTGTTCTTGTAATATATTCACTTTCTGTCTGTGTCTTAGCAGCATTTTCTCTATCCTTATTAAAGGTATCCTCATGGGTTATACACTCTTCTGAAGATTCATCCCATACGAATTGATTATTCATGTTAATATCCGCTAAAAATGAATTTCCATTTGATGTATTTTTCAGATCATTAGAAAAATTATCATAATTTGAGAAATCGCTTCTTCCTGGATTGTTGCACTTTATATTCATATCAATAATGGATGACATGTTTTGTTCTTTTTTACAATTTTTGGTAATGTCTCTATCCGATATGTTAAATGGATTATTTTGTATTCCTATTTTGTGTTCTTCTATTTTCTCGGATTCATTATGCTTATCCATTTTGTCAATTTCGTTCACTTGATCAGGTTTATCATTTTCCCCATTTTCCTTCATTTCATCATTACTTTTATCCATTTTTCTATCATTGCTTTCCTCATCACTAGAAATTCCATTCATGGGTTCATAGTTACATTTAGTTAAATTGTACACGTAATTTGAAAATGAGACAGTTTTTTTAATTTTATTATTTGTAGCAAATTTTTTCAATGCAGATTTTAAATGGGAATTCTGTTTATCAATTGCTTGTTTATTAATGAGTACACAATGTTTAGCATTCGGATTAACAGATTCAGATTCTGCACACAAATTTGTTAATAAGAAATTCTCTTCACTTTCATCGTAGTACTTTTCATCATAATATTTTTCATCATAATATTTTTCATCATAGTTTTCTTCATCAAAGTAATCTTCTTCCTTCCTTTCTGTATCTAACAATTCATAGTAATTATTTTCCGTTGTTTCTTTTTCTTGATTCATCAGGAAATCATTTCTCTGTCTCGCAAGTGTATTGCAATTTTCATTGTTTCCATCATTCATTATGTCACCACCACTTTCATAACAATTTTCATTAGAGTTACATGAAGGATATGATTTCAATTCCGAGAACTCTGAACACTTTGTTCTCAGATCCTCTACACCACCACAAGAACCAGTTTTTATCCCTTTCTCAATTGTGCCCAGCCTGTAATGACCATTTGTGTCGCCCCTCCTAAGATCATCCGAATCATTATTCATTTCAGAATCTGCTGGCCCATTAGCACTGATTTCTGCACTGATTTCTGCACTGGATTCTGCACTGGATTCTGCACTGGAGACTGTGTCATCTGGGTTGCATTTCTGTTTCCTCTCCTTTTCTTCAAAGCGAAATATGTCACTATAACTTATTCCTTCACTGCAACTATTTTTTTCGCTACTATCTGCACCTTCTGTAGGATTATTCGGTATTTCTTCTTTGGTGCTAGCTAAACCTACTGAATCGGTAGCGATAGATGCACCACTTGAGTTAACATTCAAATGTGCATTCGTAATATCATTATTTTTGCTCTGCTTGGAATTATCAGTTTGTTTATGTTCCTTCTGCTGTGTCAAGTTAGAATCTGATTCTTTTGCATCTAAAGGAATGGGTCCTACTAGTTCCCTTTCTTCGTGATTCTCCACACCGATAATTAAATTATCGTAGGAACATAACAAATTTATTTTCAAATTGTTGATATAATATCCATGAGATGAATTGTCAATTTTTTTCACCCATATATTTTTTTTTTCACATAAACCAATAATAAAATTTTGATTAATAATCATTTGATGAAATTTATTTTTTATGAGACTAGGCTTAGGTCCATAATTGGCCCCCCATATGTAAATATCTCCATCAATGGTTTTGCATAAACTAACTTTTCCTGCACTTACATAAATTACATTTTTAACATTTTCAATTAACCTGGGTTCATAACATGCTTCATAATTATCATGTCCAAGAACTCCATCTGTGTTATCACCCCATGAATAAAGCAAGTTATGAAAATCAATTCCCAGAATAAAATTATTCCCAACAGAAATTTTTTTAAAAGATATATTATTTGTATGTATCAGATGTGGTTTCTTTAATATTCTCTCACTTTTGTATTTATTTTTTTGTCCTTTTATTAGATGTTCGTTTATCAATCCGAACCCATATAAAAGTCCATCAATGGTTAGATACAGTGTATACTTATCTCTTGAGTATACATATTTCACGATGTTATTTTCTACGTCTATTTTGTATACTTTGCATTTATCCTGTTTTTTCAGCACATCTGTTTTCTGATTCTTTGCATCTACTTGTTCAGAGTCTCCAAGGCATGTTTTTTTCCCCTGTCCCATCTCTTCCTCTCCCTTCATTTCCTCTCGATCCTTTTCATCCTTTCCTAAGGAAGAAGCAGAAGGAGCCATTTCTGTAGTTAAACCTAAGGTAGATCCTACTGCATCATCTGGAACAAACCCATCACTTTGTCCATTTCCCAACTGGCCATATGTGTTATCACCATAAGTAAATAATTCTCCTTCCTTCGAAATAAAAGCAATATGGTTATCTCCACTACTTACATCGTTGATTATTTTATTTTTCAAAATGTTACCTACTAGTAAGTACGGTACATTCTTATCAAAATCGTCAAATCCATTCAAATGCCAACAGTATACTTTCCCCATAACCGATAAGAACCCAATGATAGATTTTCCACAACTTACTTTAATAATTCTAACTTGTGGATGGTAAATTTTGTGCCTTATGATTTCCTCATTTTTCTTCATCAAATTGGTGGTGCCTCTATCATGGTCTCCACCAATGTCTCCATCTTTTCGTTCTTTATTTTTGGTTTCAGAACATTCCTCCTTTCCTGTATTCAACGCATTCTCATCACAACCATTGACTTTGTATTCATCGGACTTTAAAGTATCATCCACTTCTTCCTTTTTCTCATCTTCTTTATCGTTACTCTTCACATCGTTTATGACAAATACGTGAATCTTGCTACCACGTTTTTCACTTGACATTTTTTTTTTTTCTTTTCTGTACACCTTTCTACTTATTCATATCTTTTTTTTTATGCGCAAATTGGGGAAGATCACAAACGCAAGCAAAATTGCTACTTCTTTATTTTCGCTTAAATTGGATGATATGTAATGGAGGAAAATAGATTGGAGCAGAATGCAATAGAGTTATAAATAGTTTTATACGAAAATGATCAAAAAAAATATTCAAAAAATTGTGTAAATCTCATTCCTACAATGTTGGAAAAAAAAAAAAAAAATTCTAAACTGTTCAGAATGTTTTACAAAAAATAGAAAACAAATTGTATATAGACGGAAAAAAAAAAAAAAAAAAAAAAAAAAGCGAAAAGGCAAAAAAGAAAAGAGAAAAAATGTGAAATGGCAAAAAGGAAAAACGAATATTAAACATAGATCCTATCACCATACAAAGTATGTTCCTACAATATCTGGATAGGTTAAAAAAAAAAAAATCACATGAATAGAAAAATTCAAACAAAAGTTTCACACTTCCATGAGTGATGCAAAATATGGATTGAATGTAGATTAATCTTAACTCGAACGAATGTTAAGATCACAAAATTTATAGGCACATAGACACACACACACACACACACACACAAAAAAAAAAAAAAAAAAAAAAAAAAGGAGACATGCCAAGATGGTATAAATTACCACAAAGTTATGGTGTGTATCGAAATACACATGTTCCTGTTTATATTTTCCCCTTTTCTAGCTATCAACAAATTGCAAAAAGGAGTGGACAAAAAAAAAAAAAAATAAAATAAAAAAATAACACACACACATACATACAAATACGCATAAACCTATGTATGTATATATATATCTTATATTCATATCATTTTCCCAGTTGAGTATCAACTGATCTGTCAAAACATATTCACGTTTTACTCTCTTCACCCTTTGTTTTCTAAAGAGCAAAAAACGGTGAAATAAATAACAGGGAATAGTTGGTACCACATGGGATGAACGAGTACGAGTGTGTGTATGTATATATATACAATCGTAAGATTGTGCATAATGTCAAAACAATGTATGGGAAGTGTTCCCAGAAAAAGAGATAAGAATTGATGGCAGAAGAAACGTTTTTCAAATTATAATGCACTAAAATTGGACACTGGGAAAAAAGTGTCAAAATGCATGAAGAGGGATACATATTAAAAACTTTTGGAAAAAAAAAAAAGTCCAAACACATAGGAGGGATACGCATTAAAAACTTTTGGAAAAAAAAAGAAAAAAGGAAATATCCAAATACATGTAAAGGATACACATTATAAAAAATTCTCTCTAAAAATATATATATATATATATATATATATATATATATATATATATATATATGTATATATAATATAATTTTATTCCTTTGAGGAGTACATTAGTTGTGAAATACGGTAAAAAGGAGAATTTCCTGAGAGTAATCCTATGTTCTTCCTTTCCTTTTCCAGTGCAACAAAAAAAGGGTGGTGAAAAAAAAAAAAAACAAAATATATATTTACGGTAAAAAGTACGGAAATAAAAAAGAAAAAAATAATCTAAAAAATTAAGTGAAACGCAAGGTAAAAAAATAAAATAAAATAAATAATAAAGCAGAAAGGAATGCATGAAATAAAGTAAAGCACAAAGAACAAAACAAAGTAGTATAAAGGAAAACATGGAAAATGTAACACTGTAAAGAAAAAAAAAAAAAAAATGCAGAGTGACACACAGAAAATAGCGGAAAATGCGAAATAACAGATGGGGTGAAATGTGCGCAAAAAAAAAAAAAAAAAAAAAAAAAAAAAAAAAAAAAGTGCCGTATGCACAATATGCATGACAAATATAAAACACATGTAAAAATGCTTCACCAAGATTGGTTAGAATAATATAAAAGTTTATGCAATAAGGAAATATAAAATAAAATGAGATAAACCAGACGTAACGAAAAGAAGAGATAAGAAATAAAATGTTGACATACACGAGAGTGACATTAAGAATAAAAAAATTCTCTAAAAAAAAAAAAAAAAAAAAAGTTTGAGGCATAATAAACACACGTTTTTCATTTTACAACTGTGTGGAACATATAACACGCAGACAGGAGAAGCAGAATAATACACTTCAGACCTTTGCATAACCAAGTCCCCATATAACATAATGTAGAACAAGGAGATATGTGAACAGAGGGATGAATCTGACAACACATGACCATTTGCAACTTTTAACAATTTGTATCCCTACTTTTTTTTCTTAACTGCAATAAGAGGCATTTCTTCATATTTTTTAATTACATGAACGTGAAGAAGAAAAAAAAAAAAAAAAAAAAAAAATTGGAATGGATTTGATTGGGCTGTGGCAAAGAGACTAGATAATTTTGACGTCATGTATTAGCCAAAACAGGGCTTTTCGCTGCCATCCCTACCACTGTTTTTCTCACATCACACGATAATCATGACCAAAACTTTTTTTTTAAAAATACTTCTATCATGCTGTCATTCTCTTGTACACGTGGAGTGTCTCTCCCTATGTACTGAACTCTTAAAACAGAAAAAAAAAAATCCTTTTCGTTTGAAGCACAATTATAATGTTATAATTTTACACAACCTTATATCTACATTAAATGTGTAACATTTTGAAGTGTGCGCTGAAATGTTTTTCATTTCTTTAACGATAGTTCAAGTTTTGTCGATAATAAGAATTGTCAACAAATTTCCTAACAAGATAAATATTTTCATTTTGTGATAACAATTAGGACACGTGAGAGAACGTATAGTTAATTGTGCATAAGTTGGGTGAATAAATGGGTAAGGTATAAAAAAAAAAATGATTCAAAATTGGTACAGCAGTTTGAAACATGTGCATTTTTTTTTTTTTTTTTTTTCTCCAATGAAATGCAAAACTGTTTGATGATATATACCAAAGTGGATGTGTGTGTGGGGGTTATAGGAGAACCTATATGAAAATTACGAGTGTACACTTTGAATTTGACGTATCCATGTAAATAACTCGTTCTAGATGAACTTGGTTCTTTGTTCTGCACTGCATTTTCAATTTCTCTTCTTCCCCTTAGCTTTTTCATTCATCTACTTCTTGATTTTTTTCTTTTTATTAAAATGATGAATATTTTATTCGTGAATGTTCCTTCAGCATGTCGTGAGTCAAATTGGTATATCCCCAAATTGGGCGTTGTGGTGTCTATGGAATTCAAAAATTTAGCATTCCAAACACTTCAAACACATTGAAAAAAGGAGAGAGGAGAATATATCTCTGGCCACCTTTTGGAGAAGGAAAATATGTGTACATGCTTAAACAGGTGCGCATACACCAACATTTGCATTTTGTTTATTACAAAAATTTATACATGTATTTTCTGTTCTTATGTTTATAGATCACAATGGGGGAGGGAGGGAGAATCGCCACCAATGAGGCACACTTTTTTTTTTTTGTTTTTTTTTTTTTTTCATTTTTTACTTTCCTCACTTTGTCGAACTTGGTAACAATTCCTTGTTTCATGCTTGTTTTGAATAACAGGACTTTAAAAAAAAAAAAAATTAATTCGTAAAAAAAATGTAAAAATAAAGGAAAGAACAAGTGCATAAATATATAAAGCATTCAAACAATAATCTGTTACAACATGTATATATATAGCACAAAAAAGAAAAAAAGAGAAAAAAGCATTTTTTGCGCTCCTCACATATATAATACCACAAAAAAAAAAAAAAAAAAATAAATACATATAAAGAACATTTTCCCTCCATATTTTGGTTGCATTGTGTAATAATAAAAATAACCTATGGTGAATAGTTCAAAAATATTACAAAACGTTTTTTTTTTTTTTTTTTACTTCTCACGATTGAGAGATTAGAGCTGTAAAACACCATCTACACGTATACATTTGGTAGCTGCTACCCTTGCACAGATTTTTTGTCACCTTTTTCATCTATTGTACTTCTACTAGCTTTTGTGTTTATTTTTTCGGATTCTTTCTTCCTCAAATGAGTCTGATAAGCAGGGAATTTTGGGTTGCAGGGAAGGGGAGAGAATTGGCAAAAAAATATGAAAGTGCCATTTTGATGATGTCTGTTTTGTACATCCCCATAATACTACTGTTGCAGAAAATAATGAAAAAGAGAAAAGGAATAGAAGCAAAGTTAGTAAAAGTGACATGGAATATATGTTTATCATTTTTGTCTTTGTTAGGGGTTTTACTGATTCTTATATATGATAGAGATGTATTAAAATGTATAATAATGGAAGAGTCAGAATATAGGGCAGAAACAAGAGCAGTAATAAGTATTTTTACATTAACTAAAGCAGTTGAATATGGAGATACAATATTTTTAATTTTGAAAAAAAAAAAATTAACTTTTTTACACAGTTACCATCATTTAAGTGTTGTAATTTATTGTCTATACTCCCAGAAAGAGTTGGTTTCTCATGCACATTATTTTGTTTTCCTGAATTTAGTAGTACACACAATGATGTATTTTTATTTTGGATTTATATATATATTACCAAAAATTCTGTACAAGATCAGAAAATTTATAACATGCTTACAAATATTTCAAATGTTCATAGGAATATTCATATCTTATTATGCAATAAAAAATGTAGAGAATCAAATATATGTAAGAAATGCAATAGCAAGTTTTGTTTTATATCTAACATATGCCATTTTGTTTCTAAATTTTTATTTTAATAATTATTACACAAATATTAAAAGTAATGTAGCTACATATATTATTAGTGTGCATATATTAGGGATTATTGGACTTATAATGATATGTAAAAGTAATGACATTTTAAGATTATTTATAGAAGTTTCCATAGGCTGTGTATTTACCTTAACCTTATTAAATTTTTCCTTTTACTTTAACGAAAAATACTGTCAAATTTTGTCTAGTAAAATTTCAGAGGAAAAAAATTTTGTGGAACAAACAAATTTATTTAACAAATATAAAAAAAAATATTATTCAAACATGGCTTTTCTAAAAAAAATGACAATAAATATGATAAAAACTTTTTTGTTATGTTTCAATGGTTTGGCAACATATGCACACGATAATATATTTCTTTTTGTTCATTTTTATTCAGAAAAACTCAAAAAAATTGCACAAGATTCAGTAGCAGTGGGAGGGAAGTCCAACAATATTTCAAACAGGTTTCACCACCTGGATGACAATAGGATTGCAGTAGCTGCACACAATTCAGGACATGTGAAACGTGGAGAATATGCAGTACATGCAGAAGATGCAGTACATAAAGAACATGCAGAACAAAGGGAGAAAAAATTAAATAAGCTTTTTTTCCTAATAAAAGATCTTTACAACAAATCTATAATTTCATATATAATATTAAAATCACCCATTGAAAATATTTCCAAAAATTTGGATAACATTTCATCACCTGACCAGTCAGGTAAATATCAATATTTTAAACTTTTTTACATAATCAAGCAAGTCATACAAAATTATGTTCTCTACGTTCTTTGTTTAATACTACCCATATATTACGGATTCAAGGTTTACAACGATGCACTCCTTGGTCTATGTGTTCATGGTGCACTTAGATGGCTCATCGAAATATATTCAACCAAAATTTTTAACAAGTCACATAAGGTTCATTCATACTGAAATAAAAAACATGAAGCAGATGAAAATGGGGAAAAAAATATGCACCCATATTGGAAAAACAGGAAGAAGTACCCCTTCGACAGAGCACCTCAAAAATGTATGGTTCCGACCTAATGCACCTTTTACCTACGAAAGTTGTGCTACACGTGTCGTTAAAGTTAGAAATAAAGCGCAGGTTAGTGTTAGTCCAAGTGCTAGTCCAAGTACTAGTGGTAGTGCTTGTGATTGTGCTAATGTTGATGCTTTTTGCCCAGTGTGGATGACGTTGTGACATATTTAAATTACACACCCGATACGATAGTATATATCCCATAGCGACAAAATGGCACCACGATGTGTTTAATCTTTGAAAAAACTTTCCACACTTATCATGCACACTACATATCAAGCACACGCGAAAGAAAACACAACACTTGCTCCTTATCCATCTGTGACTTGAGTTATTACAAAATTTGGGTGCTCTTATTTTTTTTTCTTATGTCAGATATTGTGTACATGCTAAAAAAAGAAGCCGTATGAAAATTGGCACGAAAGGGAAATAAAAAGCATAAATTTAATTAGAATTCTGGGGAGAGCACCCCACTTTGTGTGCAAAAATTGGGACAACTATGATTAAGCTTATCCGAACATGCGCAGGAAGGGAGCTTTTTTCCATGTTTTCCACGTTTTCCACGTTCTCTACTGTTTCTACATTTTCCATTTTTTTCACGTTTCCCATTTTTTTCACGTTTTCCATTTTTGCACGTTTTCTATTTTTCCACTTTTTTTTGAATTTCTCCCCATGACAGTAAAATTTTTCTCCATTTCTCCCACAAAGTGCGCAAAAAAAAGAAATTTCCTTAAACTCAAACTTTTGAAAATTTTAACATTCACTTTGTTTAATATAACGTTAGTAAAGAGGCCCGTTTTTTTTTTTTCATAAGGACGAGGTTTTTTGTGTCTTCGACATGACCCATTAATGGGATGAGGGAAGTGTGAAAAAAAAAAAAAAAAGAAAGAAATGAACTAGGTACATTCGAATGTTGGTCTTGTCTTTTTCGATTGCTCTGTTTTCCCAAATGGAAGCAAAGTGAAAAAGCAAATTGGAACAAGTTAGCATGCAACAATAAGAAAGAAGCTTTAATGTGGTAAAATAAATCTTTGTAGTGCAAAGAAATAGGATATCCCTTCATGGGTTAAAAAAATGCAGCAAATAAAGCAGCAAAAAAATGCATAAGAAAATGCAGCAAATAAAGCAGCAAAAAAATGCATAAAAAAATGCATCCAGAAAAAGATACGAATAACTAACACATGGCACACAGAACATCAATTCACAAGTCTTGCAATCGATCTAATATTCTTTTTATAAATTTCAATTTTTTTAAGGCCTTCAGGATATTTTCGAAATCCTACAATGAAAATAAAAACAGGTGTAGAAAAATTTATTTGAAGGCTTCAGAGGGGGGAGTATTGAAGCAAAAAAAAAAAAAAAAAAAAAAAAAAAAAAAAAAATACACACACATGTATCCACACATAAACGGAAAATCAATAAGGAAGACGTAAAGTATGACATAACAACAATGAAATTGACGTAAAATTTAGATTGTAGCAGTAAACACAATGGAAAATAATACACTCTAAAAAAATAGTTCATATGTGTTTACCTTGTTTTCAAAATATATTTTAATTTTTTCAATGTAATCCATGTATTTGTCTTTATATTCCCTAAAATAATTTTTTATAAATGAAGTTTTGCTTAGCATCAATAAATGGTATAACTATGGGAGTGTAAAAATGAAAAAAAAAAAAAAAAAAAAAAAAAAGTGTTCCTATCTTCTCCTTCCTATGGGATTATCTATGTATCATAATTTCATGTCTTTTTTTTTTTCTTACTTTGTCAGCTGAGAAATATTAGCTTCTGGGTTGTTGATTTCTTCATTCACCTTAGGCAAATTTTAAAAATTTGGGAAAAAAAAAAAAAAAAAAAAAAACAGATGATGATGATGATAATAAATAACACGTTGTTTTTCGTTCGTTGGATGTATATATGATAGAGAAGTATCACCACAATTTAACAAAAAAAAAAAAAAAAAAAAATGATAATCCTTTAAGATAATTTCCCTCACTTTGACGATTGTCAAATTTTTTGACATTTTATATATTACCTGTACAATTTCTGCCAAGAATTCTTCATCATCATCCATGTTTTCATCATCCGATATCTTAAAAAAGGGTGGCAGTGTGAAAATAGAATTGGATAGCTTATAATTAAATTTGCTATAATTTCAGTGTCACTCTGTCTTTTTATTTTATTTTTTTTTTTTTTTTTTTTTTTGCTTAACGAGCGAAGGGAAAAAAAGCAGAATGTGAAGAAGAGATAGTAGTTTCCAGGAAGAATGATCCAAGAGAGTAAACAGTAAAAAGGACCCCTACACAGACAGACATAGACACACCTCTCCATACAAAACAAAGGGAGTTGAAAAGTTACGTTCAATGGTGATAAAACAGACGAAACGAATTAAAACATGTCAAAAAGGGTGAAACATTCCATGCATAGCAGCAATCATAGACGCAACAGAGTTAAAGAAAACAAATCGATTTTCGAAAATTCTCACCTTGTAGTTGTATTTGATATTCAGCAGGTATAGAGCTCTATCAACATCATTTTGTAAAGTTTGGTATGCACTGTTCAGGTAACTCGAGACTTCGTTTATTTGGTCTAGCTGTAAATTGGTGGTGTGTTAGGCACAAATAAAAAAATGAATAAACAGAGTGGAGTGATAAATAAACAGAAGGAAGTGATAAAAGAAATATAACGATCCATACTTTACTTATTTTTCAGAAAGGAAACATAAAAGTCGAAGCTTTATGTACACATGCGTGATAAAGAAAAAGGCAAGTAAAAAGCAAAAATTCACCAATTCATAACAAAACAGTGAAAGGAGGGGTAAAAAAAAAAAAAAAAAAAAAAAAAAAAAAGAAATTAATTTATAACATTTGCTATACTTACGAGATTGAACTTACCTTCTCATTTCGTGCATGTTTGTCTGGATGATAAATTTTCTGTATATCGTTAAATTTTTTTTTTAAATACCCTTTGTCTATGCAGTATGTGCTTTGTCTGATGCGTGAAAAAGGTGAATAAAAAATGAGGTACAATATAACTTCAGTTTTTGCAAAGGTTTTGATTCAAATGGAAGTAATATCTGAATGATTTCTTTTTCATAAGTGGGACGAATGGGGTGTCCATAAGATTTTTTCATATTTTTAAAAAATTTCTTACAAACTAAAAATATCAAAGAAGTTGAATTGTTTGAAGATTTCCACGTTAATAAGTGCATTGCAAGACTGTAAAAATTCATGGTGAGGGGTGGTAACTGTGCTGGACTATACATGTTTGTATGAGTGCAATTTTATTTACACAAGTTACATACTAAAAATCTTGCATGTAGAAAACCACAAATTTTGACATGTGCTTTTTCCTCTTAAGTAAGGGTTTTCCCCGTAATGGGAGCTGAGAAGTGAGGACAAGGAGGGGGGGGAGGGGGGAAAAAAAACTCGAACTTACGTGACATGACAGAGGTACCGTATCCATGTTTATGTAATTGTAACAATTATTACATTTTATGTATTTATTTTTGCTTGTATCTGTAAGGAGACGAAGTGGTTGAAAAAAAAGTGGTACATTCAGCAGTTGTGAAAGTAAACTAGGAATTAATTTACACAGAATCGAAACATGCCAATCAACGTGTAAAAATGAGAAGAAGTTTCAGTACTGTGTTCTACACAAATGAATAGGTTCTACTCTCGTGATACATACTAACCTTTCCCAGTTGTGCAAAAAAAAAAATTCTTATCGAATTTGCAAAAATAAGAAGAATAATGTTTGTATCTTGTACAATTAATTTCCACCTTTTGTTTCCACAAAAGTGGAACATATTTTATTTTTTTCATGCTTTTTTTTGGTAATATAAAAATTTCTATTTTTACTGATTAAGAGTGTGTGTGTGGATATGGTTTTGACAGCACTGGGGCTTGCACACTTTCTATGGATCTAACGACTCTAGCCAATTTCAGCTTAGGACGTGAAAATGGCTGCGTAGCATGTTTAGCGGAAGGTGGCTAGAAAGGGAACGACAAAAAAAAGGGGGAAAAAAAAAGGGGGGAAAAAAAAGGGGGAAAAAAAAAGGGGGAAAAAAAAAGGGGAAAAAAAAAGGGGAAAAAAAAAGGGGGAAAAAAAAGGGGGAAAAAAAAAGGGGGAAAAAAAAAGGGGGAAAAAAAAAGGGGAAAAAAAAAGGGGAAAAAAAAGGGGGGAAAAAAAAGGGGGGAAAAAAAAGGGGGAAAAAAAAAGGGGGGAAAAAAAAGGGGGAAAAAAAAAGGGGGGAAAAAAAGGGGGAAAAAAAAAGGGGAAAAAAAAAGGGGAAAAAAAAAGGGGAAAAAAAAAAAGGGAAAAACAAATTGCAGTACGTAGCGTGTTATGCCAACTGAGGGCAGAACTTCTTCATCGACAAGCCTACTCAAATTGCAAGCAAAATTTTACTTCTTTGAAAGTTTTCATTGCATAAGATAAGTGCATATGTGTGTGCATGAAAGTATGTATATGCTTTACCACTGCACTGTGGATACATCGTGATTGCAAACTTTTGGTTATTATTTTTTTTCTTTTCTTTCCTAGCACTTCATTTCAGTTTGCCCGTTCAACCCTATGGTGGCCCCCGAATTTTGGCAAAAATTATGTTCCCCCTCGTCCAATCCATACTTGCTGACCATTAGAAAAACACTGGAAAAATCATACATAAATGTACGTATGTATGCATGCATGTATATATATATATATATATATGTGTATACAATATGGGAGCAGACTGAAGTTGTTCCAAAATAGGAAGAACTAAAATGGTAATTATACATGACAAAGTGTTTGTATGCAATTTTTAAGGCCATATTTTTCAATTTCTTTTTTAAGAGTTTATTTTATTTTTTTTTTTCAAGGCAAAATTTTAAACAATATTTTTTCTTAGAAAATGAGCTTAAAATGTTTGTTCCAAGTAAATGTTGGTGTGCCCTATAGAATGTGTAAAGCATGAGACACTTTTCTGCTTCTCACAATGTGCCTGTGTTTTATGTTTTTATTTTCCCACACTTTTATTCTGTTACATGTTTATTTTTTGCCACATTTTTTTTTTTTTTTTTTTTTTTTTTCGCTCTCCCCATGAAGACACATCTTTCATATGCGTGTAGGTGTCCGCCTCTACTGATTCATCGATCGTGCGTTTACTTCAGCTGTTTATTCATCAGGTCCCTCCAGACACTTTTCATATTGGTGATACTTCTCAACTTGCAACTGCTTAAAATTATGCACAAAATTTTTATCCCATTTTGTTTCCTTCATTTTCCAGAAAAGGGGTTTCCTAGATTTCATCAATTCCACTACGGATTTGTCATACTGATCAAGCATTTCTTTTATGAACCAATCTGGTAAAACTTGTTCTATGTCATAGTTTAGTTGAAAAATAGCTTCAGGAATATGTGGGAAATCAGGAAAATGATTGGCAGTTATTTTTTTTTCTTGAACACATTTATATATAGTTTTAATAACATCTTTGAAAAAGATCCAATCTGCTTTAGGCATGGATGCAAGCATAGTTGTAAGAATTGTTTTTCTGACACTTGGTTGATCATGACAGATAATAGTTGTAATGTTGATAACATCTTGCCATATGTCTTTTTCTAAAATAGAATAAATTCCTTTTTGTATAATCATTAAAATTATTAACCAATCAGACGGATTTTCCCGGAAATCAATATTTTGCATTTTAATTCTTTTTTTTTCCATTTTTATAGCATGTTTTATATATCCTAAGAATGAATAATCGAGTAGAGGTTTCATGGATTCAATAAATTCATTTAATCCTTTTTCATCATATACAGCTTTTTCACAAATCAGTTGAATTTTTTTTAAATGTTCCTTTTCTTCATGTTCCATAATTATTTTTATATCATCATATAGACTCATAGCAAAGGAATTAATTATATGTAAAATTTTCTGTTCTTCTTTATTTTTTGGTGGATTTTCTTCTAACCTTAATTTCATCAAGCATGCATATTCATCACTTAGAAGCAAATCTCGATAATTATTACACACTGTTGGAATCATATCATCATCTGCATAAGCTAATTCTTGTGTCAGAGTGTTTAATCTGAGTTCGTTTATTTTCCATTTTTCTCTCATTTCTCGTTTTTCCTCTTTCTCACTTCTCACATATATTTCATACAAAGTCAATTTTTCTTTGTCTTCTGGATCTAGTAATTCCTCTTCTAGGCAGTTAAAGAATCGTCTGTTAATGTTACCTTCCTTTTTTTCACTTTTGAATTTGTTTTCCACCTTGTCAATTTTTTCCTTCTTAGTTAAATCGATAACATCAATATTGTGTATCGTTTGATTTTTCTCCTTCTGCTCATTCAAGTGGAAGTCAACATTGTTTGGATTAAGCAGATTTCCTTTATTGGGAAATTTATCTGGATTAGATTCTACACTCAAAGGATGCACAGAAATTCTGCTCCCAGGTTTTTCTCCCTGACTTGCATAGCGGTAGGAATATTCTTCTTCACTTGTATGGTGGCCACTACCAATGCTTGGATTTGCATTACCTTTTTCGGGAATTTTTTCATACATACTTATCTTATCAGTAAGATTTTCTACCTCAATGAATCTGTAAAAACGCTCTCTGTTTTTATGCTCATTCGATTTGGCCATTCCCTTTTTCCAAACCAATTTTGCCTCTTCTTCAGTCAAATCAAAAGATATTTTCATGTGATTTATGTAATCCTCCAATTTCATCGTGAGTTTATTTTCTTGAGAAAGTTCTAAATTTTTTTTTAATTCCAATACTGAATTTCTTCTAAATTCTACTTTTTTTTCTTCTGACCAATCTTTCATAAATTCAGGTTCTTTCGATTTATCTTCACATGTTAGATTCACCTTAGAATTTAATTTTAATTCTTCCACAATCAATTCTTCTTCTGGAGAATCTTTTTTGATTTCTTTCAATTCTGTTCTTTCGTTCTTCTTATGTATATTTTCTTCATTTTCTTTTTTCTCAGTGTTACATACATTGTTTATATTTTTTCCATTTTCCATTTGATCATTGGGTTCATCACGATTTATGGAGATATGCTTTGGCTTCCCATGACCATTCATTACATAGTTATAGCTATTTTGTGGACAATGTTTATGCATCATGTCTTCAGCTTTTTTAGACAAAGGATTTAAATAAAAAACACCTTTCAAATCATGCTGAAGCTTTTTAATGATCCTTTGTTCACATTCCTTAACAAGAAAACTAACCATATTTCCATGAATTCCTCTAATACCACTAGCTACATTACCTCTGTGTACATTTAATTCTACACCATTATGTGAAGAAGCTAATTTCAGAACTATGCTATCTTCTGCTTCCCATTTTAAGTTATAACCTAAAATGATAATTTCAATTTCATGTTCATTGTTCATAACTGTAGTTTTTAATTTCATCTTAGGGATACCAAATTCATTTTGATTATTTGATTTTGTATTTGCCCAGTTGAGAAGAAAATTGTATATATCATCATATTTCACATTTTCAAAATGTTGACTATATAGTAATTCATTTGGATTCAAACTTTTGTATGTACATGCACCCAAATTAGAATTTGATGATGAAACATTATCATACTGTATGTGTATTATATTTTCCTTTTCAACTACTCCAACCCATTCGTTTATTCCCTTATCTTTCTTTTTTAAATAAATGTTCATAATGCAATAATCATCATATTTTTCTAAAAACCATGTAGAAAAATTGATGTCTACCGAACCTTTTAACTTTCCTTCTATAAGACTTTGTGGTTTGTCTTTCAACTTTGCATATATATAATCATTTTTTAAAGTGTATTGTATATCCTCTGGATTCACATCCGGTGCTAAAGATATTTTCACTTCTATATTATCATCTCCTTCCACCCATTCGTATGAACATGTTGTCCCGCTTCCTCTGTTTATTTTAAAAATTTCTTTGAATTTTTTTTTTTCTTTTTTTAATATTCGTGTAAAGTTGCATATATAAAACTTTGTATAATGCGCTTTTTTTTTCTTCTTATTTAGATATATCTCTTTAGTGTAACTAATAATTGCTCGATTGTTTCTTTTCTTAGCTAACTTTACACATTTTACATAGATCGTTATGAGGCCAATTAGGAATAACAATGGCATGGTCACCACTGATGTTGATTTTCTCATGAGGAATGATATTTAAAATCATTTTGATATAAGAAGAAAGCAGAGTATACCTAATGGTTTGGGTTCCTTTTCGATGATGTCGAAGAGATGGTTTAACCCGTTGAGAAAAAAAAAGGTGTAAAACACGTTTTCCCTCTCACCTTCTCCTTTTAATATGCAGAATGTTTTGGATTAAATTCCAAATTGGGTAATTCAAACGGGGGTTAAAAGGAAAAGACGCTGAGTGTGTTTTTTGCAAGTTTCCTGATGCATGTTTTTTTTTTTTTTTTTTTTTTTTTTTTTTTTTTCCACTCTTCCCTTTTTATTTCCTGCTGCTTTGGGTATGCTCATTATTCTGAAATGAATCTTTCCCTAATTGGTAGTTGTTCATTTTGCTTAACCTAGTCACATTTTTCTTTTCTTTCATACATAAAATTCGTACACTTCGACACTGCACCCTATTCACCTACGCCACTCTATCGCTTCGTAGCGTCATGAGTATATAAATGGAAAAATAGAAAAGGCAAGAAACTCCACGAACACAATAATGTTTCGAAAATGACCTTCACTTAGTACTGCAATGTTTTAGTTCACATTTATTTCTTTTAAACTATTCCTTAGAATATGTTTTCTTTAATTTTTTAGAAATAATAAACCTTTATTTTGTCATCGTCACGGGAATGTTATAGCATTGAGATAAGTATGTTAAAAAAAAAAAGGCGTAAAAAATGGCTTAAAAAAAGGCGTAAAAAATGGCTTAAAATATGATTCAAAAAATAACCTAAAAAGTGACCAAAAAAGTGACCTAAAAAGTGACCTAAAAAATCTTCGCACAACTTAAAACACCATTTTAACCTTGTCGTTCAGAAAATTTTCGCTGAAATGTTGTTAGTTCCAGTATATGCTTATTCTTACACACACTTTTGACAATGGAAAAAATTGTTAACATCCTTTTTCTGCTGAAAAAATAAAAGAACAAACCAATTTGTTTCTTAAAAAACTTATTAAGTTCACATGGTCAGTATAATAAGCAACGGTGCGAAACAGTAACCTCTCATTTGGTCATAGTTGTTTGTATGAACAAATGGTTAATATAACAATAAGGTAGCCAAAAAATAAAAAAAAAAAAAAAAAAAAAAAATCTATTCATTTGAAAAAAAAGGCATACATCGAATACATAAATAAAGTCTCCACGGAAGAAGTCTCAAATCAGATGATACATTATATGAAATGGAGACAAAGGTTATGAACTATTTTTAAGGAACAACTTTTATATTTTTCATACTACTCCGTTTCTTCGCATATTTTGTTCACGCCTTTTTTTTTTTTTCTTTTGCCTCTTGTATATACACAGCTCGTCATATAGACAAAACGCAAGGACATATAAAATAAGAAAATGTCTTTTCTCATATCAGCATTAAACACACCTTTATGTGTTAAAAAAAAAAAAAAAAAAAAAAAAAAAAGTGCAATGAATGTGCTTTTTTCTACGTTCTGAGGAATGTACTCACGATTAAGGTTGGTATAGTGATTGACAAACGTTCCTTAGAGTGTTCTTACCATTGATCACAAATAGACAATTTCGCAAACTGACAAGTTAGCAATTGTGAGATTTTTTTTTTTTTTGTCCTTCTTCATCCCTTTATTTAATGCAACAGTTTCCATATTGTCCTTTCCTACAGGGATAAAAAAAAAAAATAAAACTGAATCAAACAAAATGATATTCCTTCTTGTTATTTTCCTTATTATTTTATCCCTTTCATTTAATGAACAATTTCATCTTAGGGCCAAACGAATACAACGCCCTATTAACGTATACTATAAGGATTATTCTGAAAAATTATCAAAGGAGCAAAAAGATAAATTAATGAAAATACTACTCTATGGGAAAAACACAGAACCAGAGGATGATACAGCAAACTCTATTGATATAAATAAAATGTATGCGAAGGAGAAAGAACTGGAATCCTTGCTCAAGGGACAGGAGGAATTGTCCCGACAAATTCGAAAGGAGTTACACGGATACACCAGAGGAAGTGAGGCTAAGAAATTATACACTGTTCCTGCACAATAAAGTGGTATGATAATACCAAACAGTAAAGCGACATGATGAGACTCTGTGATATTCAATTGTACCGTTCACGCATTTTTGTAGACAAACAAATGTCCATTAAATATAACCATGGAATAAACACTACAAACGGAGACGACTCAACGGATGTGAAAAAGGGAGAAGACCATTTTGACGTAGATACGGAAATTGATGGTTAGTGTCACATGCAATTTTTTTCAGCATTCAAATTAGCTGAAAAAAATTATTGCCTACTCGTGCGCAAGTATTCATATTGGCATTGGTACTCGTGTGTATATTCATATCTCACTTGACTGTGTTTGCTATTTATTTATTTCGCCGCACTATCCTCATTCCCCTTGCTGTGATTTTCCCCATAGTCTCCACTGATTCGATGAGGGAACCCATAGTACTAATTAAGATTCCAGCAGTTAATATTTACAACCAAATGGAAGTAAGGGCATACACATAAATATATTAAGTCATTAAACGAGTTTCTAAGCTGCATTTTTTTAAGAATGAGAGATAATGTTACTTATATTACCTTTTCTCATGTTCGCACTCTTTGTAGATGTTACATGATATTGGGGACTTGATGGATTTAAAAAATGAAGACATGTTTTACTGAATCTTTAGTTTTCTCCTTCCCTACCATTGGGTTGTGTGCAATGAGAAGCGGTCACTTGTAGACGGCAAAATTGTGTTAATTGTTTATCATAAAATTTCCTTTCAAGACTTTACGCTTACTACATATTTATACCATAACCGTTTCTTTTGTTGCAAAGTTAATGAAAGAAAAAATTGACTATGCAAACTTTTTTTTTTTTTTTTTTTTTTTTTTTTGGTAAAATCTTTTAGATTATTTGATTATGTATTCTTCAACCCCCCCTATTTTATTTTATTTTTGCATTTAGCCGTTTTTTTCCAATATGTTCGAAAAAAAAATCAAATGAATAGAATTAAATGAACAGAATTAAATGAACAAAATAAAGGCCTATTGTTCTTTTTCAAAAGGAACATGGTATAATGTAACAAACTTTTGGCTTTATCATTTTATTTTACCTTATTTTTTGATATATCACGCTTTGTGTTTTTTTTTTTTTTTTTTTTTTTTTTTTCATATAGGCTTATTAAAAATGTATAATATTACATATCCGTTTGGATTGAGATTTTAATTGAGACAAAAAATTATGAACCGTTCATACATCATTTTGTACAATCATATATTAAGACATCCTTGAACAAATTCTTATTTTCTCTCTTTTTTTTTTTTTTTTTTTTTTTTTGAGTTCCTTTTTCTGTGTTCTTATATAAACTTATTGCAGTAGTGACTGCGTACAAGTACAAAGTACATATGTGTGTGCATGTTACTTTTTTCTATATTCTTGAAGAACGGGGGAAAATACACAAGGGAATGTCCCATTTGACGCATTTCTTTTTTGTTGAAAAAAGCTAGCTTGTTCATACTTTTCCGTTTTTTTTTTTTTTTTTTTTTTTTTTTTTTTTTTTCGCAACTCACTTTGTTCGCTGTTTCGTTCACACTTTTTGTGCACCATTTGTTTGCTCCTCCTTTTTATCCGTTTTTTATTTATTTATTTATTTTTTTTTTTTTTTTAAGCCAATTTCTCCCATTTCTCAAAAAAAACAAAACCACATTTATACAGCCACGACGGATATGTTTTTGAACTAAAACTATTTAGTTGAACTCATAAATAAAAAATGCTAATGTTTACAAAGGGATATATTGAAAGAAAGCATTCCTAAAAATATATATACTAAAATAACATAAGCCATTTTTATTTATTTTTAATGTGTACATTTCTAGTGAACCATTTGTAATCTTTTTTTAACAATGTACATTATGTAAGCATATCATGTTCAAAGAAAATAGCAGAAGTAGTCAAGGATTTGTGAATAACAATGCTATTCCCATAGGGGATTGTTGTGACAGTAGTGGTATTCCTGATGAGTTTAAGAAATGGGGAGAAGAAGAAGAAGAAAAAGAAGATCAAAGCAAATTAATGGAAAATACTTTACATACATTTGATAATATAAAGAATGAAAAAAATATATTTTCCAAGATAATAGAAAATATAAATACCTTTTTGAGGAATTTAAAAGAAGAAAATAAATATTATGAATTCCTTTTTTCGTATAATCTATTTGTTAAAAGATATGAGGCACTAAGTGATTATACTTTTTTTAAAAAAATCATAGAAAAAATTAACAAGTTAGATATAATTGATGTGTGTATCTCTTTTAATTTTAATAATGATAGCATATTTCAAATGTTATTGTCTGCTTACCACGAATTGCATTTAAATGAAGCAAACAATATTTATGACGTTCTCTTCGAATTAACCAATATAATCATAGATGGCTTTGACATTTTTACAGGCCAAAATGAAATTGACTCAGAATTTGTAGACATATTTTTTTCCAATTATAAATTAAAGAGAATTTCTAGGAAACAAATAAAAAATGTGTTTAGATATGTGAGAGAACACCAGGATAACTATACCACTGTTCTTTTTTGCTTATTGGATTTTTGTCTAAATTTAATTAATAATATCTACGCAGTGCTATTAGATGGATCAGTTGAGTGTAACACATATTCAAACGAATTGGTTATTATAAAGAGAGGATACCCCTCTAGAGGAAACCGAGAACATTTATGTCAACATATTGAACAAAATTGCATGAACAGTTTAGATCAAAACTCTGATGATGAGAATCATATGAATAACCTCAAGGACAAGCATAATGCCCACTACCGGAGTATCAAAAACCAAGTGGAATTGCTTGATTCTGTCGAAGGAAAATGGGAAAAATTAACAAATGATGAATGTAGTGGAAAAATCACAAAACAAAATAAGGAGCAAGGAAAATATTCGGAAAATGATATAATTTTCCAAAAAAAGATTAAAAAGAATTCTAGAAAAAGATTAACAACTTATGTAAAGGAGGACTCAATTGAACATATATTCATATGTTCCTTTGAAGACAAAAGTGTCTATCTGAAAAATGGATATTATCAAAAGGAACATAGGGATGATGATTTGAACTACACAAAAATAAATGAAGATAGAAGTAAATTTGTGTACGAAATAAAATCGAGAAATGTTAATTTATATATATTAAAAGTTCTTGTGTGTACAATTTTGAAAGCAATGAAAATAACACAATACCTTAGTGAAGATTCTCATAAAAGGGTGCTTTCCTTTTTTAACGAAGTTTTAAGTGATATAATGAAATGCATTTATCAAAAAAATGATGTTCTTTTTCTGAATCTCTTCTTTACAGATATATTGAAAAGTATGCTTGTTATGATTTCATATTATAATGAAAATATTGAACATACTCCAAAACAAACCATGTTATTTTACAAATGCTTTAATAAAGTCATCGATCAGATATGTATATACTTACATAATAAAAAGTTCTTTAACGAAATATATTACGAAAGAGGAGAAGAAGCAGAGTTTCGATGTCACCAGAAATATGCACACAATTTTGACAAAACATGTTACATGCTCTTCTCCATATTGTATGAAATTTTAAAGAAGACGAATTTGGTTAACAACGAAATTTTTTTATTTTTCTGCTGTGTCGTAGATGTAGAAGAAGAGTTGAAATTACAAAATCCTGTACAAACTGGGACATTAAACCAATCAAGTGAAAAGCATATCTTAAAATCATATGACAGGATGGCGCTATATCTAAATAGAAATTTTTTGAGTAATTGTAGAGAACACATGAGAGAAAAAAATATAAATAGAATTATTACAATTTTTATTTTTTTAGAGAAGAAAATTAAAAAATATTTTTTTTTTTTCAAATATGTTTTTGGTTTTGTCTGGGACAAGTTTGATCGAATGGATTTGAAAAAAAAAAAAAAAAAAAAAAAAAAAAAAAAAAACATACACACTTCATTATGCACACATTGGAAAAATAGACCTGGTCTCAAGGTGTCTGGAAAAATGAAAATAATTTTGAAAAGAATAAAATATATCTTGTTAGACATGTTTACAAAGTACACAAAATTATTGATCATGTACAAATTCCATTTTGACAAAAGTGCACATGTAGAAAAGAAAAAAAAAAAAAAGAAACCCTTCTCAGACGAATTTTATTTATATATGAAGTCTATCGAATGCCTACTTTTTTCCATTTTCATCTATTGCCCTAACGGCATAATAACAAAACTCAATGCATATGCAACAGATATTTCTAAGCTGCTTAAGCTAGCCAAGCACACTCAAGGGAAAAGAAATAAATTCCTATCGTTCAATCGAGAATTATATTCTTTTAGTCATCTACAGTGTGATATATCAAGTAAATCATCCAGTATTGGTGTGTCAAGCGAAGAGTCACCGGGTGAGGGGAAAATCGAACCTACAGACCTTCCAGAAACAGTCCATACATCAGGAGATGATGGTCGTGGATTCCCTGTCGGGAGAGTTTCTCTTCTCGGGAGTGATTCCTCTGTTGGGAGTGATTCCTCTGTTAGAAAAAATTTCCCGAGTGATGAAAAGTTTCAAATGAAATGCAAACCGAGGGCAGACATGCATTTTCCTCAGTCGAAGCACAGTAAAAACATAAGCAACCAATGTGATCTCATTGTTCTAAACGTTTTTGGAATAATTTATATGAACATCATGGAAGAGGTAACCATCCACAAGTACAGATATGTATATTTTAAGCATTCTTTGTTGCATGCCGAATTTGTGAAAAAGTTACACATCATCCTGCTTAGTAAGGATACACAAGATATTACTATTGGTAAGCATGAATATGACAAAAACGGAAGTAATATCGATGAGAATAAGACTCAGAGTGATAGTTTAGAAGGACAAGAGGGAACAGTGAAGGAAGGAAACATAAATAACTTAGGCTATTATTTCAAATTTCCATTCGAAGTTTTATGCTCAATTATTATCTATCAGTTAAAATGTTTCTCAAATGATACATTAAAATGTTACAAAATATGCACAATCCTTGTTGAATTTCTCTTTTACATTAGTTCATCTATAAATCCATATTTTTTCAGTATTTCAAGAAAGATGTGGGAACAGCTGGGGTATCAGATGAATAAAGAGGAAGAGATTGTGGCTTTAACAAACTTAACTAAGATTGTGTTTTATACCCTTTCTACTAAAAAGAAAGAAGATGATGTAGATACGAGTAATAAGAACGACCGATTATTCACAAAAAGTATTCGAAATAATGACAAACAAAATTTGTTATGTTCATTTTTGAGGAAGCAACTTGTTATTAACCATTTAGGGAAGAATTATGTCTTCTTTTATGGTACTCTTTTAAGAACTATAGATTCTGAGGAAATGGCAGCAGGGATCATGAGTCTTTTTTTTTGCACTTTTCATGTGAATTTACAGTATACCCTGAACGTGTTGCTTCAATTTTTGAACATGTATGAACGAGATGTAGAAAAGATGGAGTGGGGATCAGTGGGAAAGGAAGTAGGTTCAAAAATGGGGAAGGAAGTAGATCCAGAAATAGGGAAGGAGGTAGATCCAGAAATAGGGAAGGAGGTAGATCCAGAAATGGGGAAGGAAGTAGATACAGAAATGGGGAAGGAAGTAGATCCAGAAATGGGGAAGGAAGTAGATCCAGAAATGGGGAAGGAGGTAGATCCAGAAATGGGGAAGGAAGTAGATCCAGAAATGGGGAAGGAAGTAGATCCAGAAATAGGATCAGATGTGGGGGGGTTGAAGCTAGTAGATGGAGGAGAGAAGGTACAGGAGGAGGAAGGAAAAATAATGTCTCTCTTCGTCTATTTGGACATTGTGAAAGCACTTCCAGGGAACTTTCTAAATATAGTAAAGGATATAAATTTAATGAGAGAAATTCAAAGCACCTTTCTCTTTTTCATATACACAAATGATGAGTATAGACTACTGGAACATCGCGAGGAAGAACACAAGTATATCACTATGGTGGAAAAAATGAAACAAAGTGATAAGAACTACTACTATAGCAGTGCAAAGATATACTTCCCTCTAGTAATATCCTCCTTAATATCACATTATTTGTTTTTTCTTGTAAAAGACGGAACATTCCACATTCCTCGTACACTAATTTCTAGCTTTTATAAAAATTTTTTTAGCAACAGGTATTTGTACACAATGTGTTCTAACTATGTATACATGAAAATTTTGAACGACTCTTTTGTCATTTTGTTGTTCCTCTGGGGGGTAGGATTGGAAGAAGAAGAAGAAGAAGAAGAAGAAGAAGAAGAGGAAGAAGAAAATATGCACATCTGCCAAGATGATGGACGAGATGCTCATACTAATGCACGTGAGACCGTAAGAGAATATAAGACACTTAAAGAAATGAGTCGTATGCAAAATTACACATGGGATGACAATGATACACCGAGTATAAAAACAGGAGAAAACAATTTATACCAATCGAACTATTCGCAAAAGTTGAACAATTTGTCGTTATGCCTGTTCAGAGTGTACATATATTTCCTGGAAGAATATTCTATGATGTTTTACTCATCCATCATTATGCTGATAAAAAATAAAATAATGTTCCCTAGGAAGGAGCCAAACTTGACAACTTTTTGTGAACACTTGTATATCGATTTGAATAAGGAGGAAAAATACACCACGTCATTTAGGCATATAATGCTTACCTTCTTGGATGTTTTTTTTTGTAAATCCGATATGGAATTGCAAAATTGGAACAAAATCATAATGGAGATAATCATGTTCCATTTAGGAGTGGACATGCACAAAGATAAGCTACAATTGTTGAAAGTTGAAAGGCAAAAATTTTTGATCACTTTTTTTCGAAATACTGTTCTTGGTAGCCATAATTTGGCATGTGATTATTTAAAACAGCAATCTTTGAAACTTCTTAAAAGAAAAGTAAGAAATTACGTGATATGTGGTCATGACTTGGAGGAATTGACGAATCTATTCTTCAGCTTGAGCTACTGGATTCGAAGTTTGATGCGCGTGCATCTATAAGGGTGTGTGTGTCTTTGCATGTATGCACATGTCCCCAGGCTTATGATAATGATAAACCTATCTGTTGTCAATCTTATAGCCTCCATGCATCACCCTCTATGCGTGCGTCACTTCTTAATTTGTTTCTCAATTTATTGTCTAATTTGTTTCCTAATTTGTTTCCTAATTTGTTGCCGAATTTGTTTCCTAATTTGTTGCCTAATTTGTTGCCTAATTTGTTTCCTAATTTGCTATCTAATTTTTTGCCTAATTTGTTGCGTAATTTGTTGCGTAATTTGTTGCGTAATTTGTTGCGTAATTTGTTGCGTAATTTGTTTCCTAATTTGCTATCTAATTTTTTGCCTAATTTGTTGTTTGATTCGTTGTATGATCCATCCTTTACTACACTGTCTGCTTCAATACACATTTTAGAACACACCTAACCAGTTCATCACTTACATTTTCATTCTGTTAACTCTAAAATGAGTTTGGTCACCACTAGCACATAGTAGCAAAAATAACTATTTTATAAAGAAAACAGAAAAAAGAAAAAAAAAATTCCAAAAAATTTGCGAGAATTGGACACACCTGCGCCACAATTTACAAGGTGGAAATTAAAAACTTCCATAATTTCAATGGTAAAAAAAAAAAAAAAAAAAAGAAAAAATATAACTAAAAATTAAAAGATAAAAAAAGAAAAATATATATATAACTAAAAATTAAAAGATAAAAAAGGAAAAAAAAAAATATATCTAAAAATTAAAAGGTAAAAAAAAAAAAAAAAAAAAAAAAAAAGGACGAGCATTAAATGGTTTTGCTAAAACGTTTATTTCCACATTTCATGTTGTGATTTTTTTTTTTTTTTTTTTGTATTTGTCTTTTCTACAAGTCCTTTTATTTCATTTTCACCCCCTTTTTAATCACCATTTGCACGTGCATGTCGTTATAGCAATCGAGAAAAGAACTAATTTACATTTTCCAAGTATGATGTGTGTGTTCCTTGGATCTTTTTCGATTGTGGAAAGTGCTATCAGAGTTGCAGAAAATCATTTTCTAGCCCACTCTTCTGCACATTGCAGAGAAATAAAAAGAGAGAGAATGTGATGACTGTAGGTTTTTTTTTTTTTTTTTTTTCCACAGGAAATTTTATTTCTCTAGATGAAACTTTACGTGTGACACTTCATTTCTGTTCGTGTCAACTTGCAGCAACGCGATAGCATATATTCACATGTGCATATAGGCATATATTTCCACATATATACATGTACACATATATACATGCGTGTTTGTCCAGCTCATACTTAACCACGTGGCCATTTTGTCTGCGCATGACGTTGGTACTTTTCCACACCTAGCGTTTAATCACCTCACGTTTTCACATTTTCATTTTCACTTTAACTGGAACACCTAGAGTTCTACACGTGGCACACAAGCTGAACTGTTTTAAGAATCCATGCATCTGCCATCGCTTATCCACGTGGGCTACTTAACGGGTGAATAGTCTTTTTTCCAATTTTCCATTTTTCACTATTCCATTTTTCGCTATTCTATTTTTCCAGTGCTCCACTTTAATTTTACTACCCAGAGTTCATCTGAATGTACATATGCATAAGAACAAATTTATGCTTCCGTGATGTATACCCTTACATGGAGCAAATCAATTTGACGTTTGTCGCGCGTATTTCCTTTTAACATTGGGTCAGGGCCCTTGTTGATTTGTCTATTTTTTCTTTCATTTTTACAAAACTGTTTAGATCAGTTGCGAACTGTGCATGTGTGTACATACGCACATAAATACATACATGAATATTTACATACATGTGTGTGCTTTTTTTTTTTTTTTTTTTTTTCCCCTCCATTATGCATTTGAAGTGATCAGTTCATGCTGTTGTTTTCAACATTTTATAGACAACAGAAATTAGTCACACATGATTAACATTTAGACATGTAGTTCTTTTGCTTCATAAAAGTGAAATGCACTAGTTTTTTTTTTTTTTTTCCTTCTGTTTTAGCAAATAGTTCGTGCCCAGGTAAAAAAGAATAATAATAAATGCAATAACAACTGCATCAAAACTGCATCAAAACTGCATCAAAACTGCATCAAAACTACATCAAAACTGAATCAAAACTGAATCAAAACTGAATCAAAACTGAATCAAAACTGAATCAAAACTGAATCAAAACTGCACTAACAAGGGCAAATAATAAATAAACCATAATAATAATAAGAATAATGAGATTAGAGGTAGGCATGTGAGGGACCTAGGGGAACTGAAAATTTGGGATCCAAGTGATTCAACAAAAAAATTTATAGAAAAAAAAGAAAACAAAAAGAGAGTTACACTCGATCAACGACAAATCAGTGTACATACAGGGAAGTTCAATTAACTTTCATGAATGAAACATGTTCATACATTACCAGTACAGAAGAAAAAGCAAGCGCTACACAAGCGAATACATACACATTTAACCAGGTGAAAACAGGATATGCACTGTACGGATAGGCAGACATACCCACTCTTAGATCATATAACATTCCCTTGGCAAGACACACCTACAGTTAGTAGATACGAACGAACGAATCTTATTAATCCCACCATCTGTCAACTTGCGAATGCACATTTTATAATGGGTAATGCTATGGTAACATTTTTTCGAGATTGTTGCAACAAGTTTTTGGGTAAACAGATAACATTTCAAATAAGAATTTGTGGTCCTGCTCAAAGTGGGAAAACTACATTTGTCAAGTACCTCTTGCATAATCGATTTTTGAAGGTGAAACCTACTGAAGGTAAGTTTACTTCTGAGTGATAGTGGTAGTGGTAGTGTGTAGAGAGTTTATATCTTCTGTGGAAGCATTTTCAGTCCCAAGGTTTTTTTTTTTTTTTGACAAATTTTGGATCTGTACGATATTTGTGAAAACACTGCAAAGATATGTTTTGAAAATACTGTTAAGACAAGTTTATCATTTTAGTGCCATAAAAAAAAAAAAAAAAAAAAAAAAAAATTACACATACACACATAACTTGTCAGATTTCCCTTTTATATATAATTTCTTTGTCATGTCTCAATAGGTCTTCTCCTGGAGAAAATCGATTTCGAAGAATTTTCCATTATCATATGGGACTCGCGTTACAGCATAGAGGACGATGTAACATGAAAAAAAAATAAAAAAAAATAAAATAATGAAATAATAAATAATGAACTAATAAAAAATTAACTAATAAAATAAATCATCTTCACTCCATCAGTTGGCAATCGATTGGCAGTGGTCAGACTGTCAACATGCGAGTCTGCCCTGACATTGCCACGATTTATTCTTTTTCTCCATTTTGTTCATTTTTTTCCTGCACACACAGGAGTCCATTAACAGGCTAGACATTGACGCAGTTATTTATTGCATGGATTTGTCGGATCATGGGAGGTTAAAAATAGGTATTAAGAGAAAAGGAAGAAAAGAGAACAAGAAAATAGAGGAAGCAGAAAAATACAACATCGAGAAAATGAGAAAAAAAAAAAAAAAAAATTCCCCCATTTTAGAGTTTAAAAATTTGGAAGTAATGTAGTATGGAGAGGGAAATGGAGAGGGGAGATGCAGGAGTGAATACCATATCATATGGATAGAAGTAACCCATTTGAAAAATGTATCCCCAAATATTCCTTCTCTTTGTTTTTACTTATAATTCTGTGCAACTTTTTCTTTTCTACATAGCAAAAAAGGGATTCTATAAGGTACTACAGGACTACAACCATATTGATGATTTCCTAGTTGTGGCTAGTAAACAAGACAAGAAAGGATGTATGTTACTGCAACATGTTAGAGGGGAACTCAAAATTGATCACATTGTTGATAGGAATTGGTAATACATACAAAAAAAAAAAAAAAAAAAGGGTACGAAGAGGCGTGGTGACCACTCTAAAGGAATATTACACTTGTGTTCACTCACCAATTCCAACAATTTTTTTTTTTTTTTTTTTTTTTTTTCTTTGTCCATCTTTTTTCACTTTCATTTTTTTGTTTAAAAAAGTCATTTGGCAGAATGCTCTTCGAAGACCGGACATGGCGTAGATCCTGCAATGAATTGGCTCTTCAACCAATTGATGAACAAGAGGAAAAGGAATTTATGTTTTATGAAATAAATTCTCATTCATTTTCCACCCTAGTTACCCTTATCCGCTACTATGTTTCTATATCTTCAAATTAGTTTTTTTTTTTTTTTTTTTCTTTTTATATATATATATACCTTTCCGCTTCATATATCCTACACGCACACTTCTCCCCAAATAGCACATAATTTTTTTTCTTTTTTTTTTCCTTTTTTTTTTCTATTTTTTTCCTTTTTTTTTTTCTTTTCTTTTTTTTTTCTCTCATTTGTTGTTCCTTTTACATTACCATTTTATTGTTCTTATTTGAAACTGCCTGACATTGCAAAGTAACACATCCCCTTTCATTTTTGTAAAAATTTTTCTCCTTTCCCCCGCTGCACCCACCAAAATAAAAAAGTGTAAAAGAAAAAGAAAATACAAGGAAAAACCATGTGCAATGGAAGAAATGTAGTATAGTTGCTAAAACAATATGCTAACATCCGTATTAACAGAAAAACTCCATTTCATCACAATGTTATTTTAGGGTAAAATTGTGATTCCCTTAGGAATACAATAATGACACTATAGGAATGTTATATATTTTGGTCTCGTCTCAGCGTTTGTGTAAAAAAGGTTATGCCAACTCTTTTTTTTTTTTTTTTTTTTTTTTTTTTATTATTATTTATTCATTCCAAAATAAGTAGCAATTCTTTTTCACCTGAACTGTTCAGGTGAAAGAGTTCTCGAAATGGCAATACTTTAATAAAAAAAAAAAAAAAAAAAAAAAAAGGAGCACTCTAGTGGAACAAGTTGACATTTCGCTGTTTAGCAAAATGGACATAGATACATAACATTTAGCAAGTTTCTTTTTTTTCCGTTCCAGCCTTTTTTTTTTGTCATTTTTTCTATTCCAGCTTTTCTTGTGCCTTTTTTTTCTGTGCGAGGCTTTTTTGATCCTTATTTTTCTTGGCACGCACCCTGTGAAGAATGTACTGAGATGAGATGTTTATACTTCATTGAATAGTCGATTATTTTGAGAGGGGTGAGAAATGTGTGTGTGTGTGTGTGTAGGTATACAGAAAGGGAGGAGGAATACGTGTATACGCCTTAACACGTGTCGAGGTTTTTTCATTAGTTTGTTCAGATTACTGACGTGGTTGCTTGTAGGTGCAGCTAAGGGAAAGGAGAAGAGGCAGAGAGGGGACTTAAGCAGCACGTGGGGAAAATGTGGAAACTAGCTTTCTACGCAATGTTTGTACTAGCGTTTCTTTTGCAGATTCAAGATTGTCGAATGAAGAAGAGACAACATGGTTACATAAATACAACTTTTGCTAACGTGGTTAGAGACAAGGGGAAGAGCAAGTGGAGCAGGAAGTATGCGAGAAAAAAAAAGAAAGATAAAGAAAATGAAAATTATGAAAAATTATTTAAAGAGTTAGATAAGATATTTAATGAACCTGATGAAGAACAAAAACAACTAGAGGAAGAAGAAAAAAGAAAGGAAGACGAAATGGATGCATTAAGCGAAAAGGATCTCCTAGAAATCAATTTCTGTAATTATGAAAAAGATCCTAGAAGTTTATCAAACCTGGTTAAATGCAAGACTGAAGATGAAACAGAGAAGGAAGACGAGTCATGTTCAGGTGATCTCAACACTGGGTCAGGAGATCAAAACATGGCAAATGGAGAGAAGAGAAAAATGACAATGGAATACAGCTATGATTATGATCGAGTTTTAAAAAAAAAAAAATACCTGCAAGAGGAGATAAAATATAAGGATAAATTTTCATTAAATGAAGATGAAGAAAGGTTAGTTGAACATGTAGATGTGAACATGATGAATGATTTTCTGAACAGTTATCAGAATAATTTCCCCAGAACATTTTACAAAGGTCGTAGGGATAAGTACTTTGGCAGAGAAGACCTACATCCGAGAGGTGGTGAAATGGAGGAGCAGAGTAAGAAGAGGACTAACGCTGCGATTGGTGAGGTGGGTGGTGGTGCGATTGGTGAGGTGGGCGTTCGTGCGGATGATGCTGTGGAAGGAAGTGAGGAAAAGACTGATATGAACACGGATGATTTAGAAAGCGTGCACTTTTTGAGGAACATAAGGGAAGAATTTCACCTTGAAAGAGATAGCTACATAAACGAATCTGTGAGAAACATTGAGAAGGAATTCTATGAAAGTAATAAGAATGGGGAAGTTACGCAAGTTAAGGAGAGCAAAGGTGAGCTGAGTAATGTATTTGAAAATGATTTTGAGAAACACGTGGAAGAAGGAATAAAGAGATGTGGATCGAATGAGAAAACTGTGGATAGATTGATAAAAAAAAAATTCATAGACATGTTCCAAGTAGACGAAGAGGCAAAAAAAGTAAACGACATGATTAGAAAATGCAAAAGTGTAAGTTCATTGCTGGAAATATTTAAAGAAAGTAAATCAGTAAAGATAATAAATATTATGTACATGTTTATGTATATATACAGATTTAAAAATGTAAACATGCTGGAATATCTGTATGATAGAAGATTTTCACATATAACTGATACGTTGGAACATGTGTTAAAATATTATCTATATGTATTCGGAAAGGAGGAATTCAGACGAGCAGATAATGAAAGGATTATTACATTAAACAGTAATAACATTATTTTTTTATTAAAATATATGAACAGGTTGAAATTATTTTATGTTAATTTGAATATCTACAACTTACTATTCTTGATATTGTCAAAATCGTTGCATATGTTTAATATCGATTCGCTAGTTGTACTACTGGCTTATCTGAATGAATACACATATTATAACAGTAGTATACATAATAAAATAAACATATCCATTATGAGTCACATTTTTTCAACATTAAAAAGAGACAAAGTTGAATTTTCAAAGTTCAAATTTGTACATTTCAAATTACTTATACCTATACTTGTTAAACATAAGTATGTAAATAACCATATGTTCAGCTACATTTTTGCACATTTCGAAAAAGACATAAATATGGTAATAGAAAAAGTAGGAAATAAAAGTTGTCAGAAAAATAAAGACATTTGTAACATACTTTTTTACGATTCCAAAACAAAAGAACAAAAAAAGAATAAAGAAAATTATATGGCATATTTGGAAAACCAATACATTCAAGAAAAAAAAAAAAATCTAAATTTTTTATTTCATTTTTTTAATTACCTAATGATTTGTAAATTTAATCATAACGAAGAAATTGTAAACAAGTTAATGATCTTGTTTACAAACAATTTTTCCTTATTCCGGGTGGAAGATTTATTAAGTATTTTTTTTAATTCAGAAAAATTCCTCACAGGAAGCAAATACTCTATTCTCATGACTCGGTGCAAGCAGGAGCTCTTGCAGGAGAAAAGTTTGCTAAAAGATTTTCAAATAAATCAGATTCTCTCCTTTTTCACATTTGGCTATAGGAAATCCATCCTTATTCGAGATTATCACAGGAATGTCTTTCGTGGCAGACGCTACACTCTGCGTCGTGTAAGAGGTGGAAGTGGTGAAAGTGGTGAAAGTGATGGAAGTGGTGAAAGTGGTGAAAGTGGTGAAAGTGGCGAAAGTGATGGAAGTGGTGAAAGTGGTGAAAGTGGTGAAAGTGGTGAAAGTGATGGAAGTGGTGAAAGTGGTGAAAGTGATGGAAGTGGTGAAAATGGTGAAAGTGGCCTAAGCAGTGTAAGCAGCTTAAGCAGCGCAACTGAGGATACCCTTTTGAATCTATTGAAACGCAAGGAGGAAATTTCATCATTCAAGCAAAAGTACCTCATAAGCAGAGAAGTATTCAAAGATGAACAATTTCTGTATGATTTCACGCACGACATCCACATATTTGTAAACTTTCGTAACGTGCATTTGCTAAAGTTTATTTACAATATTTACCTTCTGAGTCTTTTATTCTATAAAAATGCAGATGCTTTACGCATGGTATCGGAAATAGCGTATGACTTGGTTGAGACGAATATCTTTTCATTCATAGATCAATATTCATATTACCTGTATGAAGATATATACATTGTTATTAAGGCATTTAAATATTTGTCCTTTTTCGAAATTGATTTGATTGAAGTATGGAAAAAATTCTTTTTCTTACTTCATCATTTTGTTAATTCCTTAAATTTGGAAAATATTTATGACATCGTTTTTTTTATTAAAGTTTCCAATTTGACAAATTTAAAATGTGAAAATTATGATGTTTTTAAAGTGTTAACAGAACGTATGAAGCAAATCCTAGAGACCCTCTCCAAGTACGACATTCGACATTTCAGTACACATCCTCACACTTATATTTTAAATATTTTGAACCTCATCGAGGAGAAGCAAAATGAGCATGTATATAGCTTTATCGAGTTCTTTTTTTATTCTATATATAAGAAGGTGCTTTTCGTTCAGCAACAACAGCACATGAAGCAAATTAATCAACACGTGCGAGAGAATGGAGACCACACATCCGAGGTGGCCCTCTCTCCAAACATGAGAGAAAAGGGAGGAGTGAATAATGCGACAAAAAATGAAGACATGCATAACGTGGAAAAAAATGAAGACATGCATAACGTGGAAAAAAATGAAGACGTGCATAACGTGGCAAAAAATGAAGACGTGCATAACATGCACAAGTTAAGTAAAGCATACCGATACGTGAATAACTACATGTATAATTTTCGAGATATTCGTTTATTCATAAAGACCTTTTTAGCACATTATAAGGAAAATATGGAACATTTAAATTTGCATATTGTCCATTTTATCCTGTTCAATGCAGAAATATTTTTTTCAAAAATGAATACGCATTCTCATTACTATCATAGTAGTTACATATATGGAAAACAAATGAAGGAATTTTTGTATTTGTCACATCAGCTGGTTGAGAAGAAGTTATATAATAAATATATTATGCGCATGTTAATCCTCATATTTAAGCATATAATACATATTCAAGGGCGTGTTGTTCATAATAGTAGCGAATATCCTACAGGTGTTAATATTTTTAAGAGTTTTTTTTCGCATTTTTCTGACATTACTGATGAAAACATATGGCATTTCATTAGACGCAATTTTCAGTCAACTGAATAATTGTAAGAATCGCAGATGAAGAGTGAAGAAGGAGATCCGTTCCTCCCAATTTGTCTGAAGCAACAATAGTCACTCTTTTTTTTTTCACGCCATAGTTTTTTTTTTTTTTTTTTTTTTTTTTTTTTTTTTTACATCTTGATTTTGTTTTCAATTTTCACAAAAGTACAACGTCGACAGTGATTTTTTGCACATGCTAAATCGGCATGCATGCACATGGGAAATATGTGCTACTCTGTATGTGAATTTTTTTTTTTTTTTTGTATGCATGTTTGTGTATGTTTGTATGCATGTTTGTGTGTATGTTTGTATTCATGTTTGTGTATGTTTGTATGCATGTTTGTGTGTATGTTTGTATTCATGTTTGTGTGTATGTTTGTATGTATGTATTATTTGTGTGCAAATTCCTAGAAATACAATCGTGTTTGCTAACAAGTCTGACTTGTTTTCATAGAAACATTTGAATTCTTTTAAAGGTACAACAGATCACACAGGTGTAGGGGTTGAAGCGAACTTAAAACTGAAGATCTATTATTTTTCTGTCCACTACTGTCCTTTTTTTTTTTTTTTTTTTTTTTTTTTTTTTTTTTTCTTTATTGTATTCTCACTTTTGCATTTTCTTTTTTCCTCCCTGTATGATCCTCCTCTACTGACATAATCGAGTGAAGATTGCTAACTGGAAACATATCGTACGATGCCATGTGTAATTCACACGTAATGTTAATAATATACTAAGCACATCGAGGGGTAGCAAAAGTCATATCCATGGTGGTAAGATTCAGTACTTCGGGAATGAACTATATTTAGGAAACGTTATGTTATATGGAGACACATAAACATTTGAAAATGCACAAAAAAAAAAAAAAAAAAAAAAAATGCATAACAAAGGGGTGTGTGACAGAGTTGCGTGAAAAAAAAAAAAAATAATAAAAAAAAAAAAAAAAAGGTGTATCATCAGGTTTCCTCCTTTTTAATGTTTTCTACCACCGATGTGTAATTCGAGTTGTTATTACTTTTTGGACTTTCTAATTACACAAAGGTGTTAAGAGAGTGAGAAATATAAAAATATTTTCACAAAATTGGTTCACAACACGAGGGAGGGAAGGGGAAGCAATGTGGACTCTGCTTTTTTTTTTTTTCCTCAATTTTGTAAGTGTGTAAAGAAAGAAATGTTATGCGATTGATAAAATAATTGAGTGTGCATAGGGGCTCCCAAAAAAAAACACAAACTCGAGAATTAACGTTCGTTCGGTTGTTCCTTATTTTTTATTTATTTATTTTTTTTTTTTTTTTTTGCTTTATTCTGCTTCGTCCTTTTTTCTTTTTTTTGTTTTGCTTTACTCCACTTTATTTTACTTTTATGTGTGTATACATATGTGTATGATGCATGTATGTATATGTATGTATATGTATATGTATGTATATGTATGTATATGTATTGTATACATATGTACATGCACATGTACATGTATTTTTTTTATTTTTATTTTTTTTTAACGCCCTTTTCGTCTTATGTACACTTGTTCAGAATTCTCCTTAATTTTTGAACAAACACACAAGGGGGGAGAAAAAAAAGGGAAAAGGAAGAAATGTAAAGAAATAAAAAAAAAGAAAAAAAGGAAAGAAAAAAAAAAAAAAAAAAAAAAAACACCAAAAGGTGTGAAATCGCGGAAATCTTCGAAAAACTTGGACATACATCAACAAACTTTAGCAAACTTCAACAAATTGTGAAATAAACTGCCGAACGTTGCGAAAATTGTAATGTTCACTCAAAAAATGGACGAATTTGGTCTCTTCCTTAGCAAATGCTGCTAAGAATTTATAAACATTTTTTAATTTTTTTTTTTCTTTTTTTCCCCGTGCTAGCAGCACATTATTCTCCACTTAGCACTTGCTGCGTGTTATGAGCACAAAAAAAAAAAAAAAAAAAAAAATATACATACATATATATATACATATATATATATATATATATATATATATATATATGGTGAGCCATAACTTTGTCATTCCTTAAAAAGACATATGAGTAGAGAAAACAGAAACTTGTATTGTTGACTCAAGGCATTTTTTCTAGCTTACTTGTCTCACAAATTTTAAGTAGTATTCATAAAAATAAAATAAAAAAAATTGGAAAAGTAGAGCATCAGAGACGTAGTGAAGTAGAACAACGAAGAAGTAGAGACGTAGAACAACGGAGAAGAAGGGAAATACAGAAAAGTGGATGATTGGATTGTGCAAATTACATGAATTAATTTCACACTTGAGTGAGGAGAACTATTTTAACATGCCTTACAAAGGGTGCTCAAAATTAGGTAGTACTAATTCATAACATATATATATGATTTTTTTTTTTTTTTTTTGGGTGGGGGGAGAGCTATTGCAAGAAGGAATTTTTTATGTAAGAAATAATTTGGTGAAGAATATTTTAGTCTGAACATATAAGTAGTTCCTTCAATGTGCATTTATTTCCTCCGAATGTACATTTTTTATTTCGATTTTTTCACCATCCTCATAAAGTTTTCCCATTCCCACTCGGTCAGCTACACTCCGACATCCTTTGCGTGTCCCCAAAATGAGTGATGCAGAAAGCTTCATATCCATTGACAATAACAACAACGATGAAACGGCTGTAAGCGAAGGGAAGAACAAGACGAATTTGGACAATTTTTTGGATTATGACATGGGGTTAATCAAGGAGGAAGAAAAGTACAAATATATCGGAGCTGATATAGCACAGAGGCATGATTATTTTTATATTAAAAATGGGAATGTAGGATTTTTGGATGGAAATAATGTGAAATATAACAACATAGCTCTGAATAATAGAAAAAAAGAACACACAGATATTTTTATGAAAATAAAGAAGGAGTTGTATTCCATAGCATATAAAAATTATAAGAACAAAATGGTCGCAGTGTGTGGCTCAAACAATTCGAAAGAAGTAGAAATGGGTACAAGTAGGACATCTGTGGGTGCATCAGACTGTGATAATTCAAAAATGAATGGAGAAGAAGAAGTAGAAGAAGAAGAAGAAGAGGGGGGTGGCGAAGAAACTGTAACTGGAACTGTAACTGGAACTGTAACTGGAACACCAACTGATAAGAACGCAAAACATAAAGACAAAAGCAAGAAGGCGTATGATTTGCTAAACAACGAATTGAGTGCAGTGTTAGGAAACAAAATTGAAGACACATACAACGAAATAAAAAGTAGCGTTAATTGGCTGGGGAATTTTTTCACAAATAATGAACAAAGTGATGAAAAGAAAAAAATTAGCATTTTTTACAGTGATTTATATTTTCTTAGTGATATAACCATTCTACGTTTTTTGGATACTTATGATTACAACTTGTTAAAAACATACAATAAAATTATTAAATTTATTTTATGGAGACAAATGACAGTTTCAATTTTTAATAAGAATGAGTGGAAAATAAAAAATGGAAAAAATTCGATGGAAAAATCTAAACAGAAGGAAGAAAACATATCCAAGAGTAATATCAACCCGAATAATTGCACAGGGGATCGAAACAATGCTTTTATTAATCCATTGTATATTAAAGACATTTTAATGAAAACTAATATTTTCAGGTGTGGATTTGATTTGAAATGTAGACCAATTCTTTATATAAAAATACAAGAAAAATTAAATATGCAAGAGGATGAATTGTTTCTACTTCTCGTTTATCATGTTGATATGTGCATGAACAGCATTGATCATAGAATATGTTATGAAGAAAATAGTGCAACGAATGATGGTCATAGTAGCTACCATAGTGGAAATGGAAAAATGGATGTGAGAAACAAAAAAAAATTTGACGAATCTATTTTACAACTTGTTGTAGTTGTGGATTGCCAAAAATTTGAATTAAATAACATGATCAGTGTCGATTGCATAAAAAAAATTATTAACATTTTTAACGAATTCTATACAGATGTTTTATACAGAATTTATATAATAAATGTCCCTACCTTTTTTAAAAAAGTATGGTCCCTTTTTAACATGTTTATAGATAATCATACATTGAAAAAAATTATTTTCATAAATAAAAAAAATATCAATTTGATGTATGATCACATTGACAAAACTGTCATGAAGCACTTTGATAAAAATGCTGAGAAGGAAAAGTGCGAACATTCCTCCATGTTCTTTCCTTCCAATTCCTTGTATTACAAGTATGACGAATTGTATTATGGCAAGTTACTCAGCTATGTAAACCTTTGGGTGCAGAAAATGGTGCAGGTGAACCATGAACATGCGGAACGTTACGCAGGGCAGGGCAGCAGCTAGGTATGACTCCTACCCCAAACACACACACACATGTCACACATTGATTCAGTGATTCAATGATTATTCGAAGAGGCAATTCCTTTACGCTGATGCTTTTTATTTTGGGTGTATTTTCACATGCACATATATTTTTCCACTTCGTCACTTACAACATTTCACGTGTGCATTTTTTTTTTTTTTTTTTTTTTCATGAATCTAGCCACTTCGCGTGTGCATTTTTTTTTTTTTTTTTTTTTTTTTTTTCGTGAATCTAGCCATTTCGCTTGGGTGCTCATAATTTTTCAATTTTGGAAAATTTTGCCTCATTTGCGTGTGCCAATTGGGGAAGACTCATTAGTAGCCTCCCTTTTCTTCTTTCGTTTTTTTTTTTTTTTTTTTTTTTTTTTTAGGTGCGCCCCATTTAGTCATGCCACAGCCAATTCCCCATATGTTTTTCTCACTGTACGAGTATGCGTACGAAAAAATATATATATATATATGTCGCTACACACATGTGGAGGTATTAGTGATATGCTTCCCTTTGGCATCGAAAATAGATTAAAAGACACAAGTTTATTTTTAATACGTTGTTGTGTGTTGTGAAGCGTTGTCTACTATTACCCATTTGTTATTTTTTTTACTCATTTAATTTTATTACTTCATTTTACTACCTTATTTTTTTTTTCGCACCATTGTTTGCAGCATCAGCTGTTGTTACGGTATTTTCGAATTTTTGTTGTTATTATGACAGCCGTAGCTGCACAGTTCCTATTATACTTTTCTTTTCGATTACCTTCTTTTCGATTACCTTCTTTTCGATTACCTTCTTTTCGATTACCTTCTTTTCGATTACCTTATTTTCTATTACCTTCTTTTCGATTACCTTATTTTCTTATTTTTTTTTTTCCCCTTTTTACACATTCTTTCCCCCCGTGGATACCTCAAAAATGGCTAAACTGTTTTGCATTGTGATTTAAGCTAGAATTATTTCCATTCGCAATCATTTTTAAGGAAATTTTGTATTGTTCGTCCTTTTTTTTATTTTTGTTCATTTTTTTAACATTTTAATAAAATGCATTCTCCTTCAAAATCTAATCCCATGTCAGTGTTTCACGTAACGTGTAGAATTTGAAAGGCGGATGAAAAAGGCAACAACAAAAAAAAAAAGAAAAAGAAAAAGAAAATCCTCATTTCTCATTCGTAAGTGAAAACATCAAAAGGGAAATGAACATGAAAACAGGAATAAATTTCTTTAGGCCATTTTGGTTTACCACATTGGTGGCATCATATAAGTTTGCAGAACTGTGCCAAGTCCCGTTAGTTCTGACATCTCTGTCTGCTATAACGTTTTTCATGTACGAGCAGGAAATGGGAAGCTTCCTTTCTATTTAGTTGCTTATTCACTTATTTATTTTTATTTTAAAAGTAAGCAAAATGGCATATTTATTCACCTCTCTCACCTGAAAGGTAACATTGGAGGACCATTACACATACGCTGATAATATTATGCTGTACTCTCCAAAATAGGAGGGATATAACCTATAGCCAACCTTCTAACATTGAGTAAAATAAAGTTAAGTTTACATAATAATTCTGATCTAAATATGTATGTATTCATGTTTGTAATTTATGAACAGGGTCATATAAAATGTTGCCAAAATGGAAAAAAAAAAAAAAATTCATTCAAAGAGGAAGAAAAACTATAATGTGTGACGTTATATACTGTAACAATTTTGTATTATAAATGTGTAACATTATCTAATTAAGGTGGTTACAATTAATTATTTTTATTTTTTTCTTTTTTATTCTTTATTTTTTACTTTTTTTTTTTTTTTTTTTTTATTTTTTACTTTTTTTTTTTTTTTGTTATTTCCTGATTCGTTGTTCGTGTAATAGGATTAAGCAATGGGGTATCCGCAGGGGCAGGGGGGTGATGGTGAAAAAAAAAAAAAAAAAATAGCTGTCTATGATGTAGAAGTCACGTGAGCATAAAATGGACAAAAAAAAAAACTTTTGTGTGTATGTATATGTACATCCATGTGCAGTCTATGCAACACACACATACACACAAAAGTGTCTTTAGCTTGCACATGGTACATTTCTCCTTGTGGGCGCATTCATTTTTCTGTCCCTAAAAACGAATACTCATTTCTGTAGTAGCCACATTATAACCTCAACTCGAAGTGCATTGGTTCATGGGGTAAATTTTTTATTAGTGAATATGAGGTTATCACTTATTCTTCCCTCCTTGATAGTGTTAAAGGATCTTACATCAAACTTGAGTTCTCCAGTATATAGGTTGGAGTGAAGTTCGGGTATGTTTCTAATCCCCATACTTTGAAATCCATGCTTAACAGCTTTTACTAAATGTGGAATCAAATTAAAAACAGATCCTTTGTCGACTAAGCTAGCTGAAACCCCTTGAGATACTTTTATTTCTTCATTGTGATCACAATTTCCTTCATTTTTTCTTTCTTCTACCAGATAACGTCCCTTAGAATTAAACCCTTTGTTATACATAGCTTCCATACTACCCATTCCTCGATAAATTTTTAAACGAACATTATTTTCAAAATAATAATCACTACAACTTTCTTCTGTGGCAGCTAATAAATTTCCTAGCATAACAAAGTCAGCACCTAAGGACAATGCTTTGACAATATTGCCTGAATTTTTTATTCCTCCATCAGCTATAGTTTTAATATTTCTTGTATGTGCATAATTACTTACATGATAGACAGCTGTCCCTTGAGCCCTTCCTACAGCACATACATCTTGGGTAGTGCAAATAGAACCACTTCCCATTCCAATCCGAAGTACATCTGCACCTGCATCAATTAAATTTTTGGCTTGATCACAAGTAACAACATTTCCACCAATAATTGGTAAGTGTGGATGTGCTTCTTTAATTTTTTTAATGGTTTCAATTTGGTATATACTATTCCCTTGTGAAGAATCGATGCAGATAACATCTATCATGTTTTTAATTAGTTGATTAGCTCTTTCTAAATCATGTTCTCTAGTTGAAATTGATGCACCTACAATTAGCTGCTTATTTTGACTTTTAGATGCATGTGGAAATATTTTATTTTTATGCATGTCATTTCTACATACAAGAGCTATTAATTCATAGTTATTATTAACAATAGGAAGAACACTTTTTTTTTCTTCACATAGTACTTTGTTTGCATCTGACAAATTTATTGGATAATTTCCTGTGACTACATCTGTTGTCATTATATCTTTTATTTGTTTACTTTTATCTGTTAAATAGAGATAATCGACCCCTGTAATGATCCCAACTAATTTAGAACCCACTTTTCCATCTACCGTTATAGGATATGATTTATATCCAACTTTATTTTTCGTTTCTATTACATCTGCCACTGTGTGTTCAGGGGAAAATGTATACGGATCAAATATGAACCCGTTTTCAAACCGTTTCACTTTTTTAACTTCTTCAATTTGATTCTCAATGCTCATGTTATTGTGTATTATTCCTAAACCTCCACAAAGAGCTAGAGAAATCGACATCTTGTGTTCTGTCACTGTATCCATTGGAGATGATATAATTGGTGTCTTAAGAGAAATATATTCTGTCAAATTACTACACAAATCAATTTCACTTAACGGAAAGTCTATGTACCTTGGAAGGCATATAATATCATCATATGTGTAGGACGTCACGTCCCCAAAAATTTTCTCTGCTGACCACCCGTTCGCCATGTCTAATTTCTGTCCCAAGCACTTACCACAGTTTTTGCTGTGCGTACAATATGTGTGTGCAAAATGCTTGTACAAAATGCTTGTATAATATCAGCGTATACATATATATAGATACAATTACGTACACGTTATGCCAGTAGTTCTGATTACACAAGCTTCAAATGAGTGTGGGAGCTGTCATTTATGGAGAATTCTCAAAAAATAAAAATATATAAAAAAAATACAAACAAATGTAAAAAAAATAAATAGTTTAAATTTTTTTAGGGAAAGACTTTTTTATGAGTGCTATCCTCTAATTTATGAACAGCTCTGCTACCCTTTTTTTTCTTTTTTTTAATGAATTAAATGATTAATTAAAGTTTAAAAAAAAAAAAAAAAAAAAAAAAAAAAAAAAAACATGAAGTGGGAGTGAAGTATATCTTCTTTTTTTTTTTTTTTTTTTTTTGTAGATATTTGGGGATACGTGAGACATCTCCCCCCCCCAATCCACAATCGATCTTTTCCTCTTGTTATTTTTCTCCTTTCCGTTTTTTTTTTTTTTTTTTTTTTCTTTGTTTTACAAATAGTAGAATGTCATAAAAGAATGTAGTTATATGGATAAAAAATGGAATTTTCAAAATGGAGTTTCTATATTACCGATTTTGTGAATTTTTTAAAAAGGAGAGAAAAAAAAAAAAAAAAAAAAAAAAACAGCTGCTTCTCCTCCTGTAGCAACTTTTTAAATGCAAAGAAAATGTAGTGATGTTTTTTTTTTTTTTTTTTTTTTTTTTTTTTTACAACATCCTGGGAGGAATTATCATTCAACGTTTGCAAAAAATGTTAGCACAAATAATTTATATATACATATGGGCATATATTATATAAGGGTATATTCGCTCGTACTGTTTGGAGAAAAGGACTTTTATTTGAACCAGATGCAATAGATATAGGGACCCGTTTCAGCTAAGAGTTCGCTTTACTTCATGCGTGGGACTTTAAATTAATTTTTTTCTTACATTACCATGTAGCTACTTGATGCTAAGAAATATATATATATATATATATGCATGTGCACATACATGTGTGGTATCACCATTTTGATGTATCTGCTTCAACATCAGCTGCGCAGTTTTTTTGGATTCATGCACTGGAGAAATAAAAACGAATTTACTAAAAATTATTTTTTGATAAGCCACGTATAGGTAATAATATGACAGTGTGAAAAGAAGGTGCAAAAAAAAAAAAAAAAAAAAAAAAAAAAAAGGAAAAAAATGGATACACATTTATCAAATGGAAAAATACAGGTACACCTCTATCAAATGGAAAGAAAAAAAAATTTCTCAAATTTTCCCCATATGTAGAATGGAGAAAAGATAGTCATACATTTGGTGTAAAAACATGCACATATATATGATCACATAATAAATACATGCATGTGTGAAAAATAGCACTTTTAGTGGAAGAGCAGGTGAAAGATTGCGTACGCTGATGAGTGAGCCTACTGTAGTAATGGTGACCCCACCACGATAAGGAGTAGTACCCATTTGATGTTTGAACACAATCCACAAGATAAAAAAAAGATGCAAAAAAGAAAATACATGTAGTGGTGCTATATTCCTGTAATGTAAGGCTTATGTTGCATATGTATTGTGCATATATATTTGTTTTTCTTTTTCTTTTTCTTTTTCTTTTTCTTTTTTTTTTTTTTTTTTCAAAACCCAATGCATGGCCATTTACAGTATTGTTAACGTCATAGTGCTTATGGGTTGTGTGGATATTTTTTACCTTTTTTTTTTCTTCTTTTTTTTTTTTTTTTTTTCTAATCAGCTAAATTTCCCACTTTGTTAAAGTTTCCCTAATTTTGATGATCGAAAAAAGAAGAGAGAAAAAATGCAGAATAGGTAGAGAGTACAGATAGAGAGGCATGGTGTATGGCACAATGCGACACATGAAAAAAAAAAAAAAAAAAACAGAAGAAGAAAAAGAAGAAAAAGAAGAAAAAGGCGAAGAAAAAAACGAAGAAAAAAGCGAAGAAAAAAACGAAGAAAAAAACGAGGAAAAAAACGAGGAAAAAAACGAGGAAAAAAACGAAGAAAAAAACGAGGAAAAAAACGAGGAAAAAAACGAAGAAGAAAAGGAAAAAGCTCTAAAAAAGATTACAAAGCTCATATCCCACCACACCAACCCCTTCTTCCCGTTGCACCAAATAGAGAAGAATATATATTATGTCAGAAACTGAATTAGAGGCGAAAAGAAGAAAAATAGAAAAGGTGGAGAAATATGATGAAGATAATTGTGCAAATTCATTAAACATTTTGGATGAAGATAATGCTGATGAGCCATTAGGGGAAGAAGACACCCAAAAAAATGAAAAAACACAAAGTGAAAGATATGGCACACATAGTGATGGTGATAATGATGATGATGGCGATAGCGTTTGCAGTGATAGGAACAAAAAGGTACAGAAAAACAAACATTATTTAATTGAACATATGGAAAACAAAAGTAAACTATTAAACAATATAACATCGTTAGAAGAAAATAAATTATTTGTGAAAAATTTAACCGAAGAAATAACAAAAAACGATTTAGTTCTTTTTTTTTCAAATGCTAATGGATACGTAGATACAAGAATAGTATATGATTCGTCAGGGAAATCCAAAACTTTTGCTTACATAGAATTTGATAATAAAGAAAATGCATATATATTTTTTAGTACATTACAAGATAGTAATGTAGATAATTACAAAAAATTTATGATAAAAGATGTTAGTCTTTATGTTGCCATTTGCAAATCGAAGAAAAGTATATATGAGGAAAAAAAAGTTTTTATTAAATTCATTAAATGTGATATGGGAATAGATAATGTACGAATAAAACAGGAAATTTCAAATTTTCTTTGTAACCATTCAATTGCTCCACTTGACATTCGTCTCCTTGGAGAAAATCCGCCAACGTAGGAATCATCTTATATTAGATCACAAAAGTGGAGAGACTCTTGTGAGAGTTTTTTTTTTTTCGTGTTACATTATAATCTTGTTTTATTTTTCTTCATAGTTATCGTTCCCAAAACATTTTTTCCCCCAATAATTTTAACACACACACGCACATATATATATGTACATAAATTCGTCTCACTGTGCAGGCACGGTTACATAGAACTTATGAACAACGAAGATGTAGTGTCTTGTGTTGAATCCATAAAGGAAGGGATTCTAGAAGATCTACAGTTCAGCTTGGACTATTGCATACCGATAATAAAGAAAAAAATAATACCAAATGTAGAAAAAATAAAAGCGAACAAAGAGAAAAATAAACAGGCTCAGGAAGAAAAAAAAAAAGAGGAAAATAGTTCCACTATTGTTGTGAAAAATTTACATTATAACACCAGAAAATATAAGTTGGAAAAGCTATTTAAACAGATAGGAGAAATTGAGAAAATATATCTCAGCAAAAAGGTATCAGAAAACAATATTAAGAGGAATAGAGGGTTCGCTTTTATTACGTTTAAGAATGCAAATGATGCTACTTCTGCATTGATTCTTAATGATTCCATTATTGATGGTAGAAGTATTTTGGTGTCCAAGTTTTGTCAAGATGGAGAAAGGAGAAGTAAAAATGGGGAAGGAGATCAATCGGATGGTCAACCAGATAATCAAGGAATCGAAAAGACAAAAAAAAGTAATCCAAACGGAAATAATCACTACTTTAACAATAACGCTAGGAACAACTATCCACTTGAAAAAAAAAGAATAAATTTAAACAAATCAAACAATCCAAACACACTAACGGAGAAGCGGGTAGATGACACAGGCGAGGGTGGTGGCCCCACGCAACTGACAAATGATGATTTTAGAAAATTTTTTTTTTAACAATATAAGCATTCTTTTTTGAATTCATGGAAAGTAGGTTCTTAAAAAGGTTTATATGAACGTGCAAACGGGTATATATATGTATGTATATATGTATGTATATATGTATTCATATACCTATGCATATACCTGTGCATATACCTGTGCATATACCTGTGCATGGATTTATAAAAAGAGGGGGAAAAAAAAAAAAAAAAAAAAACTGCTTTAAGCGCATGTTATAATTTAGCATTTTTAATTCTCTCAGCTTTTGTTAACCATTTTATCATGCACAATGCAAAAAAAAAATGTAGGTAAGTACCGGATGACTCGTACCACATATCTTCATTATTAAATGTTAATCCTAAGACGTAACTTTCTCCTTCTCCTTACTGGGTCATTGAATATTTACCTTTATTAGCACATTCTAGCTAAAGCGCGAACTTTTTTTTTGTATTCGTTCAGATTGTTTTTTATTTGAACCTAATAAAACGGTGGTGGTGGTGGTGCGGATATATGAACGTGTGTCATTTGGTCTGTCAAACAGGAATGGATAAACCAATGTGTGTATGAAAGCCAGTGCTTTTTGCAACAAGACTAAATGAAGCAATACATGCAAACGTTTGCACATTTACAGAGGCAGGAGAATTTATGGCAATGCACATGCTTCAGAGGAAGTAATTCAGGGAGTGTAACACATCTCATGTGTGGAACGAGAAAAATAATAAAAAAAAAAAGAGAAAAGAAAACAGAAAAACAAAAGTGACTAAATGAGATAGTGCAGAGAAGTAAAATCGAATTCATATAAAGCAACTATACCGCAGCATCTACATTGGCAGGGGATTCCAAGTTGGGTTCATTTAACATTGAAATTACACTAACCAAAATTCCTTCGACTGACCAGATGGGTCTCCACCGTTCTTCTGGCTTTTCTTGCTCGTTGTATATATCCACACCTGTGTTTGATTGTCCAGGTGCAGGAAAAAAAAAAAAAAAAAAAAAAGAAGAAAAAATGAGAAAAAATGAGAAAAAATGAGAACAAAGAAATGAAATCAATGAAATTAAAAAATGAGAACAAAGAAATGAAACTAATGAAATTAAAAAAAAAAAAAAAAACACCCACACATGTTAGAAAAAATACTTATACACATATAACCCTTTTCCCATATGTTACAATTGAATTTTTTTTATTCACTTTTTCCTTTTATTTTGATGTGTTTTTTTTTATATTTTCACTTACCTGGTGGGTGTAATATACTTATGCAGACTTTCCCATCCGGGAAAACTGAAACGATACACACAACACAGAGAAATAAAGAAATAAAAAAAAAAAAAATGAACACTTGAACAAATCTGGAGTTGTAAAAATGAACAAATGTAACCAAAATACATGTATAAAAAAATAATGTGCTGCTGATATGGAGAAAATACTTCTCAGCAAAGCGTTAAAATAAAAAAAAAAAAAAAAAAAAAACCATTTGGATGCCACATTTCTTGGGTGAATTTCATTTGAGGTGGTTGATTTGGGAAATCCGAGGGAAATGAAAGAGTGGCATTGTATATACCTCCTATTAAAAAAAAAAAAAAAAAAAAAAAAAATTGCGTATATATAAAAGGAATGGGTGAACATAATTTGAATGTGTTTCTTATGCACATCTTTCCATGTGTACATGTAAGGAATAAATTTAAAAAAGAAGAAAAGAAATAAATTTAAAAAAGAAGAAAAGAAATAAATTTAAAAAAGAAGAAAAGAAATAAATTTAAAAAAGAAGAAAAGAAATAAATTTAAAAAAGAAAAAAAGAAAGAAATTTAAAAAGGAAGAAAAGAAATAAATTTAAAAAAGAAAAAAAAGGATGCTTAAACACGAGTAACTGTTTTTCATGTTAACCTTCATATAAAGTATTTTTTGGTCCTTCAAAGCATACGTTCCATTCGAAGAAGTTTGAGTCGTCAACAAGTCCAACAGAAAAACCAGCGTTGTGATCTCGCGAAAGTTCTGTTGTCAGAAATTGTGTGGGAACGTGTGTAAGTGTGCATATGTGTATGTTCACTCATTTGCACTTGTATTCACATATTTATCGAATGTGTACAAGTGTACACACAAGTTGGATGTTCTGTTATTCCCACTGATGTGCATTCCTTATGTCATAACTCTCTCGTGAAAGTGAAACCCACATGACAACAGCAACAACAAGTAAACAAAAATTATCATGTAGGACATGTGTACCTATAAATTGCTTCTTCAGGAGCTCCCTAGCTATGTTTGTCATTTTTTTTCTTAAATTTAAATTTCACATAAACGGATTAGCATATTAGCTATAACAAATAGAAAAAAAAAAAAAAAAAAAAAGGAGAAAGAGAAAGAGAGATGAAGATAGAGATAAGGGGATAGCGAACGAGAGTGTTATATCTATATGTATGAATTCGTGTTAGGTATATATTTTAACTTAAAACATTTATTCTTTAAAAATGCTGCTTAAGTAATAAATGCCCTGTGCTATTTTTTTTTTTTTTCTTTTTCTTATTCTATTATATTCTCTTATCTTTTTTTTTTTTTTTTTTTATATATTATGCCCCCACTGATCTGTTAGAGTTTTTTTTTTTCTTTTCTAGCCAACGTAAAAATGGATGTAAAATTGTAGAAGAGAAATAAATAAAATGTATGCTATTGGGCAAGGTGTTATTAATGTATTTTTTTTTTTTTTTTTTTTTTTTTTTTGTGTACATTAATTAAATGTGCTCGTGTGCAGGTAAAAAATGTTTTGGTATACATATAAAGGTTACGTGAACAAAATATAGTACCATCAGAATCTGCATTACATTTTTCTTCTGAAACTTTTAAATTTTTTTTTGAGAAAAGGAAGTGGAAGAGAAAAAGAAATGGGGGTAGGTGGGGTAGGCAATTGCAAATATTTTGTGTGTAGGGGTTGCATTATAAAGCCAATTTATTTTTACCCATACTTTTAACGGTACTTTTACGACACGTTTATGTATCGCTTACGGTTCGTTTGCTATACATTTACCTTATTTTTTATTCTTCACATTCTTCTATGTTTCTTGAACAATTTAAGATTTACCTAATTTTACTATCACATTATACAAGAATCAATCGCACAGGTTTCTACAATTTGTTCTCACATTTTTTTTTTTTTTTTTTTTTTTTTTTTTTTTACTATTAAACTTTAACATAACTATAATGACGGTAAAATGTGAGTCGTTCTCCTGTGTTCTTTAAATTTTATTGTGTAAAAGAAAAAAAAAAAAAAAAAAAAAAAAAATTACACTTTTTTTTTTTCTTTTACTTTTCAGAGAAATACTACATATATATATGTACATATAAAATACACAAACGTCATGCAGGTATTAATATATATAACGATTTTCTACCTAGGTGGCATGAGACTTATCACATATGGATGATTTATTTTTACGCATGCTTCTTCCCTCCGTTTGCACATCCACACATGTTTGTAAATATATGTGATGCAAGGGAATTATTTATACTTTCTAAAACATATTATCTGGAAAAACGTACAAAAGGGTTACTATTGGTTGCAGATCACATAAATAGGTGATAAGATGTTAATATAATGATAGATCATGTTTTTGAACATAAGACGGATGTTTTTCTTTGATCATTGATTTTATGCTCCCATCTATACAAACTGATGTTTCTGCATTCACCACAAATTTTTGTGCCTTCAAAAAGAATACTTTTTTAATTTCTCAGTTTATTTTATTTATTATTATTTTTATTATTTTTATTTTATTTTATTTTTTTATTTATTTTTTTTTTTACCCCTACGCTGAGTCCCCATTTTTGATGAACGTTTCTATTGGAAAAATTAAATCCAGATAAAGAGACACATGTCTGAACAGAATAAAAAAAAAAAAAAAAAAGAGGAATTATTATGATAAATCTGATAAAAGACAAATGAGTTGTGTAAACGATGCAAAGAAAGACACATCAAAATGTAACATTGTAAAGGTTGATAAAATGTTACTTACAAAAGGAATACTACAGAGTGAGGTAATAACAAAGAAAATGAACTTCTTCAGTGAACACTTTGACATGAAATTCATATTGGAGGAATTACAAAAGCAGTATAACGAAAGAAAACATTTGTTATGTGATGTTAATTATAACATTCTAATGACACAGAGGAAGAAAGAAGGAGGATTAAGTACTTACGAAGAAAATTTGCTTGATAAACAAAAAAAAATTATAATGCACATGAAAAATAATTACCAAAAGTTGAATAATATTAATTATATAAAATACTATTTACCTTACTGTGTTCAACCCAAAACTAATAACACTGACATATGTGTATTAAAAAATGGATACCAAAAAAATGTGAAGAAAAAAAGTAGAACTGCGTTTTAGTTTTTTTTTTTTTTTTTTTTTTTTTTTTTTTTTTTTTCTTTCTACTCTAATTACACAAAGAGGGGGAAAATGCATTTGAATGATAAATGAGTTTAAGTCATTTATTTGAAAAAATATTTCTTCCTTATATACCTATATAATCTAAAATGAAAAAAAAAGAAAAACATCAAACGTAACTTTTTTGTCTCACCCTCTACAATTTTACAGATATTTTACGGGAACTGAATTTGAGAAAGAGACTCGTTGAGGAGAAAATCGATAACTTTGTTAAAAAATACACAGGTTTTTTTTGTGTGCACCTCTGCTCGTGTGTTGTTCTGTTTTTGTACGTTTTTGAGCCCTGTCGTTTGGTACTTCCAAAAATGAGGGGCTTTTGTTTTTATCTATTACGATTGCACATGTTAGCATTGGAGCTTGGCCAAATTTCGAAACTTGATCATTTTTTTTTTTTTTTTTTTTTTTTTTTTTTTTTTTTGCCATCCGATTTATTAGGAAAAATCAAAAGGGGAAACATAATGCACAAAAAAATGTCGCAACTGTATGAAGAAAAATCCAGAATTGAGATTTTTATAAAAAGCAAAAGAGACAACAAAATAAAATTTGACCATGTCATTGGGGACATTGCCTTTTTCGATTGTCACACAAACGTGTTACTTGAAAACGCGATACTTGTTGTAAGGAAAAATTTGAAAGAAAATTACCAAGCAAATTACGAAGGAAATTCTCTTTCAAACCCCCTTTACGTTTGTTCATTTTATTAAAAAACAATATTGCATATTAGAGATATCTGTATTTGCCAAATGGCTGATTGACAGATAACAACGGAGGGGGGAGAGGGGGTTCGGTACATAAGGACAACAGTTGTTGTGCTTAAACGGCGTGGTTGCATATTTGTCTTTTTCCATTTCTTTGTAGAAAAATTCAGTCGAGCGAAGAGTCCCGTGGATATTCATCCAGTTAAAGCAAAAAATGAAAAACGAATCACGAAAAACGAAAAATGAAAAGAGAAAAATGAAAAGAGAAAAATGAAAAGCGAATTATGAAAAGCGAATTATGAAAAGCGAATTATGAAAAGCGAATTATGAAAAGCGAATTATGAAAAGCGAATTATGAAAAGCGAATTATGAAAAGCGAATTATGAAAAGTGAATTATGAAAAGTGAAAAATGAAAAGCGAAAAATAAAAAACGAAAAATTGAAAACGAAAAATGAAAAATACAAAAACAAACATCTTTAAACCATATGTGAAGAATAAATAAACGCATCTCCGCTTAATACGTACATATGAGTTTATATTATTATTTTTATTTTTTTTTTTTTTTTTTTTTTCTTTCGCATGAACAGGTCAGGCAATGTTTTATTTTTTCGGGAAAAAAGCTAGCTGGATAGTGCATTAAAAATTTCTTTTTTTCTATCTGTGAGGGATAAATAGCAAAATTGAACAGAACTATGTTGAAGCAAGGATACAGTTGTTTGAAAAATGTTTTTGAGAATTTTTTTTTCTTCATATTCTTCCTCATCCATTGTACTTTTCTTGGAAATGAATTCATAAATATCTACAATTTTTATAACTATGGGAAAGGCTATTGTGGATAAATTAAGGTTGTTTCGATTAGTTCGTAGAAACATCATGAGGAAGTTTGCGTTCCTGAGTAACAATTTGTTTATTCTGCATGAGAGCAACAGGTGTGTGCATGTATCCATGTATGTGTGTATGTATGCATGTATGTATGAGTGGGGAAAACAAACGAATGGATAACAAGTTGTGATATGTGATAGGTACACAATATGCAAAAACAAAAGAAAAGTAAAATGATACTGATACACACTTTCCATGTTGCTATCCACACATTTTTGCCAATAGTGGATACACATATGGGTTGATATATTGTGTTAAGTTCTTAATCCACATGCTTGTATGTACAAACATATATATAACTTCACATATGTACATAGCAATGTCATCGCTGATAACAAATCTCTACCTGCTGTCAAGATAAAAAATTGAGTCCAAATATGAACACAAAAAGTCCATTGCATATCCACCTTTTTTGATTACTTCATTTATCGTTCTTTTGGATTTCATCATGAGTTCATTTTTCTCTGCAAAGGGAAAAAGAACATCGTTATGGTGAATGTACATTTATGATGTTAGGAACATATTTTATTTTATTTTTTTTTTTTATTTCTTTCTTATGATTTAGTATTGGGCTAATGTGGGATAAACAGGAATTCCGGCATTTGCTACTTTTTTTTTTTTTTTTTTTTTCTCGTTTTTTTCGCTTTCTTGCTTTTTTCGTTTTTTCCGTTTTTTCCATTTTTTCCGTTTGCACTTACGTATGTTGAAGAATTCATACAATAGAACAAAGAGTTGATGACTAAGCAGATACAAGTAAAACTTCTTCCTCTCGAATAGTCCACAGTTATTTAGGATGTAGAAATGTGTTATAAATGTTTTTTCTGGTTTGGGCTGATCACTGTCGTTGCTGCTTTGTATAAGATGTTTTCTTTGGGGAAGGGGAGGTGGTCAAAGGTGTGTAAACATGTGCATATTTGTGTGCATATTTGTGTGCATATTCGTGTGCATATTCGTGTGCATATTCGTGTGCATATTTGTGTACATATTCTTGTGCATATTCATGTACATATTCTTGTGCATATTCTTGTACATATTCATGTACATATTCATGTACATATTCATGTGCATATTCATGTGCATATTCATATGTTAAACGCGTCACACACTGCCAAACGTGCACGCAGACATATTAACATGGGGACTCTGCTCGCACGACATGCTAATGTTTTCCCTCTCTCCATTACAATAAATCCATCGTCTTAACTAGAAAGTTGCAATAATTGCTTACGAATCCTAGAAGGATGAAGTAGCTTCCGTCTGCATAAATGTGGAATTCACAAGATGTATATGTTGTGAATATGCAAATAAGTTACGTAGGTTAAAAATGTACCTATAACCATAATAGCGAACACATAAAAACACACATGCATGCGCGCACCTCTGGCTTTACTCTTGAAACGAGTGAAGAAAAAAACGAAGAGCTGTGATAACTTATACACCAGATGCAGCATGAGATAAAGACAGGATGAAGTACTTTTGAGATTCTGACTATTATCCAAATAAGTGTGTACATATTTCATAAGGTAAAGGTATAAGGTGATAAAGGAAGAAGTATCATTGGGGTTTCTACTCTGATGTATTATTTCTGAACAAAATTTGTTACTGTTCGAAATTAAGTATATTAATGTTATTATGTGCATATTGTAATAGTATAAGCAATTTTTTATTTCTTCTTGGACGTATATTTTGTTCATTTCATTTTGCACATATTCTAAGACTTGGTTTACTTCGCCAATTCCATAATTAAACAATGTGCAAATATTTTTAATAACATTTTGATATTTTAAACAAATAAAAACAGCTTTTTCTTGATTGCATTCAACCATTATATTATTACAGTGATATATAATATTGTAAAATAGTACACAACTTGAATTTCTTCCTTTCTCTTCGAAGTTATAAACCTTCTCTTTCTTTAAGTTGAGTGATGATAGGAACAATTTGAAAAATCGAGTCAAGTTTTCTTTATCCATGGTTATCTTCTTATTCATCTTCTTTATATTCTTACCTAGCTTTTTGTTTTTCTTCTCCACAGAAAATATTTTCCTTGTGTCCTCCTCAGACAAAGCAGCTTCTCCATTCTCACCAGCAGCCTCATCATCCCAAGCACCTTCTCCATTCTGTGCTTCTTCTTCCTTCACATGGAATTCACTCTTACTGTTTAGAAGTTCGTTCGTGTCAGCACCTTCCTCCCCATAATCGTCTTCGGATTTCTCTCCAGCGTTCCTCGTTATCATCACTTTTTCCTCTTTTATCTCCTTCTCCGATTTTATCACCTTAATATTAAAAATTTTCAAAACCAATATGCTATATACAAACGTCGTATAGTTCTTGTTAACTGTTCGCAAGGTGTCCTCCACCTGTACGTTCATATCTTTAAATGCATTAATCACTTTGAAAACAGTTTTTCCGTTTATTTCTTCCCAGAATTTTTGCTTAAGGAGAAAAGATATAAAAACATATTCGATCATGTCCAGAAATAGTGCGTTCATGCTTACTGTGGCATTACAACTACCACCATCACTACCACTTCGACCATCACTATCACTTCGACCATCACTACCACTTCGACCATCACTACCACTTCGACCGCTTCTGCCAGTGCTTAAAATTTTGTGCACAAAGCTTTTCAACTTTTCCAGTAAATAACTGATGTCGCTATTTCCACTCTCGTCGTGGCACCCATTTTGCATCTCTTCATTGTTACCACTCCTATTGGTCTTGTGTTGCATATGATTCGTCAAGCACTCCCAGTAGTCATCACCTATGGCTGAATTTGCATTTTCTCCTTCATCACACCCCTCTTTTAATACAACCAATTCATGCATAAGCATGAAATATTTTATAAAAAAAATAAAGCAATTTTTCATCTTTTGATTTTTTCCTTTAAAGATTCTATGTTTTCTTATTTCACTTTGCTTCAAGGGTTCGTAGTCATGTTTTCTGTTATTTGAAACAGGTTGAATGTTATTTTGGGTATGTTTTGCACATTTCTCAATTTCCTCCTTCTGATGTGTTACTTCAACTGTGAAGGAATGAAGAGTCCACATATTTATATAAATGAAGAAAATGTGAAAAATGAGTTTCAAAACAAGTATATTTTTATTCGTTATAAAAATTCCGTTGTTCATGTATTCCTTTTGCCTTTGAAGAACCTGGTATGATAATTTTATAAAAAATAAAAAATTTTTCAAACTCAAATTGGATTTTGCTTTTTGTGGTTGGGATATATTATTACAAAAGGAAAACAAAAGATTAATCAAAATGTGCTCATAGTAAATATTGTAATTCGAAAAATTTCCAGATATTTTGCAAATGAGTGTGTACAAATTGTCCTGTATATTTTCGACCCCACTGAACAAGGCTAGAAGGTTGCTCAAAACACATATATCTGCATTTGCTACAGTGCTTGCTGTTATGTCTTCGGTGAATTTTTGAGCAGCTATGAATCTGATAAGCTGATCACTTTTTCTACTCTCTGAAAATATACTCATCATTTTATTATCTGTGAAATCTTGCGTTGAACTGCTGAAAATGTATGATTTATTATGACACATGTATTTTTTCTTTAAGTTGAATATTTCATACCATTTGTTTTTTTTTTCATTAAAAAGGGTTTTGTTCCTTTTAACTAATGCACATACGTGGGAAGACAAATACGTATATGATTCTTTTGCAAATTTTGTAGAATTGTAGATGTCATCGTTTGCTTTTGTCAATTCTGTGTGATGCACATCTTTGTCGAAATTATTCAAAATTATAATAAAATGAAGTGAAAATAATTCCATGAAAAAACTTTGTAATTTTTTTGTTTTCTTTATGAAAAAATAAAAATCAAAAAGGAAATTATAATTCTGTTTATTTTTTATAATATCAATGTCTAGAAATAAAATTTTTGTAAATTCTATGTACATATCTTCTAACATATTTTCTTCTTTCTTAAATGTCCTCACAAGGAATGTTCTGTTGTATATGAACAAGTTTGCAATCATCTTACATATTTTCTTTTTTATTGGGTATGAGTAGTCTTCTAAGGCATTCTTTTTCAAAAGATGGAGAAATGTCTTGAGGTACGTGGTTAGTTTCGTCAGGTCTGCAGGGATGGAAAGGTGGATGTGTTAAATGGGGTAGAAGTTGGGTAGAAGTTGGGTAGAAGTTGGGTAGAAATTGAATAGAAGTTGGGTAGAAATTGAGTAGAAGTTTGGTTCTTGGTTCAAGGTTTAGGGTAAAGGTGGGACAAAAGTGAAGCATGGAAAAATCCAATTTGCCAGAAAGTCCAGAAAGAGAACTCTCATCTCTTTAGATCTCCAAGCTGGATAGGGGAAGGACTCACCTATAAAGTTCAGTTCCACAAAGTACATGTAAAAAGAAAATGTCTGCAAGACAATTTGTAATAGATCTAAAAACACGTGCATGGATTTTTCCTTAACACATAAGTCATACATAATTTCAATGTCGGAGAAACCAGATTCCATAATTGTAACTATATCAGCAATGAACGTAGATTTCACGTCACACTTTATTTGCTTGTTCAATATGGCATATATAGTGACTCTAGATATAGTATAATTAAAAAAATAGTAGACATAAAGGCTATGCGAAAAATGAGAAAATTTTGTTTTGAAAAAATTATTCTTCTGGACTTTTTCATAGAAAAAAATTTCATTTTTTTCCTTTCTCAAATGTAAAAGTACAATTTGTTTAATATATGTTAACAAAATATAGGTTATATTATTCTTATGAATAGATTTTAAAAGGCAGCAAATAATGTATTCCAGCGTTTCTATATTTAAAATGATTGTCATGTAATTGGTTGTCTGATGATACATTGAGGTATCTCCTCTTTGTTTCATGTGAAGAGCAAAATCTTTCTCAAAATTTTGGATTCTCAAAGTGTTATTATATTCACTGCCAGAAACGTGAGTACTAGTTCCATTCACGTATGATTTCTGACCTTGCTTCACCAAAGGGTTTACCATTCCTTTCAGTAGAATATCCAATTTTGATATGTGGTATTCATACATTTTGATAAAATAATCTAATATATTTGTTAACTGATCTATCCATTTTATCATGGTTTGTTCAAATATGTTAATCAAAACTGAATTCAATAAAAAACTAACATTCCTTGAGTATTCACTATGTGTGTTAAATTGTCCATTTATGTAGTAGTGAAGAAATTTTAAAAAACTTGTGAATCCAAATATTTCTACATATTTGTTTAAAATATTTTTTACTGTATAGCTACTAAAATTCTGTATATGATAAAATTTAAAAATATTTAAATTTCTGGTATTACTGTACTGCACATTTACATTTATTTTTTTTGCAAAATTAAATATAGTTGAAAAAATAATTGTTCTAGGACTTATATCAAAATTTATTACATTTATCAGATTCATTTGATTCACATATATTAAATAATTCAGATATATCATCAGGTTTTTATTTCTGTTTTTTTTTTTATTATTTCCTCCTTTCTTCGACAGTAACTGCAGATTCGTCACCTCGTGCCCTTCCCCTCCTGTACTGACACACTCATTGTCATTTCCACCTATTTCCTTTAACAGTTGCTTATTTTTCCTTCTTTGGAGAGTGCTGAACACCTTTTTCAGATTCTCATCAAACAGTTGCAAATGTGGTTTTCCACTTATGTACATTTTTTTGTGCCTGCAGACTTTCAAGCCTTGAAAACCAGTTCTTTCTTTGTGCAGGCCAGCACAGCTACTACTAGAAGAAGTAGAAGCGTTGGAAGCAGTAGATGCACTGGAAGCAGTAGATGCATTGGAAGCAGTAGATGCATTGGAAGCAGTAGATGCATTGGAAGCAGTAGATGCATTGGAAGCAGTAGATGCATTGGAAGCAGTAGATGCATTAGAAGTAGTAGAACTACTACTACTACCACTCCTTCTGTTACCACTCGGCTTACACTGTCGAAGAGCATTTTTTGTTTTTCCCCCTCGATTTGAAAAATAAGCATTCGTTAAGCAATCAAATATGTACTTTACAAAGTAAGTCATGTTAATAAACAGAAAGGTGTCTTTCCTTATACTACTTCTACAATTTAAATAATGTAAAATTTTGTAAACTAGTTTCGAATATTCTACCAGTACATGAATATTGGTATGTGTCTCCTTGAAGATATTCAAATCAAGATCCTCCTCGAAGTAGCAATTTGAATTTGAGACTCTAACCTGGGCGTTCTTAAAATATAATAATGGTGTTTTGTGAATACTCAATTGTGTATGCAGTTGTTTATCAGATCCTCCAAGTGATTCTGCAATGGATTTCTCAACCTTATTTGCGTTGTGTGATGAAAAACCTTCGATAGATAGATCTTCATCTGAATCTATTTCTTCTTGAGAATATTGTGTGATATGTAGAGATTCTCCATTTTTATGTAAATTTTTTTTTTTTGTTTTTCTTTCACCTTCCCTTGGTTCAGTGAAATGAAACAATTTAGCGTACTCATGTTTTACACATTTATTGTAAAAAGTTAACTGGAAATGTGGAATCAACATAAATAACATAAAATAAGTTTGCAAATGAGAGAAGTTATAAGTACTATGTTTTAAGAAAAGGAATTTTATTATTATATTCAATGTTTTTATAGATCCTCTAATTTTGGCAATACTTAAAAAGGGATACTTCTTATTTAAAGAAATATCATCTTTAAAAAAATAAATTAATTTATCTTTTTTACTTTTATTTATATTTAATAATGAGCTAATAAATTTATCACTATGTTGATCAAAGAGAAAAGTTGGGTTTTCATTAGATATCTTATTTAATATGATATATATTGTTTCAAGAATTTTTTCATTTTCCGTAAAATGGAAAGATGAATAATTCATTTTTAATTCTTGTGCACTATTTATATACCATGTGTAAACACTTTTAAAATGTGATCTGTTTATATTTTCTACATTGATTGTAATAAATGTCTTTAAATTTCTTTTCAAAATATGTAAATTTTCAATGACAACCTCATGACCCCTTTTCCCTGCTTCATAACTGCTACTATGTTGACCACTACTTCTATAATTGCTACTTCTCTGCAGTGATAACTCTTCTACATATGCAATATAATCATACACATAGGAACATAATCCAAATATGTTATTGTATAATGCATATATTTTTATATCATTGGTCATGGGCTTATAGTTTTTAAAACAGAGACTAAACAGACAGTTTATATTAACAATGTAATCGTTCATTCGAATTACACTTTTGTACTTGTCACATTTGTACTTGTCACATTTGTACTTGTCACATTTGTACTTGTCACATTTGTACTTGTCACTTTTGTACTTGTCACATTTGTACTTGTCACTTTTGTACTTGTCACTTTTGTACTTGTCACTTTTGAACTGAGTCTCTGGTTCTTTGTCATCTACCTTTTTTCTTCTTTTATGGAATTGGAGGGTCTCCTCCTTCTCCCTAGGCTTCTTTAATTCTGCCTTCTCCACATTTGCATTTTTTCTCTTTCTCTTCCGCTGTGATTTGGAGAGTGTCTCGACACGCTTGTCAACTGGTGAAGCTTCTCCGTCCACTTCTTCTACTTCCTCCACTTCCTCCACTTCCTCCACTTCCTCCACTTCTCCCACATCTTCCACATCTTCCAAAGTATAGTCTACACGAGGGGCACGGGCGTACATGTTCTTTTCGGAAAGGATTTCCAGTAGCAAATGGATTGTATCAAATAGGATATTAAATAAATTGTTCATGTTGAGATTGTTTCTGCCATATTGATTAATGAGTAGCAAAATATTGTTAATATTTTTAATTTTAACTTGATTATCTTTCCGTAATATATGCTTCAAATTTAGGAAGCACAATATTTTGTCTAGAATCATGGGTTCTACACTCAATTTATTTTTCATTAAAATTTCCAAAACTATGTATACCAATTTGTAATTTTTGTTATATACATTTTTTAAATTTATATTTACTAATATTCCTATGTAATATTCTATATTATTTATTACATCATTTTTCACTATTCCATCTTTTTTATTCTTTAACTGTTGCAGCAAATTTTCAAAATATTCACTTTTTGTTCTTGGATTTTGAGTTTCCATTTTGTATTCCAATCGGGCTATATATTAAAAAAAAAAAAAAAAAAAAAAAAAAAAGGATGCCTCCTTAACCTCGTATTGATAAAATTCTAGACAAATCTTTGTAGAAGTAATAATATTTGGGTTGTGTAACATATATGCTAATATATAGAACATGCAAATAATAAATATAACAATAAATCTTTTAATTAAAAATTAAAATATGTTATTATTATTTTTATTTTTTTTATTATTTTCAGGTAACAAGTCCAGGTTTTTGTATGAACAAACGTGTGTATAAAACAAAAACATAATTTCATTATTGTGAAAACTACATATGGAACAAGTTCCAATTTTTCTGGGAAAAAAAAAAAAAAAGGCAGTGCTTTAAGACAATTTTCTGCCGATTCTGAACGAGAACTAAATGATGAAAACATATTTCGTGACAAAAAAAAAAATTCTTCAGGAATTTTAAAATTTGGAATACTGCTGGTGAAATGTTCAAAAAAGGAGTTGTCCCTACAACTAAGCAGGCACAAAAAATGAACGGAAGTGAAACAAAGCAAAATACAACAAAACAAATGAAATAAAATAAATGAAATAAAATAAATGAAATAAAATAAAATAGCTCTATGCATATATATATATATATATATATATCTTGTTTTATTTTACTTCGAGTTCCCAAAAAGTAAAATAAAAAAGTAACACTGTTTTGACAACTAAAATGGGGGGTTTTATAAAAAAAAAAAAAAAAAAAATCTTTCCAAACGTGAATAGAAAAAGATGTTAGGTAATGAAATGCAAACAGGAAACTTCTAAATTAACCCCGCATTTTTATCTCTAAAATGTGGTAAAAAAGGAAAAAAAAAAAAAAAAAAAAACGGAACAATGAAAAATAAAGGGTCCCCTCACTATCCTAAAAAAAAAAAAAAAAAAAAAAAAAAAAAAAAAGAATATCCATCCATATCAATTGTATTCTGTGCAGAAAGGGGTAGAGCCAAATTTTGGCTGCACAAAAATTATCAAATTATAGCAATATGAGAATAATACAACTTTTATAATCAATCACCTGAGAAGAAGGATGGTGGTGGTAGACTTTACTAATGCATCTTCAATTGTTAGTTTTTCTCTCCATTCCAGTAAAAAATAGAGAAAAATAAGGGGAAGTGCAAATAATATATGTTCTCCAATATTATGCACGTGGTTTTTAGGAGGAGGGTTAATGTGATATCTCTATTTTTTTTTTTTTTTTTTTTGTTTGCCTTTTTGTCGTTGTATTTCCCCACATTTCTTAATTTAATTTATTTTATCTTATTTTTTATTTATTTTATTTTATTTTTTTTTGTGTTTTGCCACCTCACCACACATTCCATGCACTTCACCATTATATATACTTCTCAACATTAATGAGGGACCAATAGTTCCAAACTTCACAAAAATTGGAACGATTTTTTTTTTTTTTTTTTTTTTTTTTTTCTTACCATCCTCCCCTAACTCAAAGAGATATAAAAATGGAACTGCAGCATAACTCAGGTATTTCTCCTCTCGAAATACCTGGAAAGTATAAATTCAAATCTTCACTCATTTGTTGATCCATATGTGTAAATGTCGAAAATGTTATGTGCAGTTCTCCACATATACAACAAGTGGGTGTAATAATAGACTCACATGAAAATCATCCTCTCATTTACATGTGTAAAGGAATTTAACCAATATCTTTCTAAAATTACACACAAGTTAGTATATATATGCATGTGCATATGTAAATATATATATATATATATATATATATATATATATATATATATAAGCATGGTTGAGGAGCCTTAAATTGTACTAGCCCCAGGTCCGATGCAATATAAACTGACTCAATATGAACTTAAAAATAGCAAGACAGGTGATAAATGGAAAGAAGTTTAAAGGCTCACTCCAGCAGAGGATTAATTACATTGCAACAGAATCTCTTATAAAAAATTCATATCTAACAAAAGAGTATTATGACAAGAGTAAAAAAAAAAAAATTGATATCTTTGATTTTGTGCCTCCTGAAAATTTTTTATCTTTCTATTTTGAAAAATTGGATAAATGTTATTCGAATCCTCGATCTATTTTGCGGTGCGTATATTTTTTTTCTTTTTTTTTTTTTTTTTTCCCCTCTCCCCCTCCATTAAGCACACATTCTTCTTAAAAAAAGAAAAAATGTAGACATGTCAAATGATCTTCTGCAGACAACATACAATAATCAAAATGGCTAGTACATGATTTTCGCCCTTTATTTTTTTTTCTTCCCCTTTCCCAACCTTGTTACAACAGATTGTATAAAGAATACATTGAGAAGGAGGATTACCCAAATTACAATTGGCTAGTTCGATGCTTTTGTCAGCTTGGGAATGTGTTCGGATTTAATTCCTTCTGGAGTATAAAAGACAAGGAAGGAATTCATGAATTGAAGTTATTTAAATATTTGGTGTTTGATTTGATCGAAAGAAAGGAGAAAATAAAAGCTAGACATTGTCCACGATTATTGTATGCACTATGTTGTTTAGATTATCGATGTTATTTTCTACTTCCAACAATTTTAGAAATAGTGGAAATGAATTTAGATAAGTTTCGAATTCCCACATTATGCATGATAAGTTTTTCTTTATCATACTTAGGTTTAACAGATCAAGATGTACAATTTGGTTCAGAAAATAATCTTTCCAGAAGTTACAATTTAATAAAAAAAATACTTAACTGTATATATGAAAACAAAGATGAAGCAAAAAAGGATATGACCAATTTCTGTTGGTCTTTATTATCATATGTTATTGTTATGAACAATATGTATGAATTTCCTTCGAAAGAGAAAAATGGAATTTCTAGCTTTTTACCTGAAATCTTAAAAAATGCTTGTGAAGGGTTAACCAAAGAAAATATAGGAGAAAGTGGATGGGTTCAATATTATTTGTACATAACATTATATTGCTGCGATGTTGAAAAACCATGTAATGAATTGATGATAAAAGAAAGTATCCCATTACATATTCAAGAATATTTACATTTAAAATGGCTAGATAATATATTAATAACTGCTCAAAATCAAGGATCTGAAAAAATGCAACTCGAAATGGAGAATATCATACAGAAATTACAATTAAAAAACTTTTTTATTAACCTATCAGTTGGTAGGAAAATAGATGAACAACATTGTTTTTTTACATCCCATTTTTATAAACCTTTAAACTTATGTATTGAATATGATTATTTTCATCCAATTGGTTTTAACAGACCATTGGTAAATGGAACCATATCTTTAAAAAATCGAATTTTTAAAAAGTTAAATTTTAATGTTGTTAATATTCATAAATGTTTTTGGGATGTACTAACAGATGAACAAAAGGAATCCCAACTTATTCGCATTTTAGAACATTTTCAAACACAACACGACAAGAAAAACCGAGAACAGGAGCTTTATCAAGAGAAATACATCGATTCTGATATTCTTCACTTGAAGCATAAGAGAGTCAAATTTCGTACTTGGCCACCCGAACATGTAACGGTGTAGCATACCTGCCCAACAGTGCATGCGGGGGTCATCCATTCATGCCCGTTCATGTGTGCAACAGGTGTGTACGCTACATTTACATATGCTGCATTTACATATGCTACATTTACATATGCTTAGTTATATATATTTCACTGCAGCGCTCATCGAGACTTCGGTTTCCCTTCCCCCAAGTTTTTCCCATCACATCCCTGTCTTTTTTGTGCAGCATGTGCATGCTGACAATATTTCATTATTTTGTTGTCCTGTTTAGTTTTATTTCATTTATGGCATTTATCGAATTTATCGGATTTATCGGATTTATCGCATTTATCGCATTTATCGGATTTATCGCATTTATCGCATTTATCGCATTTATCGCATTTATTGCTTTTTTTTTTTATTTATACCCTTTTTTGCACCACTTCGATTTTCTATTGTAGCCTTAAACCCTATACCTCAAAATGATACAAATAAATATATACACATACGCGCACACACACAAAAAAAAAAAAAAAAAAAAAAAAAAAAAATGGAGCAGTGAATATCTCTCCTCCGATTAACATTAGTTAAATTTCACAAAAAAAAAAAAAAAAAATCTTCGCGTACAAACAAGTTGTGTAATTCCAAGTGTATACGTTTGATTTTTTTAATTCTCAAAATTAACAGTGAGGGATGGAAATTTCTGTTTTAGCCGTTCTGTTATTTCGCTTTTCACGCTAAATGGTATTTTAACTTGTTCAGTTTCTCCATTTTTCCCTCTTTCACTGTCTATGCTTGTGTCAATATTTTTAAAAGTTAACGAAACGGAGTTGTTAATATTTTCCTTGTTATTTATGAGATCTTTGATTATTACTTTCACCTCTGAAAATAAGAAGGGGGTGGGGAAGAAGAAATTCATTTTAGGAGCATCCTATGAATATTTATGGTTGTGTGTACACATGTAGCAAGGGTGAGCAGTTCACGTGTACGTTGATTATATTGCATGCTTGTTTTCAAGTGTATATGCACGTGTGTACGGATGTATGCACGCATGTATGAGTATGTTTTTATTTTATTTTATTTTTTAAGGGTCGGAGAAATAGAAGCGTCTACCACTTTAAAGCTCCACTTCACACACAACACCGAGGTGATATACACAAATCACCTTTTGACACTTACTGAGAAAATCAAAATATGGTTTCAAATCGCTTAGGCAATTATATATATTTTCCTCATTTATTTCGTCAAAATTGATGATTATTACATTTGGCTCTTCATTATTTTTATTCCTTATGTACATTTTTAAAGTCTTTTTAATAACTTGAGATACTGTCACGCTGTTTGAACTGCATGTTACGCAGTTTCCCAAGAGTTTAATATACAAATTGTTATTTTTTATGTCTACAAGTTCAACATCACCGTTATCTGTTTGCAATTTGGGCCTAATTAAATTTAAAACCTTTTCGACATTTTCAGAGGTTAATTCATAGTGCACTTCCCCATCCTTCTGATCTCTCAATGTTTGTAATTTAAACCTAAAAACTTTTTTTCTATTTTGTGCACTCGTTTTATTTCGCAAAACGCTAAGACCATCGTTTTGAAAAAAATCTGTGTTGTTATGTACAAATAGGAGCTTAGCATTAGTATGTTTTAAGCTTTCTCCATTTTTTGCACACAAAAAAAGGGATAGAAAAAAGGTGGACTTCAATACCAACAGAATATACTTCATTATGTTCATTCGTGTGTGTTTACAGCATCGTGTATATAACATATATGTCGTAAGCTAAAAATGTGTACTGGAAAAGCAAAACTGCAAAAGTTCAAAATGTTTGTAATATGTGAATAAAAATAAAATATCGAACCAAAGGTGCAAAAGGTTGTGCCAATGCTAATACTTTTATGTGGGAGGAATATATGCATATACATGTGTCATAAAAATATACTCCATTTTTTTTTTTTTTTTTTTTTTTTTTTTACGCATGATTCGTTCATATTTTTTTTTTTTTTTAAATGGCCTTTTTCCCTTGCCTGTTCATACATTTTTTTTTTTTTTTCTCGAATAGCCTTTTTCTTCCTGTTCATGCGTTTACAAGAATATGCATGCAATATGTGCACAATATATATATATATATATATATATATATATATGTATCTGCATATTTTTATTTTTTTTTTTTTCATGGGCTTTTTCTTACTGTTCATGTATACTTTTGCCTATGTTCATATATATATGTATAATTTTTTTTTGAAGGCTTTTCTTTCCTGTTCATATGTACATATTCAGATGTGCATATTTTATTACTTTTTCTCCACTTTGACGAATATTGAACACATATAGGCATGTACCTTTTTTTTTTTTTTTCTTTGTAAACTGTAATTTCATCCCTTTGTTTATTTATATATACATTTTTTTTTTTTTTTTTTTTTTTTTTATCTCAAAAGTAGATATATAAAAAATGGAAAACTTGAAAAATTTTAGAAATGTAATAGGAGAAATTTGTATCCTTCTCTCCAAGCAAAACAGTGTGATGCTCAGGGAGGGTATATCATGTGATTAGAAATAGAGGAAAAAAAAAAAAAAAAGTAAGACCACACACACATCACTTCATTTAAGCATGATAAAGATTTATAAGGAATACTTAAAGGGCAGTCACCATTTTAGTCGTGTATTTTCATATATAATTTTAAACCTATATAATAAAGAAAACTTTTTTAAAAAAAGGTCAACCAAGAAGGACATTTTTTTCAATAATTATAAAAAATATTTTTACATAAAAAAGAGAATTTTAAGTGAAAACAGGAAGAAGAAAAAAAATGTAGTCGTGCATTTTGCTACCAGTGAAATTAGTTATTTTTATTATCACTACTTTGTCTATATATTATTACCGAAACTGAAATGTTTGTCTGATTGTGAAAAAAAGCAGATTGTTGATAATGTCTATTTAATTGATCGTAGGAATACAGATGAAAGTGTGAATGGACATATATATAACAGAATTAGACATGGAAATTGCAACATTGTTTTTTGTGATCATGCACTAGCCAAAGAAGAATATGATTATACACAAACATTGGGAATATTTCTAGAAAATGTGTTTTTTATGGATTTATTCGAAAATGTATGGATGAAAAGAATAAGGCGACAAAACATACATGTTTTTAAGCATATAAAAAAAACACACCACTCCAATAATGCACATATGAACAAGTTTTATATGAAAAGAAATAAAAATGATTTTATTTGTAACAGCTGCTTATATGTGACATACTTCACGAGGTATAATTATCTCAATAACTATAATTTAATCACTATATTGAAAAGAAATATTAACTTGAATGCATTCATAAAATGGGACGAGATAATTCATGATATTAATAAAAACGTAAAATGGATAAATCATTACTCTTTTTATAAGTTTTATGAAACTGCATATATCAGCTTTGTCAATCATCGCATGAATATTTTTCAGGATTTTATCAAAATGGTCATGCAGAAGAAAGGAGAAAAGTGTGGTGAAGAAGTACAAGATAAAGTTGGGGGAAAAAAAAGAACAAATCTTCCACATATATTCTTTAAATATAAAGATATAATTCTAAACATGAATATATTTCCTACCTTTGTTAATAAGAAAGTCATTTATATCGATTTTAATCATGCAGCAAACTTGTATATACAATATTTACAACTGTTACAAAGGGTAACTTCTTTTTCTAATATCATAAGGGAAGATTTTATGCCTTTTCACGAGGACAGCAAAATTGTTAAAAAATCAAACTATGACAAAAAAAACTTACTTAGGGAAATAAAAAAAAATTTGAATATACATGTGTGGAACAAGCTTCAAAAGGAGAACTTTTATTCAAATTTATCCAAAATTAAATTCCGTAAATTTTACAATTAAATCTGAGTATAAATCGTTATCGTATTTGTCGCTTTTTTATATGCTCATATATAATCAACTTTGCAATTTTTTTTTTTTTTTTTTTTGTATATATACCATTTTTATAAGTACAAAAACGAATGTCCGTTCATTATATATATGTGTAAGGACGATGTATCAATGTGGGTTTTACACTTTATTGTATATGAATTATGTTCACGTGTATCTAGCCAAACAACTTTTATGTTTTTGGATATCTCGTAAGTAAATTTGGCCCGTCTTGCCCGTTTTTGCTTTCTTCCATACATGTCATTTTGGAATTTTCTCCTTCTCACGCGTGTTACAATGTTTGGATACGATGTATACACACACATATACATATACATGTGTGTATATATGTATAATAAGAGTATATTTATTCGTTTAATTATCGGTTCATTTACTCACCTTTAACTGGCCCAGATTGGTTAGTTTAAGAAGTACTATGTGGTATAACGCGATGTGTTGTGATGTAATATGTAGTATGATGTGGCGTTTTTTTTTATTTTTTTTTTTTTTTTTTTTTTTTTCCCCCACTAGCTGTGCGGTCTTCGTTTCTAGCCAAAACCCTTTTCCAGACTCTTACCAGTTAAACATTTTTCATTTCACCAAATGATCACTTGTATTGGGGAATGTCATGTGGTTACGTCTCTATTTTTACATTTTTTGCAATGAACAGATATGATGCGATTTTGTGCTCTACAAGTTTGTATGAAGGTATAACTTAATTTTTTTATTATATATATTCCATCACATATGCTTGCAAATGTTTCTAATGAATTTTAAGAAAGTATTTTTTCTTTTTTTTTATAAATAAGATATTGTTAAAAAAAAAAAAAATTGTTCCATGTGGAGGGATAAAAATAGTAAATATTTTTGAATGTTTTTTTAACATTCTTTCAGGTGATGGTGATGTTGGCGATCAGATAATATGTTTTCGTTAAATTTTTCGACCATTTTTTTTTTTTTTTTATTTTTACTTTTCATCTTTTAATTGTTAAGTTCGTCATCTTAACCTATTTGTGTAGGTTTTTTCCCCATGACACTTTTTTTAAATTTTTTTTTTTTTTCTCATAAGGTGATTATTCCTCTCCCCCTCCCCCCAAGCATCCATTTTTAAAGAAACTTTTTTTTTAAAAAAAAAAAAAAAAGGGAAGCAAGAAAAATGATTTTCTCTCTTTCCTAGTTTTTAAAATCACCCTTTGACATTTTTATAAAAAGCACAATATAATCAATAGAGTAAATAATGACATACTTTTCCTTTTCTTTCTACTTCATTCCGTTTCTTTTATGTTTCGCGCAAGTTGTGTAATTTTTAAAAAGATGAAAAAAATAACTAATAAGTAACGATTAAATTGGAAGACCAAAAAGGGCAAAGGAGGTAGAGAAAATACAGAAAAGAGGGACTGTTACAGCATGAAGTTGCAGCATGAAGTTGTCGCCTTCCTTTGTGCTATATCCCAACGTGTATGCACGTCTGCAGCATCACTGCATGATTAACTGTCAATTTTCGCCACTTGCAATTGCAGTGCTGTTGACCCAGTTGACAGGTTTCAGTTATCAACATCAGATCTGAGACATTGCAGTGTCCACAATTTTTTATTATATTTTCAAGTGACTCGATCATTCGTTTATTCTTTCGCACACGGGTGGTGGTGATGGGTGGTAGTAGTAGTAGTAGTAGGGGGAAACGGCACAAATGTAGTAAGGTCATAAATATAACAGGATCGTCCACATTGGCCATAAGGACATTTCATCCCTGTGCAAGTTTCCCAGCAAACTCGTGCAATAAGAAGCTTTTCCGTTTTAAAGCTTTTCCGTTTTAAAGCTTTTCCGTTTTGAAGCTTTTCCGTTTTGAAGCTTTTCCGTTTTGAAGCTTTTCCATTTTGTCAATTTTGCAAATCTTGCAAATCTTGTCCATTTTTTTCATTTTTTTCACCTTTTTGACGTTTTCGTCGTGTCCCCTCCTTAATGGCCAATTAACAAAACCCCGCACCCACCCCACATATGACTCAAAATGATTTACCTCGCTGGGAGAAATAACATAATTAGCATAAGGGAAGAAGACATAAATGATGAAAATTACGTGACCATAAAAAATACTTTGAAAGATGAAAATGTCAGTGTTAACAGCTGGGTAGAAGTGTGCCTAGCATATTATAAGAAAAGTTATTATAAGCTTTTTTTAGACTTGATAAAGGAGGGAGAGAATTTTCACCAAAACGATGATAATGGTGAGAAGATTGACAAGGATGAGAAGCGTGACAAGGGTGAGAGGTCCAATTTTAACACGCTTCTACTACTGCACAACTTGGAACAAATAATAAATGTGAAAAATGTAAATAAGGAAGATGAATTAAAAATAAAATTGGAAAATTTAATGAATCAAATTGAAAAAAAAAAAGCTGATGTTATCATGCAGAAGATTGGATATAACATAAATGATGAAGAGGTGTCACCATCATGTGTTCATTATGATTATTTATCACCCTATTTAATTAAGGGGATATACAACGTGAATATATATTTGTGCATAGTAAACAAATGTGACAATAAAAATGGAACTAATCATTTCTTAAGACCTATGTTGAGACAGAGTGATACTGCTCCATCTGCTACTTCTTTTGCTACTGCTTCTGCTACTGCTTTTGCTACTGCTTCTGCTACTGCTTCTGCTACTGCTTCTGCTTCTGCTACTGCTTTTGCTGATCATGATAATGATAGTAAGAACGGAGCAAAAAATGATTTTAGAAATACAGGGAAAGGCAAGACAAAAAATGAATACTTGAATCCATTAAATTATTTAATGGATAGTATATATATATTTATCGATTTAATAAAGAAAAATAGGTACGATTTTGTCTCTTCCATTTATTTATCATTCTCCCTATGTTTAATTTATAAGTTCGATCTATGCATTCAGTTTTCATCATGCGTTTTGATACGCATGATACATTTGGAAAATTTTTTAAAATCATTAGCTTCAACATATAGCAATGATTTGGAGCGTATGAAGAGTCAGGTGAATACACCCTTGAATAATGACAATAAAGCACCAACAATGTGGTTATCAAAATTTATGAATAGAGAGAAAAATGAAAAAAGTGCAGATGCAGAAAAAAGGGAAACGAGCAATAATAAATATAATACCAATGTAAGGGAAGAAAAACACACGAAAGAGAAATTCCTCCATAAATGTATTAAACTGAGAAATTTTATGGAAACATTGAGAAAATTCAAATCTATAATAAAATACATAATTGGAATTTGTTATGTGAAAAAAAAGGAATGGAACATGGCATCTTTCTGTTTTACTTCATCTATCAAACTTGACAATTATCCGATAGCTTACTTAACTAATGGGTGGTTATTACTCATGAATTATATGAACAAAATTGCAATGTACAATGATTTTGTGAGAGATGTACCACAATATGATTTTTTTGAATTTGATTCCATAGGAGAAGACCCAACTGAGGATTGTGATTCTAAGAATTTTGATAAACCCCAAATGGAAATCATAAATCAAAATTATGCTAGTCAAAGTGGAACGCAAGGTCAAATCAACACTAATGATAACATTTTTTTAACGATGCAGAATTGCATCAAAAGTACTCAGCATGGAAGACCTGAAAATGATCAGCATGGAAGACCTGAAAATGATCAGCTTGGAAGACGTGAAAATGATCAGCTTGGAAGACGTGAAAATGATCAGCTTGGAAGACCTGAAAATGATCAGCATGGAAGACGTGAAAATGATCAGCTTGGAAGACCTGAAAATGATCATCTTGGAAGACGTGAAAATTGTGTTGTCGTGGGCAGGGGAGACATAGGTCGAGGTGTGCCAGCAGAACCTAGGTGCACTTCATTTTTTAAGAAGCATAAGATAGATCTCATAGATGATAATTCCAGGATGGAAAAGAGGATAAACTTTAGCAAAGTTGATATTAAAGAGATAATAAACATGACGCTAATTTATTATTATGATTATTTGGAAAATGGAATAGTAAGATACTCGTCTAAAGGTATTGATGAAATACTGAATAAAGATGATGAATCATATTATATTGATAAAAATGATATTTATGAATATGAGGAATCTATAGAAATGAACAAATACGAGAATTCATCACATGTAAGATCAGAACATAGTGATTTACACTTGTGTGATAAGATGATGTACATATATCTGGATTTGTGTGAAATCTGGTTAATGCATGGAAATAGTAAATCAATAAAACTTTTAAAAATGTTAAAGGAAAAAATTCATTTTAATTATATTAATAAAAAATGTCTAAGTAAATATTATTTTTTAATAGGAATGTATTATCACCATATTATAAAAAATATCAGAAAGGCTTTAAAATATTATCATAAAAGTTTACAAATTTATGAAGACAATATAAACAAATATTATCACACCATATGTTTGATATATTTAAAGAAATACAACAAAGCCAAAAAAAATGTGTTATATTTTTATCAAAAGTGCAAAAATGCTTACTTTGTTAAATTGTATATATATTTTTTCATACACACGGGAAATTTATTTCTAAATTTTAATCTGTTGATTCCAAATACAAATTCAAATACAATTCATCATTTGGAATCAACATTCGATGGAGATCGAAAACAAAATTGGAGGAATCACCACATCTCAGAAGGAAATAACGAAAAGAAAAGGGAAGAAAAAAAGTATCAAGATAATGACAAGTCAACACATGTTACTATTAGGAGCAAATTTTCCAAAAGTAATCAAAATGATGGTAACATGAAAACTGTATTTAAAATGTTACAACATGTAAGTGACATTTTGGAGTCACATGAATATATGTTTTCAAAAGATCTAGATGTAAAATTAATGAAAGTAAAAATGCATGAACTATTTTTAACCAAATATAATCCAGATGGGATGGAAGCATATCATAAGGAGATGGAAAAAATAAATGAAATCAAATCATTTTTTCAGAAAAAAAACAAGCATTACAAAATATCATACGAGATTATCAACAATTATATCATTTCTCTCTTCTTTTGTAATAAGAAAGAACAATCTGCTAATTTAATGGAACTGTTAAAAAAAGAAATATTCATAAAGATCAAACGATTTTTAACTTACTACAACTATGCATTTCATAAGAGGGAGGATCTCATCGCGACACGATTATCATTAAACAAAATCAAAAGTAGGTACGTCACAACTGACACAAATCAGACAAACAAAAGAAATGTTACACGTAAGCGTAATGCACCCTCAGTGAATCATGTTACTAAGAAAAAGTCTAAGGCGGTTGGAGAATCAGAAGAACAGAACCCTTATGAGGCATTTCCCGCAAATGCACCTTCCAGTGCATCATTTTCTGACAAAAGTGAATCGAAAAGAGATCTGAATCGAATCACTATTTTGAGTAACAGGGAAAAACTTCAACACTTGGATGCCATGTTACGACAACACAGAATTCGAGAAATGAAATTCCTTATAGGCAAGTGGAAAAAAAAAAAAAAAAAAAAAAACTTGAAAGAAATATATATAAAGCGAAGTAATAGAGAGAGATATAGAAAAATAATAAATTACTTGAAGAGGATATACTTGTCTGTATCTTTCAACAGTGCATTGTTATCCGAATACATAGGATATAAACAAACATCTATGCACATGTACAAATTATACACCGAAATGTATAGTACTTATGAAAGCCCTTTTGTGAGATTGGCAAATATATACATCCAAATGCAAAACCATGCGAAAGCAAAAGAAGTGATAGACAAAGGGTTGATAAAAAATCCTAATTCTGTTAATCTATTTTTACTAAAGTCATACATACATGTTATGAGAAAACATTATGATTATAGTATATACGCTTTAGAAAAATTTAAAAAAAATGAAAATTACAAAAATGATGTATTAATTAATACTTACTTGGCAATAATAAAATTTTATAAATTAAAAAATTGTAAAAATAAAGAAGAAAAAAAAATTCTAATAAATGAAACATATAACCAGATAAATAGTCTAATAAATATAAAAAATAATTTCTTTGCAGCAAGCTTAATATCCATTTTGTTGAGTATAAATCAAAAGTATGAACTATCAAGTGAATCTTTTCAATTAATAATCAATACGAATGATAAGTTGTCTTTTTACCATCAATCAGGATTAAGAAATATAATTCTTCACTTGTTTAATCATTTGATGAGAAATAACGATCTGATAAAAAATAAATTATTTCTAAATAAACTCAATTTATTTTTCAATTTAAGTATAAAAAATGGAATAAATGATAAACATTTTTTCCTGTGCTATTCAAATTTTTTACACATAATGGAAAAGTACGATGATGCTATTAACATGTTATACATCTCTTATGTTAAGTGGCCACACGACTTATCCATATTGAATACATTTATTATCTGTATCGATTCATTTGTTTCCAAATACTTGAGTTATGATTATGTCGAATTAAAAAACATTTTTCTCATGAAGGACCTCATAACTTTTTCCTTCTCTGCCATACTGACGCTGTTGCGACTTAAGCATTTTTCCACCTCTTCCCAGCTCCTTGCTTCAGGTACGTCTCCGGACAACTATATGAGAGAACAATTTCAAAATATGCACATTTTAAACTTTATCGATATGTATAAATGTGCATGATATACACACATTATAGCAAACTTAAGTGAAGTATACATGTCGCGACGAACATGTGTTACTGTTCAATTTTTGTTTACTTTTTTTTTTTCACCATTCCTAACCGCAATAAAACCACATATTTGGCATATATGTTTTCTTTTCATTTTGTGTACACATACGTATACACACGCGCGCATATACACACTTAAACACACACTCACATATACACACTTATACACACACGCACATTACAGATGAAGAGTATAACTATTACAAGGAGGACGATTACATTGTTGAAATAAAAAAAAAAGACCTGGAGAATCTGGCAAGTAGGAAATACCTAATAAATACGTACAAAAAGTTTGAAGAAAAAATCAAGCCCTATATTGAAAGCAGCTTACCAACAATGCTCAAGCAGAAAAAAATGCAGAATGTGAAAAAACTAAATATACAAAAAAAAATATATGAAGATAAAAAAAGGAAAAAAATGGAGTTAGAAATGAAAAAACTGAAAAGTCAAGAAAGTATACATGATGAATTGCTAAGAGATGTTAACGAACTTAACTATCACATATCAGAACAGGTCATAAATACATCACAACATTTGGTAGACGTGAATCCAGGTTTGGAACACGACGGGGGAAAAGAAGAAGAAGAAGAGGAGAAGTGGGAAAAAGGAGGGGAGAAAGAAAAAGAAGATTTTAATTTTAATTTTAATGAAGGAAGTGATAGCCCAAACAAGCCTACTGATGATAACGAAGAGGGTGGAGGAAATAATTCAATCGACGACATGGAGAATTTTGAGTCTTCATCCGATAGTTCAGATCTCTTTGAGGAGAAAAAACCGAAGAAGAGGAAAAAATTAATAGAGTGAGACCTCTTCGAGTGAAAGCAAGAGAAAAAAAAAAAAATAAAATAAAATAATAATTATAATAATAATAAAAGTAAAAAAATATGAACAAAGTGTGAACGAAAAAAAAAAAAAAAATAATAATTATAATAATAATAAAAGTAAAAAAATATGAACAAATGTGAAGAAAATATGAACAAAATGTGAAGAAAATATGAACAAAATGTGAAGAAAAAAAGAGAAAAATAAGAACAAAGCGCACAACACGACGCGGTTGGAGATAACACACATGGGAGAAGGGTGATAATGGAGTTGGCTTTACTAAATTGAAAGATAACGAGAATCACTCAGTAGTGATAAATGTAAGGACGAAACAACAGTTCATAGCGAAAAAAACAGAGAAGTGAATTATGATATGCACACTTTTTCGAAAAATAAAAAAAAATATGAACTGTTCAGGGTAAAAAATAACCTGCAACGCATCACACAACGGATAGCATGAAAGTGCGTTTACACATATTTGTTTTTTGTTTTTTTTTTTGTGTGAAAACTACAAAATATTTTTTACCCCCTCCCCCATGCTCAATTAGTTTAAAAAGTTCCATTTTAATAAAATGTGGAGAGAGCGGAAGGGAATAATTTAAAAGGAACTTAAAATGTTAAATTAAAAAAAAAAAAAATAATTGTAATAATTATAATAATTATAGTAATAATAATTATTATATAATGATAATAATAAATAGAGGGCACATGCATGATGACGATGCTATATGCTAGCAGTTTTTGTATATTGACAAAAAAAAAAAAAAAAAAAAAAAAAGAAAAACAAGAAAGTGTATATAAAATGGAGTCAAACGAAATATGAAAATACAAAATTAATTAGGATGAATTATAAAAGAAAAATAGCATACACATCCTTACCCAGCTGTGTGCAGAAGGTTTTAAAAAAAAAAAAAAAAAAAAATGTAAATTAACACGCTCGTGTGGGATATATATTGGGAAGTAAAGTAGTTTATATATATATATATATATATGTCTGGTGGTGCCAAAAGAAGAATAATAAAATGAGCAAATCTGACCTCAGCTAAGATCAACAAAGTTATGATAAGATTCTTTATCATGTCATATATGATGTCACAGCACTGAAGAGGAGGAGGCAAACTGATACGTGGTATAACATAGATAAAGGATAAGGTACAGGGAATGTTATACAATGCCATCATAAACAAACACACTTAACTGTAATTCGTCATTTTTTAAATCTAATTCATCAAACTTGCAGAAATTGTAACAACTTTGGTAATATTCTTTTGATAAAAACAAAAATGGTCCTTTCGTGATTCCGCCCAGGGACATGCATATGTACTCCTCGAGTAATCCATAATTTGCCACTTGCTTCAAGGCAACACTTACATATCTAAAATGTTCATCATAATCAAAGGGAAAAAAAAAAAAAAAAATAAAAAGAAGAAATATAAAAAAAATAAAATGTGTTGATATATATGGTGTGTATATAGAGAAAAACACATGTGCAAAATATTTTTATACAATGTAACATCAAGGGGGTAAGATGTGTATGGATAAAGCATTTATCCAGTAATATATGTGTACAAAGTGCTAATATGTTGGGCGAAAAAATGTAATAAAAATAATGCCTAACGAAAAAAATAAATTAATAAAATAAAGCAAAACAAAGCAATCAAAATAAAACAAAACAAAGCAATCAAAATAAAACAAAATAAAATAATTCCTTTACCCCTTTTTTGCGGATTTGTGACCATCAAGCCAAATTTTTAACTTAAACGATTTTTTCCCTGCAAATGAGAATGCAGAGGTCATTAAGGGAATATTGCCCATTTCTCGAAATCTCCAAAATAGTTTCTAAAAATAATAAGAAAAAAAAAAAAAAAAAGGAAAGAGTTTTCATGAATATATTTCCAGGTACTATAGGCCGTTTTTACATCTACACATATATGTTCGTCATGAACATTGTGGAAGAAACGGGGAAGAAATATGTTTGAATGTATTGTTAATTTGTATTTTATTTTGATAAGCGTGCCTAATGCCGTTTCGTCCCGTCTCAATATTCTCTACTTTGCGCACATTTTTTTTTTTTTTTTTTTTTTTTTTTTCCTCCCCTTGCAGTACCTCTTGAACATTCCTAACAGTCCACACGACCTTGTAGTTGTGCAGGTGAAGTGAATCCACTTTATTAATGTTGCTTATGGTGAATGCATCCGTTATTTTTTTTTTTAAAGTGTAATCCTTGTCTATGTTCATATAAAGGTACTTGTTGTTATTCATGTTAATGTAGAATTCTAAATAATGTTTCATTTTTTTTTTATCATCGGCAATATTTTCATATGTTTGCATAATATCATCTGTCTTTACAGATTCATATTTTGTTTGACTCTCTACATTGTTTTTGTATTTGTATATATAGTAATAAATTAAATTTAGTACTTTTGATTTGTTATATTTTTCTATATGATCAATTTTGAAAAAATTATAAAAATTGTAGAAATTGAAAAGAGGTTTATTAACAAAAACATTTTTTAATGTGTCTTTTTGTAGGATGTATTTTTCATCTAGATGTTTATTCTCGATATATTCATGAACATCATCTACTGATATTTTTTTGGGGTATGTAAATATTTTCCTATTGTATTTCCCTATGTGCATGTTCTTTTTTAATTTTTTTAATTTCTTTTTTTTTTTTTTTTTTACAACTTCTGAGGTTATATTTTCCCGTTCGTCATTTTGGTTACTTATCTCGCCCAATTTATTTCCTTCCTGTATTGGATCAACTGTCTTGGGTAAACTATCACTTTGAATACCATCTGCGAAAATTTTTCTTTCATCATCTCTTTTGTTTTCTCGTCCATCTTGGTCTTCTCGTATTTCTGCTGGGTATGAAAGCTTTTGTACATTCCCCATGTGGTCTATCATATTGTTTGTGTTGCTATGTCTTCCATGAATCGGCGTTTCTCCAGTAATGTCGGTTCCTTGTAATGCAATCGGTGGAATAAATGTCGTGTCTCTTCCTTTATCGACAGTTTCTTTGTCCTTATTGATAACATTAGTGTGGTATTTATCAAAGTTATCTTTGTGTATCGTAGTACCACTAAGTTTATTTTCCACATAGTCAAATATGGAATACTTTTCCTTGTCTGCAAAAATATTTTCTTCAGTACCCTCGTTTTTCCTCTTTAACTTGTAATATTTTAGTAGCCTTCTTCTCATTAATTTTTTATTTACTTTTTTCTCCTCCCCTACCCTTGGCTTCTTTCCATTAAGTACGGTACTGTTATAAAGATCACATAGTTTTGTTGTTTTTGTTTTGGCTTTTTTTTTTTTTTTTTTTTTTTTCTTCTTCTTTCGTACATGAGACGGAATACTTCTTATCATTGATTGATCTTTTTGTTTTCTAAAAATCAGACTTAGTTGAAATTTTGTCTTTTTACTTTTTAAAAAAATTTTATTAGACGATTTCATATAACACTTTTTTTTAAATATATTGTGTATTTTCCTACTACTACTTGTATTATCCAAATTTGGATTAAAACAAATGTAACACATGGAATTTGTTAAGAAGTAAATTAGAAGGAAAAGGGGGTTCCTCAAATCCATTTATTTATTTCACTTTGCTTTTGTTTTATTTTATATTTTATTTTACATTATTTTACATTATTTTACATTATTTTACATTATTTTGCATTATTTTGCATTATTTTGCATTATTTTACATTATTTTGCATTATTTTACATTATTTTACATTATTTTACATTATTTTACATTATTTTACATTATTTTACATTATTTTACATTATTTTACATTATTTTACATTACTTTTTTCTATGACCCATCTATAAACTAGCAGCCCTTTTTTTTTTTCTTTCTTATTTTAATCCTCTTTACATCATTGTTACTCTACATCTTTTTAAGCATTCCCCCCCGTTTTGAAGATTTTTCTATTCTTTTTTTCTTACAATTTGTGTTTTTTACGAAACAAATGTGTGTTCTAAACACCTTTGTAGTAATTTTTTTTATGTGTGTGTAATTTTTATGTGAACTATTTTTTATTTTTTTATTAGATAAAAATAATGTAGCATTGTTAAAGCATAAAGCAGCTATGTGGGAATTAAAAAATTGTCGTGCAAAGAGGAAAAAAAAAAAAAAAGGAGGAAAAAGAAAGAAAAAATGCATACGTTATATGCCATGTTGCACATCGAATTTGGCATTTAAATTTAAACGACATAAATTGAACCATTAAAAAAAAGAAAAGAGAAAAAAAAAAAAAAAAAAAAAAAAAATACAAATTAAAGCTAAACTTATATCAAAGCAAATATAATTCGATGCAAACAAGTACCACTTTTTTTTTTTTTTTTTTTTTTCTTTTGTAAAGGATCAACAAAAAAAATGTGACATACTTTATAGGTACATTTTCTTTCTGTTAACTTTCATATCTGGTCTAAGAACAAATTCATACATTTTTTCCTTGTCGTTAATCAACCCATCCTATTAAGGTTAAAGAAGAAATATGAAAAGAAAAAGTTATGCATGTGCGATGTTACATGTAAATAAGATGGAAAAATGAAATATATAAATATGCATAACAATGGGGAGGATGGTTAAAAAGGTTTCCGAAAAGGCATAACAGTAATTGGAAAGAGAGAGAGAGAGAGAAAAAAAAAAAAAAGAAAAAAAAAAAAGAACAATATAATGTGATATTAGTGGAATATAAAATACAGTATAATTTCGTAGCTACATTAATGAAAGAAAAAATATGAACTGTTCAGAAAAAAAAAAAAAAAAAAAAAAAAAATAAAAAAAAGCCAAAAAAAAACACGAGGACTTTTTAAAAAAAAAAAAAAAAAAAAAATTTACCTTAAGACTAAGGAGCTGCAAAGTAAATGCCGGTCCAATTTCGTTTAATTTACACTTCTTCTTAGTGAGGAAATTATATCTGCGTGTGATCAGGCAAAAAAAAAAAAAAAAAAAGTAATAAGGTATGAAGGTAATAAGGCAAAAAGGTAATAAGGCATGAAGCTAATAAGGCATGAAGCTAATAAGGCATGAAGCTAATAAGGCATGAAGCTAATAAGGCATGAAGCTAATAAGGCATGAAGCTAATAAGGCATGAAGCTAATAAGGCATGAAGCTAATAAGGCAAGAAGAAATATGAAATATGGACTATGGAAACGTGTGAATAAAACACGATAAGGTGTTAAAATTGTAACAGTGTGGGGAAGGCACACAAGTGTGCGTGCATAAATTTGCAAAATGAGCAAAGCGAACAGTTAGCAGCAAAGATATCTTACTTAAAGTGACGAAAAAAAATAAAATCCCGTTGGTTGTAAAAAACAACAACCTTCTGGGATTTATAAGAAGGGTTAAAGGGGACCAAGGTGTGAAGTTGTCTTTTTATTCTCTCGCCAATAAATGTGTTAAAATTCGTAATGTAAACTTCGGGTGGAAGAGTCGTTATTTCAATGTCCGTTTTTTTTTTGTGTGCATAAAGCACATTGGTTAGTGAATATTTCGTTGTTGGGCCATTTGGAAGAGTTGAAATGAACATGTATTTTGGGTGTTTATCTATTCCCTCTTCGATTAATATAAAGGTGGAGAAATTGTTTTGTATAGAATTTTTGATGAGAAATTCAATTGAATGATCCACTCTTGGTTCATAAAAAATATGAGGAAATGTTAAGGATAATTCTTTCATAAATAATATAGTATTTTTTGATGGTCTTTTAATAGACGTTATAACAATATTTGGTTCTTTTTTTTGTTTAAAATAGTCGCTAAATTCATCTATACATTTTTCATCCAATAAAAAATTTACATTTGCTTCATTAATTTTATTTTCATCAAAGATAGCTAGCCTTTCTATACTTCTTGGTATTTTTTTTTCCACAGGTATATTTAAGGATTTTTTTTTTTTTATTTCATCTTTTTTTTGCTTACGTAAAATTAATTTCTTCACGTATGCTTTGCCTTTAAGTGCATTTCTTTTGTTTTTGTTTTTCGAGAAACGAGATAATTCGTTGTATCGTCTTACATCAATTTTATCAATTTCCTCAATGGAGTACTGTTTCTCCTTGGTCATGTATCTCAGCTTTTTCTTTTCTTTCTTATTCATTTTTGTGTGTGTTGCGTCCTGTAATCATCACATGTTATTGTGTTCTTCACCCCAAAGGGAGAAATTCAAACGGGGAATCTCAAACGGGGAATCTCAAACGGGGAATCTCAAACGGGGAATCTCAAACGGGGAATCTCAAACGGGGAATCTCAAACGGGGAAATTCAAAAGGGGAAATTCAAACGGGGAATCTCAAATGGGGAAATTCAAACGGGTTATGGTGCTACACAGATATGCACATAAACATATCTATATATATGTGTTCTTGAATTTATGGGAAATCTACTACTTCCTTCTACCGCAAAAAAAACACAGTAATCAACTGCAATGCCAAAATTTCATATGTTGTTATCAAAACCTGGAGTATAATCATATACATATAAGAAGTTTTCATATCTGTGCATGTACATAATTTTTCAATTTGATTATGTTGTAAAAAAAAAAAAAAAAAAATGCGCAAGCATATGTGCAGGCAATCTGATTTTGTGTCTGACAGCTAAACAGGATGAATTAATCAGCTTATTCTTTCGTTTTTATTTTGTTTGTCGAGATTAAAAATATGTACTGTGTTGATTGGCGTGATTGGAGTGATTGGAGTGATTGGAGGCGATGTGTCACCATTGACCTTTTCGTTTTCTCATTGTGAAAAGTGTCAAGGACACGGCATGAGAAGATGGTACAGCAAAATATATTGCAGTATCATGCAATCATAATGGAAAGAAACACGACAAAATGCTGCGTGCCACATTAAACATTAATTTTTCTGAAAAGCTGATATGCTAACGGATATCCCATCCGTCCAAGATAAAAAGCTGCCAGAACTTTTATATATAATTTTTACTTCATGAAAAAAGAAAGAATACGTTTTAATTTTATTAAAAAAAGGGGTAGGAGAAAATTGATTAATTCAAAAAAATTTATTCATAAATTGTTGTAAGCAAAAAAAGGAGATATTTAAAACAGTACAAAATTATAAATATATACAACATATATATTTATACGTAAAATCTATGTATGTGAAAATGTTCATATATGTATCTAGTTACATATCACGCATATAAATATATCATGTACATATTTATGAGAAACGTGAAAAATTTTTGTATTTGTGTATACATATATATTATATGAGCACGATGGGGAAAAAAAAAAAAAAAAAAGGCACAAAAAAGGAAAAACTTATGCATAATTTTACCAGTTCTGAAAATATTTTTTATTTTGTTTTTCCTGTTTGAAATTAGGATCCAAATGAGGGAAGTAAAATAAGCATAGGACTTAGCATAGAAGTTAACATAGGAGTTGTCATAGCAGTAAATATATAAATAGATGAATAAATTATAAATAGATGAATAAATATATAAATAGATTGAATAAATATATAAATAGATGAATAAATCATAAATAGATGAATAAATTATAAATAGATGAATAAATTATAAATAGATGAATAAATTATAATTATATGAATAAATATGTAAAATAAAGCAAAATGACAAAATAAAAAAAAGTGAGCCCCTGAAAGTAGCAAGCTGCGCTTTAATTGGAGTTTTTTTGTTTTTTTCTTTTTTTTTTTTCCACACGTACCAAAAGGGATAAAATATAAATGTATATAATTTTGTATATTTTGTTTATTCTTTCGTCAGACAACCACATAATACATACGTTTCTTATTTACATCTCACAACACTTGTTACGTTGAAGTTATGTCATATTCCACACTTTTCGTGTTTATGGTGACATAAAAAAAAAAAAAAAAAAAAAAAAAAAATTTCAGAATTGGCGATAAACGCTAAGAAGCCGAAGTTGAATAAGTAGAAGGAGCGAAATAAATAGGTCGCACAGAATTAGTAGAAATTTATTGCAACGCTGCGTAAAATAACTGAAGAAGAATGATGTAGGAGACAAAAAAAAAAAAAAAAACCTAGAATCGAATCCGTCGCACAAAGATTGAAGTAGCATACAATTTTGTGTCTTTCGCTAGTTCGATCATATACGTCTTTTGAAAAAGATTCATCCGTATATATGTACATATAGATATACAGAGACAGATAGAGACAGAAAGAGACAGATACAGATATAGACAGATAGATAACCGGATAGACCTATTTACATTCACCCAATTTACGTGACGTTTGTGGAACCATAAAAGTATTTTCCTCTCTCCACAACTTGCACTCGTCTCCATCCATTTAAAAAAAAAAAAAAAATGCTTAATCTAAGCAGCTTACTAAAGGCAACAAAAGGCGTGAAGCCAACTGGTAGCACTGCAGCAGATAATGAAAATGGAGAAAATAAAGGAGAAATTGGCAGTGAGACTGTAAAAATAAAATTAATTAATATGCAAGAATATAAAACAAAGAAGCTTTTGGATGAACGAAAAAATGTGAATGCATGGAGCGCAACCAACAATAGTAGTAAGAAACCCACCAAAGAAGCAAAGAAAAAAACTGAAAAGAAAAAAGTAGAGAAAAAGAAGGATTCCAAAAACGATGACGAAAATAAAGATGCCACAAAAAAGGATGAAGCAAAAAAAGATGACACAAAAAAGGATGACACAAAAAAAGATGATGCAAAAAAGGATGATGAAAAGAAGGATGATTCGAAAAAGGGTCAGAAGTATGAACCCCCACAAAAAAAGTTCATCCCATCAGTTCTTAAACAAAGAGAGAGTACTTTATCTAAATCTGTGAAAGAGGTGAAGAATGAAAAGGTAGAAGTTTTTCCTGATTTATTACAGGCAAAAAAATCAACGAAAACAGAAAAAGAAAAGAAAAAAAATCAACCACAAAAAAAGAATAAAAAAGATATAGGAGAAAAGAAAAAGCAAGAAGACGAAGAAAACAATTTTCCACCAATCAAGGAAATAAATAAAATTCATTTCAATATTTTCGATGTTGTAGACATAAAGAAGGAATATGAACGAATTATAAGGAATTCAGACAAAGTTATGCAAAAGTATAAAAATAAAAAAAAATTTGACAATTCGATGATTCTTTGCAATTAGCAATAACTATGCATATTCTCCTTTTTTTTTTTTTTTTTTTTCGACACAACCATGCATGCACATAGGATGAAAAAAAAAAAAAAAGGGTATTTTTTCATCCCTTCCAGGATGTGCATCCATTGATATGGTTAAGTTGTATAGAACATATAAATATATAGGAACACGTGTATGTGTCTATCCCTACCTCTCCTCAGTGTGTACATATATTTGTACAGACACAGACACACACACAAATCATCTTCTTTTTTTTCTTTTTCCTTTTTTTTCCAACCCCGAAATTGGGCAAGAGGAAACAAACGAACCTAATTCTATTTTGTTCTTTGAAGCAAGAAGTGTATCCTTCACAATGGTAACAGTGTGTGTTATTTAAAATAGCACTTCACCATAACAGCTTGTATTTTTATATGAAAAACAGTAGCATTATCGAAAATGTTCGATGCAGTTAGATGTGCTTTTGAACCCAACTTTTTGTTGTACTAAAAAATTTATCCTTGAATTTGGCCTTTATCTTTATCTTTATTTTATTTATTATAATTTTTTTTTTTTTTTTCAATTATCATTTTGCTTTTTACATTTTCTGCGAAACTGTTACTATGCAATGTGTACAACATTTTATTGCATAATTTATGCATTTTTGTAAGATCCTCCTCTCGATCCCTTACATGTACACTCGTACACGCACACACATAGTACCCTTCTTCTCCTACGCTTTTGTATAGTAGCATAATCACATTCGCAACTGCAGCAATATGCACATGTATGTGCATATGCAAATAGTACCCTCCCCTATAACTGCTTATACGTATATGCATGCTACATCTGGTTTTTCCCAAGTGCTTCTGTACAAATATGTAAAATATCACACTCATTAAAATTTGCTCCGCTTTTTTTTCCACACCGTACTTAAAAAAAAAAAAAAAAAAAAAAAGACAAAGAAACATTTTTTCGCCATTTTGCTTTTATAAAAAACGTTAAAATTAAAATTCCTTTTTTTGTTAAAAAATAATCCATTTAATAGTCTCACTTCTCCAACAATATTAGGAATGTTATAAGATGAGACAATAGAAAGGAGGGAACTACGTGATTACGTCGAAAGGGCAGAGAGAGGAAAGGCATTCTGAGTATGTGTGAAAGGGAGAAGAACATCGAAACTTTCCAAAAAAGGAGAGTCTAAAAGAAAAAAATAATAATAAGTAAATAAATAAGTAACAAATAAGTAACAAATAAGTAGCAAATAAGTAGCAAATAAGTAGTAAATAAGAAGCAAGCAACAAAGACGTAGTAAATAAGAAGCAAGCAACAAAGACGTAGCAAATAAATGAACGCTGCAATTTAGGCATACCTGGAGAGACCATCAAAATAAAAACGGATAGACATCTTCTTGTAACAAATTTTCGTGCATCCAAAAAAAGTGCATCCCGTAGACTTTTATTCTATCGATATATTATTTGTCCCTTGTATCTACACACCAATGAAACCAAACATATTGGAGAAAAAAAAAAAGAAAAAAGCACAAGTAGTGTTGGGTGATACAAATGGGATAGAAGTTGATGGATTAGAAAATGACAAAAATAAAGCACCCATTCAAAATAATGTATGTATTTACAAATATATATATATATATATATATTCTTTCCACATATCTACACGACTCCGTAGACATATACATAGAAGAAAGTATATCTTTCACAGTATGCATAATCATAATATATTTTTTTTTGGGGTCGAGGGGCGAGTTATCAATTTTTTTCCCGAATATTCCCTTTTTTTACACTACAATCCTATTTCTTTTCCCTCCCCTCAATTCCAGAAAAATGAAACGCTAACTAGATTTCTGTTTCCAAAGAATCCAAGAGCTTTTGCTAATTTGATTGAATTTTCTTTTTTAAATGAGGAATTCACACCTGTGGATCAAATTGATCACACTGTTTTCCACCTGGATATGAAATCGTCAGCAAGGAAAGAAGGAAAAATATGCATTCTGATGAGACGAGACAGGATTTAGCAAGCGAAAGGAAGACGATTCGTGTGCTAAGGGCACTGTCTAGATATATGCTACATTTGTACGAACTGACAAAGTTGTAATTTTTTTTTTTTTTTTTTTTTTTTTCACAAAACAGATGTGTGGTGAGAAAAGACAGCGATGAAGGCAAGAAGCAGATAGAATTAATAAAAAGGAAAATAGAAAAGGCCAATACCTTTACAGTTCTAAAGGATAATGGTACGCTTTTTCGTCGGTGAATGTATATATGTTATATACTTATATGCCCATATGTATATATACCTGAGAACATGCATATTACTTGAAGTGATGATGTACACCGTACACATATTTCAATGCTTATAAAACTTTGCTCAGAATGCATTTACCATAAACCAAAGAACTGCTTCGATTATATGGAAAGATATACACAGACCATCCCTCTCTCTTTCAAGTATACTTTCATTCGCATACACATTTAAAATATATCACATGCGCCTCTGGGAGTACATATCGACCTTATATTTGGCATAACTAAGAAGCTATGCATCCAATTGTACGTATAAACTAATGATAGCTGCATTTAATGATTAGAACACATAATGATTCATGTAAAATAATAATTTTTCTTAAGGGATGAAGCCACAAAGACAGAACCGCAGGAAATTAATGAAATCTGTGACACGGGTTCGTTCAACGTGGATTGAAAATCTGTATAGTTCGCACCTCTGCTTCTGACTCTGACTCTGCCTCTGCTTCTGACTCTGACTCTGCCTCTGCTTCTGACTCTGCTTCTGACTCTGCTTCTGACTCTGCTTCTGCCTCTGCTTCTACCTCTTCCTCTGCGAGCGTTGGATTACTTCCCTGCTAAAGTTCTCTGGTTGGTGCTCATGATACTCACTATTCACCTGTCCACCCCCAATGCACTGCTTCACACCGATTCCCAATTACGACCTTCCACTTTTTAGTTTGTCAATCGATAATTTATGATGCATACATGCTTGACTTCAAGAAACTTTCTAATGAGGACGATAAGGTATGGAGAAATGTTACGGATCAAACAGATCCGACAAATGAGAATGGGAGAGATCCACATGAGTGTGTAAGTACATGTGTGTATAAGTACATGTATGTATATGTGTATGTGAAAAAATGATCTTCATGAAAATAATGCACGTCTATAAACATGTTACGAGTGGGACAATTTTTGTCTGCAGAAGTATGACAAAGCAGAAATGATATAACTTAAAATTTACGTCCCGCGTTTTTTTTTTTTTTTTTTCCACTTCTGATGAGCAGGAAAAGGGTAGATGTAACTACAGCAATAATGATGATGAGGAAAGAAGTAAGAAGTACGGGTCCAATGCAGTAGTTGAGTTAAGTGAGTGTTCAGATGTAGGTTCAGGGAACTTTTCTAATGACGAGAAATTTGCAACAGTTCTTTTCTCTTCGTCTAGTTCGAGTGATAACGATTCAGATGCGATTAGTGAAGAAAATGATGGTTATGTAGACAAAATTAGTTGCAAGAACTCTGGGCGTGCTGATGCTGTGGATTATTATATACAGGAAGGAGAGGTAGAGGATCAGAATTATGGTGATGATAACAGTTATGATTGTGGTGCAAATCTGGATGATGGGGATAGCTGTGTTAACGATGATAATCGTGACGATGATGTTTTCTTGGAGGATGAGGATATCGCTGGAGTGAGAAATGAGAAAGGGGTGAAATATGATAAAGAAAATGAAGACGATGCAGAAGAAGGAGAAGAGCAAGGGTTGAAGAGTCAAAATAAAGACAACAGTCTTATAACTGTTTTGAAAGAAGATACAAAGGAAGGTGAACAGATGATATCCCTGAAAGGGTCTGAGAATGGAGATGGAACTTCAGAAAAGAGAGTGGATGGTTCGATAGATGTTACCAAAATAGACGGGAAAGAAATTTCCATAAGAAAAGCGATAAAAAATGGGGCACAAAATGGGGCACAAAATGGGGCACAAAATGGAGCAAAAAGTGGAGCAAGGAGTGGAGCAAGGAGTGGTGGAAGAGGTGACGGCAAAATGAGCGGGAAGAAAAAAAGAAAAGAATCCTTCAGCGGGAAACACGAACTGTACTTTATAAACTACAAAGACATAAATGAAAAGACGCACAAAGAATTGAACTTCATTTACCAAGATGAGAAAGTAAAAATAAATGACGAGAAGATTTTAGGAAAAAAGCGATTTTTGAGAACTTTAAAACTGATGGACAGAATATATAACAAGAACAATGAAGAGGAAATATACTTATGTTATAAAAATAAAAATAACAAGAATATTTTGACGAAATTATGGATTTTTTCATTGCATTTTTGTAATCAATTAGTTGTTACAGATATAAAATTTCATCCATTTTATGAAGATTTATTTGCTATATCTTTTAAAAATAATGACATAAAAGTAAATACAGGTATATTATGTTGTTTCACTTTTAAAAATACCAAAAGTCCTGAACACTTTTTGAAGACAAGCTTTCCCATACATTCCATCGAATGGTCAGCTGTAAACTATTCAGTCATCATCCTAGGTTTGTCTAACGGAAATATATGCATATACGATTTAAAAAAAAAAAAAAATGAAAAACTGATATTTGAAAGCAATATAAGACAAATATATAATAGAGATATAATTTCACAAATTTTTTTTGATAAAAGAAACAAATCTTTTTATTCTATTTCTCACGATGGGAATATTTTCTGTTGGAAATATAATAATAAATTTACCGTTGGAAATAAATTACTAACATTACGAAAAGATTTAGGTGATCAATTTAATCACTCTCTCAACATAATACATACACAGTCAATTACTTGTATCGACTTTAACCCTTTCCAGAAAAATCTTTTTCTAATTGGAACCAACAAAGGAAAAATATATCTTTACTCAAGTACTTATTCTGATAATTATCTCAGCTTCTACAATGAACATACCATGTGTGTTAATTGCATTTCTTATAACCAGTTTAGTCGAAATATTTTTATTTCCTCTTCCTATGACTGGACTATACGAATATGGGACCAGCAACACCCTCGATCGCTCATTGTGTTGGACATCAAGGAGGTAAGAGCCCTTTTTTAATGCTACGAGTGCTAGTATTATTACCATGCATTGCAGTGATAAGGGTGTGTGTGTGTGTGGGTGGGTGGTAGTGGTGGTGGTGGGGGGAATTGGTATCTATAGACCTATCAACTGCTTAACAACACAAAAAAAAAAAAAAAAATATGTTTTCATTACTTATTTCCTTTTCTCACAGTGTGTATATGACGTCCGATGGAGTCCCTTTCTCTCAACATGTTTCCTCGTTATTAGTTCAGACAACCATGGGCACTTGCATATCTACGACTTAAGCATGGATATAAACAAAGCCATTATTACAGAAGTGATAACAAAGAAAAAAAAGCTACGGAAACTGTGTGTCAATAAATTTAACGAAATTATTTTAATTGGAGACGAAAGTGGACTCTTACATTCATATAAAATGTCGTACGCCTTTAACCCAACATACATGGATTATCTTAATGGGAAAGTTGGGTACTCATTCCAAGTCAAAATGATGAATTCGTTCCTCACCAAAGTAAAATAGATTTTTTTTTTTTTTTTTTTTTTTTTTTTTTTTTTTTTGGAGGTCGGAAAGGGGAGGTGTGCTGGTTGCGAAGCTGCGAAAGGTTAAGGTCCGTTTGGAGGTGTTTGTCTTGTTTATTGTATTTGACCCGTTTTACTTTACTTTTTGGTTTGTACGTGTGCGGTACCCATGCGTTAGAATGTGTTTTTGCAGGTATGGATACGCCAGAGCAGGTATGTTTCAATCGGTGCAATAGTTCCCTGTTAATTTTTTTTTTATGAACGTGCATGTTTTTTTATGAACGTGCATGTTTTTTTATGAACGTGCATGTTTTTTTATGAACGTGCATATTTTTTTATGAACGTGCATATTTTTTTTTTTTTTTTTTTCAAATAAGACACTATTACCGATGAAACGTACACCTTTGTTAACTCGCAAAATACTAAGCACGTATATGCTTAAAAATTGTTCTCCTTGTTGTAGCGTAAAACTTACATAATCTTAAATAAAAAAAAAAAAAAAAAAAAAAAAAAAAAATTTTAATAATGTTAATGCTAAAAAAGCAAAGGTTATAATATAGTATACACCATCCACAGGGCATAAAACTTTTTTATTTTTTTGTGCCAAACGTGAAAAATCCCCTGTCTCTATTTTTCAAAATTACGTGTACTATTTCCCTCTGTTAAGCATTGTTTGTAAAAACAAAATGCTTAAAAGTTTGGTACCACCTTGTCGTTATAATTTCGAGGCCGATCCTTGCAAATGTCAGTTTTCTGTATCCATGAGTAGAACATTTTCACAAATAGGATAAAAGGATAAAAATAAAAAAAATAATAAAATAAAAAATATATAAAAATAATAACAGTATTAGTAGCATTGCGCCATTCTATGTAAATATAAAAATGGGAGTCAACAGATGGCAAAACCCGATGGGTCTCAAATAGGTCATAAAATATATGGATATATGGCTTTTCTGGTACTATTCCCTTTGATGTATCCAATCATCCCCTTCTTCTTCTTCTTCTTCCTCCCCTTCTCTCCCGTGCAGTGTGAGAATGGAAGGGTGACAAAAAATAGGCTAGCATTGGTAAGGTCATCAAGGGTGCGGTAAGAAGAAAAATTGAAAGAAAAAAAAAAAAAAACAGATAAATGGAGAATGAAAAGGTAAAAAGAGGTAAAAAAAAATAAAGTTTCAGAAAAAAAAAAAAAAAAAAAAAAAAAAAAAAATCGCAAGAGGGGAATGGCATGAATGGGGATAGCAAATCCACGTACATTACATATTATAATATCCCTATTTTTTTTTTTTTTTTTTTTTTTTTCCTGCACTAGAAAAGTTTTAAAAGTGATGGCACAAATAGGTTTATATGTGCGTACAATTAGTCCACGATTACATATGTTCACAGGATTTATATCTTGCCAATCCTGGTCATGTCACTCATATTGGCAAAAATGGGACATTGCTATTTCACATAAATAAAATAAAGTTTTGAAATATATTCTCCCCAAAGGAGTAGCAATACAAATGAATCTTTTTTTTTTTTTTTTTTTTTTATTTTCATTTTTGTGAAATTACAAAAGCTTTCTATAGATTTAATATGCCACATGTAAGCGTGCACATATATGCATACATAAAAAACAAGAGAATTTATAAACAAAGTATCCATTTACAAACATTCAATGAAGTATACATTGTTCAAGGCGAATACTTTATTTAACGTATGTAATGGAAAATTGCATCCAGGGCAGCACTCCTCCCCTTCGAGTAGATCACTTTTGTTTATCTTTTTAAAAAAAAAAAAAAAAAAACAGAAAAGATTAAAAGTTTCTCACAGTTTATTTGCTTATACGTGGATACATACAAAACGCACGTACTTACGTACGTAACACAAAATTAGAATGTTCCCAAATTATTTTTTGGAGACTTTTTCAGCCTGCACATTGACATTCGCATAACGATTTTTAGGTTGAAATTAAAATAGGGCACTCTTCTCCACTTTACTCATATTATCCCACCTGATTTTTTTTTTTTTTTCATATTTTTCTTCCCTCACCCCTGCTTGATATATTTTTTTTTCCCCAAGTTTGTTTACATGAAATAGTGCCGAGTTGAACTATTGCAATAACTCCCCTTAGCAAATGCTATTTCACAGTACACTAGTGAGTCCTACTCGCATGTGCATACACATACACTTACCAATTCATTCACGTCCTTGCGGATACGTGTGAATAATTCATATTTGCATTCATATCACGCACAACCAAGGCCTCCCTTTTTTTTTTTTTTTTTTCCCTGTCGGGCTTACCCAATTGGAAAGATGGAAGAAGACGACAATAACATAAAAATAAAAATCAAAAGTATTGATAACGAGGAATTTGAGCTAGCTGTAAAAGGCCATACAAATGCAGAGGAAATAAAAAGTATTATTGCTGAAAAAAAAAATGTTGAAAAGCAAGATATTAGATTGATTTATCAAGGTCAGTGTTTAGTGAATGAAAAAACCATTGCTGATTATAACATACAAAATGATCACATAATCCATTTGGTAGTTAGAAAAAAAGAAAATCCTTCTACTACTGCAAATGAGGAAAATGGAAATATTGGTACAGGTGCAAACAACCCTAACAATCCTACTTATGGTAAAAATGACTCTATTAATATGAATACGTTAAGAAGTAATGATGGAAGTGTAGTAGGTGGTGATCCTTTACATATAAACTTTAGTTCGAATATGAACAGTAGCAGTAGTATGAATAATCCAAATGCAAATATAAACACTACGACGACCACAAGCAGCAGCACTAACATACCTAGTATTAATGCCAATCCAAATGTAGCATCCTCCACTCCTCTTTATTTTACCCATATGAGATTAACAAGAAATGATAACATGGATGGTGATCTTATGGGGCAGACAAATATATGTTCTTTACTTAATGATATTATGAGTCAAGTTAATATAAACCCAAATTTTGTTTACGGCGCCGCAACTGCTGCTGCGAATGCGGCCGCAGCGAATGCAGCAGGATTAGGAGGAGCAGGGTTGGGAGGAGCAGGATTAGGAGGAGCAGGATTAGGAGGAGCAGGATTAGGAGGAGCAGGGTTGGGAGGAGTAGGACTAGGATTAGGTGGAGTCGCAGGTATAGGAAGTTCTATGGGTAGTGTGATAGGCCAACCCAATATGGGAACAGAAAATGGTGAAACAATTTTTACAGCATCAGTAAGAACAAATGGCATAAATTCGAATGTGAACGATTTTGTTACATCTAACTGCAACGTTGATTCGAAAGATCAGAAGAACGAAGCGTTTGATGGAAAAGGAAATGTAGAAACAGGAAAGGATGCTAGGAATGCACATGTAGATAAAAAGTGGGAGAAAAATAAGAAACATATGACAGAGAAAAAAAAGCATGATGGGAATGATGAGCCTAATGGGCAAGGAGCTGATAGGAGGCATGCTCGAAATGGTATTAGCGGAGCTAATGGTGGTGAGGAAAGTGACGATGGTAGTAGTGGGAGTGGAAGTGAATCCTCATCAGGTAAGAGTGATGGTAATTGCAATAAGAGTAATAAGAGCTATGAAGACGACACAAAGGAAGAACAAAAGAAAATGAAAAAAATAAAAAAGAAGAGAAAAAGTTTAAGCAAAGAAATGAAGGTTTCAAATAAATATAAAAAAGGGAAAGATGGAAAACACAGCTCTGATACTTCTAGCAAAAGCGATAGTTCAACTAGCAGCCACTCGGGGACATCACTACTATATGTTGACAAGGCTATGAAAGGCGATGAAAAAAAGAAAAAGGCAATTAAATTAAGCAAATATAACAAAAAGAAGAAACGCAAAAATAAGCACAAAAAAAAGAAATCCTACGATTCTAGTAGTTTTACATCTGGATCAAGCTTTGGTGACGACGACGATGATGACGATGAACTAGGCAAGAACGAAAAGAAATACAGAAAAAAGGAAAAAGAAAAGAAAAGGAAAAAAAAGAAAAAATTCTTATTCGACCCCAATTTTTTATATCATCAGAATTATATGTATCATCCTACAGATACTGTTAACCATGCAAGATTAAATAAACATTTTAATCAATATTTTGGAGGAGGAAAGGAATCCATGCTACCACATGCTTATCACCATCCCCTCTTTGCACTACACCATCGCTCAAGAGCATCGGGCTGTGGTAATTTTTTGAGAGAAACTAAAAACAGTTTGAATTATGGAAGAGATGATATAAGTGAGATACACGAAAATTTAAACAGCGTCAATAATAACATTATGGAGGATTTTACAAAACAGAAGGAGAAAAGGAAAAAGGCCCACAGCAGTTCTAAAGCCTTGTTTGCAAATGGTGGATTGCACGATAGTAATTTATTGGATTTGTCGGGAAGTAACATTCAGGGGAATAGAACAGGTAATAAAAAAAAAAAAAAAAAGGCTGTCTGCAGAGGTGGATGCAGTGAATTGAATTTTTCATTACTCCTCCTTCTATTTCGCCTCTTCTTATTTCGCCTCTTCCTATTTCGCCTCTTCCTATTTCGCCTCTTCCTATTTCGCCTCTTCCTATTTCGCCTCTTCCTATTTCGCCTCTTCCTATTTCGCCTCTTCCTATTTCGCCTCTTCCTATTTCGCCTCTTCCTATTTCGCCTCTTCCTATTTCGCCTCTTCCATTTCGCCTCTTCCTATTTTTCCCTTTTTTTTTATGCTTACCCATATGACACTTCTACCCCTTTTGTCGACGCAGGTGGAATGATGGATGAACAAAATTATCCCAACCCCAAGGGAGAGTATGAAAATATAATTCCATTGAGTGATGTAGAAAGGAATAATGAGATTGTACAAAATGATTGCTTAAGGACAAATGGAAGAGTAATGGTGAACGAAGGAGAAGGTGCAATTTTATCAGACAATAACTCTCTTTCAGGAAATATGAGATCAATACAAATGTCTAGCGATAGAAGAAATAGTGCATTGAGAAGAAGTGATCAAAAATGCTTAAACGATGGAAATGATTCAGAATATAAAAATTTAGAAGTAAACATACCATGGAGAGTTATAGAACAACTTTTAGTATTACTAGAAGAAGAGACAGGATATAGAAGACCTGACTTATCTGCGTACATCAATTCATATTACAATTCAAATTCTATATTTGTATTTTTTTATTTATTTGTTCATATTAATAATATAATAAATAGTATAATAATTCAATTTAATCATTCGAATTTTATGAACAATGATATTACAATGTCATCTTTCTCCAGAATAAGCATCATATTGTCTCTTGCTTCTGTAGTTTTTTCAAGATTATCAAATTTCTTTTTTGTTTTCTATGATAAATTTTATTGTAAGAATTATGGAAGGCATCATCATTATAGATACTCTGACATGATAAATCATGAATTTTTAAGAGAATTACGAAATTTTTACTACAGAAATAATGGAAGAAATTCAAATTCTAACAGAAGCGGTAGATTTTTCCCGAATGAATCTTATTCGAATGGAAATTATATGAACATGAATATTGATTTGTTAAACAATTTTAACTCTTCATATCTTAATAATATTAATGATAATTATTACCCACTTCCCTACAATAATGATACGCGAACTGGTGGTGCTAGTAGAACCAATCTGCAACAGGAATTTGAAGATTATTATAAGAATTATCTAAATTCAGTTAAAGAGAATAAAAATATGCTTCTAAGAAAAGAATGTTCTAGTAATAAAGAAAATAACATCCCAGAATTGTCACAAATGAAGGAAGACGGTGGAATGTGTAGCAATCAAACAGCAGGAGGAAAGGTAGATAATAATGTAGGCATTCACAACTGTCATAATGAAAAAAAAAAAACAAGTAGCAAAACTATGAAACATGCACTCTGGAATGGCCCAATCAGCAATACAAATAATTGCAACAACAATAATCCCTTTTCTCACTTTCCTGGGCAGAGAAATATATCACAGTTGTATGAAACCTTTAAGAAACGAAGCAATGAGAAAGAGAGTGATAAAAAGAAGAAGGAACATTCAAAACCTTACCACGTCCATAAGGAATTATTCAAGGACGAGAACTCATTCAGGGGATACAGCAGTTGCAACCCAAACGACAGCAGCAGCAGTGCTGCCGGAGAAGGTAAAACAGAGAGCGACAAAGTGGAAAAGTAATAGCCGTAGTATTCCTCACCCATTGCCACGTCCTTATCACTTCTTCCTTATCACTTCTTCCTTATCACCTCTTCCTTATCACCTCTTCCTTATCACTTCTTCCTTATCACCTCTTCCTTATCACCTCTTCCTTATCACCTCTTCCTTATCACCTCTTCCTTATCACCTCTTCCTTATCACCTCTTCCTTATCACCATCCCATCGCAGGAAATGTGGACGAAAAGGACAAAATGATAAAGCACATTCGTAAGAGGGGAGAGAAAAATAAGAATGAAGAAATGGAAAAGGAAAAAATCGAAATGCATGATAAGTACACCAAAATGGTACAAGGGGAAAATGAATCAAAAGTTGGTGCAAGAGCTGAGCCAATAACTGGTGCAAAGAATTCTCCACACAGCAATTTTGCCTCATGTGATAGCAACATGGATGACATGTACGATGTATCAGATGACGGAAAGGAAAAAGAAGAAAACTCAAAGATGAAGAAGGAACATTTAATGGGAGAAGAACATAAAGGTAATGTAGATACATATAATGATAATAAAGGCAACAAAAATGTAGACAAAGAAAAAATTACTTATCACATGACTAACAGTCCAAATGAAAAAATTTCCGATAAGAACATGATTTCTATTTCTCCAAATGATGAAAAACCGATACAACAAAAAGTCTCTGCACAAGAAAATGAAATAAAAAATGCTACAAGTAGTAAGACGGACAACCCATCTGTTATGGATATTCGAAGGACTCCAACTGTTAATAACAACAATAATAATACCCCTATGCCAAATATCAATATTTCAAACATATTAAATTGCGTTCAGAATCAAATGATTGGAGGGAGTAACGCATCTCAGGTGGAACCTCCTCGTGATAAGGTAAACATCCCAGCGTTTTTGCATGATAACAGGTGCACTCGTCTATGCTTAATTTCGTGCATATCCACGTGAGGGTGTGATCACTTGTATGAATATGTGCACACATGTGTGTTTGAAGATGCATGTAAATGTGCATATATATATGTATATATATACATATACATATACATATGCATGCTCGAATGTACAAATGCTCGCGCCACGATCTGCTTATGCTTACACATTATTTTTTCCTTGCACCCAAACAGTTTGAAGGAATGCCAAAAGAAGTCAAAGAGAGATATAAAACATGGGTCGAAAATACACAAATATTTTCCGGACAAGTAATAAAACAGTTTTATTTTATTTTATTTTCTCTTCTTTTTAAAAAAATCGCGAATGATTAATGAAACTTTTATTTTCCGCACACATTTTTTTTTTTTTTTTTTTTACAACATTTCAGATGATTAAAATTTGTAGAAATAGGAGACCCCTAAGTAATGCATACATTGGTGATGATTCATCAAAGGACGAAATATCCTTTAACAACCTATTGCCATTTGTGTAAGTTTACATGAAGAATGTAATTTTTTTTTTTTTTCGATTTTTTCATTTTACAATTACAATTTTGCACTGAGTAATGCTAGAATTGTATACCATGCATAAAGAACACTATGAGCTGTATTGTACTATCACTGCATGTCAAACTGTTCCTCTTCCCCACCCCCGCCCGGCATAGAAACAAAACAAATATTTCATTTCTCTCCACATTTTTACAGATGGAAAAGGAACATGAGCACGATGAATTTAGACATAAACCTGGAATTACCTGACGTAAAAAATGATAAAAAAATTGAAGTGCATAAAATAAATTTTTTTTTTTTTATAGTCTTCTTCATCCCGAATCCTTTTTTTCGCAAGATTTTTAATTTCTACGTCTTTTTTTATTTTACTTTTTTTTTCTTCACTTTTGGTATAGGACTTACTAAACGCTTTCGACATGCACGTTTTCGAATTTGTTAAGAGGAACATCAAAAATAATGAAGATTACAAGTTGGAAAAATTTAAATATCCAAGTAAGGGAGAAAAAAAAAAAAAAAAAAAAAAAAATACGAACGTTACGCACAAATGTGAAAACGGAAAATACAAAATGCCGAATTGCGAGAAATGTATATTATTTGTTAACTCATAAGAGTGTATGTGTGGTGTGTATTTACTGTATTATGCTTTTTTCCCCTAGCGTTTCATTTTGTTTTATGCATGCTTGTGTTGTTATTCATCCATTTGTCTTTCTATTTGCTGCAGTTGCTATCATCATTGCTTCAGCATATTGCTATTTTTTTTTTTATTTTTTCACCCCCTTTAGCCCTTTCCTTTTGTGAAAAACTTTTCGATGAAGTGGAAAAAAAATAAATAAATAATTAAACCCAAGTTACATGAAGCTAATTTTTTTTCCCCTTTTTTTGCATATCTTTTTATTTCTCTATTTGATGAATTTATGCTGCGTAATTTATGAACGAAGAAACTGGTTATTTTTTCACATTTTATGCGTACACTACAAATTAAAAAAATTTTTTTTTTTTTTTTTTTCCAATGTGCATCCTTTCTCACCTCTAGCTTTTTACATATGTACTTAATATATGGAATTGTGTTGTATCTATAGCATATGTATACGTGTAGATATTTTAACCCTTAAGTGATCGCAATTTAGTGAACTTTTTTATATAAACTAATAAAAGATTATTTTAAAAAATTAAATTCCTATTAAGTAAAATGTTAAAAGAATAGGGAAAAAAAAAAAAAAAAAAAAAAAAAACTACATTGTTAAAAATAAAAAATGTATTGAATGATGATTTTTTTTTTTTTTCTTTTTTTTTTGGGAGAGATACAGAATGCACCAGGTATTTTATATAATTATATATATTTGGGGAACACAAAACGGTTTGAAGTTTAAATGTGCACTGAAAAGTGCCTCAAATATATAGGAACCATATTTTTTCTTCACATTGCTTACTGGAATTGCTGACTAATTTTTATTATATATATATATATATAAATACACGGCTTGGTGTAATCATCGCTTATGTGACATGCAAAAATAATCAAAGTGTTATGATTTGTCCAGTTGCAGGGAACATGAAAAAAACTGAAATTCTTCACCATCAAATGGAAAGGGGATGTTTTGTCAATGCTTTTTTTTAACATATTCTTTTTAAAAAAGAATGTTTGCACCTCGTGTTTCATTTATATATGTTATGGATACCATGATGCTGTTGCGTCATGTGAAAAAAAAAAAGGTCTTCTTATTTGTAGATTCGCACATTAGCACATTAACGTATTTGCGTATTCGTGTACTTTTCTACTTGCCATTCATGCAACACAGCCTGGATGAATATACACATGCATGCATTTGTTAAATTTTTACGCAAGGATTGTACGCTGTACTTATAACAGTTTTCTTGTTCCCACCCTCGGTGGAAATATTTTTTGTCTTTGGGTATACAGGACTGAATTGGGGGAGATAGTGGCATCAAAAAAAAAAAAAAAAAAAAAAGAAGCAAAGAAGGATGGAAAACGGAGGAAAAACGGAGGAAAAACGGAGGAAAAACGGAGGAAAAACGGAGGAAAAACGGAGGAAAAACGGAGGAAAAACGGAGGAAAAACGGAGGAAAAACGGAGGAAAAACGGAGGAAAAACGATGAAATATGGGAGGAAAAAAAAAAAAAAAAAAGCACAGTGACTTCAACAACAAAACATTTGTGGCCAAATGGATGATGGACAAGCGAATGTCTTGCACGAACCATGGAAAATATAATACATAAGTGTTGTATATTTATATATATCAAGGGAGAAAAACACACAAAAATATATATATATATATATATATATATATATATATATATATATTATAAGGTGCTTTTTACAGTCCACTTTTTGTAAACTCGATGTTGTGAAAAACGAAAATATAAAAAAAAAAATGCAAAACTGTTGACAACATTATTTTGCACTGCCTCACGACGACGAATGACTGTTCACGGTAAAAATGTATACATAAATATATACATATTTATATATATATATATTTATATGCATATACATTATGTGTATATATTTATATGCGTATATGCTATGCATACATTGTACACACGTGCAAATCCAAATTTTAAGTCATAAAATATGAATGCAAAAAATATGTAATGTGTATATTTTTTGTAAAAACTCCAAGTCGCAAAACGGGGAAAATTTAAATACACCAGAAAAATTGCTTCCCATCAGGTGAAAAGAGAAGCAACACTTTTTTCGTCACATTTTGGAATTTTTTACTTCACCATTGTGTGATCAGCAACGTGTTATTATGCAGTGCCATGCGACCCAGCAGAAAAAATAAAATAAAGTAAAACAAGGAAAGAAAGAGAGAGCAAAAGAGAGAGCAAAAAAGAAAGCGAGAAGAGGGGTAAAAAAAAAGAAAAAAAATACGAACAGTACAAAACCGCGTGTCATTTAAAACCATTGACGAGTTAAAGCATAGAAAAAAAGAGCCTCTTCTACTGCTCATTTAAAATTATTTTTCTTTATATTACGAGTATTTGTGAAGAACCTAATAAAGATACGCGCAAAATTTTTACAATCGCGACCAAAAAAAATAAATGCAGCATAGGACTGTGTTCCATATACATACGGTACATACGGATATATATGTGAAGATATATATACATACACAATGTATATGCATATTTTTTGTAGCTTATCGAAATGTAGGCTGGTGCGTGTGAATGTAAGGGAAGGAAAAGCCGTATTTCTCGAAACGTAAAAACAAAAACAGTCAAATAAATAAATTCTTTTCTCCAATCAGAAGGGAAAAGAAAATTTTGCCTTTTTTTTTTTTTTTTTTTTTTTTTTTTTTTTTTTTTTTTGTTTTTTTTTTTTTTTTTTTTTTTTTTTTTTTTTTTTTTTTTTTAAATCCTGAGTTTTCCACATTTTTGTTTCATTTTGAAAAAAATTTTATTTGTTCGCAGAAAAAGCAGAACAAAAATTCAAATTTTGTCATTCAAGAATACACAACGAAGCAATATACACTGTACTACTTGAAATGAGTGTTTTTCACAAACGTTAAGTGAAGAAAAAAAAAAAAAAAAAAAAAAACCTTACATCTTCCCTGGAAGGTGTATATATTTTTTTTGTACACGGATTGATAATCCTTACAGAGGAAAATTATAAAGAGTAGAAGAAGCCCCACCCCCCCCCCCCCCCTTCCCCTCCCATCTTTCGAGATTAACTTAGAATTAGAAGGAAGCCAAGATGAGTCACCTAAAAATAAAACGAGGAAATTTCCTCTTCACATCCGAATCAGTGAACGAAGGACATCCTGACAAAATATGCGATCAAATTTCAGATGCCATTTTGGATGCATGTTTAAGGGAAGATCCAGAAAGTAAAGTAGCATGTGAAGTATGCGCGAAGAAGAACTTTATTTTCATTTTGGGAGAAATCACAACTAAGGCAAAAGTTGATTATGATAAAGTTGGAAGAGATGTTTTAAAACATATTGGATATGATGATGAAAGTAAAGGATTAGATTATAAAACCGCAGATATAAAGATATACATTGATGAACAATCACCTGATATTGCACAATGTGTTCATGAAAATAAGAAACCTGAATTAATAGGTGCAGGAGATCAAGGAATTATGTTTGGATATGCTACAGATGAAGCAGAAAATTATATGCCACTAACACATCATTATGCAACTTTGTTAGGAAAAAGATTAACAGAAGTTAGAAAGTTGGGAATTCTCCCTTATCTAGGACCCGATGGAAAAACACAAATAACAATTGAATATAAAAATAAAGGTAGTTTTGGTGGACACATGGAACCATTACGTGTACATACAATTCTTATTTCTACACAACATACAGAAAATGTAAAATATGAACAATTGAAATCTGATTTAATAGAAAATGTTGTAAAATATGTAATCCCTGAAAAATTACTAGATGAAGACACAGTATATTATTTAAATCCATCAGGAAAATTTGTCCTTGGTGGGCCAGCAGCAGATGCTGGATTGACAGGAAGAAAAATAATTTGTGATACGTATGGAGGATGGGGTGCACATGGTGGTGGTGCATTTTCAGGAAAAGATGCATCAAAGGTTGATCGATCTGCAGCTTACTACTTACGTTATATTGCAAAATCTTTGGTAGCTAACAAATTTTGCAGAAGAGTATTAGTTCAAGCATCATATTCCATTGGAATTGCAAATCCAATTTCTTTGAATGTGAATTCCTATGGAACTGTAACTACAGGATATACTGACTATGATTTAGAACAAATTATTTTACGCAACTTTGATTTAAGACCAGGGTTTATTATAGAAGAATTAAAATTAAAGGAACCTATTTTTTCAAAGACCTCAGCCTATGGTCACTTCGGAAGAAATGATAGCTCATTCACTTGGGAGAAGATAAAGGACCTCACCCATGAGAAAAATGTCCTCAAGAATTGAGTTCGCGCCGTTGCTCATGTTTGTTTTTAACAGCGTTGTAATTGTGTTGTAACAGTGTTGTAGCAGCGTTGTAATTGTGTTGTAGCAGCGTTGTAATTGTGTTGTAGCAGCGTTGTAATTGTGTTGTAATAGTGTTGCAATCGAGCCACAAGCCTGATGAGATGAGGAAGAAATTGTAAAAAGGTGTGTTACTATGTACCTCCTGGCCAATATGTGTCCCACATTCCCACCTCCTCACGATAAAAAAAAAAGAAAAAAAAAAAAAAAAAATCTAGGAGTTGTGCATATAAATATGAAAAATACATATGTATAATCATACATTGACTCTCTCCCCAAAGAACCAAGTGAAGAAGGAAAAAAAAAAAAAAAAAAAAAAAAAAAAAAAAAAAGTGAAAGAAAAGAAAACCTTCCTAAACAGCATCATTTGCGTCCAATATCAAATTTTTTTTTCTTTTCAGCTGTATTTTAATTTGTAATTAACATGATTGAAAATTTCTACATTTTCTCCCGTGTCAGCGAAATTTATATTTTTGAAGACCCAAATTGGAGATTTGCCATTTTTTTTTTTTTTTCACACATACATATATGTATTGTGTAAATATTAGGAGTATGAAAATACGTGTGTGTGTGTGTGTGTGTATGTGTATGCATGCAAACAGGTGTATACTCAATAACACGTATATATATGTGTATGTATATTCGTCTAAACCAAATTCACCTCATGTTTTAGGTACGTATATGTTGCTCTATTTCACATTCTTTTTTATTTTATTCCCATCCTTACATTTCACCCCCCTTTTTATTTTTTAATTAATATACGTATATGCACATATACTCATGTACATGTATACATATATGCATATACTTGTAAAAAAAAAAAAAAAAAAAGGCATTTTTCTGTTTTTGTTTTTCGTTATGTTTTGAACGGTGTAATAACACTTGTGCTGACTTAAATATAGTTCTAGTATTAGCACATGGTGTACTTTTTTTTTTTTTTTTTTTTTTTTTTAAGAAATAATTACAATTCATCTCTTCCTATTTGGGCGTTTGTACAATATGTATATACATAATCCTACGAGAGTTGTATTTGTGGTTTTATGTATTTGTCCCTGTGCACATATGCACATATATATTATTGCATTTATGGGCACGTAAATAAACTCTTACATAAGCACAATATGTGTATATATACATGTGTATATAAAAAGAACGCAAAAGTAAAAGCCCTTAAATAATTACTTAAATGTATGCATAAATAAACCATAGATGTTTTTAAGAAGAATTCGGATCTGTCTCTCAGCAAAAGTTTTATTGTCTTAGTAGGTATTCAAGTTGGTATCGCACATCTTATCGAAGCTGCTAACGAAAATAAAGTTCATTTTGTGTACATACACTTTCTTCTTTTGGCCCCCCATTCTTCTCACTTTTTGCCCATGTTGAATTAAGACATCGTTTTAACAGCAAAATTGGAAGGTGTATAAAATAACTCATCACAATGATAAGGATATATGTTATGTATAGAAAATAATTTTCTGTTCATGGAATAAATGCCATTTTTTCCATACTAAACTTTGATTTTTTTTATTGTTTTTGATATGTTTCTTTTGGCACTTTTTTTTTTTTTTTTTTTTTCTTGATTCATATCACTCATGTGGCTTTCCTGACTTGTCTTGAAGTGTGCAACTCTGTGGTTTTCGATCACTGTGTTGTTTCTTACCCCTCAAAAAAGAGAAAAAAAAAAATAAATAAATAGGAATCAATAAATAAATATACATATATATATATATATATATATATATATATATATATATAAATATATATATATATATATATAAGTAAAATAAGACAGAAACAAAATGACACGGGTGGTGAGAAAGGCGCTACTTGTTCAGCTTGTTTTTTTCTCTTTGTTAAATGTCATAAAATGTGACACTCTGATGGGAATTCATGAACCTGTTAATAACAGATTTTTGCAAAGCAAAATTAATGTCCTCACATGGTTGACTAATGTGTATGTAATAAGAACGAAATGTAGACTTCAATAAAAAAAAAATAAATAAATAAATATGCAAAAGTGCAAAGGAATATAAGTCCATATCCACACCTTCAGAAGTTATTTCCATGTGATCACAAATGTACAAAACTTTTTCTTTCTCCTTCAGAATATACCCATCTGAAACTCCCAAGTATTTTAAAAAGCACTTGGATTACAGTAAAAAATAAAACAAATAAATTAACAATTGCATAGAGAGGTGAAGGGAAAAAAAAAAAAAAAAAAAAGTAGAAACAGGCGATTATTAGATAAACTCAAGCACATGTTTTTTTTTTTTTTTTTTTTTTTTTTTTTTCTTGCTTATTTGAACTGCATATTGTTAGTTTTTTCCATTATTTTTATTCTTCTATTTATATCCAATTACTAGGAGGGTAAGGTTTTACTTAAGACAGACAAATGACCAATATGTCATATGAGTAAAGTGATTTAATAAGACAATAAAAAAAAAAAAAAATAAAATAAATGAGCATGGAAATAAAGAAGTAAAATAATAAGAAAAACACCATAACTTAGTACCTCGCCCAACCAATACACACAAACAAACAATACCACTTTCGAATATATCTTGATTTCAACGGAAGATGCCGAGAATATTTTTTGAAGCCAACTTACGATAAAATCGATATAAGTAAAAGATTTCAATAAGACACATCCATATCATGTTCGTCCAATCATCATATCGCTTGCATGCAGTTTGAGAACTCACACAAAAGTCAGATATACATATATACATGCGCACGTACACATTCGCATGAACATTTGCATGAACATTCGCATGAACATTCGCATGAACATTCGCATGAACATTCGCATGAACATTCGCATGAACATTCGCATACACATTCATATGGATATGTTTTTGCTCGATTTTTCCCCCCCCTTGCAAGACGATGGATGGCTCCAAACGAATAACTGGAAACTTGATAATGAAAATTCAATAATAGAATACAATGGAAAAGATAGTTGCCGGGAACCCGTAAGGGAATAGCAAAGCTTATTTTTTTTGTTTTTAGATAATTGTACATTTGTTTTCCTTACACGTGTACGTTCGTTCATGTGTACATACGACAGGTTAATACGTGTGTGTGTGTGTCTATGTCTGTCTATGTGCATATATGCATTTGTGCATGTTTATGCCACCCTGCGTTTTCCCTCATTTCTTCGCTTAACATGCAACTTAAAAATCCTTTTTTTAGGATCATCCCTTTCCATTTGGATGGCTAGATAATAGGTTTCTTCATTCTAATTGCATACATGAATACAACTAGATATACATGCATATCGATCCTTTGGATATATTTCCCTTTAATAACGAGAAATGTGTTTCTTTTCTTTTTCTGTTATCTCATACGTGCGAAAACATACACAGAATGAGCACTCGAACATCCTTAGTCAAAAAAGACTTTTTCTGCAAGGTAAAGAGAAGAAATATTGTTTTTTCAGAACATTTCCCACGTTCTGCATTTCGTCAGTTTTTTTTTTTTTTTTTCGCCTCCCCATCATTTTCCATTACACATGCAACTATACAATATGAAATTTTTGCTAAATCCTGAACACATACAACAAAAAATTTATATATCAGAAAACTATTGCCCAATTAGAGATCCAAATAAACAATGCAGAATCCTGTGGATTAATTTTTCGAGTTCTCGGGGAACGTAATTTTTGGGGGTTACTAATTGATAATAAAATTTTGAAGCTTATTCGTGTGAAGGATGGTGAATTATTGGTGTTGAAGGGTAAGAAAAACAGGTCTATGTACAACTATATATTATGTGTAGCTTAGAGAAATCCTCCTTTTTTTTTTTTTTTTTTTTTTTCCAAGTCCCAATTGGGTTCTGTTCTAGTTACATTTTATGATGCATGTATATCTAATACCTTACACATTCATCAGTGTTGAGTTTGCATACTTCTCACGTTATAAAAGTGGAGGTATAACGGAAGTACGGGAGGAGGCATATAGGTGCGTTTGCCCCCCCCACTAACTATAATGTCTTTTTTTTTTTTTTTTTTTTTTTTTTTTTTTCCCCATTTTTCCCTAGAATTCAAGAAACTAAAAATAAAAAATGACGATTGGTACGTTTTGTTTGTCCAAGAAATTATAAAAGATATAAAGATTAAAGCTGGGAATTATGGAGATCTATCAGTTGACTATCTCAGGAAAAGTGAAGATGAATCAGAGTACAGTACAGATAAACAGGTATTATTAAAATAGGGGGAGGAGAAGCAAGACAAAAGAACGAGAGAAGAAAAGAAACATTTGATTTTTTCATTTCGAAAGGTGTTCCTGCCTTTTCATATTTTATCTTTTTTTCCTTTTTTTTTCTCGTTTTTCTTATATGTACCACAATTTTAATTTACCTCATCGTTAGGAGTACAGATACGCTGTATGCATACTCACTTGCTTATTCTTTATCATGACGTATGTTCATGTCGTTCTAAACCAAACGGAATATCTACACACATACACACACATTCACTCATCCATCCATCCATCTATCTGAACACATTTTTTTACTTTTTACATAGGGTGCTTTTGGACTATTAGCAAATAGGGGAAATTGCAAATTCAGGAATATAGTAATGCTTAATACTGAATAGGCACCATTGCTTCGTTCGTCCAATTTGATGATCCTCTCGGTTTATTTGCTCTGGTTGATCTACCCTGGAATCCCACTTTGGATTACTCTCTTAACAGGTTAACCAATTCATTTTATCACATCCGTTTTAACGAGCTTTTCCTCTTTTATAGGTACTACGTGGGAAGAAATGGAGCACTGAATATGAAAAACTGAAAAATGGAAAAGTCCCCTTATTGTATAATCTGGAGGAAATAGAATCCCTATACGATAATGTTAAAGGTATATTTTCAAATCCAAAAAAAAAAAAAAAAAAAAAATAGTAGAGGTTGAATTTGATATTGAAACGTATATAATTATGAGACGAGGTGGGAAGATGAGAACTATACTGTACAAAAGGTTCATATACTTTATTTTTCTTTTTATTGGAACGCTCAAAATAGGTTAATTTTTTTTTTTTTTTTATTTTCTAAATAAATTTCGTTTCCCCACACTTCGTTCCTTAGATTGGTGCCCTCAGGCATCTTTATGCTCAAAAAATAAATATGAAATTGTTGACAGTTAGGTAGAACGCATGACTCGAATTTTTTTTGTCTCCTAATTCATAGATGTAGTTGTGTGGGACTTTTATCAGAGCCATTCCTGTGGACACATCCACGTGTTGTTGTGTTTTCCATTGGACCTTACACGCAGCATTGTTCCTTTATTTTATTCCACTTTATTCTAATTTATTCTAATTTATCTTATTTTATCTTATTTTAGTTTTTTTTTTTTTTTTTTTTTTTTTTTTTTTTTTGAATGCTGTTGAATACTTTTTCCCTTGTAGTGTACATACAATTTTACTTTGCTATGCTTTTTAATAAAGTTAGAAAATATATGACTATACAAGGTTCGCACTAGTGCGTACCTTTTTGAGGGAATATAAAAAGTACACCTTTTTTTGTGGATATATCAAATGTTTCTTTCATGAGAAATGAAAAAACCCTCTTTTCTAAAGTGATATATGTCTGCCTTGTTCCCGCTTTCTTTTTACCGGGTTAACTCATTGATCATGTTTTCTCGCACTTGGCACTCTCATCCATTATTCGATAACATAAATGAAAAAAAAAAACGAATTTCCCTGCAATGGAGATCCCTACTTCTTATACCACATCTAAGCTAACCTGCAGCAACACTGTGCTTATGTCAACTTTCTACATGACCTCTACTTCCAAAACATGAAAACACGTGTTGTGAGTCTTTTTGTCGATTTCTTTGACTCGTACTCCTACAACATCATCCACTACTTACGCAAGGTGAACAAGGCAGAGCCCATAATAGTGCACCCAGGAGAAGTGTCTTTTGAGGAATTTATGAAAAGGTATTATGACAAAGTGGACAATGTAGTGTTATCTCCAGCATATGGAAATCCCGAAACGAATGGAAATCCTGGTGATTTCATTGTAGATTTGCTAAAGAGGAAGATTGATATTCCTATATTGGGAATATGTTATGGGCATCAGCTAATATGTTACATCTATGGATGCAAAATAAAAAAGGTGAAAAACATGTTTCATGGGGATACTAATATAATTAATATATGTAAATATGGAAATATAGTTAGCGATTTGTTTAAGAATATAAATGATGGATTCAAAGCAACATGTTATAATTCCTTAAAAGTGAGTAAAAAGATAAGTAATGCTTTCCTAATAACATGTTACTCCATTTGTGTAAATGAATATATAGTTATGGGCATACAACACAAACATTTGCCATACTATACTGTCCAATATCATCCAGAATCCATCGAAAGTGAATTCAGCACAACTTTTTTCGAGAATTTTAAAAATATTACCTTAAAGAGTCACAAGTATGGGGGAAAACCTGTCAATGTCAACTACAGGGAATGTGATTTATGGAATCAATATATTCAGGTAGAGATAAAAGGAGCCCAAAGCAGAAATGAACACAGTAAGAAAAAGTGGAAAATTAAAGTTGTGAAAATTTCAGGAGTGCCAAATTTGTGTAAATGTGCACAGGACATTTTTAAAACTGTTTCTTATAACGAAAAAGATGTGTCTTTTTGGTTAGATAGCAACAACGAAGTTTTATATACATCAGTGCAAGGAGATTCAAAGTGGGGTCAAAACAGTGGCTCTTCTACTGCTTCTTTTGCTACTGCCTCTCCTGCCACTGCCTCTCCTGCTTCTACCTCTGGGCATGACCATGAAGCGGATGAGAACAGGGACGAACGGAATGATGCTTTAAACAATTCAAGGTTTTCTTATATGGGAAATAGCAAAGGGCAATTAAGCGAAATGATAGAGTACTATTATTCCGAGGATGAGGGAACGGATCATATTAACGGAACAATTGTTCATTTGAGAAAAGCTCAAAATGACAAATTGTATAAAATTAGCTATTTTAGTGAAGATGCAAATAATTGTCTCGTTTATCATTTACAAGACAGGATAAACGATTTTAAAAATAACTATAATATCCATTTGGAGGAAATAAAAATAGAAAATATTTTTCTCCATGAAGAAAAAAATTTGACAGAACGTGATGTCATTTTTAGTAATAAGAAAGCTAATAATGCACATTCTAATTCTAGGATGATAGAACGGGGTATTAACATGGTGAAATATAACAGTGGTGTAGGAGAAGTTGCACACAGAGGTGCTGATCCTTCTTATGAACGATACGTATCAAAAGGTATAGTGGAAGATGACGAATTTATAATGCATAAGGACTCTTGTTTGTTGGGATACTTTGGTTTCTTCACATATGAATATAAATATGAGACTATGAAAAATTTATATAACAATAAATGGAAGAAGTATATCAAATGTGATGAAAAAAATACAACTCCAATATGTGTTTTTATCTTCCCCCAAAATTTTATCACATTTGATTTTGTTAAGAAGTGCATATATTTAATTTCTCTCGAGCCGGAAAAGACAATTCCTAACCCTACAATTGGAAATTTCTCTAGCAGAACAAACTCCTCATGTATGCACTGTCCATTTGACAGTGATCGCAGTAGTCCAGATGTGGAAGATATCCTACTGTATAATGCAAAATGGAATTACGAGACTATTCATACAATTGTGCAAATCGTCAAAATGTCATCATATTGTAGTAGAGACAACCAAATATCTCCAACGTATGGTGAAATAGAAAAACCAATTTTACCACTTGAACATTTGTCGAAAATAGATAAATGCAATAAGAACAAAATAATTTTCACCCCTGTTGTAAGGAAATTGGAATATATAGAAAATGTAAAAAAATGTAAAGAATACATTGAGAAGGGTTCTTCATATGAACTCTGCTTGACAACGAATTTTCGTGGTCATTATTTCATATCAGATAGTGATTCCACCCCCCTTGATTTGTTAAATATGTATATGTATGTAAGAAACATCAATAAGGTCTCCTACAGTTGTTTCATACACTATCATCGTAAAATAAATATTCAATCAATCTCAACTGTTAGTATGCTAACATCGATAGATGAAGATTTAAAATTCACAATAATGTGTTTTAGTCCAGAAGAATTTCTTAGAAAAAATAAAGATGAAATTCTGTTTAGTAAACCAATTAAGGGTACAATAAAGAGGGGAAAGACGAAAGAAGAAGATATACAATTTAAAGAACACCTCTTGAATAATAAAAAGGAAAGAGCTGAAAATTTGATGATTGTAGATTTGACAACAAATGACTTCAACAGAATGTGCCAAATGGATACTGTTCAAGTGAAGAAATTGTTTCACATAGAAACATACACATATTTACACCAAATGGTGTCTCAAATATGCGGTAAAATAAAACCTCATAAAACTTTTGCCCATGCAATTCTAAATATCTTTCCAGGTGGTTCCATGACAGGGGCACCGAAACCTATATCCATCTCGATTCTGCAAGAGTATGGAATAAATACGTACACACATGAGGAAATGTGTGCAAATATATATATATATATATATATGTATATATACACAAATTTCTTCATCACATGAACGTGTGTAAATTCATCGTCGTATGTTACTACCATGAATGTGTTTGCATGCATCCATCTCTCTTACCCCCAGCATCCCTTTACACCAACCTTTTTCACGAAACCTTTTGTGTGTCCTCAACATTGTGCAGCATTGAAAAGATCCCTCGGGGTGTTTACTCTGGATCTATTGGGTTCATCTCTGTCCAGGGAAATTTCATTCTTAACATAGTTATAAGGACGGCCATAATAAAAAATAGTACAGTATGGGGCATAGAAAAGTGCGATATATTTTTTTTTTTTTTTTTACCGTAAAATATGCCTTACTGAACGATCAATTTACGTCTTCATTTTATTTCTCCTTTTTTTTTTTTTTTTTCCATCAGATCTTTGTAGGAGCAGGTGGTGCTGTTACAATTAAGAGTGATGAGACGGAAGAGTATGAAGAAATGCTTCTTAAATTTATGAGCGTGGCACGGCCTATTTGGTATGTTTTTTTTTTTTTTTTTTTTTTTTTTTTCTTTATAGTGTGTATTTATACGTGTAAAAAATGGTGTTTTAAAAAAATTGCGTTCTTTTTTTTGTGAAAATGTATATGGGTTCCTCTTTACATCCACGTTTTCTGTATTCGAAAGCAGATTAAACATATGTCCACTTGAATGGGCAAGAAAACATACACATACATGTACACAGACATCCGTTCATACATTTAAACGTAAATATATATATTCACATTTTTATTTCTTTCCCCATCCCACTGTGTATTTTATTTTACACTTATAGCTCCTATTTGTTGGAACATCATAATGTACAAGTGGAATACAAATATTAGTCATTTGGTTTTTTATAAATATATATATATTTTTTTTTTTTTTTTTTTTTTTTTTTTTTTTTTTTTCCCCATGCGATTTGAAGACCAGTAGTTACAATAACAAAATGGAGAAAAAAAAAAAAAAAAAAATGAAAACTTTTAACGTTTCAATATTTTTTCAATTATCTCTCATCTTTCATATGTGGTATAAGGGATGGATGTGTGTAGGTGAGGGTTTATTTGGAATATTTTGAATTTTACTCTCACACAAAAGTCGTGTAGATATATATTCAAATATGCACATGCTATATATATAGCATGTGAGAATTCTCTCCCCCTCTTTCACTCTGCTTATGTACAATCAAAATAGATATCATTTTTTTTTTTTTTTTTTTTGCCAAAAAAAAAAAACATTAAAATCATGGTTAAAGATCCATATGGTGACAATCTCATTCACTCTATTTCTTTTGGATGATTACATGTTTTATACAAATGTACGGATTTTAAATTGTATACATATCTTAATGTGAAACGCGCAAACTTGTTTTCGTTGCTTCCTCATCAATAAATATATGTACATATATATATATATATACTCATTATTTAGTTAAACGTTCATAGAAGAGATACCTAAGCACAAGTTGGGGACGCGAGGGGATTATATTTACAGAATTGTAGATAGGATAAATTGCTACATAAATGTGTCACTTTTTTTTTTTTTTTTTTTTGGATTTACGACCACCAGAAAGAGAGAAATATTTTATCATACATGTGTACACCAAAGTTTGCATATTTATTTTCATTTTTTTTTGTTTCTTTTACATGGCAGCGTAAGCTAAGTGTCTACATTTATGGGAGTGATAAAAAAAAAAAAAAAAAAAATAGCGATCCTTTCAAAATAGTAATCCATTCCAAATAGTACTCTCCTTTTAAAATAGTAATCCATTCCAAATTGTACTCTCCTTTCAAAACAGCACCCGTACTAACGCTGTGTAAACATCACTTCTATATATCCATGAGGGAAAGAAAAAAAGAAAAAAAACGAGCAAACATATTTAAATAACATTCTGTAATTTTAATTTCACAATAAAAAAAAATATATGATTTATTTTTTTCACGATATATATACAAGGTATACATTATCAAAAAACATATTTTTCAATAACACACAAAGTTTACAGGAATATAATTCATTAAGAAGAAAAATACAGTTTTTTTCTTAAATAGCTTTTACCTTTTTTTTTTTTTTTTTTTTTTTAACACACCATATATTCAAATATATTAATATATCCTACAAAGGAAAAAGTTAACTTAAAAGTAAGAAATGAACACTTTTTTACATGTGATGTGAGTGTATTAGAAGAAGGGGAAGAGAGTTGGTTACAATCTTTTTCTGGTCATATAGTGGAACTTTTTTTTCAATTTTTATTTATTTTTTTTTTTTTGCATGCAATACCTCGTGCGCGTTATTAGCACTATGAATATACACACGTAGAGAGAGGGTAGAAGGAACAAAGCAAAAGTTGAAATTGTATATATATGGCCATCCCAACATATAATAGATACTTTGAATTTGTATTCTGCTCCCCTACTTTTGCATCACAGTACTTCTAAAAACGTCTAAATATTTCAAAACAGTTGTAAACACGTTATACCATATCTCACCACGTATCACCACTTCCCCACATATGACAGGTCGAAAAAGATGTTAGGAAATAAGCTAAGCATCACAGACTTAAAGGACATCAAGGGAAAAAAGGTTCTGGTGAGAGTAGACTTCAACGTCCCCATTGAGAATGGAACCATAAAAGATAAGAATAGAATCACTGCAACTTTACCAACTATAAATTATTTGAAAAAGGAGGGGGCATCTAAAATTATATTAATTTCACATTGTGGAAGACCAGATGGATTGAAGAATCCAAAGTATACATTAAAACCTGTTGCAGATACATTGAAAACATTGCTAGGAGAAGATGTGTTATTTTTAAATGACTGTGTAGGAGAAGAAATAGAAAAGGAAATAAATAATGCGAAAGAAAATTCAGTTATTTTATTGGAAAATCTAAGATTTCATATTGAAGAAGAAGGAAAAGGAATAGATGCAAACGGAAATAAAATAAAAGCAAGCAAAGAAAACATTGATTCATTTCAAAATGCATTAACAAAATTAGGAGATATATTTATTAACGATGCATTTGGTACTGCACATCGAGCCCATAGTAGTATGGTTGGAGTCAAATTGAATGTTAAAGCATCTGGATTTTTAATGAAAAAAGAATTAGAATATTTCAGTAAAGCTTTAGAAAATCCACAGAGACCATTACTAGCTATTTTAGGTGGTGCTAAAGTATCAGATAAAATTCAATTAATAAAAAATTTACTTGACAAGGTTGACAAAATGATTATTGGTGGTGGTATGGCATACACATTTAAGTATGTATTGAATAATATGAAAATTGGTGATTCATTATTTGATGAAGCAGGAAGTAAAATAGTAAATGAAATTATGGAAAAAGCAAAAGCTAAAAATGTAGAAATATATCTACCAGTTGATTTTAAAATTGCAGACAAATTTGATAATAATGCTAACACCAAAATTGTAACTGAAGAAGAAGGTATTGAAGATCATTGGATGGGCTTAGATGCAGGTCCTAAAAGTATTGAAAATTATAAAGATGTAATATTGAACTCAAAAACGATTATTTGGAATGGCCCACAAGGTGTTTTTGAAATGCCAAATTTTGCTAAAGGCAGTATAGAATGTTTAAAATTAGTTATTGAAGCTACCAAAAATGGAGCAATTACTATTGTTGGAGGTGGAGACACAGCTTCGTTAGTTGAACAACAGCAAAAGAAAAATGAAATTAGTCACGTTTCTACTGGTGGAGGTGCTTCTCTTGAATTGCTTGAGGGAAAAGAACTTCCAGGAGTTTTGGCTTTATCCAACAAGTAGAATGACATTCCAAGGACTGTGCTATATGATTTTATTACTCCCCACTTGTGTCTGTGTGTATGTAGATAATTTGTTTACTAAATCGAGTGCCACGCACACGTTACATTCCTTCATTCCTTTACATATGCACATGTGTCATGAAACTTGGCTTGTATATGAACGATGCACCAACTTTTTCCTCAATGCAAAAAAAAAAAAAAAAAAAAAAAAAAGTTGAACTTTGATCATGGCATATTGAATTGAATATGGCTTATTGAACATAGCATATTGCACATTGAATGATTTTTTCCTCATTAAGTCCTTGTAAGTGCTTACCCTTTTTTTTTTTTTTTTATTACTTTTATGAACAAATCAAATGCACATATTATATGATCCCTTTTGCACTTTTGAAACTGTGATGTATGAAACGAAAGTCATGATATGTGTAAACGTATATATATATATATATACCTTAAGAGGTGTGACAGAAATACATTTGTGTGTTATCATATACAATCGTTTATAAATTGCAGTGCTGTTGAAATGATACCCATATTTGTTGATAAAAAAAAAAATCATTGAACGAACAAATGCATGAGGGAAAAAGAAAAATATAAATTTCTTAACTTGTCATTTTCGAAATGATATTATGTAACCCAACAATGCCATGCAACTACCATCTAGATCATACCCCCTTACCAATGTTATTATAACCCCATATATAATTTTTTTTTTTTTTTTCCCACCCCTCACCCTAGTCTTTTTTCACATTAATATACAGTGCGTTAACTAATATTAGAATGTTTCCCTGTACCCAATTTTGGTCAACAATTAGGATATGGAATTTAGGGTAATCAGACAGGTGTCATGTCATAAAAGAAGATAAAAAGAAATATGTCAGCATTAAACATGATGGGGGAATGTGCACATGAAGTAAATATATAATCTTTTCACTCCCGTAAAAGACTTTATATTTCATGCCACTTTGCTTTCATACACAAATGAGGAATATTTTTATTTGTGTATATATACTATATATAACAAATTTGAAAATGTATATGCATTTGTAAAAAAAAAAAAAAAAAAAAAAAAAGTAAAAATAAAAATAAAATTTACAAGTATTATAATTTTCGTATTCCTTAATTTGCCTCCGGGGTGAGTAAGAGGGAGGATAGGAGAGGGGGGCTGGCTCCACGTTACAAGATCTTTGTATGCTTTACGGAAAAGTTGGCAAAATGAAGATACGTATATATATATGTATATATGTACATATATATGTAAATATTTTTTTTCTCCTGGCTTTTCTGAATTTTATTAACACAGTTTTCTCACCAAACATGGGTAATAATAGGATGATTTAATTTTTAAAACATTTTTACTCCTTCATTTTCTTGATTTGTATTGTGGTGCTGCTTGCCCCTGCTCCTTCTCCCTTCTTCCTCCTTTTCCCTCAGGTATAAATTAACATAAAGCGTTTTTCACATTTTATACGACTGAATGAGTCTTCCCCATATGCACTACTTGAAAAATAAGTGTTTGTTTTATGTATGAACATTTTACAAATGCTTATAGAAGCGTGTTCTGAACATCATTTAGATTGTCACATTTTATATAAAGAAAAAAAAATCAGCTCATTAATATTAACACGATAAGGGGATGAGCAAAAATATGATGCCAACTTTTTATTAACCCCCAAACAAGTGTGAAAAGCTAAATAATTCATTTTATGCTTTTTTCTCACAATAGTTACAATATTTTAAAAGTTGATGTATATTTTCCTGAGCTGTTCCCTACTAGTATAGTGTACCATATGAACCCTGATACCCATCTCATATATTTCCATTCCTCCTAAACGTTTTAGTTTTAAAAAAAAAAAAAAAAAAAAAGATAGAAATAAAAGAGGTTAACCATAAAAGAGGTTAGCCATAAAAAAAGGGTAGCAAAAAAAAAAGGGTAGCAAAAAAAAGGGTAACAAAAAAAAAAAAAGTTTCGCGTGCAAGGTAGATTTATAACATTTTCCGAAAAGAGTGATAGATAAGTGGATTTTGGAAAAACGGGAGAACTTTCGGATTGAAAAGCTTAGCTAGCTTTTTTTTAAAATGAGTAAGTTAGAAAGAGAATAAACAAGTTATAGTTTCTACGCTAATGGGAAAAAAAAAAAAAATATACATCTGAATGTTTTGAAAAGTGACATATTGCAAGCATTAGTGTGTGTGAATGTATGTATGTATGTGTATTTTTTCGATTTCACGAGCTCCTCTTGCGTAACAACTGTGCATGAACACTATCCTCACGGTCCCATGGTGCACCTTGGCACAATTTGATGAGGACTTAATTTTCTCCCCACCATTTGCACGCGCACACTACGTTTCCCCCATTTTCATCGCTCCCCATCGGCCCCACCTCCACCCCTTGTTTACTTCTGGAATTCGCCCATGAAGAACCTATTTGCTTTTCAAGCACAGCTGAGCTGTTCGATTTTATAAACGACAAGCAAAATGACATAGAAATAGTAGCATGCATTATTAGCAACCTCCTTGGAACCCTTTTCAAATGCTTTTACTATGTTAATGAAATTTCCATGTCTAAATTGGAAGACGGTTTTCCATTTGATGCATCCTCCATTAAATTATGTTCAGATGTAGAAGTGAGTGATTTTTATTTAAGGATCGATATTTCTACATGTTACATTGAAAACTGTGATGGAAAAAATGTACTAAACATAATGTGTGATATTAAGAGGTATAACGGATTTGACTATTACAAATGTCCACGAAGTATTTTGAAGAAAACTTGTGATTTTATTAAGAAGGAAAATATAGCAGACAAAATATATATAGGAAATGAAATTGAATTTTTCATTTTTGATAAAGTGAATTTCGGTTTAGATGATTATGATAGTTATTTAAAAGTATATGATAAAGAATCTTTTTCTTGTAAAAATGATTTGTCAAAAAGTTCAAGAAATAATAATAATATGATAAATAATTCAGAATCAAATGATTCTCGTTTTCCAACACAAAATAATAATGATTTAATAAACGATGATAGTAAAAAAATAAAAAAAAAATGTGGATATTTTGCTACGGACCCATATGATACTTCAAACATTATTAAAATTCGAATATGCAGAATTTTAAATAATTTAAATATAAATGTGCAGAAATATCATCATGAAGTTTCAACAAGTCAGCAAGAAATATCTTTAAAATATTTTGATGCTCTTCGAAATGCTGATAATATACTCATAACAAAACAGATAATTAAAAGCACTGTTCATACTTTTAACAGAACCGCTACATTTATGCCAAAACCATTAGCAAATGATAATGGAAGTGGATTACATTGTAACATTTCTCTATGGAAAAATGATAAAAATATTTTCTTTAATGATGATCCGTCAACTTTTTTTTTCTCAAAAGAATCTTTTTATTTTATGAATGGAATTATTAAACATGCAAAATCTTTACAAGCCTTTTGTAACTCTACTATGAATTCATATAAAAGATTAGTACCCGGATTTGAAACATGTCAGAAATTATTTTATACCTTTGGATCGAGGAGTGCCGTTATTAGATTATCAATGCTTAATTATAACAAGCCTTGTGAAAAGAGGATTGAATTTAGATTACCTGATTGTGTCAATTCACCACATTTAGTTCTAGCATCTATAATTTTAGCTGGATACGATGGAATCAAATCAAAGGAACAACCTCTAGTGCCACTTGAAAGTAAAGATGGTAACTTTTATATATCTAGTATATTTTCTAATTACGTCCAAAATTCAGGTAATTTTCAAATCCGTACGCACGCTTTGGAAAATTATGATTCTATACATGATATAAAGAACAATCAACAATTTGTCAATTTTTTTAAGTCAAAAGAGCCAGAAAACATATGTTTTTCTCTAGAAGAAAGTTTGGATGCATTAGAAAAAGATCACGCATTTTTGACAGTGAATAATATCTTTACTGAGGTAAAACCCGAACAAATCGAAACAGGAAAAAACATGCACACACACATACACACCTTTTCCTGCCCCCACGATGTATTGAAGCAGATGCTTCTACATTCAGCCACCTGTCTTTCTAAATACAAAACTTGTTTATACATTTGTGAATACCATCTTTCACAACATGTACATGGGGTGAGGGGGGGGAGATGAGAGGAAATCCAAGACACTTTTGTTGACACCGCTAGCTAATTTTACATTCATGTTTTATTCCTTTTTTTTTTTTTTTTTTTTTTTCTCCACGCAGGAAATGATACAAGAATATATAAAATTTAAAAGAAACGAAATAGCTGACTACAATAAAAAGGTGACACCTTATGATTACTACTTGTATTACAGCTGCTAAACTTGAGTTGAAAAATGTTTATGCATGTGTATTCACATTACACATATGTATGTGTCGAAATGTATCCCCAACCTTTGCTTCACAGTTACATAATGGGCATTTTTAGACGCTTTACATTTTGTCGAAAAACAATTGGCATCTTTATTTTTTCCCTTTTTTATTATAACTTTTTTGAAAACTAAAAAGTTATATGTGAATGTTTTTACATACGTTGGCATATATATATATATATATATATGTACATACACCAATGGAATAGGAATACGTAATTTCCATTATGATTTTGTTTGAAAGCGCATGCCCAATCCGTTTCCACCATTATATATCCATGCAGTACCAAAGCTTTTTAGTTCTTATTAAGTTCGACTTGATTACTATACTTGATTACTATATATTGACTCTTTTTTTTTTTTTTTTTTTTTTTTCCTATTTCTCTTCCTAAATATATGTATCTGCCTATATATATATATCTTTCTCCCTTTTTTTTTTTTTTTTTTTTTTTTTTTATGATAATTTTATTGCTACTGGTAAGTAAACATATACATATTTTTTTAAACAAAAATTTGCGAAAGGCGAAAGGAGATATAATTTATAAAAAATAAAATCACTGTTTTGTGTCTTTTTGAAAATTTAAAAAAAGGTGCCATAATATGGGAACATAGCATATATATATATATATATATATATATATATATATATATATGTATAAGCTTAATGCAATAAGATATGATCTGAAGTAACACGGTATACACGAAAAAATTAAAAATGTTTTCCACATTTGGGGAAAAAAAAACAAAACATTAAATGTGGATGGTAGACAAGTTAACTGCTTCTGATGGGTTGGTACAATATTTCCGTTGACAAAAGGATAATAACCTTAAAAAAAAAGAAAAAAAAAAACGAAAAATAAAGCAGAATATAGTAGTGCAAATCAAAATAAAGAATAAAAATGGGATACACACAAAAAAAAAAAAGGAAAAACTCTCAACACCCCTTTTACACATCCGCATTTATTATGGGCATGCCTTATGTAGAGAACATTGGTTTGTATAGACATTTACTAATTCATATTGCGCAAACGTATGTTTCTTGACATATTCGTGAACTTTTTACCTTTTGATCATTTGAATATATTTCCTTGTAGTTTCGTCATTAAGGATGTGTGCAACCTGTGAAGCAAGGGGAAAAACAATGGGTACATGCAAATTTTTGTCGGTTTATGTAAACGTGCTGGCAAAAAAAAAAATATAGAACAACATTAATGCCACATGAAAAACGTGAATAATTTGCAATTTCCTTTTTCGCAAAAACATTCACACATGGTGCACATTCATACATGCAATATCATAATGTTTGCATGTACCATTTTCTTACTTCGGATGAAAAAATTTTGGATCGACCCGCACGCTCGTGAATTCCAACCATCGTAACACCCATTGGCCAAGCGGCATTTCCTATAGCGAGCATCATATAACTAAAAAAAAAAAAAAAAAAAAAAAAAAAAAAAAAAAAATATATATATATATATATATATAATGCATTTCATGCAAGTGTATGTGACTATATATATATGTTTATATATGTACAAATACAGATTTCGCCAAATTGTGGATACATAAAATATGACGAAATGCAGAGTGGTGAACTAAGGCAAAAATTGCCCATTCGGGTCAACCCCCTTTTAGTGCTCTTTCATTATCCTTACGCATCATGAGCCGCTTTGAAGTTCTTCTCTTGACAACGGGAAACAATATTGTATATTTTATCCAGCACGTCTGGTTCCAGGCTGCAATGAAAAAAATAAAAATAAAAAGTTAATATATATATATATATATATAAAGTGCCATACCGGCATAGCAATATTCATTAATCTCATTTCGACATTTGCACCACCGATTTAAACAATTCCTACCTTTTTTGTTTTAACTTTTTTTCCAGTGGTTTTAAATCCTTGTGCGTTTGCAAATATGTGGCTTGCTTTATTTTCTTTTTGCTATCATCACTATTCTCAATTTCTTCATTCCATTCCTTCATTGTGCTTTTAATCCAATCTTGTATGACCTTTTCTTTGTCTACTCTTTGGCCCTTTTCATCGCTTGGTTTTTCATTTGTTGATCCATTCAATTTTACTGGCTTCTTCGAGTTCGTGTTTTCGATTTCTTCTTCTAGATTATCCTCAATTAAATCTAGAGAATTTTCTTTTAATCTAAAAAAAAAAAAAAAAAAAAAATTAATGATATGTTTATTTTATTCCTTCTACACCCACATACAAAAAAGCTTTTTCTTGTATGGAATTTATCCATGTGCACAAAGGAATATAAGTATGAGCCTACATACTTCCATACGTATATGTATATGTATATGTATACATGTATATGTGCATGTTTATCTGCTCGTGCTTGTAAAATGTATTACCTGCCCCGTAGAACATCGCCAAACACATTTTGCACATTAATTTTCAACTCGTTTTTGTTTATTTTTAACTCCTTCAGTCTGTTGTATCTGTAGTGATAAGATAGAAATTGGTAATTTACTAAAGGTTGGCAGAATTAGTGCAGAAAAAAAATTGTGCTCACATATAGACAGGTACACATTTTTGATATCTTTTATTTTAAGGTACCTTTCCAAATCAGTTTCTCCAAAGAGCCTAATTGGTTCCTTAAGCTGTCTCAACAGAACAATTATCTGTTTATTCGTTAGTGTTATTTCTTAAGGTAAAAAAGTATCAATGTTATATATATAAAATATATATATATATATACATACATATATATATTGAACTGAAGGTTAACGAAACAAGGTAATTGTATTATTTTGCGCGTTTGCAACATTTCCTAATACATCATTTGGACAAACATCAAACACTTGTCGATGTTGTAAATGTTATGATGAAAAATGAATGCGTGATTAAATAATTATTTCATATAAATATATGCACGAACGTATGTATATATATTTTACTTGTGTTGGTTTCTTCATTCTCTATATCCTTGCTCTGTTTCCTATGTTTTGCATCTAGTTCTTCATTCAATTTCTTGCGAGGGAGAGGAAAATATATATATATATATATGTAGCCTTGTACAACATGATATGATGTAACATGATACAATGTGGAGTGATATAATATATGACCAGCTGACATAACGAGGTACAATGCAATTAAACAAATCGGAAAGGGCACCCATTCGGGTAAAACAAAGGTCCTGTTTCAGCATTTATTATACATTTACATAGTTTATTATTTTTTTTTTTTTTACCTTTAACCTTTCATAGTCTTCTATTTTCTTCTTTTTATATTCATTTTCATAAAATTTTTGTATTTCTGTATTTTTCTTACTCTCCAAATCTGACTGTTTGAGCCATCTCTTATTTCCCTTAATTTCTATCTTATGAGAAATATGGAATAATGAGTTTTGGGGAAGAGAAGTAATAGGATTAAAATAAAATAAGGTAAAAAAAAAAAATAATTATTTTGTTTTGCATTCATTCGAGCATGTATGTATCTTATGTTTTAAATACACAAATGTTGGAACTGATACTCGAAAACATGTTTATGCATATACGCAAAGTGTGCATTTGTATGTGTGCATAGCATGTATGTCGTTCTGCTTCTCTCGCTAACCTTTTATTTCTTCCTTCTTTTTCTTTATAATACTATCAAGTGAGTCCATAATAAATTGTACTCTTTCTAATGTTTATTTTATATCTCATATTCTTATTCAAAATGACAAAACAAAACAAAAAAAAAAAAAAGGGAAAAAGTTAAAGGAACAAATTTGCTAATGCTATTGTGCAAAAATTTTATAGTGTTTTAAGTTTTATTTTGTTTTGGAGCGGCTAAAAATTCTAGACAGTTTTCCTTTTCAAATTTGTTAATACGAATTGAAGTTATTTTTTTGTATTATTTTCAAATCGTATGAAACGGTTAATAAAAAAGTTCGAGAAATTGTGCAAATTATCCGTGATAAGAAATAATTCTTCTAAGAATAGAAAGTAAAAACGAATAAAATTAGTTAATGATAACATACCACTTTTTCATTCGATTTTTTCATACAGTGTATACTAGCTCTTTATTATGTGTTACTCTAACTGTTCATTTTTTTTTTTTTTTTTTTTTCCCTTCATTTATTTAATTTCTTTTATTATTTTATTGCTTTATTTTTTTATTACTTTACTATTTTATTATTTTTTTTTTTTTTTTTGTTCTTTTCAACTTTGACAATAGTACCCCAAATCTAAGTATGTATCGTGATCATACAAACTTTGCAATACATTGTAGTGTATTTTTATTTTATTTATTTATTTTTTTTTTTTATATATATATAAATTGTAGCTTTCCTCTCACAGTTTAAAGAAACATAGTGTAAAATGTAACAAAATGGAACAGGAAAAACAGAAAAAGGAAAACAGATAAAGGTTTTGTCATTATAAAGGTACAAAAAAATGTAAGAGAAAAAAAGGAAGAAAAAAAGAAGAACAAAAGAAGAAAAAAAGAAGAAAAAAATAAAAACATTCTGATTTCAAATAAGCGTGTTTGTTGTGCTTAGGATTTCTTATAAGATGAGGGAGGAGTGGGAGAAATAATTTTTCCATTTTTCTCATTCCCAATTTAGCTCTTACAAGGCATGTATATATTTTGTATAACAAAACTTTTAAGCCGCTCAGGCGTAACAATGATGTTGCTATTAGTAAGATAGCAATGTGCCATGGAATAAATAAGTTGAGTAAAATGTTATATTACTTGTAGTTCCCCTGTCCCTCAGGAACCCCCAAGTCCTCAAATATAGGTGAAAATATTTTCATGCCAACCTCCTTTTTTAAACAAAAAAAAAAAAGAAAAAACAATTGTAGTTATTACGCGTGGGGTAAGACATAAACTGGTATCTGCATTTTTGATGTACACACATCAATGTAACCTCATTATATATACATATAAACATACATGCAAATATTTATATATTTTATTCCGTTTGTTTACAATTTAAAATTAAAAATATGTGTGATCCAATGGTTTTAATGTTTTTAAGAAAAGGCGCCGTAAAAATTTAGCTAATGCTACTCCCAAGGAAGGGACTATATGATATGTGCACCTTCATAAGTATTTACCTTATGGGGCATACATATGTTCATATATATATATGAACATATATACGTGCTGATGGATTTAGTAAAATTGTAACTACATTAGCTGCATAGCAAAAACAAAATGTGTTTATTTTGTATTATTAGTAAAAAGAGATGATGGACAAACACCAAATGATTGAGTGCACGTGTGTGTGCACAAACCATAGAACAATAGAACATATGAATACACATACACACAAAACGAAATGCACGTCGGATATATATACCCCATGCAAAGTTGTGTGCAAAATGGCATGCATGTAAAATGTGTATTTGGGTAAGTCACAACGTGGTCATGTGTTCTGATGGAGGAACCTTGGGGGTAAAGACTTTGTGCACACACAGGAAAAAAAAAGAAAAAAAAAAAAAATAGCAAAAAAAAGGAAAAAATAGGGAAAAATAGCAAAAAATAGGGAAAAATAGCAAAAAATAGGGAAAAATAGCAAAAAATAGCAAAAAATAGGGAAAAATAGCCAAAAATTGGGAAAAAAAGAAGAAAGAGCGTACTATATAACTCTCGGCGGGAAGACGCACACATACACATGCATATATATATGGATACATATTCGTGCCTGCATTTTTAGGCACACCTGTTTGAGATCCCCACACGTTGGAGAGAAAATGTGATCTCTTTAAGCATTCGAAAATGGGGTGCACAATAATGTAAGTGCTTTGAAAACTTCGTCCAGAGAAGGGCTCGTAGGAAATAAACTGAGAACACTTTTGAATTCACCCAATGCATTGTTGTCAAAATGAAAAATAATGTTGAGTAAATCCATATGAAAGTAATATGTATTATTTTTTAATAACTTGGTTGAGTATGGATGGAAATGTAAATATTTTTTGATGTGATAAAACATATTGGGATTATTTGACATGTATATTAAAAAATGAAAATAAATCTGAAATAGAGAATTGTCTGCAAAACTATTTTTTAAAAAATTTTTATATTCAACAACTTTTGCTTTTCTCGAAAAGGAATTTTCCATATTATACGTGCAATCAAGGAAATAATAAAAATCCACATCATAGTATGAGTTATCCCTTATATTGTTTCTTACAACATCATTGTAGTCTTTTATAGGCTCGAATCGGTATTTATTAATATCTTCAATTCTGCGCGTGATAGTCTCTTCTAAACAAGTTTCTTTCATAACAGTGGGTGATGTAAATGTGTATTGTTGCAAAATGTAATCAGGTGGTTTGTCTCCGCTGTTACATTGAAATTGGAGATGATCATTTAAATTTCCATGTTTTCCCTCTTTTGCATGTAGAGTAGAGGTGGGAGAGATTTTCATATTATAAAGTTCAGTTGTTATGATATCATCATAATCTTGTATTCTTGATTTGAGAGAAAAATAGGGAATATTCTTATTGGCTCTCAAATCATACATATAATTTAACAAGTGAAAAGCACTTTTTCTATCTGAAAATTCGTATGAACTTAATTTGAGTATTCTGTTATATACTCTTAATTTTAATTCTAGTAAGAAGTTATCCGTAAAACTTTGAGAAAAAATATTTTTTAAAAATACTATTTTTTTATTCATATAGATAAATACTCTATGTATAAAAATGGTTAAAACAGTTTTGTACTTTGCTTTGATAAAATATTTATTATAAAAAAAGTTCCTTTGAAGTTTTTTGATTTGTTTCGAATTCGTGTATTTTCCTTTGTGTAAAAAAGTCTGGTTAAGCAGGTCATATTGTTGTCTGTTTTGTTTGTTTTTCTTCCCATTAATGAGTATTTGAAAAAATAGCATGAGATCATAACATATTTGAACAGCTCTATTATCATCATAAAAATAATTTTGTTTTTCACTATTTTCTTCTTTAAGTAGGGAACTATATATGGTGAAAATATTACACTTTGTGTCAATAAGAAAAAAATTGTAAAAAAGTTTATGATATGTCCTTAAGCTATCTATAATATGTTCCTTTTTATTTATGTTCATATTAAATCCAAGGATATTGCTGAGGAGTTTATTTTCGAAAATAAATTTTATTTCATTTCTAAACTTTAAGTTTCCTATGTGTCGTAGTTCTTTCCAAAGTACGTAATAAATGGAAACATACCGTTTCGATATGATATTCACATTTTCAAAAATTCCACGCAGAACTAACGATTTTCTGTACCTTTCATTTACATATATATTGTTAATATTATAAAAACTGTTACAACATTGTAGAAATAAAAAATTTTTCGTCTCATCATATTCGTATAAGCGTATGTAACTTTTTGTAATTATTAGCACTTTATTTTCATGTACATTCATGTCATTTATCTCTTCGATGTTTTCAAAATTCCTGTAGTGCTCAACTATCTCATATTTTAGAGGATAAAAAAATTCCTTCTCACTACGTTTAAAATAATCTTCGAATATATAATTTGCAAATATATCGACATACTTTTCTTCCGTTTGCTTCATCATGTCATACTGTCTGTTTGTATATGCGTTTCGGTTTATGTTCCTTGTCTGTTCCACTACCCTTCTATTGGAGGTTCTCTCGGGGTGACTGATCCCCATTAGGGTATTCCTCATCTGTGCATTCCTCATCTGTGTATTATTCAGTTGAGGTGCGTGCGTGACGTTGACGTTTCTCTCCGTTTGATAACTTCCACCTGTGCTGGTGCCACGGTGTTGGGAGTTTCCATTTTGATTACTGATCGATTCTGTCATGGTTCTATCTTTGATCAAACTGTCTATGTATTCCATTTCTGTTATGTTTTTCTGATCTATTGGCTTTTTTCTTATAACATACTGTTTTCTTATTAGATGTTTAAATACGTCAGAGAATTTAATTATTCGTCCATCTTCCGTGCAGTAGAGTAGTCTATTCCTATCATAAACACAATTCTGTAAAATACATTCCATTATTCCATTTCCATGCCCTACAATTTTCCGATTACTTTTTGAAAGTACAATTTTTAGAATCACTATATTATTATTTTGAGTAAATATTATAAACTTGTTGAGGAAGGCCATTATGTTTTTCATATTCTTACCCATGTATGTTAATGGGTTTGAGTAGGTATTCTTAAGGAATAAATCTAAAATATCTTCTCGTTTCATTTTTTTGAATATCAAGGAATTTTTATCTGTTTGTGTCCTTGCTGTGGGGAAGGGGGTTCCCACCATTGGCCGAATTTTATGATCCATAGTCACATCCATCCTTGAGGAGTTCGTCCCTTCATGGATTGTACACGATTTGTAGGATTCGCACGGTTTGTAAGATTCGCACGGTTTGTAAGATTCGCACGATTTGCACGATTTGCACGGTTTGTAAGATTCGCACGGTTTGTAAGATTCGCACGGTTTGTAAGATTCGCACGGTTTGTAAGATTCGCACGATTTGCACGACTGATTCGTTGATATATTCGAGACAGTTTTGTGCTCAAAACGCATAACAAGTATATTTTTATACACATGTTTGATATTAATCCAGAAGGAAATCTGCCTTCTATAATTCAGCAGAAAGACATAGTGCAAATCAATCTTCATCATGAGGAAGAGATCGTTTCTGTCAAATTTAAGCATCTTGTTAATCTTTCTTTTTAATCTACATAGGACAATTTCTCGATATTGATACCGCAGGTTATTCACATATATGAAAAGGCAATCATAACTTTCATCCTTTTTCTTCACATTGCAAATTTGTTTTTTTTTGTATTTTTCCTTCCTTTTTTTTATTTTTTCACTCCTTTGAGTTAAGCAGCTTAAGAATTCTTTAAATGATGTTCGATTCAGCTTACGTCCCCTTTTTTTTTCCTGCATCCGGTATGCAGTACCTTGTCGAGATGCTAACATGTTGGATTTTCTATTTATGCTCACACTTCTGCTCCCATTTGTGCTCCAATTTCTATTTCTTTTTCGTGGGTTAAAATAGCCATTTTTAAGTATTATTTTTCTTCTAATTTTTATGTATTCTTTTTTATGTGCCAAGTACTCAAGGCCATTTCTCCTACCTGAGGAATTTCTGTTCTCGATTCCTTTTCCCCCCATGAGGCATTCTGATAAGTCCATTTCGAAAATGTCTTTCACTTTTTGAACCTTTTTATTTACTATCTTGTAGTATTCGGTCACACTGCTAAAGTGATATTTGCTTCCTTTAAGGTGCACAACGAGGAAGGTTAGGTAGTAATTAGATTTTCCATTATTTTCTAGGGTTATTCCATTTTTCTCCTTTTTTGGAGTTTTCATCGCACTTTCTGTTTCTCTTCCTTTAGAAGAAATATTCGAATGGGCTTCACAAAATCGATTACATTCATCCATCGCCTGAACTTCCTCTGGATATGATGATTCCGTAAGACCTGTTCTCCCTAGTAGTCTTTCTCTATGTATGTTGTTTATATAGTATAACAAAAGATCAAACAGCTTTTTTGTCACAAAGTTTCTTTTCTGAATAAATTTTCTCTTACTGCACACTTTTGAATTCATTTCCTTTCCTACGTTTTTCAGATCAAGAAGGTTAATCTCCTTCTCCTCTTCTTTCTTTTTTGAACATTTTAAAAATTCATTTCGGCTAGAGCTTGGTCCCTCGGGGGGTATCTTTTCTCCTGATGGAATTTTTAAAAAGCTTTTTATACTACTACTATTACCACCATCGCCACTACAACCATTCCCATTTGACAAATTAGCAGGGTTGTCTATATTTTCTGATTGTATAAAGTTGTTGTCTCCAAATTTCCGTTGCTTTTTTGTGCAATTGGAGTTGTCTCCACTTCCTTTATTTTTCTTTGTAGCACTGCTTCTGTGGATTCCTTTCGAAATGGGTTCACACATTCCCGTTGAATTTTTTTTCTCATTTTTCGCTTGCATATGGCTATAGGGATCTAACTCCCCTTCTCTGTATTTCTTATAGCTCGAATTGAAAAATAAATTTTGACTAATCACAGCTAGTACCTTCTTCCGAATGAGCATAACCAATGCTTGACAAACACTGTGCATGTAATTAAGGAACATATCCTTTTTCTGATCTTCAATTTTGAGCCCACAATGACTTTCCCAGTATGATATACCCTTCATTGGGTCATCATTTGGAGAATCAAAGTTAGGCATGTCATAATTTGTAGCTATATTATTCCGTATGAATTTGTCTTTAAAAAATGAATTCAGCTGAAACCCTCTACTGAATGTACTATAAAATATGAAGGCATAGAATCTATTTTCAAAATTTATGCACTGATTTCGAAGAAGATACAATATATGCTTGTTTTGTGAAAAGATGTTATGATCTCTTAAGAATAATTGGTTGTATATGCACATGGAGTTAATTCTATCACTTGTGTCAGAATCACGCTCGTTCATATTTACGAGAAGTTTGACAAAACGTTTTTCTCCTCTATGATACCTTCTACGTGAAGCGCTAAAGTTTACAGTGCCATGTTTTGTAGAATCACTACTTGGATATGTGCACTGTTGCGTATGTACATTCGAATTGTTATTTTTTTCCTTGTTTTTCCTAGTCTCATTTTCAATGACCTCAATTATTTCTCCTTTTTCAGTCGTCGAACAAATTTCGAACAACTCCCTGAGGATATAATTTCTGTCTAGATTTATCAGAAACACGTTCGATATGTTGTTATTTTTAAATAATTTTATAATTTTCCTATTGAATTTTAGACACATGTGATTTCCACTACAGTGCGTACCTATTCCCTTTCCTTTCTCTTTATTCTTATGTGATATTCGGTTAGTTCCACTTGCTGATATGCTATCTCTTTTACTGACCTCTTCCTTTGAGAATTCATTTTCCTCCTCTTTTAAGAGATCCTGCTTGATCCCTTTTTTATGACAATCGTTTTTCCCCCTCTTATTAACATGTTCAGAATATAGAACAAAATTTTGTGTATGCAAATTACACGAAGGAGTAGGATCAAACTTTACGAATTTTTCAATTTGACTTTCCTCTTTACATTTCTTCATTTTTTCAATACATAACATGTTTATTTGAATGAGACCAAAATAAAGTTTAAGATTGATGGAGATAATTATTATGAAAGGAAAAATTTTGTTATTGTTTTTTATTAGGATAATATTATTTACGTTCATGTCATATTTTACTTTGACAATTTTTTGGTTAATTCTTGAATAGTCGAAATGAGAACTGGGTGGGGTCATCATATCCTGCTCACTCATTTTGCAGAACCAGTACAGAAAGCCATTATGCCCCTTAGCGTTTGTTTTCTCTGCGGGACCACTTGCTATCTCACTGGGCGGGTTAACGATTTTGCGCAGGTCAACAGGTTCTAGCGGTTCTGACTGTTTTGACGGTTCTAGCGGTTCTGACTGTTTTGACGGTTCTAGCGGTTCTAGCTGTTTTGGCGGTTCTAGCTGTTTTGGCGGTTCTAGCGGTTCTGACTGTTTTGACGGTTCCAGCGGTTCTGGCTGTTTTGACGATTCTAGCGCTTCTAGCATTTTTGGCGGCTCAACCTCCCCCCCCCCCTCTGGCTTAAGAAATCCTGACGATTCGTCCGAATCATCGGATTCGCTTTCCTCGCGCGGGTATCTAAAGGGGGTTGTACTCTTCTTTTTGAAAATCTTTAAGGGAAAAACGAAAATGTTTTTACTCGGAATGGCGTTTTCTCCAATGCATTTGTTTCTTACCAGGCACTTAACTTTATTTTTTTCTAAATTAAGCAGATTTCCCAAATAAGCGTCCATCCTCATCTTCATTTCTTCTAAATAGTTCTTCCACCCACTACTAGAACCGTGGTCAGAATCGGGAGACACAAAATGGTGAATACACGCATGGTCACTACTTCTCCCATTCATACAATTTGTTTTTTTTCTCTCTAAATGTCTCAATTTAACTCTGTCAGAGGTGAACATAAACATACTGCTTTCACAAAATGCAACGACATAGAAGCTCTTTTTATATACAACTTTTTTAGTTGTCAATGGTTTATCACCATCCCCTTTTAATGGATTTACAAAGTAAACAGAATTATTCCCTAATAAAAATTCATCATACATTTTTGTTATTCTCTTCTGACTTTTATAGATACAGAAATTAGGTAAAAATAAATCATTCCGTGGGATATTATTATAACAGAAAATATTATACGCTTTTACAACTCCATCGTTAGTTCCAATCAAAAGAAAATTGTTCAATTTCACAATCCCCGTGATAATACAATGATCATTTAATGTGTCTATAGTATACTCATAAAAATCTGACACAAAATTTTTTGTCCTTCCCGCAACGCCAGTTTCTTTGGAAGTATTTTTCAATATCTCAAAAGAATAAATGTGGCGGAGATTTTTTGTTATGTTCAAATCCATCTCAGATTTCGTTCCACTTTGTGTCATCTTGTCGTTTTCTTCAATAACATTTTCACATATATTCTCGTGTAACTGGGTTAACATTATTGTAGAATTTTTCAATGTAGGTAATGTTTCTGAGAGGAATGGAATATTAAAACTACTGTTGATGTAATAAATTTTCATTTTGCATCTTCTCTTTAGTCCTATACATAGTAAAATGTAACTGTAATTATGTTTAATCCATTTTGGTGGTGTGAATTTTTTATCTACTTTGGATGCAAAATATATGGAATATACCCTTTCAGTACATTGGATGCTATCAATTAGTAAACATGCATTATTCAGCATGTCTAAGTAAAACAATTCGACATTACAATTTATATATGACAATGCAAGAATGTTATTATCAAAGTGATAATTTAAAACGGACGATGAGAGTTCCCATGAGGAAGTACTTACTATTTTTAATGGTATTTTGCTATGTATATTAACATGAAACTGATTTATAACAATGTATTTCATACTCAGCTGTAAAACATAAAAATTATTTCTTCCTCTTTTCCAAATCCGTTTTGCAAATATTATTTTGTCTTTAATTAGATTCAAAGCGTCTACGTGTTCTTCTTTGATAACTTTAAATGTATACTTTTGTTCGTTACACTGTTGCGGATCCCATTCATGGGTAGTAATTTTATTTTTTATTTTTTTTTTTTCTTTCCCTGCTTTCTCTGAATTATCATTCGAAATTATTTTTAATGATGTAATGAACATGTGTGTACTTAGGTTGAGTTTACTTCTTTCTTCACTTAGTAAGGATATCGAATTTTCGCACGTTTCATATAAATCCTCCGTTCGTATATATAAATAGAAGGACTTGAAATAATTCGTTATGCAGAGAATACTAAGTTTCTTGTCAAACTTTATCATAAACATATTCGTACTAGATGTATCCAAGTGTATATTTGTATGTTTTGTTAAAAGTATTTTATTACCTATACTTAATTTGTATAAATCTCTATTTTTATCAAGTATAATTAATTTATCTGATATTTTCTCTTTTAACTTTTTCACATTCACAATGTGATTATCATCTGTTTTATTTTTCGCTTCTTCCGTCGAGCGTTTACACAAATTAGTAATTTCTCTCAATTCCTTTGACATATTGAGTCTACATTTCATGTATCCCAAGTTATTCCTGTTTATTTTTTCCTTATATTTGTAGTCCTTCATTGTTTTTGTTTTGTTATACGTGTAATGTGCCTTTCTTACTTCTTTGCAATCATACCATATATTCTTCTGGTATGATTCTCTCTGTACATAAGACTTGATTATGAACAGCTCATCTTTTTGCTTCTTACTCAATGTTAGGATAAAATTCGTGCTTTCTTCAACGAATTGGGGAAGTGTAGCATGTTCATATCTTTGGAATTTTTTCTCCCTTTTATTTGTATCTGCTTTGTAATTATTCTTCCATTTGACAGATGTCACATGCTCTTCCCTCTCACTGTGTATGCAACAAAAAATATTTGATGATGCGATTAAATTAGTGAAATAAGTATTCTCATCCCCTTGTAGTGTCATATTAATTCTTTCAAAATTGATTTTCTTTATTATCATTCTCGAAGTTAGCATATCAAATAATAAAATAATTACAATCATTTTTTTTTTTATAAGATCAATTGATAAATATCGTTTAATGAAAGGACGTCCTGTGAAATTGGTTTCATTCATCTCACTGTTTCCTAATGGTATTATTATTACTACTTTTTTTAATGTATCTTCTTTTGGAAAATAATTTATACTCTTACATCCTTTTTGTGCTTCTCTTTCTATGAGCAATTCATCCTCATAACAATTTTTCTTGTTCCTGTTGATCGTATAATTTTCATTATTCCGATAGATTAAAATTCCTTTTTGACGTTTTTTTCTCTTCCGAGAGTTCATTTTGTTATTCTCTTCAACTGATCCCTTGTTTGACATCGCTCTTTTATTTCTATCGTCTTCTTGTGAATGGTTAAAAAAGGAGCACTTTCTTCTCTTGTATATTTCGTTAAAGATACTTTTACTGATTTTGAGTGAGATAAGAATGGGAGGAGAATGTATAGAACTTCTTCTGTTTTTTCGTGATTCTGTCTTGGGCTCTTGTTGTGATTTATTTTGCCATTCTGATATAACACCATTGATATGCTGGTCATCTAAACAGACAGTTCTCATAGATGTGTGTGTACTAATTGCTACAATCCCGTTTTTCATATCCGCACAAACATATTGACAATTAGGTGTGGAGGGTGACCCCCATTCGTTTGCACATGTTTTATGAAAAAATTTATATTCATAGTTATACACAAATGAATAAGTGTAAAAGCTGTCAATATATGGAACATTTCTTAATTGGTAAAAATAATCCGAGGAGTTTATGTAATTTTGGTTGCTCGGAAAAAATGTCTTTTTTGTTATTTTAACTTTGTCCTTGTGCTTGTGCTTGTGTTTGGCTTGTTTCCCGCTTTTAACACAAGGGGAGAATCGCATCTCTAGAGGGATATTCATAAAATTGTTTAAGTTGATACATTTTGAAAAATAATCTGAAAATAAAATATTCCCCTCTATTTCCTCGTACACATTGTTTTTTTTTACAATTTTGAAAAATTTTATTTTTTCTACATAGTGCATATCGGTATAATGAGACAGGCTAAAATTTATTAACGTCAGGTTGGTACCATAAGTTCTGGAAAAATGAAAAATAAAAACTATTTCCTTTTTTGTAAATAAAACAAATGATGAGTCGTTTATAACTCTCTCAATTTTTTCAACCTCCATGGTGAGGTATAATTTCCCGACAGGTATTAAAATATTGTCAGCGGTGATCTTTTTTTTTTTTCTTGTTTTTTTAAAGAATATAATATTTGCCTTTCCATTGTTATTTGAGGTAACTAGTATTATGTGTGTTTTATGGTTAAATCGATATTGATTATTTGTCCCCATATTTTTTACACTCGTTTCTCCATCGTCGTCCTTCTTCTCCTCCTTCTTCTTCAGCTTCCTCTCCATTTTCTTCTTCCCTTGCAATAATTTTTCTCTTACCCTTTTGTAATCGAAATTCATTTCCTTCAAAAGGGTGTGAGATAAGAATTGTAAATTCATCATATTCATTATCAAACTTTTTACACGTGCAAAATGAAATGCTGAAGTATCACTTGATACCTTTCTTTGCTTTCTCTCTAAACTGTGGCCATTCGATTTGATCAAATCAGTTTGAGCTGTTACACTATCCCCTTGTTTGCATGCAATAATGTAATCCTCAATGAGATAATTTAATTTCTGTTTTATCAAGAATAGATTCTCATCAGTTAGCCCATCGTTTCCATTTTGAATAGATCCTTCTGAATTTTTCTTCTCTGTATCGTTCGTTTTTTTCTTCTGATGCACTAGGTCCTTCTTAGCATGGTGCAAATGTGCAATAGTAGAATTCTCTTCCCTAAAAATAACTTTTCCAATTGTTGAATTGGTTAAAAGATGAACTCCCTTTGCGTTTTCATCCTCCAGATGGTTACACATATGTTTGAAAATGTGAAAAATAAAAGTATTCAAAAAATAAATATGCATTGATAACTCACGTAAAATGGAGAGATTTCCACTTTGATTTTTCAATATAATCACGGACGAACTGTTCAAAGTTTTACTACTTGAGTAGAAAAAAATGGAAAAGTAAAAGAGAAGAAGTTTCAATCTAATGCTGAGATTAAACAGAAAGGAAGTAACTCGGTTTGTATGCATTGAAACGTCTCCTTCTGTTGAATGGTCCATTTCTTCACTCCCTTGTCGACAAAGAAAGTTTCTTTCGAAAATGTGGTTATATATAGGGTCCCTTTGGAAATGTTTCAATTTTGAAAAATAGTATGTGCACAATGGACAAGAGTCAAAATGATTTATTCTAATTTCGTCATCTTGTGTATTATCATGGTTATAATAAATTTGATTAATTTGGAAGAAGTAATTTATGAAGAAATTATTATAATTAAGAGCATTCTCATCAGTATGAAAATTATTACTGCCATTTTTAAGTATATCCCAATCTTTTTGCTCAAACAATTTGGTTTTCCATAAATGAATTTTTAATTTCATTATTTCTTCTTCTTCCTTTTCGCATAGAAATAATATATTTTTAACAAATTCGGTGTAACTGCTATTGTTTCTTATAACGCTTGCAATAAAGCAAATTTTTAAGTTTATGCAATTATCAAATACATTGTAAAATATCTTCTCTGGAAATTTTTTATCATTAGATTCATGTCTTCTCCTTCTCCTAATTTCGATATTTTCTTGATTTCTATCGTAACAATGAGATCTCTGATACTTTGAAGTGGATCCAAGTTTGCTGGGATTACTTAGAGTAGTACTTCTTCCATGGGATGCATTAATTCCTTCTTCGTCCTCTTCATTCACTCTGTTCGGAGTGTTTACTGGGGTGTATTCTTCCATTTTGTTCCGTCCATTCGGTATATTTCTCTTGAATAAAATAAATAATGACTTATTTGAGAGATCCTTAACAATATTATTCGATACTCTCATGGAGTTTTCACTATGAATGGTATTTAAGCTAGTGGTACCACAACATTGCCCATTTGGGAAATCATTGCATGTGCTTGCATTATCATCATAAAACAGACAACTTTGGATTTTCGAATAATCCTGAGTCATACATTTTAAATGCGTGATGAAAGAAATATTTTTAGGAAATTTCAAATAGAATGAATCTTTTTTTAGACACTTTTCGATGCGAATTTTTGTCAACTTAATGGGACACTTTCTTTTTTTCATCAAGGGGTGTTTTCTGTTTTCACCTTTGCCACGAGGAATGTCACCCAATTTTCCACCCTGTCTGTCACCCAATCTGTCGTTGTATCTAGTACCATCCTTTGACGAGAATCCGTTCCCGCTTAACTTGTAAATGTGAGACATGTGTCCATCCTTGAGGGAAGAGGTGATATACTTAAACCGCTTTCTTCCATTTTTATTTTTGTATATAATGTAATGTCTTAGCTTCATAGGATCATATAAAATTTTAAAGTTTCTTTCATTTGAAATATGTTTTATACCAAAATTATAATTCCAACAGTACTCATTTAATTGTTTATTAACCCAATTATTATCCTTTACTTTTCGAAAAAAAATAAAATTTTCAATGCACACAAAAAACAAATTCTTTATACTACACACGTTAATACATTTCGAGTATTCTTCAATGAGTTTATTTTTTTCCTTTCCATTTTTTAATTTTGAATATGCCAGATACTTCTTTAATTTCTTTGAATGGAAATTTCCCAGGAAACATGTCTCAACGAAACATCCATCGAATTTTAAAATTCGAAAATTTAATTTTTCATCTGCTATGAGAAATTCGTCTTGTTCTTTTTCTTCCTGAATCTGTTAGGGTAACCACGAGAAGTATGATAGATGTGCACATGTCGTCAAGTAGGGGTGACATAACAACCATCACCTGTGTCCAATAAATTCATTGTACACACTAAAGTGGTGTAAACGGTTCGTGCAAGTATTTAGGGGGGATAGATGTGGAGTAAAACAAATGTACAAGCCGGTTAAATAGAGCTAATATGTATGTACATATATATATATATATGTGTGTATGTATTTTTTTTCTTTTTTGTTTGTGAATAGTGGGCGAACTTCTTGAATATTCTCGGGCTTACATGCAAATATATTATCTTAAGGAAGGTGTTTTGAACGTATATAGTTTCTTTATAGTCACTCGTTAGAAGCTCCAGATAGGTGTCCTGTGTAGATATGCACAACGAGAGCAGGGGAAAAGCCGTCCATCCGCAGGATGAGGATGCATACATGCAAAAACATTATAGATATATATATATATATATATATAAACACACATTATATATGTATACGAACACGCATTATATATGTACACGAACACGCATTATATGTATGTATGAACAAACACCATAATGCATACTTGTGCATGCGCACATTTGCAAGCAGGCAGGGGGGGCATGTACAGCTGCCCCAAGGGACAGGATGTTAAGCTTACCTTTGCAGCCAAAAGAAAGTTCTTTTTGCTACCCTTAACAAATTTCCCTCGCAAGAGCAAATTCACCTGGTTGCTGCTGTGCCATGTTTGTACGCTTAGCATTTCTTACACAAAAAAAGGAACATAACTAAGATGAACGAAGAATCATGTATTGTGTAAAAATATATATGTATATGTGCTTGTGTGTACAGAGTCATTGAAGAAAAATAGATTCATGAGAACAAATGAGCTCGTCTCCAGTTGCACATATTCCTTCGAGTGCGATGCTATTACTATGAGGCATTATTCTATAAAATCACATTCCAGTTTCTCAGGCTTGTTTTTAAATTTTGCATTCCATGAATCCTTACATATTTTGTAATCATTTATTTAAGTAGTTTTGTCAGTTTATTTTCGCATTTTCATGCTTACAGTGAAATTCAATGGGGAAATAAAAAAAAAAATAAAATAATACAGGAATTAAAAGGAAAATGATGATTGGGTAAAACAATATAATGCACAATATGGTATTCGTTAAGCCATTCGATAATGTCCCAATTTATTGGACTACCACAACAAAATAGAGTAAAATATGTCGAAGCTAAAGCACAAAAGGTAGCGAAATAAAAGCAAAAAAAAAAAAAAAAAAAAAAAAAAAAAAAAAAAAAAAAAAAAAAAAAAAAAAAATATGACAAAGTCATGCTATTCAAAACTGAATAAAACTACCATAAATAAGAGAAGATTGCGTCAAATTTTATATCACAAAAAAAAAAAAAAAAATGACGCCGACAAAAATAACTTTTTTAAAAAAAAATCTCTTCTTTTCATGCTTTTGTACACATCATCACATAGTATAGCTACATTAGCATTTTGGGTGACTCCTTTAGCATGGACGAGAAATGTCCCATGAATTGAGTGAACCGTGTGAACAAGCATAGGAAATAATTTCTGCAGAAATGAGAACTTTTCACATAAAAAGTTATATCCCCTCTTTGGAAACTTTTTCTTCCTTCTGTGGAGTGGAGAAGCGGCACTAAGACACGTAGGTCATATGAACCGTTGCGAGTCCGTATTTAGACGTTCTCTTTTTTATTCCCCTTTTTTTTCACCTTATTTTTTTTCACCCCCTTTTTTGCGTTATTCTGTGAATAATTCTTTCATATATGCTTTTATTTACCTACACACATGAAGAATCAACTGACATAATTTAAAAAATGCATCTTGTATGTTTCTACTTGCAAAGGATAATCTGGAAATAACCCAAGGAAGAAACATAACATTGTTTCAAAGTTATTTTTTTGGCAATTTAAAAAGGCAATTTCCTCATGCATAACCACTGTGTCCACTATGTGTACATATTCGTTCTAGTAATTATTTTTATTTTATTTTTTTTTTTTTTTCCTATAATATGTTAAAAGAAATGTCGAAAAAGAACTACAATATCACGTTGTATGTGTAGAATTAATTGTGTGAAGACAAGTGCAGATATTGTAAATATGATAGAAATATCTATCGAAATTTCCAGCATATTGTCTTAACAAAGTGGTTTCCCCCCTTTAAATGCAAAAAAAAAAAAAAAAAGGAAAAAAAAAAGAAACAAAGATAGGTAAAACGAAGAAGAATGTATAAGAGTTGTATTTACAATATGTGGAAATAACACTTGTTTGAATACACATATATATTATAATTTTACTTGTTAAAAATATAGTTACCTCCTAATTATGACCTTCTTCTACGATATATAAAATAATGAGAAAAATTTTGAGGACACATCAATCTTAAGAAAAATTAACTGGATAACCCCCCGTCAATTACGAATACATTTCCATTAATATATGAGGCAATATCGGAAGAGAGATAAGCTACCAAATTAGCTACCTATATTATATAAAAAAAGAAGAGAAAGGTCGGAACAAGCACTAATGCGTATGTAGGTACATATATATATATATATGTGCACAAGAAAAATATATCTAAACGAAATATTCTAAGTGCCAATGTAATTGATCCTCATAATAATTCTCACCTCTTCCGGTGTTCCCATCCTCCCAGCTGGGATATGCGAAATTATGTCCTTCTGAAGGGGAAGTGGCAGAGGGGAATGAAAGTAAGGAAAAAATGAACGCTGTGAAAATGTAAAAAACGGACAAGCATGTCACTCGCAATAAATTTGCAAAATGAGTAACGATCAAATTTCCTCTAAGGAAATCTCTATTTTGTGAATCGTAAAAATATAAACTCATGCACAGCTATTTCAATTCAATATGGGAATACAATGCATCACGTTTTTTTTTTTTTTTTTTTTTTTTTTTTTTCCGTTTTTTCTTTTTTTCCCCCGTATGTTACCTTTATTTGGTCGTTTATCATATTCGTCATATCACTTGATATAAAACCAGGAGCTACAGCATTTACCGTTATATTCCTTGAAGCTAATTCTTTGGATAGACTTTTTGTAAAGCCAATAACACCAGCCTTGGAAGATGAATAATTAATTTGACCAGCATTCCCTGTAATTCCAACTATGCTAGACATATTAATAATTCTGCCATATCGATTATTTACCATTCTTTTAGCTATAGGTTGAGTAACATAAAACAAGGAATTTAAATTTGTTTTTATCACGTCTTCCCATTCTGTACTACTCATTCGGAGAGAAATGTTATCTCTTGTTATACCTGCATTGTTTACAAGTATGTCTATGTTTTTGTTTTCTGTTAACAGTTTGTTAAGCAATTCTGTCACTTGGTCTTTGTCCGCTACGTCAACTGCGTACCCCGAGGATTTGTGTCCCATTGATTTCAATTCATCCACGATGCTGTCGCACGATTTCTGCGTGCGAAGTGAAAGAAAAAAAAGAAAAGGAAAAAGAAGAAGAGGAAATAAGGAGGAAAAAAAAAAAAAAAAAAAAACAGTATTCGGCATTGCAAAGTGACAATGTTGAGGTAGGAAAACGCCCTTAGCTGTATTTATCCCAAAGTTACATGTTGTTACACATAAACACACATGCTTGATTCATATTTTTATATTTTCATTGTATCTCATTTAACCAACCTGAGTTCGACTAATACACAAAACAGTGGACACCGATTTGGCTAATGTTCTGGCAATACTCCTTCCAATTCCTCGTCCAGCACCTGTAACTAATGCTACTTTATTGTCACCACAATGGTAGTAATTTTCTCTCTTATCTGTTGTTCCGTTCAATTTGATATTCCTCGGAGGGGTTATCTAAAGTGTAGACAAAAGAAGTACATTAGCTGGGGAATAAAAATATGACGGTGAGGATGAAAACATGGAGAAGTGATGTGTAGAAAATTTTCTCTATAATACCTTCGAGACTCCAAATATGTGAGATAATTTGTATCCCTTCAACAAGTTCATGACGAGGGAGAATAGATAACACCAATGTAGCCCATTCATTTTTGTACACCAAAAAGTATTACACAAATGGTGAACACTATGTTAATTGAATGTGTTAAAGACCTTCTTAACGGACTTGTTATATGAGCTGCAATTTTGATTGATTTTTTTTTTTTTTTTTTTTCTCTCTTGAGAAATAAGTACACTTCAAACCTTTTTATCTTTTTCGTAAGAACAGTTCTCACGCGCTTCGCTTACCACAAAATGTTTCTCTACAGAACATGTGACTGTGCAATAGTGACAACGTTTTTGCTTATCACCTGATCTATTCAGAACTAGGAGATATACATATGTATTTCATTTTCCATTTGGAGTGTTATTTTTTGTTATTTCAGGTTACTTCATTATTTATTATTATTTTTTTAATCTGATGGGGTGAATTGACTTAAGACCAGTTCCGCATGTTTTTTTTTTTTTTTTTTTTTTTTTTTTTTTTTTTTTTATTTTTTTTTTTTTAAATTTTAAAAAATTTTTTTTTTTTTTTTTTTTTTTTTTTTTTTTTTTTTGTTCAGAATTTTTTTTTTTTAAAAATGTTGAAAAAAAATGCTGTACAATTTTTTGGATAAATTTTTGAAAAGACTACTTAAAAAAGTTAGTGAGTTCATTCAAACATGTTTGAAAAGAAAAGTAGAACCAAAGTGAAAGTAAAAATGGGAGTATTTTGTTCACACGCCTCGTGGGAGATATGCACACACAAGTATGTACACACTTAGCACACCATGAACATTCATTTATACATAAAGGATAAAGTCCCCAATGCAACTTGTTCGGTATTATTCTCCCGTTTCGTCTGCATTTGATCTAAGTATATTGTGTGTGCATATGCCGAGATTCCACCAAAATACAAGTCCATATTCTCTGTAGAGCAGTAAAAATATTAATAAAACACAACACGCATATTTCTGCACACTGCATTTTCTTATTAACCGCACCAACCCTCTACACACATAGGCCCTTCAGCCATATATAAATACATACATATATATATACAAATACAACGCTCCTATTTATATTTTTTCTGGTACATCGTCTATCGAGTTACAACTTTTTCCTTTTATGCGTACTTCTCGACAAACTGTGTTTTTCAAATGATTGTTCAACATTTTGATGTCAAATATTCACAACGGAAAACTAAAAGAGAGATTTAATATGGGAACATAATATTGTAAGATTATGTACTGAACACACGTACATATGCATGTTCGTGTGCATATTTTGAATTATGATCACGTATAAACCTAAACACTGTCATAAGAATGTAGCAAATGTTGCTCTAAGCTGTGGTGCCATTTGCGATGGAAAAATAAATAAGTTATTCCACGTCGCTTGGGCAGGGGAGAACGAAAAAAAAAAAAAAAAAAATATAAATTGAAAATAAATAAATGCGAAAGTAAATTCGTACATAAATTAGTAAATAACTAAATTAAACTGAATAATTAAATAGGGTATGATAAAACAAAAGTGGCTTAAATATAACTTGGAGGGGGGGGTGATGGTGGAAAGTGCATCCCTCATCATATTTCGCATCAAATTTCGCATCAAATTTCGCATCAAATTTCGCATCAAATTTCGCATCAAATTTCGCATCAAATTTCGCATCAAATTTCGCATCATATTTCGCATCAAATTTCGCATCATATTTCGCATCAAATTTCGCATCATATTTCGCGTCAAATTTCGCATCAAATTCACCGTCACACCTCGTGTGAAATCCAATGTGACACACACCACCCTGTCCTGATATGCAGGGGCTGGAAAATCACTCAAGGTCGAGCTGAATTCCGTATAACGAAACTCCCTGTTCCTTTAGCTGCTTAGCAACCTCGTCAATGGAATAAAAGGAAGATTTAATTTGTGGTTCAAGGGTTTTCAATTTGTTTTCTAGTATTTCTATGGCCATTTCAACAACCTGCTCTGGTGGCATGGAACCAACGGATTCAACTTTAAAATGAAATTTCGTTTCATCATAAATTATTTTAACAATATCTTTATGTCCCAATTCGTTCAGTAACTCAATACAACTTTCTGCCATAACAACGGACATATTTTCATTTAACTTCAAATAGACATCACTGTCATCTGCATCGGTGTTTTTAAGTATGTAACAGTTTTTATTTAAAGTATTTGCTATTAACAATTTATTCTCACGCGAGAGAGTATTAATTAAATTATGTTTTATTTGTACTTTGTGATCAATTCTGTAAGACACATTTGCTGGGATCCATTTAGCATGCATTTTCCCAATTCCTTTGGTAGCTATTAGTTTAACATGTAATGTTTGATTTTTTGATAAAGTAACAATTGGAATTGCACTATTTTCTTCCATTTTATTTTTTCTATTTTGATATGGTGTTGGCATAGGAATGTTGGGTTCATGGTCTACTGATTCAATGTCATAATGAGAAATGTCAATTTTGTGTGCATTGTTACATTTTACTTGTATTACATATTGAATTGTGCATTTTGAACAAGTTTCTTTACATTTGCACTTTTCCCGAAATTCATAATTTTTCACATTTCTGCTATCAATTGGTATTAACCCTAATCTATGTGCTAAAAATTCATCATGAAAGGGACTTGTGTTTTCATACACATTCACTACATCTATTGCAAGAGTTGGAATTTCAGATAACATAATTCTTCTTAGTGCGTTTGCCATTCCAGTGTTGCTATTACACAACACAAAGCTCATTTCATCTTTTGTCAATTTTGTGATTTCGATTTCATGCCGCTTCAAGCTTTCCTTCATCCTGTGCTTCCTTTGTTCTATTTCAACAATGGTATTTTCTTATATGCCGCGTAAAATGTGTAAAAAAAAAAAAAAAAAAAAAAAAAAATCCAAAGCCAAGGCAGTGTTATGTAAGACCCTGCGAGAAGCACTTTTTGCCTCAAGCTCCTAATGGGTTTACAAAATTAGTTCTTTTTTGAAAAATGCATGAGGTTGTGTAATGATTATCTTGTCGAGCGCATTTTTTTCGAGCTTTCCTCCCGCAATGCAAGGAAATTCTCAAAATTAAAAAAAAAAAAAAATAATAAATAAAAAAAAAAATAAAAAAAAAAAAAAAAAAAAAAAAAAAAAAAAAAAAAAAAGAAAAAAAAAAAAAGGAATGAAAGCATGAACACAAAACAAAATAATGCAATGGAACCTCCCTAAACTGCCACGTATGATGTATTCAAAAGAAAACTGTTCTCCATATTCTCTTTTAATTTTTCGAAAAAGAGTTGCAAGAATATTCATTCCCTCTGCTAACGGACGAAACGCTGCGATGTTATGTTCTTACGTTAGTTTTTAAGCTATTTTCTCTACTGCTACTAGTTTACCAAAAAAGATGTGCTGTTGGTGCATTTTTTAAAAAAATTTACTCTATATATAGGTTAATAAAGCCGCTTGCACCTATCAGTATCAAGCGGATTTTTCATGTGTCACATATGTTTTATATATATGTGTTAATATATATACAGCTGTGTGATGTTCCTTTGTAACGCTGCCTCTCTCTCTCCCCCCCCCCCCCCCTTTTGGGTTTACCTTCCACTTGCTGCTCTGCGTAGAAAAAATGTTAATAAGGTGGTAAAAATGTGACAACAACCGTTACAAAAAAGTGGCCAACAAATAAAAAAAAATATTACCCCCCTCAGGGTAATTATTTACCGGGCGGTTATTCACGCTCCACAGCAAGTGCTTTTCATATGAAGGGGAAAAAAAAAAAAAAAAAAAAAAGCGAGAGATGGAAAGAGCGTAGGAACTTCTTCACTTGTAATATTACCGATGCATATGAAGCTTTTACTTTATGAAGTAAAAAAAAGGATAATGATGAAGACGTTTTATATATGAAAAAAAAAAAAAAAAAAACTTTTTTTTTAAAAATCTGACAAATGAAATTTTCATCACGTGAAAAATAGACCAAAATAGACCAAAATATACCAAAATATACCAAAACAAAAAAAACATTGTCTACGTACTATGGATTTTCCTCCTCAAACAAAAGCAGTTTAAATTTTCCCTATCCTCCCTGGAGGAATGAAAAAAATTATTCGCAAAAGTAATCATTTCGGAGTAGGGGATGGGGAGTGGGGGGAGAATGACACATAAAAAGGTTTATATATATCATCGTGAAAAAAAACGGAAAAAAAAAAAAAAAAAAAAAAGGGGGTAGGGTGGATGGAACGAGTGGAGGATAAATAGAATATAATATTGTTCCAATAAAATATTTCACAAATGCGTGATGTATATAACATTCCAAAGGATTATCATTATTAAAAATCATTTGGAATGTATGGAGGAGGGGGAGAAAAAAATATAAAGTATTACCTTCGAATAGGTTTGAACGAATCGTAATGTGTAGGACTTGTATATGCCAAGAAAATACACTTTTTGTGTTCATTATTAATTTTATACTTGGGTTCATATTTTAAATGCCAATTTTCTGCAGTGGATGTTATTATATACACAATGCAATCAAATGCATCCGCCGTTGCTTTTATAGACAATTCATCTCCCCAATAACCATCCTTTGACATTTTTTTTAAATAGTCATAGAAATCATTATTTTCAAAATATATAGAAAATTCCTGCTTACAATTTAGCATATGTTCAACACACCTTTTTCTTACATACATATGATACTTTTGTTTATCAAACAAATTCCATGAAATGGATCGAAAGAGACAATTGCCATCCCCTGTTACATTTATTAATTCACAATCAATTGATGCAAGTCTTGTTTCTAAAACCTTTTTTCCACACTTGAAATTTGTTTTATCTATTATGCTACTTCTTTTTAAAAATGATATACGTCTATCGAAGGTACTATATCTTCTCATTTGTTCTCTCTGTTTTAATTTCTCTACATCGCTTAATGTTTGTGCTAAGCTTTTTATATTCAAATGCTTCCTCAACTTTTTTTCTAGTATTTCGTCCTTTTCATAGCTATCTAAAACATTCAGCCTGCTTTTCATATATTCATATTTCAGGTCACTCAGCTTCACCCCACAGCAAAAATTCATAGTTCGGCGTGATAGTGATTGTCCTCGTTGTAGAAGCTGCTGTGGTTTTCCTCGTCGTCTAAGTTATCGTGTGTGCCTTATAATGTGCAGCACAAGCACATGTGCCAATAAACGATTATGTGTTCATGTACATGTAGATGCACATGCATTTGTGTCAATGCCTACACCTTCTTGGGCCTAAGCAATTCGCTTTACTCATGTGACCTCTACCGCTTCCACACACACACACGGATCGCCCTTCTTATGAAAAAATTGGATTCGTGATCTTAGGCAAGCACTTGCCAAAAACTTACAGGAAAACATGTACCACAGTTCCGTGAACCACGATACATAAGCATATGTATAAAACAAAAAAAATAAAAAAAAAAAGAAATAATAATAAAAAATAAATAAAAATTAATGTAAAAAAAAATAATAAATATTATAAGAAAAAAAAAAAATAAAATAAAATAATAAATGAATAGCAAAATGGATAAATGGAAAAATGGATAAATGGCAAAATAAATGAATGGCAAAATAAATAAATAGCAAAAAATAAATATATCAGATAACGTGCCTAACAATCAAAAGGCACACATTTCTCGGGGGGAATAAAAACAAAATTCTGTTTGTATAAAAAATATGGAAATGTGTAGTGCCACAAATTTAAATTCTAATTGTGTAAGATACTTCTTGTAACCAAGAAACTGGTAGGAAAATCTTCAAGGGTATAATTTAACACCTTTCCAAAAGGGAATATGAGATGGAAAAAGGAACGGCAATTCAGCAACACGTATTACTGAAATGTGAGTGTGTTGGGGGGTGTTGTATACCTTATCGCATCACGTCTCACCCCCGTGGAGTCATATTGTTATCACTTTTTTATCTACTACATAACAGAATGAAGGAAATTTCTTCTCAGTTTTACTCAGCGACTTTGTGCCTCAATTTTTTATAGCATTTTTTTTTTTTCTTTCTTTTTTTTTTTTTTTTTTGTGTTAATTTTTGTGATGATAATTGTAGCACAATTATTTATGGTATACATCCGCATAGAATCATTTACACAAGGGGGACACCATTCCTAACAACCTTCATTTGAATTTTGACAAATCTGGGTATTAATTTTAAGTTGTTTAAAATTTCCACATCTTTTTAGATGCGTCGTTCACTATTACTGTTTGTTTTCCCTTTTATCGTTCAGCCTGTTGGAAAATCTCCCAGGTGATTCTCAAGTGGGGCGTGAGCATGCGTATGAATGAGCATTTACCACTCACATGACGTAAGGATGATTGAACAAATTTCTTCAAACTTAACACTCCTTTTTATGTCTAACATTCAAGATAGAATTTGTCCCATTTGTGATTTTTGCATTTCTAGGAGAAAGGAATAAAAATAGACACAGTTCCGTGTTCCTAAACATATTTCAAAAATGTAATTTCGATTTTTTTTTTTTTTTTTTTTTCTAAAGTATAAAAGAATTAGTTAATTTAGTTATTGGCTATTGCTTTTACACTTTGTTTGGAATACACCATGTCAGAAGGATTGTATAGGAAGAATACTCTTGTTTGTTAATAATAAAAAAAAAAAAAAAAAAAAGGGAATGATCAGGCGGAGACTACAATCATTCACAGATATAAATTATTAGTTAAGTGAGAGTTGCTAAAATCATAGGAAGAAAAATTAGAGAAACATGTGTACGTAATGTAGCATATCTTATAGACTATACTCCAATATACTTTTTAGAAAGCGTGATTTCGAAACAAAATGAACAAGGGGGTAAGCAGGCTTTTTTTCCAGTGTTCCATTTTTTTTACCTGTACCGTTTTTCTATGTTGGAAAATTAAACATACAACTCTTTTCCAAAAATTTGTCAGTATCATAAAAAAATGCTCAATTTTTAGAAAAAACATACCCGATTTGATAAATGAAGAAATTAAGAATAACATAAAAATATATTTTGGTAGTCAAGGTGGAACGGCAGAACATTTTGCAAAAGAGTTGGACTCAAATTTAAGTGATATGTTTAAGATAAAAGCAGATGTAATAGATCTAGAATATTTCAATAAAGAAGAAATAAAAAAATTTGGAGTTCGAATATTTATTATTGCGACGTATGGAGATGGTGAACCAACAGACAATGCTACTGCATTTTTCAAATGGCTAAAAAATTTGAATCATGATAACACATATTTTAGGAATACAAAATATTCAATAATGGGATTAGGAAGCAAGCAGTATAAACATTTTAATAAAGTTGCGAAAAAACTTGCTAATTATCTTACCAAATTTAAGGCTGAACAGATTAGTGAAAATATGTATGGTGATGATGATGATAATATATATCAAGATTTTGAAATATGGAAAAATAATCTTTTTAAGGGACTTATTAAACTATTACATCTTAAGGATGACATTATTCCACTCCATTTTGTCGCAGAAGATGTGGTCGAATTTGTAGATTGGAAAACGTTACCAGAAATAAATCTACATATTCGATATGAAGAGGACATAGGAGTGGGAATTCATAATAAACATGAATATTCAGATGAAACCACATCAACAAATTTGCAGATCGAAAAAGTTCATAATAATAAAAATGAACATATAAATTTATCACACCAAACGATGGATATAACGGGAAAGTTTTATTTTAACCATCACGAAGGGAAAATATTATCGAATCAAAATCTGTTAAAAAATGTGAAAGAAATTGTTTATGATGATAAGGTGAATCACATAACTATCTCTGTTAAGAATGTATCCTTTAAAGCTGCTGATACGTTGGTTATTCTGCCAAAAAATTCGAGACAAGTAATCTCATGGTGGTTAAAACGACTAGGTATAGACGACAAAGATAAGAGAAAGGCGTTCACCTTTGTACTTAGAAATATAAAAGAAGAACCTTCCATAATTTCATGCGACAATGGTTCAAATTTGAATAATTTACCAAATAATAATTCGACAGTTCCACCACACAGAAAGCATGAGGAGGATACATCATTTTGCATCCCATTTCCTACACCATGCAGCGTTGAAGATGCACTTGGATATTACTGCGATTTAACAACTATACCGAGAATTAATATTTTAAAAAAATTCAAATGCTTCATTAAAGATGTAGAAGAACTGAAAATGTTTAATTTTATCTTGTCGAATAAGCAGAGAAATACCTTCTTCAATATCTGTAAACAATCCAACATGACCTTTATCGAATTTGTCGATATATTCATGTCGAAATCTATATTTGAATTAACCCCCTTTTTACAATTAATTCCAAGAAATAATCCCAAAAGTTATACCATTTCGTCATCCCCCAAAGAAGCGGAAGACATTATATCATTAACAGTTAAGAAGAAACAATACCCCATTCATTCTCTCCGAAAGGCTCTGAAAAGTTTTAAAAATAATGATATGCTTCCCCAGATAAGTGAACATAAATTAAGAGAACTTTGCTGTAGAAGATGGTTTAAAGGCACTTCTTCCTTCTACATAACAGAGGAATTAAACACAAATGATGTTATAAAATTTAATTTGAAAAGTTCCAAATTTTGTCTGCCAACTCATTTGGAATCTACAAGTATTATAATGATCGCCACTGGAACAGGAATTGCTCCATTCAAAGCTTTTTTAACAGAATTTAAACATTTCGATGAAACATGTATGCAAAATGGAATTGCAAAAAAGGCCAAGAGAATTCTCTTCTTTGGTTGTAGAAGAAGAGAAATAGATTTTCTCTACGAAAAGGAAATTACCCAAGCTCAGGAGAGGAAATATATTGATGAAGCTTTTCTTGCATTCTCAAGAGATCAAAATGAAAAAATTTATGTCCAAGATTTAATTCTAGATAAAAAGGATCTTGTTTGGAATTTGATACAAAAGGGAGCATACATATATGTTTGTGGGAATAGCAACATGAGTAAAGACGTAAACAGAACGATTAATACCTTGCCTGTACATTACAAACAAAATGATAAAAAGTTTACAAAAAGGTTGAAGAAATTGGGTCGTTATGTTGAAGAAATGTGGTAAAATACAGGATGAATTTGATTACTAATATCTGCACACTCCGTAAAAGGGACAGTTTACCATTTTTTGTGAAATAATAATGAGCTTATAAAGTTCAATAATTATTGGGGGAATTTTTTTTTTTTTTTTTTTTTTTTGTCTATTTTGGCTAGAAAAGCAAGGTAAATATTTTTTTCTTTTTAGCTGCATTGCTTATTTTGGCTAGAAAAGTAAGGCATTTTTATTATTTTTACCATCATTATTATTATTTTTCCCATTATTATTTTTTTTATTCCCATTATTATTATTATTTTTCTCAGTATCATTTTTACTATTATTAGTGTTATTTTATTTTTTTATTCTGTCTTTAACATTTTTACATATGTTTAAAAAGGTAATTCCGATTATTTGTCATTACCCAAAAGAACAAAAAAATTTGAACTTGTTTTTCATCATTTTAATTAGCTTTTTTTTTTTTTCTTCTTCTTCTTCTTCTTCTTCTTCCTAATTTAGCAAATTAAAATAGACTGATAAATTTATGTAGACCAACTTATCTGCAAATTGGTCTTACCGAGTTCAACTCAGATTGTTCATTTATGAGTTGACAGTCTGGTGTCTGATTCATGCATACAACAAAAATTTGCGCACATTTTAACACACCTCTCTCTATAGGGATGAATGTGGTAACTTCTTTTAAAAAAAAAAAAAAGCACTTTCTATATAAATCATTACATTTTTTAAATTATAATCACTTCTCTTAAGGAGTTAATTTGTCCTTAATTTTAAATATTTTTTGAAATGCTTACACTTGTGGTTATATGCCGATGGTGACAAAAAAAAAAAAAAAAAAAAAAAAAACACCTACCCACAAATTGACAATTCGGTTAAATGCAATATGTCAGTTGATATCTAATTAATGTTACATAGTGCAATTTCTCCGCAACACTTATATAACATTTTCATCTCTTCAAAAAAAAAAAAAAAAATATGGCCCTTCAAAGGATTTCATTCCTATTTGTTTTATATTCAGCCATAATAGCAAACGTGTTTTACGAATTTTTAATTGACAAAATTTGTGAGAAGCACCAACAAACAAAGCCCCACATTTACGCCTCAAACGTGAAGGAGGTAGGGGAAAAGGATCGGACCAAAAGACAAATGAAAAAAAACCATGAAATTCTTCATTTTTTACAACAGGGGCATGTAACATCAAAAGTAAATTTAAAAAGGGTTGTTAGAAAAGAGGCAAGAAGAAAGGAAGACAAACCAAGGAAGAGGAAAAGAAATCACAGGGAAAATGTTTCCATATCTGGAAAAAGCATGTACCCAATTCACAACATCTACTTCAATGAGATGCGAGGTAGTAGAAGTGGTGAAAGTGGCGAAAGTGATGGACATGATGAAAATTCTCGTGTAACAGATGGATACTTGAAAGGGGATTCAAACGTGGAAGAAGTCGACTGTGGGAAAAATTCGAAAGGTTGTACAAATAGCAAGGTGAAAAACTTCGTGCGCTTAATGAAGGGAATTGGAGATATTAATACAAGGAAGGAGGAGGGAAATGCTAAAAGTGAAGAAAATATATACAGCGATCAACAACATACAGTGGTTGTCTATGATGGGTTGGACGAACAAAAGGACTTATATAATAAGTACAAAGAAGAAAGGGATGATGGTATGTTAACAATAGTTATACAGGGAACCGAGTACTTAGGCGTAGGTTATGATTTCATATTTGGGAATCCAATTGGAGACCCGTTCTTAAAAGTAGATCCTGGATATAGAGATTCTATAATAAAATTAACATACCCCAAATCAGATGTAGATTATCCTGATAGTTATATAAATATGAATCCAAATGGTTCGTACGTACGCAATGAAATTTCTTGTAATAGATCAGAAAATGAAAGTGAAATAAGTACAATGAGTGAATACACAAAAGAGCTCTCAGTTGATGCATCGTTAGGAGCATCTTATGGATTCTTTGGTTCCTTTTCAGCATCTACTGGATATAAGAGTGTGTCTAATACCATTTCGAAGAAGAAGTATAGATTGTTCATGTTAAAAAGCTACTGTTTTAAATATATGGCATCTTTGTCGCAATATTCGCAATGGAAATTGAGCGACCAGTTTGTAAGGGCCATTTCGTTATTACCGTCATATTTTAATTCGTTACAGTATGATGAAACTTACTGCACTGTGGAAGAGTTCAGAGATAATAGAAAAACAGAAAAGTGCGGAAAGAGTGTTGAAGCTTGGATGTATTTTTTTAAAAATTTTGGGACTCATGTTTCGACACTTATACATTTGGGGGGGAAAATAACGCAACAAGTGAAAATATCAAAAAATGAGTACAAAACTATGAGTGAAAATGGTCTATCAGTTTCTGTAAGTGCATCAGCTGGGTTTGGACTATTCAAGGCAAAAGCATCAACAAGCACTGATTCCAACGAGACAAGCAATGAAGCGACTTCTAATTCGAGTATGGAAAAAGAAACAGTAATAATCGGAGGAACTACTATTTATGACCCTAATGATCCAAAAAATTTTGAAAAATGGGCAAAGAGTATAAAAGATAATCCAATGCCCATAAAAGGGGAATACGAACCCTTGTCCAGAATATTACCTAATAGATTAACTAAGATATATGAAGAGGCATTAAATTTCTACATGTCTGTGAATGTTCCTTTAAATTTAGGACAAACAACAAATGATGAAATAAAGAGGTACAATGTGAAAGATCAATTAAAGAAATCTAAAATAATATATGGAAGTGGAAATGGGTTGGTTGTTCTTGAATGTGAAGAGAAGCAAAATTTTATATTAGGTTTTTCCCTATCAGTACCTAACGATTTAACCATATTGAAAGATTTTTATTTGAATACTTGTGATGAAGATTCGGATAAGTGTTATTCTAAAATGAGTGAAAATTCTTATAACTACATATTTGCCATGTGCAATGATGAAATGATTCCATTTTTTGAACAAAAAGCAAAGTCAGGAACAGGATTATTAACACTTGAATGTTCAGAAAAAAATCAAGTTATTTTATTTGGTTTTGGAATTAGTGTATTAAATTCGAATGATCCTATATCTATAGCTATATACCCATGCAAGTATGGAAAGCCATCTTGTTCTATGCAAGGCCCAACAGACCAATCAGCAGTTGGCTTGTGGGTTGTATGTGGTCATGAAGAATCTATGAATTCTAAGTTTTCGGTTAACGTAAGGAAATTAGCACAGGATAATGTATCCGGAAAGAAGAAAAAACCTATAGAAATATGTCCAGAACAGGTTTTATTTAACCTCATTTTTGAATTTACTCGTACTCCTCTGAACAAACGAAATGGATCATGTTTTACTGTGAATGATATATGTCCAAAGGATTTCCATGTCTGTTCGGATAAGAAACATTTAAAGGGTTTCAACTATTACTCGGTGTCGGTGTATTAGTTTTGGTTGGCCGTTTGTTCTTACTTTCGTTTTTGTTTTCGTTTTTTTTTTAAATAATTTTCTTTTGCTTTCCCCCCCCTCCACTCGTGTGAAATTTTTTACTTTCTGAAAAAATCGCATTTGCCAGTGTTCTTTTTATATTCTGTTTATAATAGGACAACTGTAAATAATAGAAAGTAGTTATTATCTGTGCTTATCCAAAAGAGAATTTTTGTTCTTTTCATATGCGTAGTTATAATTATGTTATGCATACACTTACGCGAGTACTACGTTAGTGTCGATCAATTGTTGATTCTGTGAATATATTAATGTGTACATATACCTTTTATTTATCATTTGTATGCCTTTTCATACTGTTTGAAAAAAAAAAAAATTTTGAAAATGTACTAATGGCAGAAAAAATATCGTCGGTGAGAGAATAACAACATCCCTTTTCCCACTACCTGCCCATTTGGGACTTAAAAAGTTTTACCAACACAAATATGATAATTTTAATTTGTGGAAATTTATATATCATACTGAGAGAAAAAGAGAGTTGTAAGAGACAATATGTCTTATAATTAATTAAAAAAAAAAAAAAAAAAAAAAAAAGGTACGTTAAAATTTCGTTATTTGTTTTTATTGTAATATGTGAATATGACGTACAACCATTTTGCTGTATGTTTTTTTTTTTTTTTTTTGCAACAACATCATTTAATGTCTTATTATTTTTGATGGTGGTTGCTAATAGAACATAGCTTATAATGTTTAATTGAGGGGGTGGCGGGTTGGCAATCATTTATAGTCAGCTAATTACCTTACTTGAAATGATCACGGTAAGCAGAAAACAAACAAATATATATATATATATACTTTTTTCTAGCTATATTAATATGCCATATGCACAAACATTGGGAGAATAACTTCGTTGTATTGTATTTTATATACGACACCACTGTTTTGAAGAACTAGTTTTTTTTTTAACAAGATGTGATGATGATGACGAATATATTTTTGGACAAATGGTTTTAGCATACTTAACAAAATTGTTACTTGGCTGGGGTGCGGCAAAGATTTTGTCATTTTTTATTCGACTCAAAAACGGGAGTAATTTAAACATTTCTTGCATAGTGTTCTTAATTTTTTCCACTTTTTTTTGGTATAATTTTTTATAAAATCTATATATATATATATATATATGTACTTTCACAAGGGAAAATAAGCGGGGAATATCCCCAGGCTGAAAACAAAATGAAAGCTTAATAAGAATTTATATCCCGTCTTTTACCATGTTGCATGAAGAAAAAAAAAAAAAAAAAAACATTGCAGTTATAACCTTTTGGATGACATTAATTTGGAAGAAAAGCATATATTACGTAAACCAGGTAAACATATAAAAATGTATGTATAATAATTCTACATGTTTTCATAATATTTTACATTAACGAATTTTTCAATCTTTCTCTCGTTATTTCTCACTTTGGTTTTCCCGTAAGTTTCATGAAAAATATAAAATATGCTCTTTTTTATTTCTCATCATAGCCCTTATGGGGTCAGTTAAATTTCAAGAAAAAACAAAGTCTTGAGCGCTGAATATTATACAGAAAAAAAATATTTATTAATTTGGTGAAAAAAAAATTGTATATATAAATATAACATTTTTTTGTGAAAATAAATATATTCTCCTCTCCCCCCATTTCGTAAAAAAATTAATCATTTTTTAATTTTTTATTTTTGTGCATAACATTATTTTATGTGGAGTGCCTGTGAACCTTTTTATTTAACCCATTCTTACTCTCTTCACCCCATAAGGCCTTTCTACTTGGGCCATGTTTTTACATAATTGAATTGTATATGAGAAGATGCGTTCGCGAAAAAAAGTGGAAGAAGAGAGAAAAACGGGGAAAATAATTTTCAAGCTCGACGTTTCCTATTTATTCATTCTTTCTTTTTTCTGATTGTTTTGCAATGAAAAAATCAGGGATATAAATTATATTATTTATAACACGGTGCTCAATAGATCCACAAGGGTGGTTCTTAAGAAGACTACTGATTTTTTTTTTCATTTTTTTACTTCTTTAATTTTTTGTTTGTTCATTTTTCTTTTTTCGTTTTTCTAGTTTTTACTGACCAGATAAGGCACTTTGCTTCACAATTAAGGCAGTTTGCTTATTAATAAATGCAAATTGAATTAGCTAACAATGAGAGGCAAAAGCTTGTATGCATAAAAATAAAAAAAACAAAAAAAACAAAAAAAAAGCTTTAATCGATGAAAAGAGGAGTTTATACCATTACATTTCATAGATGATACGTTTTGAAATTAGGAACATGACATGGAACAAGTTCTGAACTAAAAAAAAAAAAAAAGAAAAAACCCATTAAACTACCAAACGGAGCTACTAAACGAAGAATTAAATAGCTGAACAGCACTGCAAAAATAGTAACTCTACAATACTTTCTCAAGAGTCTAATAATGTCCTCCTCAAATTATATCATATCGCATCGGCAAAATGGACCCTTATGAGAAGCAAAAAGGTGAAAGGGACGAATTTAATAATGATGTGCAAGAGGAGGAAAAGAGCAAAGTAATAAATGAAAAAGGAAATAAAAAAAATAAAAGAATTCATAATAAGTACTATGAAGGCGAGAATTACAAACAAGAATGGAAAGACGTAGAAGGAGTTCACAAAAGAAGCAGAAAATTTAGTGTCACTAGAATTTATGATGATGTAACAAAGGAGGAGGGGCATAATTCAGCACAAAATCGAAAAAAGGGAAAAGCTATTGAGAGGAGATTATCACCTCCATTATCCACAAATGGAGAAGTTAACAATTTTAGTGACAATAACAAAGATAGTTGCGATGGTGCTAGCTATGAAGGGGACGAAAATGATTGTCATAGTAACTCAAGGAATAATATCCGCTATAGGGAGCACCTATGCAATCATCAGAACCAGGATAGGCAGAGCCAGAATAATCATCACCACTATGGTCAGTACCAATATGGTCAACATCAGCATCGTCAGCCCCACCATTGCCAACATGAATACAACCAACATCAACATCACACGCGTGAGAAGGACAGGGAGAAACATCATATATGTAAGATAACACTCCATAAGGAACATAAAAAAATAACACCCAAGTGGAAATTAAACAACCATAGTAACAGTGTTCATAGTGACATAAGTTTTAAAAAAGAAAGTACTCCATGTGAAGATGAATCAACTGCAGATGAACACAAACCTAAAAAAAAATGTAATAAAATGCATAAGTTAAAAATTAAAAGAAGTAATTCCCCCATGATGTATCATCATGATGAAAGGAGAAAACAGTCATCTCCTGTTAGAAAGTGTAGTCTTGACCTATCTGATGGCGAAAAATCGGAAAGAAGTTTATTAATAAAAAATAAAAAAAACAAAAAGGAAGGAAAATACATAAATAAGGATAAAAAGAAATACCAAGAGTGTAGTGACATGAATGAATCTGAAGATTCTCATTTTATGAGTTCTACTTATATCCAAAAAGAAGAATTGCAAGGGAGAAACGTGGACACCGAGCGTGGTGCCACTTTGAATGAGAGCAACAGTATTTCCAGAGGAATTTATCACATTGATGGATATAAGAAGGCCATCGCTTTCACAACCACATCTTCAACGTATGCTGAGAAAGACAATTTAAAAGATAGATCGAGAAGAGATTATCACCATTCTTTTGAAAAGAAAAGGTATAGAAACAGTTATGACGTGATCTCTCCATATGAACAAAGTCATTTGCTACCTGTAGGAAAAAGGGGAAGGAAGATTCTGCATGATCATGCAGAAAATGAGACAGAAACGCGACCAAATGGTGAACACATATCTCCTGAGTCATTGTGCAAGGATGATGAGACGTCAAGTGAATTTAAAAAGAATCCAAAGCTGTATGATAGTGAAGAAAAAAAAAAATGCGGGAAAAGGAAACGAACATGTCGTGGTAGGAGTGGAAGTAGAAGCAAGAACAGAAATAGAAGTAAGAGTAAAAGTAGAAGCAAGAGCAGAAGTAGGAGCAAGAGCGGAAGTATAATAGGAGTAGGAGTACCACGTCTCGGGAGTGAGAGTGAAAAGCTAAGAAAAGAAGAAGATCATAGGGATCATTCTTACAACAGAAGAAAAATGGATTATTATTCTAATTATGAAGAATATTTTATGCATCAACATAGAAAGGAATACGATAAGAAAAGAGATAAGAAGAAGGATTGTGATAAAAATGAAGGAGATTTTCACGTGGGAAAAAAATATAAAAAGGAATTATTATCGAAAGGAAGTAACGTGGAGGAGGAAGAGAAGGGTGATGATGATGACACATCTCGCAATGGAAGAGTAGTATGTACGAATGATAATGATTATATTGATGAAAGGGATAATTCCATTTTACAAAAAAAAAAAAAAAAATATCAACAAAGCAGAGAAGAATCGAAAGATCAGCCTATAGACAATCACAGAAAAAAAATGAGTCATTCTAACAGTTGGAGCCAGGAAACCAATTCAGATTATGATAATAATACCCATGAAAAGGGTGATAGAAATGAGAAATATCAGAAGAACAATATTGAATGTAGAGTTAAAAAAAGAGATAAGAGAGAAATGCGTGAAGTTGGTCTTATATGTGGTAGTGTTGATGAAAATAGGTACGGTCGCACGCACAAGGAGGAATATTATGAAAGGGAAAGTAATTTCAATAAAGGTTACAAAAGATATAAAGAAACGACAGACAATGAAGAAAAACATCCCTCTAAAACTTGTTACAGTGATTATTACAGAAGTAGAAAATGTGAAGATGACTATGAAAGCGAAAATGAGAACATAAAAGAACAAAAAAATGAGCACAAAAATGAGCAAAAAAATGAGCAAAAAAATGAGCAAAAAAATGAGCAAAAAAATGAACACATGAACGAAAACGAAAGCTGCTATAATAATTATGAATTTTATAGTGACTCTTCGGATGATGAGTTAAATAATAATAAAAACAAAATGATAAAATATGTTCAGGTTGACAATATTGTGGAGATTGAGTTGCCCCAGGATGCAGATTTTACCAATTGGATAAATGAAGAATTGGATCCGGAGGAAACAGAAAAGGGCGACAAAAAGGTGGTAGACATGGTAGATGTGGTAGACGTGGTAGATGTGGTAGATGTGGAAGGTGCGAGGGAAGAAGCACAACACAAATGCAACACAATTCGCATCAAATTTAGAAACTCTTTTTTGAGAAAATTTGTTTTATATGGTGAAAGGTATGCAAAGGACACATCGGTGCATAGTGGTGAGCGAAAATTTTCGTGTACCCGGAATAGGAGCATAAATAGCCGTACCTCAGAAGAGAACACATATAATGATAAATATACAACATCTGATTATGTTATTAACAATAAAAAAAATGAAAATAAAGAGGAGAAAAAACAAGATAATTGTTCTTTATCAAATAAATATTGTGATCAATCCTCAGAAAAAAAAAGGGGATCATGTAGCGTTCTATCCAAATCACCCGATTCATGCAGGCGACAAAATAGTGGCATGAGTGATAAAAATTATTACATCAAATATCGTTCAACGAATGAGAGGTATACAAAATCATCCATTTTAAATCGTGAAGTGATTAGAATTCGCTCGACCTCGGTTTCTACCGTACACGACTCATGTGCAGAAAGTCCATGTGATCGTGATAGGAAGCGTAGGATCAAGAGGGAATTAAAATCGGGAAAGATGAAGAGGAAATATCTGGAGAATTCTCAGATAAGAGAAACTGTAGGTAGAGCAGACAACACAGGTTCTAGGAATAGCAGTAGCGCAGGGAGTAGATGTAGAAACATGACAAGAAGTAGAAGTAGAAACATGACAAGAAGTAGAAGTAGAAACATGACAAGAAGTAGAAGTAGAAGCATGACAAGAAGTAGAAGTAGAAACATGACAAGAAGTAGAAGTAGAAGCATGGCAGGAAGTAGACGTAGAAGCATGACAGGAAGTAGACGTAGAAGCAGATGCAGCAGCGACAGCTCAGGAAGGGGTAGTAACATGTTTGATCGAGGAAAACCAGTTCAAGCCAAGGCATTTTCTAATTATAATAAGAACAAGACTATCTTACAAAACGACAAGGCATATGACAAAATCAGATCAAAAAAGGGAAAGCAAGAATCACAAGAAGAAAAGAAGTATGTCTCGAATATTGTATGCCATTCCGAATACACGGACGAAGGTAAGAAATCACATGAAGAAAAGGTTTTACATGGGAGAGAGAAAAAGGATGATAAAGACAATAAAAATCATAAGCATATGAACATATTGGAAGAAAACAGCCGTTTACATGTCGAAGAGGAAGTATCAGTGAACACCTGGAGTAGTACGCATGAATTTGGGATCGTGCCAAGTTACATAAATAAGATAATAAAGAATATGAACAGTTCATACGAAATAAATGAACCCATCGATATGTTAAACTTAAACGCTGGAAAATCCTTTCGTATCCCCAAAATGTTCAATTTTGTTAATAATGTGATGAGCACACATAAGTTTTTGGAATTTTTAGAAAAAAGAAAAGAAGCCAAAAGAAAATGGAAAATGGTCATCAGGAATGTTATACAGCAGGAATTCAGAATTTTGACTAATTCTATAAATCACGATGTGAATGAAGCGAAAATAGAGTACTTAACAAATTCACTAAGATCTATGTAGTCCCCTTTTTTTTTTTTTTTTTTTTTGTTTTTTCCTCGCCATATGGTTATACACCTTGTGTTGTTTCTCCCTGTTTTGTCTGATCACGCTTTGTTTCATCGCTCCTTGCCTCATCGCCAAATGTTTCACTTTCATATGTTTTTATGAATACATCCTTACCACCCACGAGCACATACACATATATACATGTGTATATATGCATGTGCCCAATTTAAGGGAAAAACAATTATTTCACGAAAATATCTCGGTAAGCAGGATTGATATGAATTCATATCTCCGAGGAAATGCAGTATTACATAGTTGTACGTAGCACCGTCATTATACTACTCGTGGTTATGTTTTATTTCATTTTATCTTATTTTATCTTATTTTATCTTATTTTATCTTATTTTATCTTATTTTATTTTATTTTTTTTTTTGTTGTTTTTTTTATACTACGTGCAAAATATATTTGCCAACGCGTATTAAACAAGAGATAACGGCAGGAGGGGGAATTGCCTTAGTGTATATACACGCCCTTTCACCTTCCCCCATCTCTCCTTTTTTTTTTTTTTTTTTTTGGAGGGATTCGATTTCCAAGAAGAGTACGATCTCAAGGGTGTGAAGTTTCAAAACTATAAAATTGTAACATGATTGAATATCCGAAGTGCACCATTCGACGGTGCAATAAACATAGTGTAAAAAAAAAAAAAAAAAAAAAAAAAAAAAAAAAGTAGGTTATTTTTACTACTACACACTTTTAATAATTAGGATTAAACTGTAATGGGTTGTAGTGGTATCAATGAATTTTACCTATAATTAGACAAATGTTGGGAAATGCAAAATTTACCCTAGTTTAAGGTGGTAAGAATTGCTTAAATTTTTTTATAATTGTATTAACTACTTTCATCGAAAATTTTCCAAAATGCACCTTGAAACAGCAAAATAAAGCCTATTTCCTTTTTTAAATGTACAGAAGCTACATTACCCCCCTCTCCAAATTGATTTATACAAAGCTTTTATTTTATACATTTGCGACATATATTTAGTTACAGCTTGAGAGATAGACTAATTTTTGGTGATTTTCCCTGAGGTTGTCATTAAAAAGATTTCCTTAAAATGTTGGATAAAAATAGGAAGAAAAGATAATATGCTATATTTCATGCTTTTCTTTTCTTACTGTGCATTTTGGCAGTAGCTGCTGTGAGGCGGTTTAAAGGGTGAAAAAAAGGTGAAAAACAAAATGGAGGAAAAAAAAAGAAAAAAAAAAAAAGAGAAAAAGAAAAATGAGAAAAAAAAAAATTGAAAAAAAAGAAATTGAAAAATCCATTCTGCATTCCTCTTAATGTGCTTACAATTTGAAAATAATTACGAAACCTTATAAAAATTGGCATACATGTTTACACACTAATTTGAAGCGTTGTTCTTGTTCTCCTAAGAAGGCAGAATTTACCACCGGAAGGAATTCCCAACAATGCGAGCGATGAGGCACACATAGTGTAACATGCCTCATATATCAAAATTTCACAAAGAAGGGAAGTGAATTTTTTTTTCTTTTCTAGTGTTTCAACTTTTAGTGCACTCTTGGTTGTTGATGCTCTTGGATTTTGAAGTTTTGGGCTCTTCTTTTTTTCGTTTTTCCGTTTCTGCTTTTGCTATTTCGTTTTTGCTATTTCGTTTTTGCTATTTCGTTTTTGCTATTTCGTTTTTGCTATTTCGTTTTTGCTATTTCGTTTTTGCTTTTTCGTTTTTGCTATTTCGTTTTTGCTATTTCGTTTTTGCTTTTTCGTTTTATCTTTTTCGTTTTATCTTTTTCGTTTTATCTTTTTCGTTTTATCTTTTTCGTTTTATCTTTTTCGTTTTTTCTTTTTCGTTTTTGCTTTTTCGTTTTTACTTTTTCGTTTTTACTTTTTCGTCTTTGCTTTTTCGTCTTTACTTTTTCGTCTTTGCTTTTTCGTTTTTGCTTTTTCGTTTTTGCTTTTTTTTTTATTTTGTTTTTCCCGAGCTATTACCTGTCCCTATTTATTGCATACTTTTTATTCCTCACAATGGAAATGATGACAAATATGCATTGTGTGATTTGTTTTTGAATTTGTAAGCCGATTTTAATTATCAGGGATTTTATATGTTAAGTGGCACTGCTCTTTGCGTCATTGTGTAATTGTGCAATAGTGTCATTGTTTTACCTTTCCAAAAGAATATGAAAAGGTAAGAATGAGTAAGATTGATTACACTCTCTCGTGATAGTGATTATACCAACTTGTGTATTTTTCAGATGGTTACTGTTTGGTTGCCACGTAGCTGTATAATTGGCTACCCCTTCGTTTGACCTCCTCGTTTCCTCGTTTGACTGCCTCGTTTGGCTACCTCGTTTGACCGTTTTATTTGATCGCTTTATTTGATCGCTTTATTTGATCACTTTATTTGATCGCTTTATTTGATCGCTTTATTTGATCGCTTTATTTTGACCGCCCTATTTGACCGCCCTATTTGACCGCCTTACTTGGCTCGCTCCTGATTAAGTGAGATTATACAAGTTCGGATAAATTAAAAAACATAAAAAAAAATTCATTTTTATAAAATTTGTTTGTGAAGAATAAGGAGTCATTTTATGTTTAAACCCATTTTGCTTAATATAAATATAAGAAGTGATTAAATTTTGTTTTATTGTCTTTGAGTCTCCTTCCATTGTAAGCACCAAAATTCGCACTCATGCACCTCTTCCAAGAGGTGTTCACCTTTTTGTTGACACGTTTTGGGAACGCATGTTTAAGGGTATATGTTTGTCATTAGATACATGTTACCTCGTGTATGCCCTGTGTTTGCCGTGTATATTCCATTTGTTTACCACATGCATACGGCACGTATAGGGATCCTGGTTCACACCGTGTATAGAAGTGGATTATGCATTTACACAAAAACACTGACCTATACCTCACGATTGAAAGGTAGCCTAGTTTACAATTTTGACAATTGTGTATTTTTTTCGCTTCGTAGAAATTATTTGGTATGTGCTCGTGCGTGGCAGCAAATGGCATACATACAGACACGCGAAACACTTAAACTTCCTTTATTTTTTTGTGCCTTGAGACTTGATATATTTTCCTATTCAGTGTGCTACACATTGAGGGGTACATTATGTTCATTGTAGAACTTTCGAAAAAGAGTAAATATTTATCATAAAAAAAAAAAAAAAAAAAAAAAAAAAAGACAAAATGTGAATTTAAAAATTTTTTTTTTTGGTATATATTTGTGTGCACCTTTTTTTTTTTTTTTTTTTTTTTTGATTAAATACTTATTTTTAAAATTAAACATAATTAACATTTTAAGGATATGATATAAAAATCAATTATCTCTTTTTTTTATTTTTCTTTTTTCCCCTTCCAAACATTACAATATTAAAAGGATTTTTATCTTAAATTCATTTGTATAAAAGTGTCTAATTAAATATAAAAACAAAGAGGAGAATTGTGTCTAAGAAAAAAAAAAAAAGTATTTTTTTTTTTTTTTTTCTCTGGACACGGTCATATACATTATAAAACATCACAGAAAATTATTTTAGTTCTTAAGATGCGATATGGGAAAAACATACAACTAACGAGAAGAAGCAGAATAAATAAGGTAAAAATATGAATAGGTCAGGTGGGACTCAAATAAACCAGTCAAGAAAAGACAAAAGCAAGGGTAAAACTAACGGTAAGTCAGCGAACAAGAGTATTGAAAAAGATAACTCCAGGGGTAGTGGCAGAAGCACCTGCAAGAGTAGCGTCAAGGGTAGCGTCAAGTGTAGCGACAAAAGTACTGACAAGTGTAGCGACAAAAGTACTGACAAGTGTAGCGACAAGAGTACTGACAAGTGCAGCGACAAGAATATTGACGAATGCATCGACAAGAATATTTACAAGAGCAAATCTGAGAGTACTAACAAGAACAGTGGTGGGAACGCTAGCAAGAGCATTGACAATGGAATCATTTCATGTGGTGATAGTAGCAAAGGTAAAAGTATAAGCACAGGCAAGCATGAAAGCGATAGGATCAATTCAGGTTTAAGCATTATCAATGATAATAGATCCATTAAGGAAGAGACAAATAACACGACCAATAGTAGTCCCAAGTGTGGAACAAACCAAGGTGGAAATGAAGATGATTATTATGCAATTTTGGAAGAATTAGCGAAATCCGAAACACCAAAATTCAGATCGGTCAAGGACAGTATGGATGAAAATTTAAATCTTGAATTTCTGAGATCATCTAGTGAGAATTATACGTACAAAATTACATCCAGAGGTAAGTGGAAAAAAAAATATACAGTGTTTCGTACACCATACATAAGTCATATATATTTTTTTTTTTCTTTTTCTTATTTCGATATTTAAATTAGTTACCCTTTTTTTTTTTTTTTTCCCATCATTTATATTGTATATATACTATACACACCACTGTGATATACGTGTTTTACACCTTTCTGATAATTCTTTTTTCCCTTTTTTTTTTTTTTTTTTTTTTTTACATACGTTTTCTTAGGTCCCGTATGTTACTCGGCCCTCTATCGAGATGACAAATACGTCTACCGACACATAATTCTAAGTGATAATGTGAGGCAATATGCAGAAAATAAAGTGCGAAAAACAAATGCATTTTTAACTGAACACTGTATTGTTAATGAACTACAAATTGATATAGGCAAGGGATGGAAACATTTCATGATTTACGATGGTAAAATTCGAGAATTAATTTTGAGAAAAGTTCTGACTGCTGAGGATAAATTAAGAATGGCTGTTCAAGCACAGAAATATAATTAATCTGTGGTATTTATAATCTCCCCAAGTTCATCCAATTTTTTGTGCGCAATTTAATTCGTCAGGCCATACGTCAGGTCATACGTTAGGTCATTCTTCAGGTCATTCGTCATGTCGTTTGTCATGTCGTTTGTCATGTCATACGTCATGTTATTCGTCAATTTATTCGTAATTATTATTATTATTTTTTTTTTAATTTTTTTGTCTTTTTTCAAAACCTTTTTCGTCAACCTTTTGGTTTTCCTCTGCGCGTCTGCTTACTCGCTTCCGCAATTAATCTCCCCCGTTCGTTTTGTCAATCTATGTTTTAAATCTGTGTTTTCAATCAGTTTGGAAACAATTTTCAGAATCCTATCTCAGCATTTCTTTAATTTTTCCCATCATTCACCCCTTTTTTATTCCCTCATTTATTTTTCTGTTTGCATAAATGCTGAGAGGAGCTTTAGCTAAGCACAGTTTTCTTTTTTTTTAGTTCATTTTTATAATATGCCTTTTTTTTTTTTTTTTTTTTTTTGCTTATTTTCACCTTTGTGTTACATGTCTATAGGTAAATTTCAACCAACGCATACACATGATTTTATATAATTTTTGCACTCCTCTTAAAATTTTAGAATTCAATTGTATAAAGGTACACAAGTTTTTTTTTCCATTTTTGTCATTTTTTTTTTTTTTTTTTTCACATATTTACACCCTAACTGATGGAAACGAACTATTAATTTTTTGCTTTTTCTAAATTTCCCAAAGTTTCTTCGTCATTCCACATTTCTACAAAACACAGTGTGCGTAGGAATGGTGGGTATTAATATGATGAACAGAGGAAAACGCATATATGTAGCACATGTTATAATTTTGTCGATTAATGAAAAAAAAAAAAAAAAAAAAAATTAGGCTAAAATATAAGATAATTTTTGAGTGAAGGGAAAATGGGTAGTTAAGAATGCACATCATGGAATATTCCAACATACGTGAGTACCGCTTTTTTTTTTTTTTTTTTTTTTTTTGTGTGTGCTGCTTTAATTAGGAAAAGCATGTTATTTCTCAACAATGGAAACTTTTTACACTGTGATGTAAAAAGGAAAAAAAAAAAAAAAGGTGGCATTCATGTGTTAGCAATGTTAGTACATTAGCATATGTTATTTCTGAAAATAGGGAAATTTCAAAAAAAAAAAAAAAAAAAAAAAAAAGAGGGAGGGGATACATGGAGCTGTTTCATTCATTTACATAGTTTGTATAAAAGGAGCTTTAAGGGAGATGGATGCATATAGCACAGAACCATTATGCATGTATATATATGTGTACATATGTGTACAGATATGTACATATATGTATATGCAAAAACATCTAGAGGGTCATAACTTGAATGAATGGATTGGCTGCCTGAACTAATTAAATACGAAGAGTATATTAAAGACGGTCTGAGTAAACTATTTTGCACGTGTGATGTGCTTTTAATAAATATTCCTCCGAGGAGAACATTTTATGGGACACTTTTTTTTTTTTTTTTTCTTTTTTTCTTTTTTTTTTTTTTTCTTTCCGGATGGATAAATATAGAACAAGATAATTTCTGCTGCCAACAAGGAAATCGCTCGGGTGAGAACTGCATAACAAATTGAAATTAAAAAGAATGAACAAAATAATGCGCGTCAGTTCGGTTCATGAATTATTTCGTCCATTCTCAAAACATGAGAAAAGAAAAAACGTCTTATACGTAATAAATTGTACGAAGTTTCATGTGTATGAACAACTATTAATAGAAGAGTGTTTGTATCGATTGAGTAGCCCTCTTAGCGAGGGTTTGAATAATATAGGATTTGTGCTTATTAACAACACATGTTTGAATGATGAGAAAAAGAGAGAAGATGTTGGATCAACAGTATCAAATAGAACAAACAAATGTGTCGTTTTTGGTTTAAGTGGAAAAGTACAAAATTTCATAAAAGACATAAATTATGTTAATGATAACAAAATATGGTTAATTAAAAGATACACAGGAGGTGGAACTGTTTACATTAACAATAATTGTCTCTTAATCAGTTTAATTCTTCCATTTAATTTTGAAAAAGAAAAAAAATTATATCCATCCAATATAACAGAATGGGTCTTTAATTCTTTTTACAATTCTGTTTTTAATCATTTAGATAGCAAAAAAAAAAAGGAGAATTTTCTTCTAAAAAAATTTAATTATCACGAAAATGATTATGTATATAACGACTATGATAATTTGTGTAAGAATGTATTTATAAAAAAAGTTGGAGGAAATGCACAAGCTTTTTCAAAAAATTATTTTGTTCATCATACATCCTTCTTATGGTCTTGCAATTATGATGAAATGGAAAAGGTAATAATCAACCCATTAAAGCAGCCACTATACAGAAATAAAAGAAACCACAAAGATTTTTTAGTCTCATTGGAGGAATGTTTACCTAATCATATGAACAACCAAAGAACCTTCATAGATACGTTCCTTTACAACATAAGAGAATTAATTAATAAAAAAAATAACCAACATAATGACATATATTGGTATTTTAATAATATCGATTTGAGAATTAATCTTCATGAGCCAATTCAGCCGTATTGTAACATATTTGATAAGGTATATTCAGTTGACACTAACCTGTTAAGCAAACTTTACCACTATTTTTGTAGTAACGATCAGACAAAAAATCTCCGTTCCACGCATCTGTTGGATCATCGTGGAGAAGTGTTATCAAATGATTGTTTTTATAGACCATCTTTTATTTTGACCTGAACTCGTGCAGACAAGTAACTTTATCGAGTTGTTCATCCTATGGGGGAAAGGAATAAACAAAATATCAAGAAAGATTAACTTCTTGCACCAGATATGAGAAAAAGTTCAATTATGTCTACTAAAGAATCATATTTCCTGTGTGTAATATTTGGAAAAGAGCATGTAACCGTGAAGTACATGGGAGAACAAATAAAATGGGCATGTCGCTTTCTTCTGTTGCTGCCCACCGGATGAGGCAATGGCAAGTTGTCTACTCGCAAAAAAGGAGAGAAAATGGGACAGAGCAAAAAAATAGTAATAATAATAGTAGTAATAATAGCAATGATAACAGCAATGATAACAGCAATGATAACAGCAATGATAACAGTAATGATAACAGCAACGATAACAGCAACAATAACAGCAACAATAACAGCAATGATAATAAAATAGTAAAAACGCACCTACGGGGAATACACACACAAATGAGCTCTGCGCCATGAATGGGTTCACAACACCTTAATTATTTCTCCCATGATGATGATTCCATATGAAAACAAATCCACAGAAGTATACGCACGTGGAATTGAAAAAAAAAAAAAAAAAAAAAAAAAACGTGATTAGGGCTTCCATCTGATATTCGTTAAATTTCCATGAAGATATTTCTGCAAACCAAGAGGATTTGACCATTCAGAATTTAAATAAGAATCATCATCGTCTTCCTCAAATTCTTTTTCTTCTTTTTTTTTTTTGTGATAATGTGCTAACATAGCTTTGTACGTTTCTTCATCAATTTTTCTTTCACGTTCGGGTGGTCCCAATTTCGTTGGATGTAACTTTACAATAATTTTAGTTTTCTCATTTTTCCCAATATAATTTCGTAATTCTGAACTTGTACACAGTTCTTTTCCTGCCCACCATATGGATGTTTCCTCGGTTGTGAAATCCTGAGAAGGAGATAGCATATGGGTTCCGTGTGAAAGAGAAAAAAAAAAAAAAAAAAAAAAAAAAAAAGTGTCGATATTTATTATGTGAGAATTTTATGTCTGCTCATTTTTCTGCACAAATTATTTTATATATTTTTTATATATTTTTTATATTTTTTTTATGTTTTTTTTATGTTTTTTTTATGTTTTCTTTATGTTTTGTTTGTTCTGTTTGTTTCGTACGTCTGGATAACACACGAGTCAACATTGCTCGTTTGTCAATATGGACACACAAAACAGACACTCAAATGGAAAGACAACCTCTGAGTTCACTCAAAAAAAAAAGAAAAAGAAATAAAATTAAAAATAAAAAAATAAAATAAATAATTTAACACATATACACACGTATATGCGCACGCGCTGTGTTCTACAGTTGAGTCGTGCTACACTCGATTTTACATCTTTAAATACGTTTTCATTTTCCAGTATTAATCTTGCAGGATCATATGGGGGAAGGCCTTCCATTGATGGATAGCAAGCATTCAAAGCATCTGCTATTAATTTCATAAGTTCATTTAACTTGTTCATGTTTATGGTTGTACATTTTTTCGTCTATAAAAAAGTAGTGGAGTAGTGACTTTTCAAGGGTACTTTCAGCATGTGTAATTGCCCTTGTGAGCGTCTTTAGGAAATGCTTTACACGAACTGGTGTCTACTTGTTTGTTTCTCTGTCTGTCTCTCTGTCTGAGTGAGTGCTCATTTTCAATACATGGATTCGTGGACCAACACATGGACACTCACAACCTGTGCAAGAGATCTGATTTTTTTTTTTTTTTTTTTTTTTTTTTTTCTCTTCTTATACCAGATCGACATACAGTTCCCCTTTTACTTTATCAATGACTTCCCTCAATTTAAGTGAATTTTCTGGAGATGGAGGAATCCCTGTCCTGAAGTTATTTTCATCTGGATTTGTAACTTCATTTGGGTCATATATATTTGGGTTGGTCATTTGCATTTCCTATACGTAAATCGGATGGAAAAAAAAAAAAAAAAAGGCTTATGTATTAGGGGAAACAGCTGGCAATCAATGCATGCATCATTGATATATGTAAAAAGGAATGTATCCAATTAGAAATTCTCAGAAGAAGGTCCCTTTTTTGTAATAGTGATATAATTCTCCCTTTATCTTCGTACGTCCCTTTTTCTTTCTCTTTCTCTTCTTCTTTTTTTTTTTTTTTTTTTTTTCCTTTTTCTTTTTCCCGCTTTTTGTTATTCTTCCATTTGCACTTTCACTGAACCTATACCTCATCGGACATTCCTCGAATTGCTTCAGGTCTCAGAGGGCCATGTTTTGCCAGCTGCAAAGATGAGTCCAGCAATCTAAGAAGCTTGCACCTGAGGTTATGCACTTTTATAAGTTCATCCTTTAATTGTCTAACTAAAACTTGTACATTTGTTTCGTACATAAATTGGTGCTTCTCTTCCGTTGTTTTTGTATGTATCAGGACCATAGTGTTGAGTTCAGAAATGAAAGAAAAAGGAGAGAAAAAAAAAAAAAAAAAAAAAAAAAAAAGTGTAAGACAGGGCTGTACAGGATTGTTACATGACTAAGCAGAATATGGTAAGAGCTTTATTTACATTTCTCAACATTGCATCGAACATGTGGGCTATTCAAAATGGATAATTATCAATGTTGTGCATGTAGAAAATATGAATCCATAAAAAAAAAAAAAAAAAAAAAAAAAAAAAGTTAAACACAATTTCGTGGTAAACATTTAGTTACTATTCCTACAAGTTTACACTTTTTTATGAAATTAAATATGGTCCTTTTTTTTTTTTTTTTTTTTTGTGTGTAAGAGTATTTTACTCTCTATAGCTATAATCATCTCACTAGCTACAGGAATCGGCGTGGATGTACTTTAAATTGGAGTCTCCATTTTGGAGTGAATTTTAAATTTTGGCTAGTTACCTAATGACGCGGTTAAATTTACCTGAACATGCAGAATATTTTACATTATTTAGCCAAATTTATGACCCCCCCCCCAACAAAAAAAAAAAAAAAAAAAAAAAAAAAAATGATGATCTGTAAATTTTTTACACACTAAAATTGAAAATGTACACAGGTGTACATTGAGATACGTATATTCAAGACAGAGCTATTCTCCTTAACAGAGTCATGTAAAAAATAAACTTGATGACGAAGTCATTATAACACGATATGACTTTTCGTTCAAGTGCAAAAAGCACACGGGGATACAAAGGATGCTGATGGAGGTGCAATAATTTGTTAACCTAGCGACTCGTGTTCTATTCAAAAATATTCATTTAAAGCGTTTTCTGTGATATTTATCACATATTGAATGTAAATTTTTCGTGCAATGGATGAATCATGGACCCAACTTAACGTCATAATGCCGTTATAAAATGGTGTAAAGGGGGGAAGATCGACCATTTGGGACTTCAAATAGAGTTACACACGTATATCAAAAAGGAAAAAAAAAAAAGTTAATAAAAATAGATGTAAATATATATACATATATATATATAAAATAGTAAATTATTAAGTACACACGTGCGTTGGTAAATGGATGGAAAAAAAAAAAAAAAATGAGGGAACGGCTTCCCCACCACGGCAGAAGTTTCTTCCAGCTAGCCGCACTTGCCACCACCGCACCCCCCTTTCGCGGCATAGGATAAGCCAGACGACAGTGTGATGGACAGGTTCATAAACGATTCTGCATCTGTTGGATGAATACCAAGGCAATTGTCAAAGTCGCTCTTTTTGGCCTTTAGTTTCAAGGCTAGGGCCATTCCTTGTGTAACTTCACCTGCATTTGGACCAACATAATGAAATCCAACAACCCGATTATCCTCATTTTTTAAACAAACAAGTTTTGCCAGACAAATACTACTGACATCTGTATCGTATTCATCCTTTTGTGCTCGAATATGCTTCTCCCTATGGACTGCAGATATTTCTAAATTGTTAAATTCTTGAAGAAATATTTCTACATTTGATTTTCCAAATACTTCGTATGCTTTTTCTTCTGAATACCCACAGGCCCCATATTCAATAGGGGTATATATAGATGTAGGTACAAACGTATAGTCCATAACTTCTTCCGATTTTTTAAACAGTCTTCTAGCTAAAATTTCTCCTGCTTTAATAGCTACAGGTGCAAGTTCAGGTACATTTTCTACTACATCTCCCACAGCAAAAATATTTGGTACATCCGTACAGCTAACATCATTTGTTATAATTTTGTTTATATTTTTATTTACCTTGATGTTCATTTGTTCAAGATTTAGGTGTTCTATATCTCCTTTTCTTCCTGTTGCATACATCACACAATCGAACACATCGCTCGTTCCGTCACTGAAAAGGACCAAAATTTTCTCTCTTCTCTCGGGTGCTGATTCTACTGCTGTTTCTACTTTTTCCACTTTTTCCACATTTTGCGCACTTTCCGCACTTTCTACAACTTTTGACAATTTTGTTGGAAGTACCCCATACTTAAAAACAACCCCTTGTTCTTCCATGTAATTCTTTACCTTCTCTGCACATTGAGAATCAAATCCTCGTAAAACAATGGATCGAACAGATACAGTGACGTCGTAACCTAATGAATTCAGAAAACCTGCACATTCTAAGGCTACATATGATGCACCTACAACTAGTGTTTTTCCTGGTTCTGTCTTTAAAGAAAATATGTCATCTGAAGTTATGGACAATTCTTTCGCGCCTTGAACATCTTCAGGAATATAAGGTCTACAGCCTGTTGCAATAAGTATATATTTAGATGTAACGAATTCTTCTTTGGACATATCTCCTTTTAAATAATAAGATACAGTATTTTTATTTTTCAATTTGGCCAATCCATTAATATATTTGACTTTGGAAGATCTGAGTCCTGTCATATAGCTAAAATTTAAAGAACGTATATGAGACTGAACAGTGGTAACTAACTTCCCCCAATTGTGTCTTAAATTATTGTATGACCATCCATATTTATTAGAATCTAATTTAAATATACTACCCATATTTCCTGCATAATGCATTAATTTCTTTGGTACACATCCTACATTAACACAAGTCCCTCCAATTCCCCATTTGGTTCCTTTATTACTTGGTTTAACATAATCGAATAGAAGAACCTTAGCCCCATGTGCTGCTGCTTCTTTTGCTGATGCCATTCCTCCTGGCCCTCCTCCGATAACTACATAATCGTAATCATATTGAAAGTTACTGTTATTCTCATCAACATGTGTTGAATTCTTTATTTCGTTATTTGTCATTGTATTAACATGTTCAGACGGAAGATCATGTTCATAATTTTTTTTTGTATTTTTTTCGTTATTCATTGTCTGTTCAGAAATAGATAACTCAGGTGACCCGAGCCTGTGATGAGATTTACACAAACTTGCGTATTTTATTTGATTGTTTGAATGGGAAATGAACTTATGAAAAATCCTACTTTTTTGGATTACTTCTTCTTCTTGTCCTCCTTCTTCTCTTCTGCTATGAGCAAATGCTTCTACGCTAGTTATGAAACGTTTCTTTAAGATTTCAAGCTTCTTGAATCGACATATGGTAAGGATGCTGATACATGCCTTGTTCATAATTTCTTTATTTTTTTGGAACTTGTCCTTGTGTCCATTTACAAAAAAAAAAAAAAAAAAAAAAAAAAATCACGTGTACACAAGCTTTTTAAGCTTAAACTTAAAATTCACGTGACAGTAGTATAATGTTTTTTCTGGAGAAGGGAATGAGGAGGGTACCAAAAAACCTCCATGAATTTCAGAATACTCATACGAAGGTGGAGAAAGAACTTCGCAACAGGTTTGTATTAATATATATAGAAGCGGTCCAAAATGAGCAAAATTTCAGAACTTCTATTTATATTTTCTCTGCCTAGTACTACATACATGTCTCTCTTGATGGCATTTCTCATCATCTATTGCACGCATTTTTTTTCAAGTATCGCACTTGTGCACATTGTACATCGGGTTGAGCTCTTTGTTTAGCTTCACTTTGCTTTGCTATGCTGTATTTGCATTGTTTTGATATGTTTATTTGCTTTATTTTACTTATTTATTTATATATTTGTTGTTTACTTTAATATTTTATTTTTTCCAACTCTGAACTGCAAAATGATAACACAAAGGAGTGCACTTTTTTTTTTGAAAACTCAGCTGTAAGTTTTTTCTCGTATAAGAAATAACTGTTAGGGAATTTACATGAGCCCACGAAAAAAAGGAGAAAAAAAAAAAAAAAATTCTTCGAGCGTGTGAGAATGTTGAAGCACCTGAATATTTCAATATGCTAATATTTAAACATGAGCAATCACAATGGAGGTAGATAACAAATCAAGGCACACAAAACTGCACACTTTTTTATAGACCCCTAGGGAAAACGAAAAAAAAAAAATAAATAAATAAATCGCCAATTTTAATTTCATTCTTTTTTCAAATACATCATTTAAAATAATCAAGGAGGAGTAGGGAAGTATGAGGGGAAGGGAGAAACCAAAGGCGTAGTTAACATATATATACATACGTACATAGGTATGTAGGAAATAGTCCCCACTACTCATTTTATTTGTATTTTCCTATCGTTTCACAAAAATTGTTCAATCATTTCAGAATATTTTTTTCTAAATTGTCATTAACTAATACAACACCTCCATCACCCTTCCCCCGCACCATACTCTCATTTTTTCAAATGTGTCTCCTTCGTCCATGTGCCTTTTCTCAGAGAAGAAAAACCTGGTAAAAGGCATGTTACAAAAAAAAAAAAAAAAAAAAAAAAATTATAGCATGTATAAGGTTCGGCTATGCATGAAAGAAAATGAGAAATTTACCCCATTGTGTTTTATCATTTTGTGTTTTATTTTTGCGTTTTTCTGTGTGCTTTATTTTTTGCGTTTTTCTTTGTGCATTTTTTTTATTCGGTAAGCAAATGTCCACTACAAAAGAGAAACACTTCAAATGTGACAATGTAATATCTCAGATTTAAGTCTTCTTTAATTTCCTTTTGGAAAAATACATAAATAGACAAAAATTGTCAAAGCGTAAGATGTAAGAGTAAAGTCCTCGTATAAACTGTGTTTATAAAAAATATGTGCACATATTTTAAGAAAAAAAAAAAAAAAAAATGGCACATTGGAACTCTTTCCAAATCTGCAAAACAAAACACGTCTTCAATGTTATGAGATTTCAATTGAAGCTTTAAAAAATTCACCACAGGAGGAAGGAGGTAATAAAATCGCATTAAAATGCGCACGAAATAGAGTAAAACAAAAAATAAAAATAATAAGAGAAAACAGAACATAACAGGACAGAAAAGAACAAATGAAGACTCGTATCTCAAACACCGAGAAAGAAATTAATCGTGTTGCACCCTTGATATAGGTCAGAGAACATACACAGCAAACTTGTTATTCTTTTGTGATTGTTCTGCAACATTCTTCCTTTTGCCACGATTTTTTTTTAGTTCTATGTGGAAAGCAAGGCTTCTGATAAAATCGTTGTAACTCTACTCGAAGAATTTGCCATTCGGTCATCTTTGCCATTCGGTCATCTTTGCCATTCCGTCATTTGGCTATTCAGCCATTTGGCTTTTTTTTTTTTTTTTTTTTTTAACTCGTGACATAAATATATGCAAAAATAAAAAAAATAAAAAAACACCCATATTTGATGCTTAAAAGTGTTGTTAAGCATGATGTACATATATTTAATAGATGAACACATGTGTTGTAACCCTTATTTACATACATGCGAATTTAAACACATGTGTGTAATAAGAAAGGAGGATTGGGGTCTCCCGCCCCAAAAAAAAAAAAAAAAAAAAAAAGTAATATGAAATAGATAACTTATGCATAATGGAAAAGGTAAAAGAAAAAAAAAAAAAAAAAAAAAAAAAAAAAAAACACCTTTTATCATTCAAAATATTCAGAATGCATAGGTGCACACAAAAACAGGGTGTCTACAGACACGCATGAGCAATGTATGAGTATCTCGTTTCGTGTGCATGTTGATAAAACTGGATGCTTTGAAAAGACGGTGAAAATGAAAAAGACGAGAAAATGAAATGAAAAAATTATAAATTGTCACAGCAACAATAAAAAAAAAAAAAAAAAAAAAATTAAACGAATCAAACGATAAACCTCAAATATAGTTGCAAACGCAAAGATACTCAGGTTCATTAATATGAATGCACAAGGGGTGTTTGTAACATCCTTAATCGAGAGTGCATGTGATGAAGGGGGCGAGGAACGATGATGTGTTATTAATATTTTTTTTTTCCTTTTTTATTAATATTTTTTTTTCCCTTTTTAATTAATATATTTTTTTCCCTTTTTAATTAATATTTTTTTTTTCCCTTTTTAATTAATATTTTTTTTTTCCCTTTTTAATTAATATTTTTTTTTTCCCTTTTTAATTAATATATTTTTTTCCATTTTTAATTAATATTTTTTCCCCTTTTTATTCTTATTTGTTCTTATTTGTTCATATTTCTTATTATTATTTAATCTTATATATTTTTTTACTTTTTATTTTTCACTTTTCATTTTAAGTAATCGCGTGGAAATGCAAATATGGATACTTAAAAAATAAAAAGAAAAAAAAAAAAAAAAAAAAAAGGGGGGTGGGGGAAAGCGTGAAGCGTCGTGCAAATACATACATATATAAGGGTATATATATGTATGAATATAAAGTGGGTATGTTTTTTAAAAAAATAAAAAAAAAATTGAAAACACTACAAAATGAGGGGGTGGGGTGGGTAGAGCTACCAAACTAATTTATGCTCGTTCGTAAGGATTAGTAACGATTTTCTTGTATGATCCTCTTCCTCTATAAAATGGTCTAAAGCTTGGTTGTCTAAGTCTACAAAAAGTGAAGGGCATTTATTGTAACAATGAAATAGTATGAACGATAAGGAACCCCAATACATATGCTCTTAAAATATGTCTCAGTATATCTGCTCTATACACATTCACATATATATGAACATATACGTATATATATATATATATATATATATATATATATATATATATATATATATATATATATATATATATATGTTCACACTTTGGAAGGGCCAAAAATATATACAATCAACTTTATCACTAAATGTGTGGACAAACATAAAAATGGTTTTCTATCCTTAAATAATTTCCAATTTTTTTTTGTTCTTTTTTTTTTTTTTTTTTGTCATTTTAGATATGTGTATGTATATATACCTCCCTCTTGGGCCCAAACTTGGTTTCATTGATCGCCCCCTAAATGGACTAATTTTGGGTCGATTGAATCCTGGGATATTTCGTCTTTTACTGCAAACCTGTTGTGATTTGAAAGGAGAATAAAAAAATATTTTATACATTTTCTGGGCATATAATGGCATATATGTGCTGAGTCGTTTTCATCGCTTGCATCGTTTGTGTCGTTCGCTTCGAGTTCACCAAAAGACGTGGGCACAAGCTAAAAGGCCCAAAGTACCAGCTTAGTTCTACAGCCTCAGTTAACAACTGAGACATAGACTCAAATGGAAGAACGGCTGAATAAAAATATCTGAACATCCAGCGCATACCTTAATTTGCCTTTTCTTAAAAAAGGATTCAGAAAGGGATAAGGCAGTTCGTACGGAAGACGCATCGGCAAATTCGATGTATGCATATCTGAGTGGATGTAAAGGGGTTAAGATATATGTGCACACGTGTGTTGTATGAAAAGATGCAAAACTTGTCTGACATGTCGGTTCACAAGCGCATACACATAAGTACATATGCACATATATACACAAATAAAGCATGGTAAAAAAAAAAAAAAGAAAAAGAAAATTACGATAAATCTCTATTACCCCTTTGAATGCCCAGTATTCTTATTCACTAAAATAGTTACTCTATTTATAAGACCACATTCAGAAAAGAGAGATTGAAGTTCTTCTGGCTGGGTAGAATAGTCCACCTGAATATATCATAAGGGGGGAAAATGAAATCCAAAAAGTGATGCGAAATAGGATATAGTATAAATGCGAATGTGAAAAAAAAAAAAAAAAAAAAAAAAAAAAAAAGGTGAAAATAAAAAGACTGTGAATGGGATGATGGTGGTTATAAGAGGATAAGAAATGTAGTTAAACGAGCGTTCCAATTTTCACACTATTGGATATGTTCATAGGATAACATGAGATCCCTTTTTTTTTTTTTTTTTTTTTTTGACTCCTTTTTGATTTTTACATTTCCCACAAAAATGGATCGATTGTTTATTTCCTCCTGTTCCATCTCATGAGAATCGAGACCACCTGACTGGTTCATTTGCATCTCTGCGCCTTCGTTCATCATCTACACAAGAGGAAAGGATTGATATGCAAATAGGAAATTGAAAAAAAAAAAATAAAGAAAAAGGTGATTTCTGAGAATTGATAAAAGAACAAACAAAAAAACAGCAAATATGATGTGCAATCCATCTTCTTGTACATACAACACTCATCATTCGCTTGAAACAACATATCTATCATTGCAAAGCATAGATATTAGTGTGACGAATGACATAGGAAAAGAAAAAAGAAAAAAAACAAAAAAAAAAAACATAATTCAAAATGAAAAAAGATAAATGCAGAAAAATGAAGCCATCATATTATGTAATGGACGAGATAGAGAAAAGTAAAACTCGAAGATTCTAACCTTCAATTTCTGTAAATCGCTAAACTCCTTATCGATACTATTTATGTCGTCAACTGGGACCTTGAAATTTCCACCGTCATTTTTCCCCTTCTCGTGATTCACTTGATCTATATTCATTTGTTCCATTTTGTTTTGCCGTATTTTTGTTTCTTCGTTTGTTAGGCAATTTTTTCTGTATGTTTTTTTTGTTAGGCTATTTTTTCTATATATCTTCTTTCGTTCGTTTGTTTTTTTTTTTGACTTATTTTATAATCTTATCCTTTGGGAAAGTGTTTAAAACATGACAAATCGATGGGGGGGGTTTATATTAAAGTTACTTTGTGTTGTTGCTAGGAACACAGAGTTGCTGGAGATCGTGAAGAGTGCGCCTTCTTCTGTATGTTATATCTTTCTGGATATATATATATTACGTATATTTTATTTTGAAATGTACATATGGGTGTGTGTTTTCTTCATATGTACTTTTCTCCATGTGCATTTTCTTCATATGTACTTTTCTCCTATGTACTTCAAGCACTCTGTAGATATAATATGATCCACAAACTCGAATGTAGTTTTGAGAGATGGAAGTCTCTCCTTCATATATATAATTAAAAAAGTGTATGCGCAAAAAAAAAAAAAAAAAACCTTACTATGTAATACGAAATCTCTCGTATGTACTTGCCTTTGTATGTACATATTAAAACAGGAGGAGAAGCGTGTACGTAAACGTACGAAAATATGTACTTTAATATAATAAATATATACGCATACATGTATTAATTTAGGGGAAAATGAAAAAATGAAAAAATAAAAAAATGTAAAAATGAAAAAATGTAAAAATGAAAAAATGTAAAAATGAAAAAATGAAAAAATGAAAAAATGTAAAAATGAAAAAATGTAAAAATGAAAAAAACATAAAAAGTATATGTTACATGAGGATGAAGAGGCATTAAAATGAGGCTAACTGATTTTTCATTTTTCTTTTGCTTAAAACGAGGAAGAAATTTGAAATCCTACGGAGAAAAGAATGTGGGAAAAAAATAAAAAAAAAAAAAAAAAAAAAAAAAAAGAAAATAGTGGATACATATAATTTACTCCATATTATACAATAATGATATTCTCTTAAAAAAATAAAAATATTTCGTGCGCTTCATTTTTTGGTTTTACAAAAAACGCATATAGGAATAGGAGGTTGCAAATGTTCATATATTAAATACCAAAAAAGTATTCGAAAAAAAAAAAAATATACATGTGCATGTATATGTATATATATATATATATATATATGTACATTCATACATTCTCATGCCTTTATTTAAGGCATGTTTACACTGGCCATCGTTACAACTTGGCACAATTCGTGTATATCCACGAGGCCTTGGTTCCGCCTGAAAATTTCCGACATATTAGTTCATCCTTTGCATGTCGCTTTTGTACCTATGCCGATCGTTTCTATGTATATATATATGACTTGCTCTGCTATGGGAGGCCAATTATATGCATACCTACCACCCGTTTTATGAAACACGTTATTTTGCACTTGAGGGGGGGTGGTGAGGGGTATGCTTTTTTCTCCATCCTCAGCATTACGAGGAACCTGCAAAAGTGCCACCAAACATATGCACACTTTTTCCATTTTATATCTCACAAGAATAAGCTCATAAAAATACCTCTTGTTAATAGTGGACATAAATCTGTGTTATCCATTTGCACACATTCTCAACGGTGTGCGAAGTAATGAAATCGAACAATTTTTCCCCTGTGACATAATATATAATATATACAGATAGGTTACATAGGGGGGCACATGATCAGTCATATTTATACATGAATTAAGCGATTGTTAATAAGAGATCATTTGTGTATGTCCTTATTTATGTATCCACATGAAACACACAGAAACAGACGCGTCCACACAGGCACACACGAGGAATATACAGTTCATCTTATGACAGATAGAAAATTCATCCTACAATTATTGATTTTAAATGAATTTGAGTTGCACCTGGTAGGTTGTTCTTATATTCGCCTTCACATGTACATGTGCTTTGACAAATATGCTCCATTACTTTATAACACGTGGAAAAAATCACTTAAGGATGCCATTTTGAGTAGCACAAGGATCGTAAGTATTTTTTCCATGATGAAGTTGCAATAGTAGTTATTGTATAACCTCTGAATCCTTTTTCCTTTTATTTATTTTTTTTTAATTTTTATGGATAAATAAAGTGTAAGTAATTTATAGTTCGCTGCTTTGACGTGGCAGAAATGATTGAGAGAACACATAGAGGAGGAAAATACTCACAATTATAGTTAACTTTAATGTTATATGGCTTATGAGACTTTACGGAATGTCTAAATGGCCTATCATCATTTGCTGAATTTGGTAAACTACCATTTTGTTTTTCCTTTTAATTATGGCCCATGTGACGACGTGTATATATGTATATACATATATATGTGTATACATGACCGAGTGATGTTGTTTTTACCCACACAGAGTAGGATCATATTTGCATATACCCAGAAAAGTTTCAATTATGAGCAACTACATATTTTATGTGTCTGACACGTGGGTTAAAAAAAAAAAAAAAAAAAAAAGTTAAATGCATATAAAAGGGTTAGTTCAGTTGAAAGCAGGAACAAGCCGATGGTAGCGGTGGTTACTTATTCCATTACAACTTTCTATCTATCGTTTTAAAGGTTCCATTGTATGACCAAAAAATGGTGACATGCAAAGGGTATACACATAATAAACAGGTGAAGAAGTAATTCTAATTAGTATCCATAATCACACACAATTATGATTTTATGAAAAGAGTACAATGCCTGACCCCCAAGCAAGGTACCTTTTTTTTTTTTTTTTTTTTTTTTTTGCATATATGCTACAACGGATTTAGAATATTCCCACACAATATTTACAGGCACGATTGAACATACGTGGTAATCAAAGTTTATTCAAAAGGAGTATCTTTTATGATACATCTTGTGGTTACTCATCGTAGAAAATTTCACGATAACGATAAAGATAACATTTATTTTAGCTAAGTGCAAAAATGTACGAGTTGCCTGAACATATGAACAAAAAAAAAAAAAAAAAAAAAAAAAAATATAGTATTAATGTAGCAGACGAATACATGCATATAAGTAAAAAATGGAAGAGGAAAAACATAACAGAAAATGAGGTGGAAAAGGAAAGGGAAAATTAAATGGAAAACAAAATAACTCCACACACATAGTGGGGAGATTAAAGATATGCAAAAGTAATACATATTTTTGTTTTTCTTTTTTCGCCTTTTGATTTGAAAAATGCGATGGGTTATTATGTGTGACGCTCGAAAAAAATATCGCAGCAAACACTAAAAACTGCCAATTTTTATTTATATATTTATTTGCTTTATTTATTTATTTTATCACATTTTTTCGTTGTACATCTTGTGAATTATTTTTGAATTTTCCCCCTCTTTTTCAGACATGCGTTCTTAGGAAATTGCTAGGAGGGCATACTTTATGAGTACTTTTATATATGCATACGTTCGTATGTAAGTACATGTATATAAGTGTAGGCATGCAATCGTTCAGTCGTGTAACCGCGCGATCGTGCAATCGTGTGACCGCGCAATCGTGTAATAACGTAATTGTGTAATCGCATAATTGTGTAATCGCATAATTGTGTGATCGCATAATTGTGTGATTGCATAATTGTGTGATCACATAATTGTGTAATCGTGTATTTTTTTTTTTTTTGCCTCAAGAAGATGATATGTAAAACATTTGGAACCCCCCCCACCCCCCTGCGTCCTACAACACATCAATTAATTTGACCACACGTATGGGGAAAAGTGAAAGAGTGAAAAAACTTTAATAGTTATGTTAAAATAAATTCCCGTCCACGGTTGCAAGAAATAAGAATTTTGCGTGCAGCACTACCTCTAAACCATTCCCTATGCTCATAACATATTCTCGAACTTTCCCCACCCCTCCCACATTGGAAAAATTTCATCGATTCGCATTTAACTGTGTTCCATTTGACTTATTTTGTGGGGAACAGGAGGTCTACACATATGATAGTTTATTGTCAACTTGTCATGTGGATTTATTTACTCCAGGCGTACGATATCACATATATCATCAGCCCAAAATTAAAAAAAAAAAATAAATATACACATAATTTTATGAACCATGTACGCTCATGAGTATAACATTACAAGTGATGAAATACGTTTTTCTTTTTAAAGTCAACTGTGTTGGGAATTTATTATGACATGTGTTGTGTTATTGAATTTGCTGCTTAAAAATGCATATTAGTTTTGCCATTTGATTTTTTTACTTCTTGGCAACTTGTGTATTTATGTCCTTTTTTTTTTTTTTTTTTTTTTTTCGTTTTTTCACCATTTGAATTCAACTCTTTTGGATTCATATCAATTCCTAACTTGCTTTAATTGGGTTTACTTCATCCTAACCTATTTGCTGCTCTTTTTATTTATTTTATTTTATTTTTTTTTTTTTTTTTTTTTTTTCCTTTTTTTTTTTGTTTTTTTTTTTTTTTTTTTTTTTTTTTTTTTTTTTTTTTTTGTTTCTTTATTTTTCCTTTTCTCCATTTTTTTGTCGTCGCCTCAGTATAGTGAGGGAATTATTTTTTTAAGCCTTTACCATCAGAAGACGTTTACAAATGAGCGCCCTTTCCCTAACAGTTATTCCCCTAAGGTATTTTATTGTATATATGGGAAGGTATACATAAGATTCAGGAACATGCATACATAAGCTCTAGAACAGTACTTTCCTTTTCAAGATTTGCAATACAGCATCGTTTCGCAAGAAGTATACAAACACAGCACATGTGTGCGTAAAAAGTGTATCCATTTATGTATGTATTTGTGTATGTATGTACATAAAGCATACATACAACGTCGTACCGATTTTGCAAGTTGAGAGTAATTTGAATACATAATTAAGTTCGTCGCACGTATGTATGTATGAATATCAATATATATGCACAGGTTGCCTGTTTAAAAGTGATTCTAAGGGAGAATTTTTAAGCATAGAAATTATATGTAGGTGATTTTTCCCCCATTTTGCCTTTTGTTTTTTATTTTTCATTTCTTGTTGAATTTCCTTCCGGTTTTGTTGTCCTTTTACTTTTCCGCTCACTTTCCATTTTTTTTTTTTTTTTTTTCTCTATTTCCTTTCATTTTTTGTATCAAGAAAACCGTTTTCATTACACCTTTGTCAAGGTTGTTTCTTGTTTTCTCAGATAATTCATATGTATCTAACAAGGCTCAAAATTTTTGAATTCATTTTTTTCGTTTCAAGTATATTATGTTTAGTAAAGTGTTATTTTTACCATTTTTTTTTGTTTTGCACCGATTTACGATATAACAGTACATATTACCCCCCCTACATACAGCACTTTCTCATAGTAAAGAAAAAAAAAAAAAAAAAAAAAAACATCGGCATCCACCTCCGAATATATGAGCACTTCATAATATACACCCACCTCCGAGCTGCACTTAGTGTCTAATGACCACGAGCATGTTATATGATCCGAGCACATTCGCAATTATGTACTGCATAGAGAAATAATGAGTACACGTGACTTGGATGTACATTTGTGTGTGTGCATGTTTTACATAGACACAAGCTCCATTTAACACATGTATACATTAATATGTACACAAGAAAATATCCACGTATATATGTATATGCATATATGCACATGTATATACCCCCACGGAATTGTCGGCACATGACAGGACACGATGAAAACACCCGAATTTAGTCTAGATTCCTTAAAAAAAAACAGAAAGAAAAAGAAAAAAAAGTTGGGATATGACAAGCTAAGCAGTCACTACTTCTTGAAACTTCCGATATTCATCATCTTGATGATTGTATTTTCATTAAATGCGTTTATATATGTGTTAATAAGGTTTTTCATATTTATTTTTGAAAATATATCATTTTTCATAATAACCAAGTATACGGATTTTTGTAGATGCGTTAGAAAGAAAACAAATGATGGATGGAGAAGATGCATATATGTAGGGAAATGGAAAAAAACAATTCAAAAGAATAAGTATGAACAGAGAGAGAAAGAACAAAATGAGTTCCATGAGAAATATGAAAGCATATTCAAAATCGATCGATTGATGCGATCATGTAATAGTTATAAGGATTACATAAAATATGCATACCGAATGGATGAACTAACTGGAAAAACTGTGCATATAAACGAGAATGATGATTATATAAACATGTATGATGTAAATTTATTAAAAAAAACTACACAAAGGATAAGGAAGAATTTAAGAAACAATGATGTATTACGTCTTTTGGAAGATGTAAAAATTGCTACCTCTCCAACTATAAAAGCGATTTTTCAAGAAAAGTATTATTGTAAAACCTATTCAACACCACATATTATAGTTACAAATTTTATTACTCATGTTATGAGTGGATTGGATTTTATCGAAAGTTATGTGCAACAACAGAAAGAAAATAATTTCAATTATATCTATTCAGATGAATATTTATTAATTAAAAAGTTTTTTAAAGACATTTTTCGACAATGGGGGAATACTGCCTTGTTTCTTAGTGGAGGAGCTATTTTGGGCTTACATCACTTTGGTGTTTTGGAAGTTTTTTTAAAATCATCTATTAATATAAATTATTTTGAGGAATTTTCATTCTGTTCAAGAGAAAAAACTATGTACACTACTTGTGCTGTGAATAATACAGATTCTTATGTGAATCATCAAGAAGTGGATAAGAAAGAAAAACACGTTCAAGGAAAAAAGTTACAACATGTGGAAAATGTTAATAAAAGATATAACATAAAAAATAATGCAGGTCCTGCATCTGAAGGGAGATCCAATATGCAGCGAACCAAACAAGCAAAAGGAAAGATTGAGAAAGAGAAGGAAAAGACTTCCAATTTTTTTGTTCCTAAAGAGAAGACGAGTAAGATAGAGTTAATTAAAAATTTTTTTTTTAGTCCTAAGAAAAGTAAAGAACATTCGGGACATGCCCAAATGATGAATATATCAAAGGATGAAATGAAGACTTTGAGAAACTTTCCATCCGGGAAAGAGAAAACCAATGATTACTCCCTCAGTAGTAGCAGTTCCTCTCTGAGTGATCTTGATTTGGGCCCTTCTAGGTATGAACAAGTAGAAGCAGATCGAATCTGGAGCAAAGGTGTAATCGACAATGAAAGTTATAAAAAGGGCATTAACCATGTTAGGGGGAGTAGCGGCAGTAGTGGCAGTAGCGGCAGTAGTGACAGTAGCGGACACAGAAACAAAGGAAAAGGAACCATTCAAGAGGAACAGAATGAGGAGAGATGTAACCCCAGTTGGCAGAGATCCAACAATACACAGACGCATAAGCTGAATGATCGAAAAGGGAATGGTATGAGGAAAGTCAGTTATGATAGGAGAGGGGAAAATGGAGATGATAAAGTGAGTAGAAATCGTTTCACATTGAATCAGAAGAATAATAAACTTTTGTCAAAAAGTGGAAAAAATAATTTTGTCCCCAATTTTGAAGATAATATACTACCACAAATAATTTGTGGAACCTCAGCAGGAAGTATTATAGCAGCTTGGGTTTGTTCAAGAACAAACAAAGAATTGTTAGAAGAATTTAATATTGAATTTATTTACAATATTGTATCGTGTTTCTCTTCGGAAAATTGGATGTACTCATTTTTTAATATATATAAAAAAGGTAATTTTTATGATATAGACAAGATTGTAACATTAATTCATAATTTATATGGAGATGTAACATTTTTAGAAGCTTTTATAAAAACAAATTTAGTTTTAAATATTACTGTTACAAGAGCTGAATCAGGAAATAATAATTTCTCATGTGATGAAGATGGTCATATGGTTCTAAATTATATGAACTCTCCTAATGTATTGATTTACAGCGCTGTTTTGGCTAGCTGCTCATTCCCATACCTCTTACAACCATTCAAATTATTAGAAAAAAAATATAATAAGGAAAATGTGTACAGACTTATGTCCATTAAGGAGGTTAGTAATGCCAAACTTATTCTTAACAGCAATAGTGCTATTAATCAGAAGAGCAATTGGGGTAAGGCAGAAAAAGAGTCTACTAGACTGAGTGTTGTATGTGGATCTAGTGAACAAATCGAGCCTAACGAATCAAGCGAATTGTCCGAAAAGGAGACCAAATCAAATGCATCAGAAAAGTGGAATAACCATAAGGACAGACAGAATAAAGCAAAAGACAAATATCTTCGGATAGACAAAAAGGTGAATTCCACTGGAGTAACGACGGACATAAAAATGAAGAATGAAATGTATTATAAGGAAAATATTTCCCAAAAGGTTAAGACTCATCAACTTGGGCTACACAAATTGAAGCAAGAGGATGAAATAGCCACACGAGGCGAGAAAAAGGAAGAGTTTGAAAATATCTTAAAAGGGAAAAAGAAAAGCATAGATGTAGCTAGCGATTTTAGTTCTCTGATTTGTGCGAGCGATGCAGACAGTGTGGATGAGGTAGACAATGTGGATGAGGTAGACAGTGTGGATGAGGTAGACAATGTAGCTGAGGTAGACAATGTAGCTGAGGTAGACAATGTAGCTGAGGTAGACAATGTAGCTGAGGTAGACAATGTAGCTGAGGTAGACAATGTAGCTGAGGTAGACAATGTAGCTGAGGTAGACAATGTAGCTGAGGTAGACAATGTAGCTGAGGTAGACAATGTAGCTGAGGTAGACAATGTGAACTGCATTAGCCACGTCAAAAGGAAGAACCCAGACCAAATGCAACATGTTAGTGACCGTTCAGATAAAAAAGAAAAAAGTAAGGGGATAGCAACCCGAGAACATAACACTGAGAGAAGGAATTTCAAAAGTGGTACATATAAAGAGGGGAATTTGGATTACGATGGTTTAAGGAACAAAGGAAGCGAGTGTATCGATATGAATGAAAATAAAAATATAAATTTACTAGACGAGAAATATACAATTATAAACAGTGTACAGTTTAAGAACACATATTTCCATGATGGTTCTTTGAAGAGTGATATTCCTGCACACAATCTTAATCAAATTTTATCTGTCAAATATAAAATTGTTTCACAAGTGAATCCGCATGTGTTTCCTTTTACTGGAGTTAGGGTTCATGGTGAAGCTGGAAAACCCGTCAAATGGAGAGGAAATTCAGGGCATTGGAGAGCAGGTTTTTTAATGTCATCTATGGAAATATTATTTAAAGAAAATATGAGATACATTTTAAGACTCATGGCTTTGCTAGATTTATCTCCCACCATTAGAGGACTCAACGCAGGGTCGATTGCAATGCAGGTAAGGCAAATCGGGATCGATTGACATTCACGTGAACAAGCGAAGTCACCTTTGGAGGAAACTTTTCCACGTCGAGTGATACTTTGAGTATCATTTTGTGTAGCATATGCACGTGGAACGTGCGTGCAAAATGGAAGAACTGTACACAATTGTGCATTCCCCCATTTTCCTTTTTTTTTTTTTTTTTTTTTTTTTTTTTTTTCATCCGCGTATCATTTCAGAATTACAATGGAGATATAACACTGCACCCGAAACGTCTATACCTAAAGCACTTCAAACTAATAAGTGTGTCAAATTATGATGATGTAGAATGGTATATACAACAAGGGAGACAAATGACATTTCAGAAATTACCCTTAATTCTGAATAGAATGAAAATAGAAAAAAAATTGATCAAAATGAAGAAATCCTTTTTATCGTGAAAATTGTTATTTTCCGAATTGTTATTTTCCGAATCGCTTTTTTTTTAAAATAAATGAGAGAAAAAGAAATGTATATAATAAAATGTGCATTTATCTTTTACCTTTTTAGTCTGTCCATTCATTTCCTATTTTTCTTCCCTGCGTCCAATTTTGAGCCTCACATATGTGTTCACGTACGTACGTATGTACGTACGCATGTATGTATTCACATATATACTTAAACTTACACAGTAATGTGAGTGCGCTTCTCCATAATTAAAACCGTCTGCATTGAGTGATCAAGCTAGGGTGTGTGAGGATGAGGAAAATATTCAGTATGGTGCTATTTTCCATGATAATAATATTCTTCCGTTTTCCTCTTTCTTGTTCATTTTTTTTTTTTTTTTTTTGTCCAAATGAGTGAGACTTATAAGAATGTTTCTCTCAATTTTATGCCGTGTCGCTGTGCTAGATTTTGTTTCATTTACTTGCACATCTCGGCTCATTTTTGTGTACATTGTTCTACATTGTTAAGGATATATATATATATATATATATATATATATATATATGTACCTATCTTAGTGTAGTTTGAGCTAATTGTGATTTTACTGATTATGCTGTTGCACACGCTACGTCAGTTCCGTTTGCGTGAAAGCACTTATTCCCACATTTACTCGTAACCACATCTGCTGAGTACTTCCTCCTAATGGATAAGCCTATGCAGTTAAAACAGCTTCTTTCACCTGTTGGAAGCTGATCGAATTTTTTTCTCTCTTTTTTTTCTCTCCTTTTTTTCTCTCTTTTTTTTCTCTTTTTTTTTTCTCTCCTTTTTTTCTCTCTTTTTTTTTTCCCTTTTTTTTTCTCCGTTTTTTCTCCCCTTCTTCTCTTTTTTAGCCGCCCTCTACTTCTTCCTGTACCAACATGTTTCCCAGGTTCTACCTCTGTTTACCGATTTGTGTGCGTGAAAAAAAAAATACTCAACGCTCCTCTAGAATTTTAATTACCAAGGTTGTCTGTTTTAGAAGATTCTGACTTTCCGATTCTAGTTGCATACGTGCAATGGTAAGATTGAATATACACAAGGTGTAAATTCATGTAAATGTACACATTCATAAATTTACATATACTTATCTACACCATCTGCACAAACACATTTTCCCTTTTAAATCATGTCATTGTAAAGTGTTACAAAAAGAAATTTTTGGTAAGATAATGTGCTGATTGTATGGCATAAAAAAAAAAAAGTTTTTGAATTTTTCTTTTAAATGAAATTAGACATACACATCAGAGGAGTTTTGAAAAGGAGTGCCCAGATGATGAGACATATCAGATGCTTATAAATGTCGTAACATTCTGTATTAGACACACTCTTCTATCCATTGAAAATATTTTCAGTGTGTGTTGTTAAAAGTTTATTTAAAAAAAAAATAAAAATAATCTTACAAAAATTTGGCAGTAAAAATATGTTTGTTTACTTCCTTTTTAATAAAAGGGTTTAAAACAGATTAGGAATACTAAAACTTCTGAGGAAAAAAAAAAAAAAAAAAAAAAAAGGTAAGACAAAAGGGTGCAAAAGACAAAAACCTAAGTGATAAGAAAAAAATTAACTACACTCACACATGACTTTTATATATATTGACAAATATCATCTAGAGAAACCTTCAGAATATGGTTATCTTCTATTTGTACATAAGCATACTTCTGTTTTAATTTCTTCAATTTGACTGTTTGTTTATACAGAGATGTATTTTTTTTCGAGTTATAAATATTTCTATGTACCACTTTGCATTTACTCGTCTCATCACTTAAGGTGGTTTCCACATATTTGGATTTAATTTCGATAATGCAAAATGGTTCTTTCTTTTCACCTTTTATCATCCCATGATTATCACTATTATCACGTTTAACTGTTTTTATCAATTCTTTCAAAAATCGTTTCCAAAAGTTTTTACAATTTTGAATGTTCTCGCCTCTACATGCGTGTTCATCACTTTGGTTGCATTCTTCACTTTCGCTGCATTCTTCACTTTGATCATTTGCTTCACTTTCGTCACTTTCTTTCCTTTGTGTCATTTTTCTTTTCATCTTCCACGATAAAAAATCCTTTATTTTTTTCTTAACCATTTGTTTATAAATATTGATATATTTGTAATTTTTGAAAATCAACAACCCAAGAATGGTGCACCAACTGTTCTTATTCTTCCTCCTTTTTTTCTTGTATATTATGATCCCCTTTCTTCTGTAGAACTCATGTACCTTTAAATTTATTTTTACTATCAGTCCTTCGAACATATTATCATACTTTTCATAATTAGAAATCTCCTTCGGGCTGTGATCTCTGTATCTCATTTCATCACACCTCCTTTCCTTATCTTTTCTCCTCCCCCTTACTCCATCCTCGTGCTCTCTATTGTCGTCTTTGCTTCCAATCTTCACCCTTTCTCGTCCACCCATGCGATCACTTCTACTCTCGCTTCTTAGCCCGCTTCTATCACCACATCTACTCTCGCTTCTTAGCCCGCTTCTATCACCACATCTACTCTCGCTTCTTAGCCCGCTTCTATCACCACATCTACTCTCGCTTCTTAGCCCGCTTCTATCACCACATCTACTCTCGCTTCTTAACCCGTTTCTATCACCACATCTACTCTCGCTTCTTAGCCCGCTTCTATCACCACATCTACTCTCGCTTCTTAACCCGCTCCTATCACCACGTCTACTCTCGCTCCTTAACCCACTTCTACTCCTTGCATCCTCTGCTTCATGCTCCCTGATCCGCTGCAAGTTCTCCTTCATCTCTTCCTCTGCACCGACTCCAGTGAATCTAAAATCTCGAGAATGAAAGTTTTCATAAATTTTATCAAAATAATTCTTGTCACTGCACTCCTTGTAGTACTCATTTATGTACTTGTTGTAAATATCTTCGTTATATCCCATTTTGGATAAAATTTTTTTCCCGTAATCCTCAATTTCGATGTTATGTTCATCAAAATCTGTATACATATTCATTTCTTTTCTAAAAATGGATTCCTTTTCGATTTTTCTGAATTTATCTAGGAACATTTTTCTCTTATATGTTAGGTTTCCTTCCGTGATGTTATACTTGTGCATATCTTCACTTTTTTTTGGGTTCTTATAGAAATCGGCTACTAGTTCTGCTTCGTCATCTGTTTCTCCGTTGGATTTTTCCACATCCGCTTCTTCCACTTTTTCCACTTCTCCCACTTCACCCCTTTTCCTTTCTTTACTTTTCTGTCTATCCATTAAACATGTTAGCGATTCATTAGATGCACTTCCTTCGATCCCGATTGCATCTTTTTCTGACACCCCTGCAGCAATTTTATCTTCCACATTAGATATCGTTTTGCTAATGTGGGTAATTTCTAAGTCATGCTGGTTTTTAGCTGGTTGGGTTCTTTCCTTTGCTCTCCACTTTTGTGGAAAATTTAAATAAACAATGTTCTTATTTTGGATTCGATTTATTTTATTCTGCAAGTTGTGGATAAAGCGGGAGCTTGCTTGATCTATATATTTCTCAAATTCGTTACTTGGTTCAGTTATAATTTCTCCATTTCTTATACTCCTAATTTTATGTGCTTTTCTAACTAATGATACATCTTCTTCTTCTTTATTATCTTTTCTTTCAGAATTGTCACAACGCACATTTTCGAATATGTTTAATGTCTTTCTCTTCTTGTTGTTATTTTCACTGTCGCTTTTTTTAAGTTTGATGTTGCATTTGGGCTTACTCTCCTCCATCATCCGGCTGAGGAACCCCAAGATACTTCTCACCCTACACGAGTTGCGTAGTGTTACTTACTGTTTCTGTATGTTGCTGTGCTTGTACATCAGCTTGTTAAGGCAAAATTTTCAAACGGATTAAAATCTCCTTCGCACGATTGAGAATACTTCTAAGGGGTTGGGATTATATCTAGGTAAATTGAGAAAATATTCGTGTAAATGAGCCTCAACAAATTGATGGCATGTCCTTGAAAAGGAACCAATAAACAGTTTAGAAACAGCAAAAAATCAGCTTAGACAAAACCAAGAGTCAGCTTAGACAAAACCAAGAGTCAGCTTAGACAAAACCAAGAGTCAGCTTAGACAAAACCAAGAGTCAGCTTAGACAAAACCAAGAGTCAGCTTAGACAAAACCAATAATCAGCTTAGAAGTAACCAATAATCAGCTGAGGTGTACCCATACAAACCAGATGCCACACTGCACAAATGTCGAAGATATTCGCAGTGAATTTATGCGTAAGTGTTCATCGCCACTACCAACTTTCAATTAATAGCTGTTTTAAAAAAAAATAAAATAAAATAAAAATAAAAAAAATAAAGTAAATAAAATGAAAACGGATTAGTAAAAATACTATCGGGCTATTATGTACACATGGATTATGTGAAGAAGAAATCAGACTGTTAAAGATGGGACCTCAAGGAGATATCAAAAAAATCAATACTCCGCAAAAGAGTATTATTTTGTATCATGTCGAGGTGTTCTTTTTTTTTTTTTTTTTTTTTTCTTTATGTACAGTTACGACAAATATAAGAATGATTAATTAAAAGTAAATGGTTACATTAAGCGAAAAAAAAAAAAAAAAGGAGATTCACTATTCAGTTATTTTATGTAAAATTTAGGGAATAATTCGATAGTACATATTTTTTTTTCCTGAAAAACTTAAAAACATTTCATAAACAAATTTGTCATCTTTTTTTCTAGTGCATGATATGGCACATGAAATAGAACAAAATGACAAGGGCATGAAACAAAACTTTTCAAAAAAAGGAGGAGAGGAGGAATGTAATAAAAAAAAAAAAAGTAAATAAAAAATGCTGTTGTAGTGGCTTGTACCGAGTATCAGATAAGAGTCACTCCCAAGGCGTGTGTTGGTCATGAGCAAAGGTGGGAAAAAAAAAGAAAAAAAAAAAAAATTGTTAAAAAAGAGGTGTTAAAAATGAAGCAGCAAAAAAACTTCTCTGTGTCGCAGAACCATTTCAAAGATCTCATCTCAGTTTACCCGAGGGAGAAATTAACCTGCACAACTTTTTATATGTCACATTTGCTTGTGTCAGGGTTAGAGGGATAAGCTAAAAAAAATAGTTGCAAAAGGAGTGGGGGGAAAAATGCACATATGTATGATTATATGTATGCTTATATGTATGCTTATATGTATGCATATATATGTGCATATTTTTCATTTAACAGAAAACAGCGTCGAATAGGGCCAAATCAAAAGGCCGGTGAGGAAATCACTTAAAATCAATTTTTACGCAAGATTTTTTTTTTTTTTTTTTGAAGTGTGAACTTTTTCCATTTGCAAATAAGTAACCTGAAATGGTGGAAAAAAAAAAAAAAAAAAAAAAGTGGAAGAAACTTTGAATTGAACCACCTATGGGGTATGTGTGATACATTTTATTGTTAAGAACACAAGTTTCAAACCATAGAGATAATCTCAACAAAGTATTTCTGTAGGGACATGACACAAATGGAAGAGTATACATTAAGATGATGAAGGTGTTTATCTAACATGAGAATGTACGTATATTGTTGTATATTTTTTTTTTTTTTTTTTTTTTTTTTTTTTTTTGCGTATCACACTATGTACATGTGTCAATACATGTATGCTTACACGGAAGTATGAAAATATTTCCATGTATGATGAATTTTGTGTAGCCAATCATAGTTTTCTCTCCATATATAAAAACTAAGATATTTTGACAATGATAATAAAGGGATACTTAAAGCATAAGTACAGGAAAATCCATTTCTTTTATGATGTCCGAAAAAATAATAGAAGTTACAAATTCAGCACTGCTAAGTCCTGTGAGACAAAAAGGAATAGTAAAAATAAAAACGATATTAAAAACATTAAAAATGAGACAGATTTTAATAATTTTTATTTTCTATACAATAAGGAAAATGTAGCTGACTTGCTTCATGATTACTATGAATTACAAACTTGTAGTATCCTAAGGAAAAAATCTTCTCGTGAGGAGGTGATAGAGTGCTGCAAAATTTTCAGATATGTGACGAATATCGCTCCTATATTACACTTCTTGAATTCGAAAAATACTTCTGTTCATGGTGGTACAAATAAGAGAAGTTGTCGAGAAGGTCTAAACAGTAGCAACAAGAGAAGAAATGATATAGGAAGTGCAAATAACATTGAGGTGGATAATACAGATAACCATGAAAGGTATAAGAATAATAATGCTAGTACTGGTACCCGTGTGCAGAACCTGAACAGTCCAAACAACATCTATTACATTCACAATATCGAAAAGGTTAAGATAAAAAGAGAAGAACTCATACGAGAGTGCAAAAATAACCCATGCATGAACTTGTTCCTGAATAGCAATATGCACAAATTTGTTTATAAAGTGAAAAAGTGCGACATATGGAATTACAAAGAAAAGGTGATTAATAAAGAGTACATAAATTACTCTAAATTATTATTCCCTCTGACTTACATGAATGTAAGAAGAGCAAATATTGTTTCTGAACCTGAGTATTATTACATGGATTCAAATATCTTTTTCAATTATGTACATAAAAATAATAAGAAGACATTTGTAGATATATTGAAAAAAGTGAACTATAAGTTTCTAAATGGACAAGAAATTAAGAATGTATTACTCTTATTGACGGTTTTACATCACAATAATATTTCCTTATCGACAGATAAAAGTAATGTCGTGAAATGTGCACACAGTACAGAGATTATATATAAGAATGAGGAATATATGAATAAAAAAATATTTCAAGATATTTTTTCCACTATGTATAAATGCATTAATTCAAAGATTAACTCGATTTCCTTTCTCTACCTTTATGATTATCTTGTACTAATGTGCATTAATGAAGTCAAAAATAAAGATGCTTATGTGAATATTGTGAATAAGTTATCTCATTACATGAACTTGATTAACAAAATTAGCAATAACCTTAACAGGTCATGTGAAACGGAAGAAATGACCCTTGGAGATGCTTCGTACGAAATACCTGGTACATCTGCCATCGTGCAGGGGGAAGAAGGTAAAATAAGTTGTGATTCAATCCGGCATGGTGATTCAATCCGGCATGGTGATTCAATACAGCGTGGTGATACATTACAGCGTGGTGATACATTACAGCGTGGTGATACATTACAACATGGTGATGCAATCCTGCATGGTGATGCAATCCTGCATGGTGATACAATCCTGCATGGTGATACAATCCAACTGTGTGATGGAAGTGGAGGAGGCGGTAGAGGTGGCGATGGAAAATCGAGTTTCCATTTCAGCGATTACCCACTTGGTCTGAGAGGAGAAGAGAAGGACGGAGAAATGAGAGGCCAGGAAAAGCAAATTACGAGCAACAGATTAAACACCCGCAGTGGCATTCAGGTAGAAGGAAAAGAAGAAGAACAAGAACAAGAACAACAACAACAACAACTGAACGAAGATTGGAAACCTATGTGGGCAGAAAATGAAAGCAATAATTTTTACTTGAGGAAAGATCACTATGAGTACATAAAGAATAACCTATGGAGGATAAAAAATATTGTAATACATAAGATACTACTAGTATATATAATGAAATATGTATTTAGTCACATAGATAACAATATTTTATACGCTCACTCAGATTTGATCTGTGAAAATTTGGAATTAATACCCCATTATTTGATAACTAATTTTATATTCACCATCGGGACATGTAAGTATGTTGATGAATTCTGCATGTTCATGCTTGCAAAACATGTTCAGAATTATATTCATGTCTACACTCCAAATGAAATTACAATAATTGTAAATACATATGCTGACGCATCTTTAGAAGATGTTAGTTTCTATGAAACGATATGTGATCATATGAAATCGAATTTTGAGAAATTTTCTTCCATCGACATTATTAAAATAGTTCATGCGTTTTCAAAAGTACGGGTGCGCGATATTGAACTTTTAAAAATGTCTTATAAAAAAATAAATAATTATATAGAAGAAAGGGAAAATAAATACGATGCAACGTTTATTCAATCAAAAGGTCTAGACATACATGGAGGAAAGAAAAAGCAGAATATAAAAAATAAATATCAAAACAGTGATAATACAGACATGCCAAATGTGTCAACCAAGTGTACTAGTGATTTCTATAAGCTTCGCATGTCAAATGATAACAATACATTTGTACTAATGCAAGATAAATGGAAAACAAAAAAGAATAAATATATTATTAACAAGTATTTATGTGCATATGCTTTAATTGCAGCTGGGAAATTAGATTATGTGGATGAATTAAATAAGCTATTTATACACTTAAAAAATAGTATACAAAATGAAGGTATTGATATAAGAGGAGTATTATGGATGCCTATGGCAATCACCAGCTTGTTATGTTCAGAATGCATATTTCATTTTTTACCCATTTATGTAAATTTAATTTATAATGCTTTCAAAAAAACACAATCTCCTAAATTACTATCCCTATTAATACGGAGACACAGCATTTTACTTCACACAATCGAAACAGACATTATTCCAAAAAAATATATCAGTAAAAAAACCTTAAACAATTTGTTCTATATTTGTAAAACGAAAAAAGATAACTCAAAGGAAAAGATATTTGTTCCTGATAGCTCCACCTTTCATATTGAAGTATCCAACTCGTTGTTATCACTAGACATTCCACACAAAAAGGAGGTCAATATTTACCCTTTCACAATTGACATTTTTATTAACAGGTCAGGCGATTGCACGCAAAACGGTATGCACACAAATTTGCAAAACAAAACAAAAAGCAACGAACACAAAATGGAGGACCCATCCTGGCGTAAGAAGAACCCTACTCTCGATACAATGGAAAGTCAAAAGAAAATATGTATGTATGACGAGGATACAAGCTTTGAACATACATTTGAAACGAAGCAGGTTAAGAAGAAGTCCAAGAACAAGAACGAGGTGTACACATACGTGCCGTTTTCATAATATATATACCACCTTGCCTCCTAACGGTACTCTTATGACATCACATGAATATGTACATACGCTTTGCGCCCTTCTTCTACCTAGTATATGTAATAACTCACTTATTCTACATTACTTCTCGTCTTTTTGATTGACACATTTCTTTATATCGCAAAAGGGATACAATATATGCATTCTCCCTTCACATAAACGTTTAATTTTATCCTTAATTTTCATTTTAATTTTACTTTTATTTTTAGTTTTAATTTTATCCTTAATTTTCATTTTATTTTTAATTTTACCCTTAATTTTCATTTTCATTTTAATTTTAACTTTTTTCTTTTTTTTTTTGTTCTGAGACCCCGTGTGCGACCTGTGATGTTACTTTTAATTAACTAATCACTCCATATATTTCTTCTATAAAGGGGACCATTGTTTTTGTTATACCTTATTTAAGAAGTTTTTTATGTCAGCTAGCCTATATTGTAACTTAATTATTAAATGTCACAAACAGGGTGCAAAAAAAAAAAAAAAAAAAAAAAAAAAATGTACATATGTGCACATTTTAGCTAGCTTATGCATAACCGGTCTCTCTTACATGAACAATGCCTTGTATACAAATTAACCCTTACACACAGCTCTTAACTGGGAACACCAAATAACGGGAGAATCGTTAAAAACTTTGACTTCATTTTGAAGAACCTCATTTGATGAACTGATAAGTTTATCAAAACTGAGATATTCATTGTTCAAGTTATATTTCAACCCTTCCGTTTTAACATTGCACTTGGCTCCAATGGGTAAAATACCACAACCTTTTTCAAAAATTTGAGGATTTATATGTATAATATGACTTCCCTTCTTAAGTAAAAAGAGGAAATTATTTTCCCCAATTAAATATATACTACCACATAAAGAAACATTTTTGTATAAAGAAGAAATATTTGCACATGTGTGATCAAATCTATTTCCTGTTGCCCCTACAATTAATATTTTATCATTCTCCATAATGTATCCCCTTATCGTATCTATACATTTATCAAGGTCTGTGTTTTCCTGGTTTTCACATTTCTCAAATAAGACTGATTTGTTTTTATAGAACTTGTACACATGTTTATTTATGCTATCAAAATCACCACAAATTAAATCAGGTACTATTTTGGTCAGACATTTCACTGTATCTTCATTTTTTTTTATTCGCATTTTGAACAAATCAGAGATTGTATCTCTCCCATGTTGGTGCTCATGTTCAGACGACTTGTTATCTTTTATACCATTTTGCTCATTTGTGTATAATGTATAAAGAGATGTGTTATCCCCTTTCGCTTTGCCTTCCAATGAACAGGACTTATCACTTGTACTTTTTTCCTTAGCTAAAGATTGGCACATATTATACAGTATGTTTGCACCCCCATCGGCGCATATTAATATGTCTGACTTGGCAATAATTTTCTTTGAATTTTCACATAGTGCATTGTTTAAAACGATCGTGATTAATTTAGACTCTTTAATTGGTTCTCTTTTGCTTTTTGGTTGTGGCGAATCCTTTCCTAACTTTGTGCCATTCTTTGGTAAAATACATTTCATAAAATCAAGTTCATGCACAAAATAATCTCCCACTGCTGCACCCCTCATGCAGTTATAGTGAACAGAAGTTATGCCTTTTATAACAGCTCGTGAGTGATACCTTGTGATTCGTACCGAAGAAATTTTCCTGCCTTTCGTGACAGCGAATTTGAAGGGGTTCACATAAGAAACAAAATTCACCTTAACATTCGTATAACCCATTCGTGCTAACATTACTGTTCAGGTGGGCATTCACTTCAGTGTGTTCACGCTCAAATATCATCTCTTTATTTTTGTGCGAAATGGAAAATGTCATGGTATTCTCAACTTGTTCCCATATGACATTTGCAGCTAGAACGAATTTGTGAAAAAAGCATAAGAGTGATGAAAGAAAAAATAGTAAAGGAAGATAGTTCGAATTAGATCCATGCAAGGAAGTGGATATATACCTGATAAAACTTTTGCTTTTTTTTTTTTTTTTTTTTTTTTTTTTATAAAATCGTAAAAATTGTAAAATAATAAAAGGATTCAAAATAATGCAATGCTCTCCTCTCTTCTCCTTTTATTTTTTATTTATTTTTATTTTTTTAAACGATAACATGGCTCTTTCTATCATTTCCCCACAGCACCTTACCACCCCAACAAGTTTTGCAACTGAATAGTGCAAAGATATAAAGCATGTTGGGAAATTATTTTCTCAATATAGTGAACCCTTATAAATGTATATTTTCTTTTCAATTTCGACAATTGTGAAAAAGTTTATTTTTTCATTTGAAATATATATAATTTTTTTTTTTTTTTTTTTCTTTGGAAAGAATGTGGATAAACATTATTAATAATACATATGGAGCTTTGTGTACACACAGTTCTTATCCTAAAATTTAGGTAGTTGGATAAGAATATGGCTTATAAACGATTTATACCAGTGTTAAGTTTAAGACGAAAAAACGTTCATAGTGAAGTATCTTTTTATTATTATTATGTTTTTTTTTAAACATATTGATGTATGCAATTTCGGAAATTGCTAAAAATTTAGCATATCAAAAATGTACTCAGTAGAGACAGTTGTTATGTTATGTGATCGTGAAAATGTACATATACTTTTTTACTTCTTCCTTTTTTTTTTTTTTTCTTCTTTTTTTTTTCCTGTCTTTTGTGTTCACAAGTAGCTTCAAGCGTTGCTACGTTTAGAAGGAAGTAAAATTAAAAAGTTTCAACAAAAAGGAACCAGAGTGAAGCATCACAACATTGTGGGAACTTATCGAAATTGTTTCTTCTTCTTACGTCAAGTTCTCATTCTGTTGATCTACTCTCAGGAGTGCTTCAAACATACAACAGGACTTTGTCTTACACTTTCAGGAGGGCCATGTATATGTGGCATAAGCACATAAATGCAAGGTGAGGAAATGATAAATGAAAAAAAAAAACAAAAAAAAGAGAAAAGTAAGCTTGGAAACTTGCGTGTCCACAAAAATTGAGAGTGGCATATAGATGAAATTCCTGCTTTTCTTAGTTCATTCATTTTCCACACCAACTTGTGTGCAAAATTTCCAATCGAAACATTTTGTTTACAATATTTTCCTGCCTGATATGTTCATAAAATATCACACGTTTATGTTCATGCGATTAAAAAAAAAAAAAAAAAAAAAAAAAAAAAAAAAAAAAAAAAAAAAAAAAAAAAAAAAAAAACATTGCGCACGAAATAGCTAACTTGTTAATTTATTTACAGGTTAGCCAATATGGTAACTTTTTTTTTTTTTTTAAACTACCTTTTTTGGCTTGTTTTGTACCTTTTGATACAGACATGAATAAATGATACACTTTTTTTTTCTTTTTTTTCTCTCACAAACATACATCCTGTCCTGTTGTCTTTATTTTTCCTTTCCTTTTTCTTTTTTTGATATATTATTTTGGTACTCAGTGGTTTGTTTTAGTCTCACATATTCGCCTTTGCAATTCTTCCCATGTCCCAGGGTTAGGTGTGAACATTCACTACAGATGGTGTGCGAACACACAAATGAGTATACAAATATGGGTATAACATTATTTGTACTAGAACAGGAACATAAAATGAACAAATGTATCATGCATATGCCAAGTCCATCTATTCTTTTTTTCTCGTCCCACGTGTGTGCGCTCTTTTTGCCTGCATTGGAAAACGAAAGAAAAACTTCTTTTTAAATCAAAAGAGCAAAATAAAAGAAACAAAATATAGCAGAATGAAACACGATGAAACAAAATGAAACAAAATAAAAAGTATAAATACAAACATATGCATATTCACATAAACACACATACATGTATATGGAATTAAAGAAGCCGATGAAATAGAGAGGACAAGTAGAGAAAAATATAAATAGTTGACAGGAAAGAAAAAAAAAAAAAAAAAAAAAAAAAAAAGTACACGCAAAAGAGTAAAAAAAAAAAAAAAAAAAAAAAAAAAATTTATGGAAGAAGAATGCGTCCAAAAGTGTTTAAAAAAAAAAAAAAAAAAAAAAAAAAAAAAAAAAACTTCAAATAGGCATTGAAATTAGAGTTAAAATAAAATTTGCAAGTGTTGTTAGAACGTTTTATCATGAAAAACAAATTTTCTCGTTCAGTTCAGTGCGTGTTTTAACGAAAACTAGCTATGTCATTTTGTAACTCAATCCTTTTTTGTCATATTTCATCAATGCATATGTATTAATTGAATTAAAAAAAAGGCATTTTATGTATATTTGTACATTTGTTTAATTGTACTTTTGCAGAACCGCATGTTTGATCAATTGCGCTTTCGCTTAATTACACGTCCACTTGGTTTGTACATTCGCATATTCACTGTTCGGGCATTCAAAAAACAAAGTTTTTTATCATTTTTCCAGGCAAGGTAAAATTATTACCAACATATGGACAAAGTATATAAGATATTCATATATTCCCTTTTTTTGTTTTTCTATATATATATATATAACCATTGATGATTCCCAGTCCCCGCGTATTAAAGATAGTAATAACAATAGAAGCCCTTTTTCCTTTTCTTTAATATTTGATATGTGAACTTATTTATTTTTTTTTTTTTTTTTTTTCCTTCTTTATTACATTAACACAACGGAAAATAAAACAATACCTTTTTTTCTTCTTTTTTCTTCTTTTTTGTTCATTTTTCTTTTTTCTTTCTTTTTTACTACACCCTGTCACGTTTGTGTTCCTCTAGCACAAAGCGCACATTGATTGGACTTTTCTATGCTGTACATGTAAGATTCGCATGGAGAGTATGTACGCGAGTATTCGTTTATATATATATGTGCACGAGTGATTACGCACCTTTTGCAGATCTTTATACACGCACACATATATGTACATATGTATACACCTGAGTGATAAATAACAAAATAAAGCATATACGTAAACAACTTCTCCAATCGAATGGTTTCTGAATATTAAATGAGTGCATACATTTGGATGTTACGAATAAACATTCGAAGGGTAATATGTGCACCCATGCCTATGTAGATAAATGTTCAATCGAGGCATTAAAAATTTTCCTTCTCCTTTTGGTACACATCACCATTTTTGTTACTCCATATTGGATACTCATTTTTTTGTCGATAGTTTTTCTTCCATTTCGTGTGTACACATGAGCATATACAATTGAATAAATTGCATTTAAACAGTATACATTTGCACACCTTTCCCGTGCGTTGCTGAATTGCCAGTTCAGCAAAGTATCATTTTGTCCATATTTATTGTGGATTCATGTCCTTTTTGTTTAAGTAATGAATTGGAGTAATGCCAGATAAAGTTCTACACCATTTTCGTGCACATGTACACACATGAATGTATATAATATATATATATATATGTATATACATATGGGTATACACATGTGTATGTTTCTGCATAAGCACCGATAGATACAATTCAAGTTACCCATTTGGAGATTAAAAGAGGGCATTGCAAAAGTGTTCACGTTCATGTTAATGTATATTTCTTCTGGACGTGGCATATTTCGTAGCATAAAAGCACCAACATGAGTACGTCAGATTTAAATTTTTACATAAACAAACATAGAAAGGCATATGAAGAGAGACTAAAAAAGGAGCAGCAGAACTCGCAAGGGAAACCCAGGGGTGAAAAGACAGAAGGAGAGGAAAAAAAAGAAACGGAGCCAAAAAAGGTAGCAGAGGAGGAAGTGGAAAATGGAACAAAAAAGGCAGTAAAAAAGGAAATAGAAAATGAAATAGGAGATGATATCGTGCATGGAAATAAGGATACATATGAAAAGAAAGAAAAATCGGATAGCTTGCATGATACCCAAAGTGAAGAAACGAGAAACTCTATGAAAGACGAAAATCTGAATCAAGGTTAAGAAATTTTAGAAAAAAAAAAAAAAAAAAAAAAAAGTGATAATACAACCATTCTGCTGTAGTCGATAGTGTAAATGTGCCACGAATAGATCTTATTTATTGAATATTATTTCATTTTAATTTTGTTTAAATGACCACTCTATTGCATGAAATGCAACCATCATCCCCACAATCGTGGAGATGTACATTGTATTACGGTTCATTATGCACATGGAAAGTCCATAATGCCGTTTCTTCTATTTTTGTTTCTTCTATTTTTGTTTCTTCTATTTTTGCTTCTTCCATTTTTGCTTCTTCCATTTTTGCTTCTTCCATTTTTGCTTCTTCCATTTTTGCTTCTTCCATTTTTGCTTCTTCCACTTTTGCTTCTTCCATTTTTGCTTCTTCCACTTTTGCTTCTTCCATTTTTGCTTCTTCCACTTTTGCTTCTTCTATTTTTTCATTATTTATTTATTTTCACCCCCATGCAGTTGACTCAGACTACCTGCTTGCCCTGAAGTTAAATGAGGCCCTAAATGGACATGTGGAAGATTCCAAAGTACATGATGAAAACCATTTTGAATCCAGGAACGATTCAAGAAGGTCTGAAAATAAGGAATACATAGATGATGATGTTAGAAAGCCAGACAATTCTTATGTTGAATGTCTGCTGGGGGTAACTGAATACATGTCATTATGTGCAAATTACAACTTTGGAAATATGAATATAAATTCTAATTTTTATACTATAAATAATGGGAGGAATGGAACAAATGGAAGTTCAAATTATATAAATCATGAAGAGAGAAGTGAGTTGCTCAGGACGTACAACCTTAGAAGTAGAAATAATCGCATGATGAACAATACAAATAATAATAACAGGGATAATCGCGTCTCGTCTAACTTCAAGAATATGAACGATTTTTACAATATTACCATAAGTTCAGATGATGAGGAAAATATTAATAAAGTAAAAAATAACGAGATGAATAATTATGTCGCTCCCGATGATGATAAATTCAGAAATGGTAGCGATGTTTTTTATGTAGATAATCAAGATTTGTCTCTAACTCCAAGGCAGAATAAGATACCAAATGATGAGAATACACCGATGAGGCGGAGTAGTCTAACTAGAAAAAGCATGCAAAATGGAAAAAACAGGCAAGGTGGAAAAAACATGCAAGGTGGAAAAAGCAGGCAATGTGAACAAATCAGTACGGAACACACCAATAAAAAGGAAGAGATAATTATAGTTGATGATTTAATTCCAGAATTTATTTCTCATAATAGGGTTAATATATGTGACTCACGAGGGGGCATTGATACTGATTCGCATATGTCGACACACAAAGAAAAAGCAGAGGAGTCCACAATTACACACTATGCGAAGGAAAATTCCTTTCAAGTGTTAGAAGCACAGACTGATGAGGAACGATTACCTCAATATGAAAACAACATTCCGTGGCAAAAAGGGTTGAATCATACAGTGGAAAAATCATCCAGTAATTTTGGGAACACCTACAACAATAGTTTTGACCATTTTTGCAGTACTGATAATATTCAGCCCATTCAAAGGGGTGAAAAAAAGGCATCAAACGTGTCAAACGTGTCAGACGTGTCAAATGGAAAAAATGAAAAAAATGAAAAAAATGAATCACGCATATCAAACGAATCAAATGTATCGAACGTATCAAACGTGTCAAACGAATCAAATGCTGATGGTCGTTGTGGTAATGGTAACAACATAACAAGCAGCAAGCACTATTCTATTTATCCTCATGATGCAAGTACGCGTGATGGGCAGTATATGCAGGAACATGTAAATCCAAACGGAAAGGAAGATTCAAAAGAAAGGACAAAACACGATAGTGAATATGATGTGGATATATGCAATGAGCATGCAGAAAGAAGATCTTTTTTTTACAGTACTAGACATAGGAAAAATATGGAAGCAAAAGGAAAAAATAGAAAAAATATAATCGAAACTAAATATTATAATATACATATGGAGAACAATAATAATGTAATCCTCTTAGACAAAAATGATATTACTAGTGGTGCATCGTCTCCAAATAAGATAAGAATGAAAAAAGGAAAAAGAATTGCAGATAACATCGACTGTGATGTTAGTAGTAGTAAACGATCATCTGGTTTTATTACAGAGTTAGATGATGAGAATGCAGAAAATATTTCCAAAATGGGTTACTCCTTAAGGGTATCCAAAAAATATGCACAGAACGAAAAAGTGAAAAATTTGTACTGCGACAAAAATGTGAATTATCATGTAGAAAATGAACATAGTTATACCCTTACCAACAATATCAGTAACTTTGTAGAAGGGGATGAGGCATATAATAAGAACTATCATCCATTTATTGATTCATATAACAAAGACCGTTATATAAACAAAGTTAATCCGTATGATAACAGACGTGAAGACACAAAGCAAGGAACGATTGATCCATGCAAGAATTTATTTCACTCAGCAGGAGAAGCAGGAGAAGCAGGAGAAGCAGGAGAAGCAGGAGAAGCAGGAGAAGCAGGAGAAGCAGGAGAAGCAGGAGAAGCAGAAGCAGCAGAAGCAGTAGAAACAGAAGCAGCAGAAGCAGAAGCAGCAGAATGCATCCACGATTTGAGGATAAGTAAGCTGTCAGAAAGTCTTACCAGCTGTCAATTTAGTTCAAATGAGAGAGAAATAAAATCGACGGGTGACAGTGGAAAGAAAAATGGACACCATTGCACATCGAACACTGGGAACCAAGGTAAATCGGGCTCTTTTAATAATTATACTAAGGAGACCGGTTTTGATAATTCTAAAAATATGGATACTTCAGATGAGAGTAGTTTATATGAACGTACTTTATATGGACGTAGTTTATATGAACGTACCCCACATTATTACAGTTCATATGTGATGAATGGAAATACGCATGACAGTGACATTCGTAGAAGAGATGATCAATCGTGTAATAACCATCTCATGGTTGCATCATCGAAAGGCATTCTGGAAAATCAGCAAGAAGGTATTATTTTTAAGGAAGAAACTGCATGTCATGAAGAAAAATACAGAATGAATCAAGTCCAAATTGTTCAGCTCTATGATGTTAAGAATTGTCAAAAGGATGAAATGAATAATAGCAAATTTTGTAATGAAAATATATCTGAAGATAAGAATAAAAATGAAGAATATTCTAAAAATTTGACATATGAATGTACTTTGAATAATTTAAAAGGAATGAAACAAAATAAACCTTTTACTTATTGGAACAACAATCATTTGGATTACCAACTAAGAGACCATAAAATACCAACAGCAAATGTGTATGTCATTGGTGAAGATACTTCTTCTAGTCATGAGGTTTTGAGGAATAAACATAATGTCTACAATGATAACTTTATGAATTACTACAATGGGGAGGAAGCCATTCATAAGCATACACACGTAGATGAAAAAAAAGAAGAGAATAAAACATCTTCTGCATTGAAAGAAGCTCAGGAGGATTATGATGGAATACTACAAAGACGGTTCATAAATTCTTGTGCAAATAATATGGGTGTATATCATAATAACCATTTTCAAGACACTTGTAACAATGTAATGGACGATTCTACGTCTGTAATTGGGCACTTTGAGCATGGAGAAAACTCCAACGACGAGGATTTCAATGTGCAACAAGCTATCATTAACAGTTTAGTTGATTTGTAGATGTGACTGTGGCGAGGGAGGTTTTTTTTCACCATCCCTGAGATTGGGCACTCCGCTACTTCAGGGGAAAGGCCGCTCCTGCATCATATGCATCAGCACGTATACATATGTGCACATGCATATATATATATATATAGTACGCGTATTAGACATTTTTCCCACCCACACCCTTGTTTTCACGTTCGTTCCATTTTTAAGAATTAGTATTTAATTAGTGTTGTATATGCTTGCATGAAAATGTACTTATAACATCCCTCCCACATGCAAAAAGAACATTCATCAGCATTCACAACAAAAAATCTTTTACCAGCAAGTGAAGCAAATTTGGAATACTTAACACTTTTTTTTTTTTTTTTGCCATTTTGTATGTATAGTGTCAATGTGCATCATATTAGATAGAGATATGTCTCCATTTCTGTATCGTTTCTTCACAACTTTTGAGGCGGCTTTTTTTTTTTTTTTTTTAACTTGTTTTAATATGTACTAAATGCATGTGTCTTATTTTTTTTAAAAAGTAAAAAAAAAAAAAAAAAAAAAAAAAAAAAAAAAAAAATGAATTCCAAGAATGATAGAGAGGGAGACGGATAAGTTTCTTATAAATGATCACTTATGCATGAATGTGTGAAAAAAAAAAAAAAAAAAAAAAAAGGAACAAAATAAGTTAACAAATGGGAAGAAAATACAATGTATGTATGGGTTGATTTTTTTTTTTTTTTTTTTTTTGTGAGAAGATTTCCATCATATAAAATTTGGTATCATATTTCCTGTGAATGGGTAAGGGCAATTGTGATATATTTATATGTGTGTAAATCCAGACATTTCATAAAGTTGTAGTTATGTGATGAATTATAATGTAGTGTGAAGAAAATGTTCTATTCCCACATGTAACATTGCAAAAATAATACATATTTTTTATACGCGCGATGCATTAATGTGTGTCTGTTTCCTTACCCTCTGAAGAAAAAAATCCTTCCTCTGAATAATATTTGAGTATGTCACGACATGTGATATAGGGAGATGTTTTATCAAGAACCAGAGGTGTTTGTTCATATTTTGAGATGAGTATATTTTTAAAAGCAAAGAGAATTTCCATTTTCCGAAGAATTATATATCTTAGTATTTGTGCATGAATAGCATAAATAACATAAAGAATGATGTGTAAAATGAATAAGCCAATTAAAAAATAATTTGTGTTTGTCATCAGAACATGTATTCCTTTAAATAAGATTAGTACAATAATATTTATCCACGTGAAACTATTTATATTGTCTATTAACAAAATATTGTTCAGAATATTTTGACCAAATAACAATGTGTTCAGATTAATGGGTGCATAGCCATATTTGCACAGAAGGAAAAGGATATACACGCTAACTGAGTATCTGAGTTGGTTTTTATTTCCTTTTCTCCCTGAGCAGAACCAATAAAATAGTAAAACGTGTGTGTTACGTACATGTGTATGCATGGATGTATGGATGTATATTGGGGTCTATTTTTTTTTTTTTTTTTTACACAGTGGGACGCTTCATTCTGCAGTATCCGGCTATATCATGCCAGAGGAAGTGCAGAGAAATCGCTCGCAAACTTTATTATCACACACTTTCTCTCCACATCTGCTGCTGTACTCGATTTGAGGGACGTACCTCGGTTGAATCTCCTGTAGTAGTAGACATACCTGCAATTAAACAAGACACGCATAAAAAGAGAAGCATGCTTGACAAGAGAAAAAAAGTGGTGGAGGTTGAAGAGGAGGAGAGAGAAATAATGGAGGCGATAGTTTAGCTTGCGTATGTTGCGATCATAGTAGACATAATCATCATTATAAATATTTCCATGGAAAATAAAAAAAAATAAAATGAATTGTTTTAAGGAAAAATAGAAAGACAAATGACTTATGGTATTAAATATGGATCCGAAGAAAATGTCGAAAAAGGTCGATGTTTTTATGAGAAGAAGGAAATAAAGAACAAAATATGCCAAACAAGTATATATATAAATTTTATCAATTCTAAATATAAGTTCCCATTTTGTTGTAAATATATTATCTGGAATTTCTAAATTGACGTATCCTTTTGGTATATATATTTGATTATTTTTATTTTTAAAATTGTTTATATCTTTATTTATATAATTTATAGGAATTGATTCTTCTGGTAGTTGCATATTTGCATATTCAGACAAATCAAAAGTTTCTGGAAAGGTAAAAATTTCCTTATTTGTAATTATAGACTTGGTTGGAATGTCATGCATGTATACAAAATCATGATGACTTACACGTTTGTGATTGTTTAATAAAACTATAATGAAAAATATGGTGATTCCAATTTTCATAAAATAATCAAGTATAATAAGGAATATGAGACGTATATTTGTAAAATAGGAAAACACTAATTTATCATCCAAATAAATAAAATTGGAACTGTTGAATCGTTTAAATAAAAAATTACACATGGATCTCATGTGATCCCACATTTTAAAATGATATATCGGAATTTTTCTTTTATATTTAAGTTTGAAAATTAAATTTTTGTACTTTCTGAATTCACTTCTCATTTTTCTCCTCTCACTCCAGCTGAATTTAATTTGTCCTTTCTTATTAATCCATCGTTTTCTTTCTACAAATTTATGATTTTTTGTTTTTTGTTCTACTTTATTATGTATAAACTTCCCTATGTGCTCACTTTCCCCGTGATATTTTTTGTCGCAGATCCTGCTTGATGTTATTTCACAGATAGCAGCCTTCTTCTCCAGTAGCTTCTTTTTCTTATTATCCTGAAATTCTTCCTTAAAAACTTGCATAACTGTATTTTTTTTTTTTTTTTTTTTTTTTTTTTTTTTTTTTTTCTTCTTTTTTTTTTTTTTTTTTTTTTTTTTCTTTTTTTTTTTTTTTTTTTTTTTTTTTTTTTTTTTTTTTTTTTTTTTTTTTTTTTTTTTTTTCTCCTTCGTTTTATTGTTATTCTTGTCTTTTTCCATTGTTTTCATTTTTTCTAGCTTTTCCATTTTTTCCCTCTTTTTCTCCACCTTTGTAGCGGCATGATCCATCTCAGCTCTTCCCTCCACCGTTTCATTACTCATTTGCGCAATTCCCCTTTTTTGGCCTAAATCTCTTTCCTTTGTAATTTGAGCTTTAACATATTTCTCAAAAAATGTGGATTTTTCTTTTTGTTTGTTTTTCTTCATCTTCTTCATCTTCATCTTCTTCATTTTCTTCTTCTTCTTCTTCTTCTTTATCATCTTGATAAGGTTCCTTCCAGTTTTCTTTTTCTCCCCAGATTCTCCTTTCTTTTGCTTGCCACCTTTTTGGTAACCACTCGATTCGTCATCAAAATTGAACAAGTTGTACAAATGAAAGTCAAGATTGCTTTTGTTTTTTTTATATTTTTCCTTTTCCACAAGTCTGTATTCATTTAGTTTGTATGACCTGAATAGCAGAAACAACACGTTCTTCACAATTAGGGTTAGCATCACCTTGTGCTTCAGACAGAAGATGAATCTGCAAGATGGATAAACGAAAAGTGGGAGGGTATATACAGCAAACGTGGAGAGTACACATGGGATGAAAATGCACTTGGGATGAGTATGCACTTAAGGTGAGTATGCACTTTGGGTGAAAATGCACCCGGGGTGGGATCGTCGCGATGACGATTCCGTTAGACCCTCACGCCAACCTGTATATGAAAAAAGGGACATCAATGAGGAGGAACCCTACGATGAAATGAAACTTGGCAGTTATGTAAACATCTGTGTAGACGTCCTTAAATTTATGGTGATGCAATTTATTGGATTTATTATATTTTTTTATCTTCTGTTCATTTGATGAGAAAGATAGAATGGATGGTAGGTAAGATGAGGAAGACCCAGAATGGATAGAACAAATGTTGGAACTGTTGGAAGATACATATGGTGAGTTAGCATTGGAAAAAGTGAAGGAAGACGAGGTTGAAAAAGAGGAGGCTGCTAAAGAGGAGGCCGTAAAGGACGAAGTTGAAAAAGAGGAGGCTCCTAAAGACGAGGCTGAATTCTTCCTTGGGAGTAGTTCCCTTGACATGTCAGATGATGCATACGTTGATTGCTTCGAATTCATGGATACTACGTGTGGATTCATCATCCCTACTTTATTTGCATTTTCCCTAGAGAGGTCAAATTTGGATGCACCCTTTTTTTTCATATACCCAACCTTGGACTCATCTAAAAATGACACATTTGCAGGATGAATTCCACTACTACGTCTTGTACTAGATTCACTACTACGGCTTCTACTGTGACTATGTCTATTGGTGCTGAAACTTGACAAGGTATATCTACTATTTCTATCACTGTGCAGGTATTCATTCCTAGCAATTCTCGAATTCTTTGGATGCACAAAGTTATTCATCCTCTCCTCCGATTCGCACCTGTTATATGAATGAATTTGGCCAGCTTGATTTTTATGCTTCCCTTTGATATGTCCTTTTTTTTTCCTTCTGTCTTGTTCCATTCCATCTTTTACCCCAGGACAGCTATCTTCTATCGTTTCTCCTTCTACTTTTTTTTCCACTCCATTTTTTATCTTTGGACAGCCGTCTTCTATGCCTTCTCGTTCTTCTTCTTCATCTTCTTCATCTTCTTCTTCTTCATCTTCATCTTCTTCTTCTCCTTCATCTTCATCTTCTTCTCCATCTCTACTTGGGTAAAAACCCTGGTTCCTTGTTCTCTGCCTCGATTTGTTTCCCTTTCTATCATTTAGCTCTATGGATTGATCGTTGTATGAATATGACTTGTCTATATTTGTGTATATAGGAAAATAAAAACCAAAGAGGAAGATATCAACAAGCACAATTATAAGCATGAGAGAAATGTTTTGAAAGTTGTAAGAGCCTCTGACATGTGGTAATATTTTATAAATATTTGTCAAATGAGAGTACATGAAAATTAAATCAATTATGTCAAAAAGGTTGATTATATTTACATCTATACTTAGAATATTTTCTATTACTATTTTATTGTTTAAGATATTTTCTAATATATTTCTACTTCTTAGTGAGAATAGTAAATATATGAATGGGGTTAAATATATTAAATTGTATACTAATACATCATTTGATAGGTACATGAAAAAAAGACTTCTTGACTTATTTAAATTTTCCTCATTTTTTATGAAAAAACAATAAATACACATTTTTAAACCTAACGTGGTCATGTAAATCATCCATTGGATTGATATTTTTACTCCTGCATTATTTTCATCATAAAGACTTAGTACAATATATATACATAAAAATACATCTGCAATTAAAAACCCAAAATAAAAGTCACTACTTCTTGTACTTTTAAGTATGATATACAACAACGAGATCTGCTGAGTTATTAGCAAAAATACAGTAAACAGAACGTTTACTATTTCGTCCTTTTTGTTAATCCTCATTTTGTCTTATTCATAGGTTGGTTTGGGTTGGGATGGAAAAAAGAGAGTATTCATTGACACTTCTTCTCTGGAGGCTTCTTTTGAGTATGTTTCTGTGGACATTTTTTATTTTTATTTTATTTTTTTTTTTATGACACAATGTTGATCCTGCCGTTTTCTAACTACTTGCTAGTGGTTACTCACCTGACATACCCTTTTGCTAAATAACGAAATGTGCAAAAAAAAAAAAAGAAAAAAAAAAAAAAATGAAAACGTTATTTCCCACTGTTCTTAGCAGTAGCATGTCATTCCTTCTTCTGTGCTCAAAATTTTGTTCAAGAAAAATAGGAATATCTTGCTAAAATGGGAAGAATTAAAAGAGTTGTTGGGTATTAGTTCATTGAGTTTAAACATTTGAAGAATATGGACGCTTATGTTGATAAGCTGCTAACCACACAATCAAGTACTAAGTCAGTCATATAGTTAAACTTGCGGTTTGAAGAACTGCATGGCAGCATTAGGGAATGTCCATTAATTGGTTATCTATCATGCAATGTGCGTGGGAAAGCTAGTGGCCAAGGGTGCCAAATGTGCTAAACGTGGCAAATGTGCTAAACATGCAAAATATGTTAAACATTCGAAAAGTGTAAAAATGCATGAGTTGAAAAAAAGACAGTAAGATTTATTTCCCCTCAGAATTGCTACAAAGTCTGAAAGATGCCTAAAATTATATGCACAAACATGAGCAAAAAAAAAGGAAAAGAAAGTTTTATTTTTCCTTAAATTAAAATGGATTACGCTTTTGAAGCAATTTAATGAGGTAAGATTTTTTTGAATTAGCTTTTTATGGGTTTTTTTTATTTCTCCAAAAGTTCGCGTAAGAACATTTTTAGAAATTGCCGATATTCTTTTTCTTTTTTTTATAACTTGAGAAAAATGGAAAATATTCTGGTGCTGTTTGGAAATTTGGGAAGAGAGTTATTACACTAACTTTCATGTGTGAAGAAATTAGGCTTCATGAATTCTTTAAAATAATTTTTTTTTGTTTTTTTTTAATGCCTATTTTGCATTCCGTTTCGCCACATTTGTTAAATTTTCCAGCTAGTAATTTTTCATATTTCACGCATGCGTTAAACCAACAAGTAAACCCCTGTTTTTTTTTCATTTTTTTCCTTTTTTTTTTTCCGTTTGTTTCCTTTTTTTTTCCGTTTGTTTCCTTTTTTTTTCCGTTTGTTGCCTTTTTTTTTCCGTTTGTTTCCTTTTTTTTTCCGTTTGTTTCCTTTTTTTTTCCGTTTGTTTCCTTTTTTTTTCTGTTTGTTTCCTTTTTTTTTCCGTTTTTTTCCTTTTTTTTTTCCGTTTTTTTCCTTTTTTTTTCCGTTTGTTTCCTTTTTTTTTCCGTTTGTTTCCTTTTTTTTTCCGTTTGTTTCCTTTTTTTTTCCGTTTGTTTCCTTTTTTTTTCCGTTTGTTGCCTTTTTTTTTCTGTTTGTTTCCTTTTTTTTTCCGTTTGTTTCCTTTTTTTTTCCGTTTGTTTCCTTTTTTTTTTCCGTTTGTTTCCTTTTTTTTTCCGTTTGTTTCCTTTTTTTTTCGTGTTCACCTTTTCGTGCGTGTACGTATCGTTCTGTAGATACATAAAAGCATACAAACACCTTAAGCAAGGGAAATACACCTCCAAGAAATAAAAATAAGATTGTCCATCAATTTGCATACACCTCACAAAACTGCAGAATGTGAAAAGTTATTTTACGTGCTAACAATATTCGAATTAGACTTAAAAAAAAATAAAGAATTAAAAATAAAAAAAAAAGTGAAAATATTTTCGAAAAATATAGCGAAGTAAAATAAATGAACGTCGATCTTTTTGTTCTCCCGTTTTTGTTCCTCTGTTTTTGTTCCCCTGTTTTTGTTCTCCCGTTTTTGTTCCTCTGTTTTTGTTCCCCTGTTTTTCTTCCTTATTAACCTTTTTTTTTTTTTTTTTAATTCATATTTTGAAATATGAATGGTACGCACGCATATTTCATATTATTTGTCTCGTTCATTTTAAGGACATTTTTTTATTTAAATTACAATTTGGTTCTGCTCTACCCACACATATAATTACTCTCAGTGTATATACAACAAAGAGTATCATCACAGATTGCCGTATTTTACACGTGAGCATATAAACGTGTGTATGTAAATATATTCCATTGGGGAAATACAATCACTCTCTCTTTTTTTCATTTCACTGCATTTTTTTTTTTTTTTTTGGCACGAGTTATACTTATCACACACATCACAGTGACGTAGCATAACGGAGCCCAAAGAAGGCCAAAATGTATAATCACAGGTAGTAATTAAAAAGGAGAGGATAAAACAATAGGTAAATGCCCCCAAACGACACACAACTTTTTGGCATTCTATATTCCCCCACACACATACATATACATATATATATATATATATATATATATATATATATATATATACAAACGCACGAAAGACTTGCCTGAGGACAAATCATCTATCTAGCTAAATGAATACGAACCTAGCAATAAGAGAATCCAACTCTTCAAAGGAGAAGTCCCCCCTAGGTACGTGTAGTTTTTCTGAACTTGTCGAACTTTCCGATTACTTAATACCAAACAAGGATAATGAAATATCGTTGTTAACAAGTAAATCCGAGTTCCCTGTTCATAACGAAAATGACATGAACATGTCAGGTAAAAAAAAAAAGTGTTTGGAAAATTATGAACCAGCTAGCCAAAATGCACAATTTTGTGAAAAAAAAAAAAAAGAAATTGTGCAAAATGATAAAAATTGTGAAAGGGATAGCTATTTAGAACAAAAAGAACAAAATTTTAATAATTTTAGTAAAAAAATTAATGATGAAGAAGACAACAACATGGAAGAAACAAAAAAGACACTTAAAAAAAATTTAGACATACTGAAATTACATCAAAATGATCAAATGCATATTTTAAAGATAAATGAAAACTATTTGAATAACGAAAGAGGTTGTGTATCTCATGGAAATAATTCCCCTCAATGGGAAGGAAATTCACTAAACCGAAGTACACATGTAAATATTTCGCAGTTGAACGAACAAAATATGTTAACTCCAAATGATGAAAACATACGTAACATTTCAAGCAATTCTACAAATATAGATAGCTCAGAAAATTTTGGAGTAATAATGAAGAAGGCAAATAGTGCAGAGAAAGAATACGATTCTTATTCCTTATGCGCAAAATATGAACTAAGCATAAATAATAGTAGAAAGTGTGAATGCAACGAAAATTGTAAAAATGGTGCAGGAGTAAGTAGCGAAGTAAGAACAAATGTGGACACTTCATTTGAGCACGGGTCGAGCAAATTAAATTTTGCTGGGGGAAGTGCAATGAAAATGGAGAATTATGAAAAGGTGAAGGATGGAGAAGAAAGAGAAGTAGAGAAGGAAGTGGCAAGGGAAGCAGAGAAGTGTGAAGAGAATCAAAGCAATGCTGAACCATGCGATGAAGAACCTAGTGATGACAAACAAAGTGATGACGAACCTAGCGATGACGAACCTAGTGATGACAAACAAAGTGATGACGAACCTAGCGATGACAAACAAAGTGATGACGAACCTAGCGATGACAAACAAAGTGATGACGAACCTAGCGATGACGAACCTAGCGATGACGAACCTAGTGATGACGAACCTAGCGATGACGAACCTAGTGATGACGAACCTAGCGATGACGAACCTAGCGATGAAAAAAAAAGCACTGTTCATGTGGGGGGAAAAGAGTATGAACAGTTAAGGAAAAAGGAAAAATGTATCATGCATGATAACATAATGGAAGGAAAAAAAAAAATCATACCCATAAACTGGACAATTAAAAAAAAAAATATTCCTAATAAAGAATGTATGATTGCAGAAAAAAGCGAAGATAAGAGAAGAAATAAAAAAGATTGTACTACTTTTAAAGAAAGGAAAGAAGAAAATCCAATAAAAAATGAAGAGACGTCCAAGGAAAACACAAATAAGTATAAGGACAATTTAAATTTATTTAACAAAGTTTTAAAATATAAAGAACAGTTAAATAATTTTCATGAGAAAAATCAAGAAGAAGAGGAGGAGGAGGAAGAAACTTATTCAGGAAATGTAATTAAACAAGCAGATAATGCGTATCATGAAAAAAGTGTAAGGAATAACAATGTAGTTAAAATGAAACAAAGTGAAAATGAAAATTTGTGGAATAATAATTGTGCATATGCTCGATCGTGTGCAGGAGAATGCAATGATAATAAAATGCTTATCAAATCCAATAATAATACATACAGTTTACTCGGTATGGGTAGGAATACTGCATCTATGAGTATCCCTCTTGTGAGCGGTTACACGAAAAAAGAGGATGAGATAAAGGGATTATCTGATTTTCCAAATTTTCATAATTCTCTCGGTTCACAGTGTGATTGTTTAGACAATAATCATGGAATCTGTAGCTGTGATGACATTAACACTAAAGGAACTAGAAATTGCGAATTAAAGGAAAGAGGAAATCAAGTCAAATTGGAAAAATCATCGATCAAAAGGAATTTGAACCTACACAGCGTTTTACTTTTACAAAATGAAAAAGTACAAAATGTAGAGATGAAAATAAATGTAAAATTTAAAAATATTTATTTTGTAAAATATAAATGTGTTAAATGTGTGGTGACCAATAACTCTGGAGCAGTTGTTCATTCATTTACGTTTCGCAAAAATGTGTTAGATTTAGATAAACAAAATAATTTTTTTAAAATATATAATAAAAACAAAGAAAATGTTAATTTATTACTTTATAAAGATGTAAATGTTCTTTTGGAAGAAATGAAAAAAGTAGCATACACAGATGTTACATTTCAACTTAAGTTTGATGCTCAGGTCATTAATGGAAAGACAGAAATATCTCCATCATCGGTTAGAATAATGAAACTGATTTTTTTTTTTTTTTTTTTTTTTCCCCCACTATGATTATCATTTTAGTTCTTTTCTATATTTTTAAAATTTCCCCTATTTGAATGTTCATCTCTTTATTATGGTTCCTTTGTTTTGGGGCCTTTTCACCCCAACTGGGTCTATTTTTTTCTGCACGATGCATGAAATATTTACTGCCCATAAATGCTTGTATATGTGTGCGCGTGAGAGCGGTGTGTATACGTTTAGTTCCTAAGCTCTTACGCAGAATGAATATATATATATATATATATATATATATATGTGCATTCACACTGTTTCCTCAAATTCTCGTTTATTCGCTTTTCCAGTTTTACAGGTTAAGCTTTTATGGCATCGAGGAAGTGTTTCAGAAGTTGGTGGAACTGGACTCTAAGACATTGAAAAGTAATAGAAGCAGTAGAAGTAATAGAAGCAGTAGAAGCAATGGAAGCAATGGAATCAATAGAAGTAGTAGAAGCAATGGAAGCAATGGAAGCAATGGAATCAATAGAAGTAGTAGAAGCAATGGAATCAATGGAATCAATAGAAGTAGTAGAAGCAATGGAATCAATATAATCAATAGAAGCAATGAAAATTTAAATAAAAAAAAAGAGGTTACCCAATGTAGGGGTAGCGGAGGGAAGGTTACTAATCGAGTGTATATTAATCACATCGAAAGGAATAGAAAAGAGCTCGTTTACAAACGGGAAGATGGTACACAAGAGAAGACAAGACAAGGGAAGACTAAAGAGGAGAAGACTAAAGAGGAGAAGACTAAAGAGGAGAAGACTAAAGAGGAGAAGGCTAAAGAAGAGAAGGTTAACAAAGCCAAGGTTATCAAAGCCAAGGTTAGCGAGGCGAGGGCCAAACCCCATAACAAGGTTTCTAGAATCGCTTACGCAAATCCTAAGAAAAGGGAAGAAAAGGAAAAAAACTCTTACATAGGATTTACTATATTACATCTTAAGCACCTATTCCAGATGCAGGAAAAAGGAGGTGTTCATTTAAATATTTCAAATAATAACAATGAAGAATTGGATTTTGTAAAGAATTATAACAAGGAGGATCATACACACAACTTGCACAACAAAATGGGTGAAAGTATATATTCAAATAATTTAAGCTATGTAGAAAAAATTGATGTGCTTTTTAAAGTTTTATTCAGTTATAGTTTGAATGTATCTACACAGAAAATTTTCTTAGAATATCAATTTATGTCAATGGATGAGGAAGACGAGAAACAACAGCAGCTACAGGAGGAGACGGATGATGGCATAATGAAGAAAAGGGTTACCAAAAAACCAATTGTAAAAAACGTAGAATTTAAACATGCATTAGAAATACTAAAAAAGAGTAAGAATTCCAACCTTTGGGATATCAAAAATGAATTGGAAGAATGTCTAAAGAATTATTTTAAAAATTGTTCCCAATCCATCTATGATGAAATTACATTTTCCTTACTTGACAAACAGGAAAATAATGAACAGCCTAAAATTGGGAAGAGGAATAAAAATGATAATAGATGTGACAAAAAAAATGTGAAAAAAATGATTACATATGAAAGATTCCCCAATTTAAATTCTCCAATCGGTGCAGTTATTGATAATTCACTCATGAAAAAAGTAAATTCTTGCCAAATGTACACTTCTATGAGTGTAGAAGGAGGAAAAGTATTAAAAGATGAAAATAAAGTTTGCAATTGGTTCTACATAAATGAAGAAGAGATGGAACAATCTGTTCATAGAATTGCAAATGCCTGTTTGGACGATTCTCATGAAATATCGAAAAAATTAAAACCACATTTAATGAATTTATTAAAATGGCTAGACACAAGGAAAGAAAATGAAAAGAAAATAGAAAAGCTACAAAATATTATACTTAAATACACGAATGGAATGAATGATTACTTAGATTTCATTGAATTAAGTAATAATAATAAGGAATACAAAATCTATGAAGAAAATAAGAAACTAAAAGAATATATAAAGAACTGCAATAATTTTTTCATAGATACATTGATAAGGAACCATCAGGAAATACAAAAATTGAAGCATAGTAATAAGACTGTCAATATTTTATATAATAAGGAAAAAATGAATAATCTCAGAAGGAAAGTTTCAAAAAGGAGTTTTTTTCCAAATGGTTCTTATGATTCCTTAGATGAGGTAGAAAAGTTGGAACAGTTAAAAGATTTAGATGAATACAGAGGATTAAATGAGTTAGGTGATATAGATATGTTAGAAGAAGAAAATGATATTTTTGCAAACATAATTAATAGGCCTTCTTCCAGAAAAAGTTCTGTAACAAGTAAAGGAGAGAAAAAAGATTTACATTCTCATGGTCACACTGCCTGTCGTAACATAGGAAAGAAAAATAGACAATTCAGTGAGTACAATCTAGAAAGAAATCCAGCATCGTTGTTTTCTAAAAAGGAAAAAAATGTCTTAACCACATCTAATAAGATAACTCAAAAGGTATATGATGATAAAAAAGTAAAAATCCATGATAATTTGTATAGTAGGATGGAGTGGAAAAAGAAAGGGAGTCTACTCATGAGAGGATTTCCTGCAAGCAACTCGTTATCCAACAATGAATCTCGAAAATTGAATTCATTTAGTATGTTTAATGTGGAGAGTGCGAATATTCTTAATCTGCATAGGAACAATTCCAGAAACAATGTCAGAAGGAGCGATGGTGATTATTGCTCAAGGGTATGTGGAATAGAAAGCGAATTTTTTAATTCTTCCTATTTTGAAAATGAGAAGTTTCATAGTTGGTGTGCTGGACATTTGGATATGAATTCACGTGGTACATGCAGGCTAAAGGAACCGAATGGAAGAAACAACTTTTTTAAGGTTTATTCTAACCCAATAGGAGCAGAATCTAATGCATATGCATCTAAAAAGAAGGAATTAGTTAATACTAGCATGAGAAATAATTTTCAAAATATATTGAAATCTTCATGTGTGTACAAAGAAGATAGAAGAAACAAAGTTGCAGAAACGAAATCCAGCACATTAATACATAAATTGGTTAGAGACCAGGATCAAGATGTCAGCATGAGTAACCACGTGGAGATGAGTACTTCTTCTAATTGTACAAAATCTAGTAATAATGAAACAAAACAAGGAAAGCGCATATGTGTATTAAAAAAAACTGATAGTAATAAGACGATAATGAGTAATGATGGTTGTATAAATGAATCGTTTTATGTTAATAAGAGTATTCAGATGGGAGGGAAGGATACCAAAAATTGTGAAAAGTTGAGGAATGGATGGAACAAAGAACACACGATTATTACAGGAGGAGGCCTCTATAGAGAGAATCATCGTCAAACGGAAAAATCTTCAAACAGGGATTTTAACAGAACAAATAATTCCACAAAGTTAAAAACTGAAAAATGGGTTCAAGATAAGAGACCCACAGCTAGATGTAATAACAAAGGAGAAGTAAAAAATTTACACAGCAGGGATAAACAAAATGAAAATAAGTCTAGGGAGAAATTTCTTGGAAAAGCAAAAAAAAACAATTACGACACAAGTGAGATACTAAAGAAGGAATATTTTGTAAATTCAGAAATTGGGGAAAGGAAAAATGAACGTAATGTCCCAAATTTGCAGAATCTAAGAAAAGGAAAAAACGCGAATATCACCCAGATAGCAAATAAAAAAAAAAATCCAAACGATCATGACATCAGTATGTTAAAGTTATCATATACAGGTATGAATGAAAATATCACCTATGGTATGAATTATAAGCGTGAAAAATCTGGGCGTGTCATGTGTAATGCTCCTATCACTGGAGGGGAAAGTTTAAAATGTGAAGAAGTGGTTAGAAGTGAAGAAGTGGTTAGAAGTGAAGAAGTGGTTAGAAGTGAAGAAGTGGTTAGAAGTGAAGAAGTGGTTAGAAGTGAAGAAGGGGTTAGAAGTGAAGAAGGGGTTAGAAGTGAAGAAGGGGTTAGAAGTGAAGAAGGGGTTAGAAGTGCAGAACAGATTGGTCGTCTAGAGGGGATAGACAATATTAACTATAAAAAGAGATACATCGAAAAGGCAATATTTTCATATGATGATAATATTTCCACAAGGAAGGAAAAACCGAGTGAAGCAGGAAAAATATGCACAATTAGAGGTTCTGGTGGTAAGATTCTAACGCGATTGGGAGAAACGAATGATTTTGCCAAAGTGTTAAATTTCAGTAATATGAAAAAAGACAATAGGGATACCAATACCATCAAGGCCATTAAGCAAATCATTGATGATAACATTGTACAAAAAAATAATTTTCATTTGAACAGTGTACGAAAAAATAATTTTCTCAAAAGTTTAGGTGATAACAACAATGTAAGCTCGACTATTTACCTTAACGGAGAAGACAGAGCGGACGGAGGAGAAAAAGAAGAAGAAGAAAAAAAAAAAAAAAAAACACACAGTGAAAATGTGACCAATAGGAAGACTGCTGTTAAGGTTGACAAGAGACTTGCACAAAATTCAAAGGAGGCTTACATTTTAGACATTATAAATAAAAACTTGAATAGATCCTTCAATCAGTTAGATAAAATAAAAAAGAAAATGAAAGAACACTTGGTTGTTTAATCGTTTCTATAAATATGAATTAGTGGTGTCATGCCATATATCACAAATTCGATGTTCTGTAGTGTTGATCTCCACCCCATTGCGTGTGCATGTGTTATTATACATGTTAGGAGTGGCCATATGGTCTGTCCTCCCCGTGTATTTATATTATACTTTATTTTTTTTTGAGGCTAGTTCTTAGAACACAGTGGGAAAAGCTCCTCAAGTTCGACTATGTGTGTTTGATTCTACAACTGTGCGTGCAAAAACATAACACCTAATGCATGTACATATGGCAATATATGTATGCATGTGCAACAGGGGACAAATTGGGTTCGCTTCTTGGAGGATAATCACCTCAACTTGGGAAAATTCACCCCGATTCTTTCAACCATCCATGTGATCCATTTTGTCGACCGTGTTTTATCACCTCTCTCTATTGCTACTATTTTTCGTTAATAAAATACAAAAAAAAAAAAGAGAAGAATATCAAGTAATGTAACCGTCATGAGGAAAGAAAAAAAAAAAAAAAAAAAAAAAAAGGTGCTTATATAAGAAAAATTTCATTCGTGCGCTGGATGATCCCTGTTACATTTGTAAACAAAATACTTTTTGCTAATTTTCTTATACAAAAAAATAGGTTTGTAAATTTTTTTTTTTTTTTTTTTCAACGTGGCACCGCGAATAGATTGAGGAGTGCTATTTTATGTATGCTAACTAGAAAGTAAAAATGAAAAATTAGAAAAAATGTAAAAAAAAAAAAAAACACAAAAAAAAAAAAACAAAAAAAAAAAAAAAAAAAAAAAAAAAAAAAAAAAAAAAAAAAAAAAAAAAAAAAAAAAAAAAAAAAAAAAAAAAAAAAAAAAAAAAAAAAAGAGGCCAAAACAAGTATATATAAAAGAGCAGAAAATCGTAGAGAGATAGAGAAGGAATTTTGAAAAATTGACATCCATGTTTTTTTGTACGACCCTTGAATCTGAATAAGTATTTAAAGAAGAGAGAAGATATTTTTGGTGTGGGGCGGGGTTGTTGGAGGACACCTGGTTCAATTTCTTTTTTTTTTTTTTTTTAGAACCTAATATATATATATCAAATATTATACCATAAGAGAATGAATTAATGAATGTACATATCAAGTAAACGACTTTGTAAAATAACTTCATGTAAATATATCATGTGTTGATTGTGAAAAGTAGTGACACACGGGTCCAGGTTCTCCCCATCTTCATGTTTTCCGCCTTTTTTTTTTTTTTTTTTTTTTTTTTTGCTACTGTCCACTTGAAGAATGAACAAGAGAAAAATAAAGAAAAAAAGAAAGAAAAGAAACACATATATATATATATATATATAAAAGAAGCAATAATATAAAGTAAAGAGTGTAAAGCAAGGGAAACCCTATATTAATCGCTACCAAGGAGATAGCGAGGAACTCACGAGGAAAGGCTCTCTATAAGTTAAAGCATACAATTGTCATCCTCTCAATTGAATTGATTGAAATCAAAAGATTTTCAGCGTTGTAGATATAAATCGAGATTTTCTCGCTGTGTTTGGTAAGTTAGTAAAGCCTGGGAAAGTTAGAGAGGAAACCCATCTTAGTTATCCTGATCATTTCCACCTCATTAGATCATACCTATTTGCAATACCCTTACCCCACCACTCTACTGTTATACTACTTCATCACTGCACCTCCCGAGAAAAATGTCGCAATTTCTAATCGAACAAATAAGATACATGCATGAGGAAATTGAGATGATGGAAAAATCCATCGCGGAACTTATTGAAGAGAAGGTGAAATATAAAAAAAAGAACATTTTGTATGACTATTCTATTAACTATCTGGTAGAAAAAATTCAGACAAAATCCAAGTTGCTGTTACAATATTATAATGATGAAGACAATTTGAAAAAGGAAGAAATGCAGTTCATTTCAGGAAAAGCAAAAGATCAGAAGGGTGATGTGTGGAAAAATTATTATGAACGTGTTAAATATATAAGAGATTATCACAAAAAAACAAATATAAAAAAAATAGAAATAAGAAATTATAAGTCTTATAAAAATGAAGCTTTAAAAAATAATAAGTTAAAGGAATGTTTCTCCCCTTTGGAAAAAAAAGGTAAATATGTGGATATGCACAAACTTTATGACGATTTTATAAATATAAAAAAAATTAAACAATTCAGAATAAATGCCTTTAAGAAGAAACAAATAGTCAGTGAAAAAAAGAAAAAGAAAAATGCTGAAGAAGTTGAATTCAAGGAAATAGATTTGGTGACATATCTTCATAACTTCACTCGGTTTTATTACATCCCAAGATATTGTAAATACAAAAATATAGAATATAAAAATTATTTAGAAAATGTCCTATCCTATTTAATGAATTTTTTTTCCAAAATTAATGTTCTTGTTGATTGTCAAAGAACATACACACAATATGAAAAAAGTTTTGAGGTCAAGTTTAGAGATAAAGAAATCAACAATTGGGAAAAGTATACCTACGATTTGGACCTTTATTGTAACATTAATGATAAGTTATATGCATCAGAGGGAACTTACAATTCTTATAGAAAAAGTAAAAACTACAATGAGGATTTGAAAAAGTATATGCAGAAAGAATACACAGTGGAACAGTTACAAGACATAAAAAAAAACATTGAAAAAGAGGATAAAGAAATGGCCAAATGTGAATACCTTATCGAACTTTATAAAAATCTGTTAAATAAGGTTTTTCAAAAAACAATACAAAATATACAAAGAAAGCAGGCATTTACTGTGGATGAACTGCAGAAGAGGAAAAAAGGAGAAAACAAAAATGATCATTTGTTGAGCTTACAGGATCGTACAGGGTTGTATGATGAAATTGGACCAAATGCAAGAATTGGAGAGGACACAATCGGGACAAGCGAAATTGGACTAGACGTAGTGAGAAGTATAAACAATTTTAATCATTTTTATAACTCTCACATGGCATATGCTTCATCAGATGATGACTCATCCACGGACATGTCATCCACAGGTAGAATGGATGATGATCATCAGCATGGAGGAAATAAAAGAAAAGAAAATCAAGATGAAAACGAAGATGAAGATGATGAAGATGAAAAGACAATTTATAATCCCCTAAATTTACCATTAGGTTATGATAATAAGCCAATACCTTATTGGTTATACAAATTACATGGTTTGTCAAAAGAATACACTTGTGAAATATGTGGAAATTATTCTTATTTTGGTAGAACTATGTTTGAAAAGCATTTTTATGAGTGGAGGCATTCTTTTGGGATGAAGTGTTTAAACATACCTAACACTCTGCACTTTAAGGAAATTACAAAAATTGAAGATGCTCTCAATTTGTATGAGAAACTGAAGAAGCAAACGCAGAAGAATATCTTCAAACCTGATCAGGAGGTCGAGTGTGAGGACTCCAAAGGGAATGTCATGAATATGAAGGCCTACGATGATTTGAAGAGGCAGGGCTTGCTCTAGCGAAAATAGCTGGTAAGCAACATTGCGTCTAATTTGGATCATTCACCTCCCCACTCTCACGAGGTTGTAGTTCCGTTGTTCCTGCATCCAAATGTTTGTGTACATTCCTGTGTATATATGTTTTCTTTCATTAGAACTTATCTGTACCACATACGTATTCACGTGCACAAAACAAGATCAGGATGTTTTGCTTTTCTTCTTCGTTTTGGCAAAACCTTCCCCGTGTTTTCCATCCCCTTCACGTTTTTTTACACCTTTTTAGTAGTTAAAAAAAAAAAATAAAATATATTTGAAGTTAACTTTTGCTATTCATTCATTTTTAATCAAACAAGTTCGTGTTTTTTACTAACCCCGTCGATATTCCCAATTCAATTTGTCAACTCATGGAACACCGTTTCTGTATTTGTGGATAAAGCTCGGACACGCTATAAGCAAAATTTACTTTATTCTCCTTCTTCATGTCTTTCCACATTTTTGCGTATGTACATTAAGCGATCAGAATGTTAGCTTTTTTTTTTTTTTTTTTTTTTTTTTTGAGCACTCCCCCACGTTAAAATGGAGATCTGTTTTTTTCTTAACATATATATATGTATATATAAAGGTGTGTTTAGTTTAAGGAGAGGCTGTCTAAGTTTTTAACGTTGAAATTCCAACCATTGTGCTACAGATATTCCTGCATTAATTTTCACTGTACTGCAATCTTTGTACTACAATTCGATACATTTCACTCCCTACGCAGGGACGTTTGTTTACACATTTGCCTGCAAACGAGCGTATTTTTAAAAAAACACGCTAATTTGCCTGAACACGGTCATACTTTTTCCAAAAAATAAAATAAAAAAAATTGCCCTGTTAATATAGTACACCTCTTTTTTTAACGAAATAAAAGAAGAAAAATTTTAAGGAAATCTGCCAATTGAATAAGTAAAAGGAGGGAGAGACCCACGTGAAGTCATCTCTTAAAAGAACTGTCTGAGAAAAAAAAAAAAAAAAAAATGGGTAGGTCAGTTCGATGTTGCTTCGTTTGTGGATGTACGAATTGCACATCCATTTCACAAAACTGCCACTATATTTATAAATTTATCCCATTTATACAATTCCTATGAAGCCAACAACACAAACCTGAAGTTATTGAAGATAAAAAGTTCCATTGCCATAAGTAGGAGACTACACACAAGTGTGCAGGCATTCATCACTTTTTTTTTTTTTTTTTTTTTTTTCCATTCCCTATATTATATGTCCACTTTCCGCAAACACCGTCAGTGTCCTCTTTCCCATTCCCCTTTTGTCTCATTTTTGCTCTGAAAGATGAAACAAATTCCCCTATTCTGATTGATAAAAATGAAATGGAGAAAATACCCAAATTCAAGGAACACAAAAGGGTATTTATTTAAGAAATGATTTTCTTTTCTCTAGGGATGAGGGAATTTTTCTCCACCCCCTGGTAGAAATGTTTCCTATATTTCTCTGCACACTTCTTTTCATTTTTGTTGCATTTATTTATCACTATAGAGGAAATACAAAACCCGCGTTAAATGGGACAAAGGAGAGGCTGAACAGCTCATCCATGGAATAAATGTTTAAAAAGAAGAAAAAAAAAAAAAAAAAAAAAAACGTAAAAAAATGCCCTAAAAAAACACCGTAACAGTAAAAATAATGCTGTTAAGAAAAGGAGACCTTTTTAATGATCAGCAACAATAGATCCCTCCCCTCCCCCTTCGCGACTGTGCCTATGTTTGCATAACCGACCCACTTTCTCTCGATCTCTCATTTTTCTGTTCTGTCATTGAAATTTGCAGAATTACGGAATATCCAACTGGTGCAAAATTATGCAAGCCTATAAATTTTCTGAAAACAGGTTTTTCAAAATAGAAAAAAAAAAAAAAAAAATAAGACATGAAGTAGAGAAAAATTGTACAACATTCAGAAGTATTTCATGAGATTGACTCTATAGAATTATATATAAAACTTATTTTTGTGTTTTATGCATCCGAGACTAATATAAATTATTTTTTTTTTTTTTTCCCCCCCCAATCCTAGAACGAATGTAAGTTTAAAAGATAAGTACAGGAACTTCAAAAAGGTTTTCATCATAGAGAAGGAATAAGTGAGTATGAAGTGGCCTTGACATAAACCTTAAAGTCGATACATTATCGTGTATGCATCATAGCTGTTATGATATTTTTATTTCACCCCCTCCCTGTGAGACCATCATAATGAACTTTTTTGTCTTCACACATGCATGTGCTACGCAAGAGACCCAAGTTGTAACTTGTTACATACTCATTTCGTGCAACACCTGCACACATACATGCTTAATAAGTTGGAGTGAAATATCCATTCCACGAAGCTGAAAGAGAAATAAAAAAAAAAAAATAAAAATAAAACAAAAATAAGACCAAATGGGGTTAATTTAGGAAAATTGGATAAGCCACAAAATGATGAGTTTTTCATTTTTTTTTTTTTTTTTTTTTTCCCCCCCTTTTATACTTTATTTTGCCTTATTCATTTATTTTCTCATTTATTTATTTATTATTTTTTTTTTTTTTTTTTTTTTTTTTTGTTTGTTTTCCTTCACTCCATTAAACCTAAAATTGCTACAACACCATATACCCTTCGAACAGAAGAACGAATCGAAAAAATGAACCAACTTCCCACTAACAATCACACGGAAAAAATGGACAACGTGGAAATAAAAAAATACACAAGGGATGATTTACTTTATTTAAGGAACTATCACCTTTCTTTGTGTATACCCAACATTTAACATATCTTGAGCAACTTGAGTTCAGTTCGCACTTTTCTCATTTGTCTCTGTTTCCTTTTCCCTCTGAACCCTGAACTTGTAGTATTTTATTACTATTATTATTTTGTTTCCCATATTTTTGTCTTAATTTTTTCCTATAATTTCCCAGTTTGGAAGCTAGAAAGAGACGTGGAAGAAATAGGCCTTTTGTCTAGCGCGGTAAAAAAAAAAAAAAAAAATGGCAAGAAGTGAGCAAAAAATGGAGAAGTAATTGCGCTCATCACGTAATCTATATAGTGATGGAAAGACATATCATGTTAAAAACACAATGATGTTTCTATAGGTTTATATTTTGTGCATGTAAAATCAAGTATTTATAATAGGTACAATGTAACCACACCTCTTCCACTCACTTTTCTCTTCATTATTGAATTTATTTTATTATTATTATTATTTATATATTTTTTTCTCTTTCTGAACATTTTCCTCTTGAAGGAACAACACTTATCTGACATTTTGACGTCCTTAACCAACATAGTTGACAATAACCATACGCTATATGTAATTCTGAACAATTATAGTATTTTGTTTTGTTCCGCTTAAAGGCAATATAACTTAATGAGAAAAGGGTAAGTAGAATCTTGTGGATCTTACATTCATCCCATATATTTACATCGTTTTCTTTTTTTTTTCCATCAGTGCTTAATTCATCAAGATGAACTAATAGGAATATTGAAGGTAAGGAGATGGGGGTTGGGTGGGGTAAATGTTCTTGTTGAATTCTATGTTCTTGTTGAATTTTATGTTCTTGTTGAATTTTATGTTCTTGTTGAATTTTATGTTCTTGTTGAATTTTATGTTCTTGTTGAATTCTATGTCTGTGCTGAATTTTATGTGTGTGTTGAATTTTATGTGTGTGTTGAATTTTATGTCTGTATTGAATTTTATGTCCTTGTTCTTCATTTTTACTCCACTTTATTTCACTGCAGTTTTTTTTTTTTTTTTTTTTTTTTTTTTTCCACTTATTATTTTTATTTTTAAACCTACACCACTACCCTAGCATCCTATCAAAGTGGTCACACATACACAACCACCTTTCGACCTCCCCTTCCCTCGTTTTTCACACAGATTGGTGTAAAAAAGTTATACTTGTATAACCAAAATGAATTGCATTGTGAACAGTGTGCATGTTTATTAGGTATCAAAATGAGAATAATTTTATGTAGCCAAATGATATAAGGGTCTTATAACTTTTTCGAATTAATTGCATTAGATTGAAATATATGTTTTTTTTTTTTTTTTTTTCTTTAACCATTTTTTCAGTTTTTTTTTTTTTTTTTTTTTTTTTTTTTTTTTTTTTTTTTTTTTTTTTTTTTTTTTTTTTTTTTTTTTTTTTTTTTTTTTTTTTTTTTTTTTTTTTTTTTTTTTTTTTTTTTTCCAGATTTTTATATACTTAAAAAATTTCAAAATAGGGGCCTTGGAATTGTTAGTACATCCAAAATGAGAGAAAACATAATAGAAAAAAAAAAAAAAAAAAAAAAAAAAAAGGCAATAGAGGTTATAGAGGGTATATGGATGGTATGGGAGAAGAAAAATATACAAATGTCTAAAATGCGCTGTCTTTACATATTTAATGCACACTGTATGAACATACCGACAGAAATATATCCGTATTATTCACCACAACATTTATAACTTGTCCTTCCTAGGAACTCTTTAACTTCATGCTAAGAGACAACTCTATAACTCCCTCGAGCTTATGGTAAATATGAACACGAAATGTGTATCTCTCCAATTACTCATTTCTGCTGAGTCCCTTGTCTTCCTTTTTTTCAACCAGCGGGTGTATTCAGTCGTTGTTGCCTGGGGACCATCACCTTCTGCTTCTTTCGCATGCGCATATGTATGCATGTATGCATATAAGTATGCACATTATTTTATTTATTTATTTTTATTTATATTTACTTATATTTATTTATTTTTATTTTTTTATTTATATTTATTTATTTTTATTTTTTTCTGCCGGACTCAAGTAGCTACGATAACCCATCCTACAAGTTGCAGAATTTTCTGAAGAAGTATTTCTCTCCATGTAATTTGATCAAGCAGGTTCATTTTCCCATAACATGTCGCTCAAAGTGATTCATACTCAGCATGCGTGTTTTAGGGATTCGAAGTTTTATTTCACCATTGTATTACTACTATTTTTTTTTTTTTTATTTAACCACTATATTACTACAATTTTTTTTTTTTTTATTTAACCACTATATTACTACTATTTTTTTTTATTTTATTCTATTTCACCATTATACTACTACTATTTTATTTTACTTTTCTACGCCTAAGCCGAACAATTTTGTCATTTTTTCTGGATATTTTAGACGACAAGAAAAGACAACAAAAATTGAGAAGTGACTATTTTGAAAATTTGAAAAATTGAAATGAATAAGAAAGTGTGGAAATTCTCAATATCTATATTCCTGCTCGTTTTCTCTTTCTCGAAGTAGCACACTGCTATCGTCTTCATTAATTTAATACAAACGTATCGTCTTCTAAAATGTGTTTTGGTTAGAAACACACCTGCGTAAAAAAAAAAAAAAAAAAAAAAATGAAATAAAAAATAACTCGCGAGAGACTATTAGATATCTCATTTGGGGAATCAAGAAATTCCATTTCAAACATACTGATGTCTACTTACACATTTCTGCACGTTTATCTTTACATTTGACAGGAACGCAAGACATACCCCTTTGTTTGTCTTTGTTTTATTTCACTTTGTTTTGCTTCACTTTGTTTTGCTTCACTTTGTTTTGCTTCACTTTGTTTTGCTTCACTTTATTTTGCTTCACTTTATTTTGCTTCACTTTATTTTGCTTCACTTTATTTTGCTTCACTTTATTTTGCTTCACTTTATTTTGCTTCACTTTATTTTATTTTTTTTCACAATCGCACGTTGCAATCCTACAATTGTTTGCGCCCAGTTATTTCCATTCGTAATGCACATAATAGCCATTTGAGCAGACTACACATGAACCCACAGAATTATATAAACTATACTTAGATTCGATTTATTCCCCTGAATGCATCACATAATATTCCAGGCACATATGCAAAACATTACATATTTCTGAAACACGCAAACCCAGCTTTGCAAAAGTGACGACCCACAAATAATTAAAGAAAGATGGAATCGAAAGAAAAAAAAAAATTTGATTCTGCTAAGGAGGGAAATTTATCTGCGCATGAGAAATTTGTAAAGAAAAAAAAAAAAAAAAAAAAAAAAAAGGAGGAATCAAATATAGGCACAAAAATAGGCACAATATATAGGCACAAATATAGGCACAAATATAGGCACAAATATAGACATAAACATATTGGCACAACATTCCCTACAGCACTATGCATTTTTCTCATTATTTCCATGTACTACAAATTCCGAAAAAAAAAAAGGATCGGATAATAGATGAATACTATTCAGACTTAAAAGAAAATAGAAAGAAACAAAAAGAAGAAATAAATTTAAAAACGGGGGATTACTTCTTTAAGTCAGTTCAGAGGGATAAATCAGACTACTCGGTTAAAAAGATTAAAGCAACATGATTTTTGTATATTTTCTAAATTTTCCTCAGTTTGTGTGTATCTTTTTTTATTTCTTTCTTTTCTTTCTTTTCTTTCTTTCTTTCTTTCTTTCCTTTTTTTTTTTTTTTTTTTTTTTTTTAAACAGAGACTGGATGAAAATGATGAACCTCCACCTTTCACTGATTTGGTTGAAAATGGTACACTCACACATATATATATATATCTCACTTCCACTACTCTATTTCACATTTCACAACATATTTCCTTTCAACGTTTTTTTTTATTTTATTTTTTTTATTTCCACCTAATCAACCACTGTCTTTTTTTGTTCACTTTGTGTATTTCTATTCACAAACTTTTCTTTGGATAGAAGCAAAAATTGGAACTGTGAAGATCACAAATCCTTTGCCAAAAGTTGAAAAAGTAATTTTTTAAACCATACCTTGGGGGAGAGAACATACAGAACAAAAATGTCAATTACACCCAACTGCATAATAATGGGAAACAAAACTAAAAGCATGCATGGGAACAAATGAAAAATAAGTTACCTCCTTTTTTCTTAGAGAGATAAACTAAAAGATGGTTACATGCAATGGCTGAAAACGGAAAAGCTGATGGTAAACCACTTTTGGTCATTTTCCATTTGTGTGTTTTTCATTACTATGTTACACTATTATGTAATTGCTTTATTTATTATTATTATTTATTTTTTTTTTATTTATTTGTTTATTTTATTTGTTTATTTGTTTATTTTATTTGTTTATTTTATTTGTTTATTTTATTTGTTTATTTTATTTGTTTATTTATTTTTTTTAATTTTTTTTTTTTTTCCCCGTCTACTACCCCTGCCTGAAAAGAGACCCAACGAAAGAAGATTAGAATACGAGCAAATGCAGCAAAAATATTTAGAAGTAAAAAAAAAAAAAAAAAAAAATAAGTTTACACAAAAAATGAATTTCGAAATTATGAAATATGTTATTATAAAATTTTCCCTTTCTTTTCTCCTATTAGACAATAAAATTATCAGAAGATATAAAGAGGGATGTAAAACTTGCACGTGTTATTAAATCGCATTATCCTAGAGGAATAGTTGGTTTTAAAAACATTTCTTTTGAATTTTTAAATAGACAACGATAATACAGTGGTGGGTGGGGGGGCTTACGTACACTGGAAATTTCACAGTTCTTGTGCTTTTTTATTTTCATAAGGGGAAAAAAAAAAAAAAAAAAAAAAAGAATGAATAATAAAACTGTTCCATGTCAAACTAAATATAAGATAAAAACGCATTCCCTTTTTTTTTTTTTTTTTTTTTTTCTCCTTTCTCTTTACTACAACAAGGTGTCGATTCTATATATAATGAAAACACTGTGCTGTACAAGGACAAATATAAAGAGCTTAAAAATAAACAAGAAGTTAAGGAGAAAAAAATGAAAGAACGGGGAGAAGGTATTTTGTTTAATTTAATCTTTTTTGGAACCTTTGCATCTTTTTAGAAAATTTATACATAAAAAAATGATTTCACTTTTACTTTTTTACTTTTTTGTTTATTTTTCGTTCCCTTTTCGTTTAGCACTAGAAAATCGCAACAATATTAATGGGAACTTTCTAGCATTCGAGACAGATAATAAATAATTTTTTTTTTTTTTTTCTGAGCTAGCCAAATGGCATATAGCTAAATTAAACTTTGAAGTTTATTTACCTGAACAATTCATATATTTATTTAAGCATGCCCCCAAAGTTCATAAAAAGAAAAAAGTTAAACTAATTGCACATATCATTTTAGAAATGTTCATATAAAAAAATTTAATATGAAAAAAGTTGATTTTTTTTCAATTTAAACAAAAATTTTGTGTTCTACTTCGTAACAGAATTACCAAAAAGATAACAACAACAACAAGAAGAAAAAAAAAAAAAAATAAAATAATAAAAATAATAAAAAACATACGGTAAAATAAAATTAGACAAAATATCACAAAAAAGTAATTAAAAAAAAAAAAAAAAAAAAATGCATGTACATACATTCATATACATATACATATATATGTATACTGCACATTCAGTATTCATATCGTTACATGAATAAACACACTCAACTGAAACTTTACCAAGTCGGGGAAAGTAATCCATGTAACCGTGATATTGAAAAAATTTCCAGGGGATACATTCATTTGGTGTGTGTGCTTCTTTCTGCTTCCAGACAGAAGAGAACACGAGGACATTCATGAACGTACATAATGGATACACAAATAATATGTAATATGCATGATGTACATATATATCACATATAAACTATTACTGATCCACACACAACCACCAGCAGCAGAAGCAACAATAACAGCAGCGATGGAAACAATATCAATAGCAAGAATAGCACACATGCCATATGCAGAGAAGACGTTTTTCCTCCTTCCTGGGTATATGCCAAATGTTTATTTCTTCCTTTTTTTTATGTCTACAATTTGCTCAAAATTCTTAACGCACTTAGCTTAGCATCATGATTCATAGATTTATTCACTTCCTTAAAAATAATTGTGAAAACTATTGCAGTGTCTTAAATAATTTTGACCATGAAAAAAAAATTTTTGTAAAATCGATTTACTCTTCAGATGGTGCTCAATAATCCCCTGCATTTACTGCTCTGTTTTGACAAGGTTGTTAACTAAACATTTTTTTTTTTTTGCAAATAGCAATTATTTGCCTTCTATATGTGCGTTAACTGTGCACTATGTTTAGGGAGAGAAAAAACCATGCACTTATTTAGTCTGTCCCCTCCCTAAACATATATATAACATGCGAACGTGCTGACATGCACACATACACACATACACAAATACACACATGCACACATACACAAATACACACATACGCACATATGGGTATGGTTTTAAAAGTGGGTAAAAGACACAAACTTTGCATGACAAATACATTTTGTAACAAAAAAAAAAATTTTTTTTTTTTTTTTTTTTTTTTTCTTTTGAGGTGTGTGTATGCAGTGTCCCAAATACATTTATTTAATTTAATACTATATATGATAAAAGAAATTATGAACAGCAAGGTAAATTTTGAAAGGAACAAATATTTGGACTGTTTTCACTTCTCAACAGGGCGTTTTTGTGTACCCACAATTGCTTATACCATTTGTTATACCCCCGTTTGGTAACCCCCCGATTGATAAGTCCCGGCTTGGTAAGGGTCTGTTTTGTTGGGCATCGTTTGATATAGGTTCCTATTGTTAGGGAAATAATTTGGATTGGGCAAGTTCAACGTTCCATTATAGAACGGGATACTAGTATTATTTCCATAAACTCTTCCATTTAAGTGTTGATTTTCCCCCCCTGAGGTTATAACATCATTTCCACATAGGTTATTGTTGTCATTGTTGTTATTGCTGTTATTGCTGTTATTGTTGGCATTGCTGTTATTGCTGTTATTGTTGGCATTGCTGTTATTGGGTACCCACGGGTATGTGTACTGTCTGTTGTACGACATGTTTAAATTATCACTTGCTGACGTATTACTATTTATGGTTTGATTAACTGCAAAGGGTTGTGTGTTATTTTCTACAGTTTTAAGACTATAATGCATATATGGATTATTTTGTGATTGTAGTTCAAATACCTTACAGGGTTGGCTGAATATTTCAGATGGCTGTGGTCTCTCCTCTTTTTGAATAATCGGAATTGATAAAATTTTTAATGTATGACCTTCTATAATTTCTGTCTTTTTTTCAGGGACACCATTATTATGTTGACATGGAAAATGTGCAATAACTTCTTGAGTTATATTTCCCCTTACAGGTACAGTGTTATATTTTGAAAGTCCATTTATATTTGGTGATAAATTATTTTCTTGACTTTTTTGTGTTTTTTTCTCTTCAGATTTGGACTTATATAATTCGATTTTTTTTTTTTTTTTGAGATTTTTTATATGCAAATAGAAAAATAAAAGAAAATTAATTGTCACAAATAATCGAAAAATTAAAAACATTTTGTTAAATTCACTATCTATTATGTTTGGATATACATAATTTTTATATTCATATATTTCTACTAATAGTATAATTACTACCACAAATATTGACGATTGCATTAGTCCACTTGAAGCTAACGATATGGAAACTATTGTCATGATTAATAAAACGCCAAACAAAATATAATCCACTTTGGAGAACACTAGAAAATACATTTGAAATATATATGATCCGAAATAGAAGAAGTAGCACAGGTAAAATAACAGCCCGATTGCTAAGCTCGAGCATACTGGTTTTCGCTCTTCCATTTTGGTGGTGTGTGCGTGCATAAATTTGGTGTAATTGTAACGTTCCGGATGTTTTTCTTAGGATTTATATATACATATATATATATATATATATCTGTTTATGCGTGTGAAATAACACATAAAAAATATAACTTAAGGTCATGTCAAATGTGTAAGCAGTTTTCTGTAAATTTAAGACATATATAGTGTGTGTCCCCTTGGTTGTCACAAAAATTGACGTTTATGGTTTTTTACGTTGTTCCTTTTTTGTGAATTCCTTTCGTTAAATGAGGTAGCTTTAATTTATTGTAACTTAGTGGGTTTTCTTGAAATGTGACATGTTTTGGTGTAGCTTAATATGCTTTGATATAGACTAATTTTTTTGATATTTTACTTTATTTTGCTTGTTTTTTTTTTTTTTTTTTTTTTTTTTTAAATTGCTCCTTTTTGACTTAATTTAATTTTTTTTTAGTTGGCTTGGTCTTTTCGATTACGTTTGATCAAGTCCATTCTCACAGTTGCATTGATACTACTTCTGAGCAGTCTTTAAAAATCGTTTATACAACACAAATATTTGAGCATTTTAGCAAAATGGACAAAACAAGAACAAGCGAGAAAAAAAAAAAAAAAAAAAAAAAAAAAAAAAAAAAAAAAAAAAAAAAAAAAAAAAAAAAAAAAAAAAAAAAAAAAAAAAAAAAAAAAAAAAAAAAAAAAAAAAATAAATAAATAAATAAATAAATAAATAAAACAAAATAATAAAAAAAAAAAAAATAAATAAATAAAGCAAAATATTAAAAAAAAATGAAACAGAGTAAAATATTAAAAAAAATGAAATAGAGTAAAATATAAACAAAAGGAAAATGAATAAAGAGAATGTGCCACTTCAGTTTCGATTTTTTTTATTTTTCTCGAAATGTAGTACCTTATTCGCAGTTTTTTAACACTTTTCTATTTTCCTTAAATGTGTGGTTACGAATATGTAAATATATGACTATCTTGTTGTGAAGACACTTTTTAAGAGCATATTTGCATTTCCACAAGTTTGTTTTTACATTTGTAACTTTATGAGCTGTTCACATTTTTTTTTTTTTTTTTTTTTTTTTTTCTAGCATGTACACATGCATGTTGAGAAAATTGTCTAAAAATGTATGAACCGTTCATATAAAAAAAAAAAAAAATAATAATAAAAATAATAAAAAAAAAAAAAAAAAAACTTCACCATGTGATTTATGCATATCTACATCATCGAGATAGACACCTCGAATTATTAATACACAGCGTAAACTGTTTTTTCCTCAAAAATGGAAAGTTATTGTATTCTTTTTTTCACCCCCATTTTACACTTAATTGTATGTATTTTTATTTTTAATATGTACAAATCCAGAAAAGTTTACCTTTTTTGTTTTATTTACTACTTTGTTTACCCCTTCCTCCTTCCCCAAACAATGGTCAATGCAGTAGTATATACATTTTACAAGGCACCCCTATTAACATTATCCCTATGATCGAGTATGTTAAAGTGCGTTCTCAGTTGTAAGTATGGGTACATTTGTGTAAAATATTAAAGTTTGAAAATATGAAAAAAAGAGAGAAAACATATACACATATTAAGTGCAACCAATTGATGAACAAATTAAAAGCAGGTTATCCCCTTTTTCATATGCTTTTCCTTCTTGAGGTCATCACCACAAGAAATATTAATATCTCCATTTTAAGACATGTCTTGGAGGTGGGAGAGATGTAATATAATGCATGATCCTTTTTTTTCTCTTTCATGGAAAATTATTTAGTTTATAAATCATGCATGAATAATCATACATATGCATATGATTTAAATTTTTTTTTTTTTTTTTTTTTTTTTTTTTTTTTTTTTTTTTTTTTTTTTTTTTTTTTTTTTTTCCTTTTTTTTTACCCCTTTTTTTTTTTTTAAAAATGGGGAAATTTTTTTTTTTTTTGGCCCTGATTTTTTTAAATTTTTTTTTTTTTTTTTTTTTTTTTTTTTTTTTTTTTTTTCTCTTATTCGATTTTCATTTCCTCCATTATATATACCCCTTTTCGTGTTTATAAAAATGGGAGAAATTATATTTTTGTTGGGCCATCTCAGAAAGCATTATTTTGTTTTTTCCTTTTAGTAATTTCTGAACAAATCTAAATCTTTTCAACCATAAGGGAATGAGAAATATATTCAGGTTTTGCACTATCATTTTCGCAGTTTTATTTTTTCCCAGTGGAATGGGTTTCATTTTGATTTTTTTTTTTTTTTTTTCTTATGATTACGCCAATTTTCTGGTAAATGCATTTTCTAATGCTGTAATGTATGAAGGTATTTCAAAAAGGAGAAAAAAAGAGACGGAGGATTGAGAAATAAAAAAAAAAAAATTGCCTCCTATATTGATTGATAATTTTCCTTATCTTGTGTACACAAAAATGACGTATGTTGCAATTTATGTAAATCTGTGAATAGGGGTAAGACATATCTAAATAAAACCATAACGTGATGATACAAAAACAGGAAGAAAGCGTTCAGGCGATAAGTATACCTTTTTACCCTCTTTCTTGTGAATCCAAATGTGTAGTGGGGTTTTATCACCACGTGAATGAATAATATTTTTAAAAATGTACGATTATAACATAGTGCGTACAATTTTTTTTTTTTTTTTTTTTTCACAGTAGTTTTTCTGCTTAAGTGTTATTAATCGGACTTTTGTAAAATAAAATGTCTGGAATCCTGTTTTTTGGCCCCTACTTCGGGGATGTACATAAATTCACGTATGCACGGTTGTCTTTATGCCCAGTTGAAGCAAAAAGGATGCATACCATGGGCTTCATGAATGTATGTATGTGTTGCAAAAATGAGTAAATAATAAATAGATCCATATTAAATAGATACAATTAAATAAATAAAGGCACATGTTTGCATATTGTAATGGATCTTTAAAATTACAGATTTATTCTCCCAAGTGTTGAAGTAACGGTGAAAAGGTGCATGTCGCAGGTATCCACAATAATTGTGATAGCTTATACCATACTATATTTATATTTATATTCATATATATAGATATATATCAAGCCTATGTGCAAAATGGCGAAAAGATTTTAAGCAGAAAAATAGGGCATTTATTTTTGCCCCGTATTAATATTCCATAAAAAAGTAAAAATTACATAAAGCAAAATTAAAGGAAATTAATTTATTTTTCCAACTAAGAGGTTATTTCAAAATTATGGAGTTTCCTTAAGCGTGTTTAAAAAAAAAAAAAAAAAATTGCTCCTTTTTTTTTTCTTTTCCTAACCTATTTTGCGGATTAGAGGTCGTGGTACCAAAACGTTCAAACTGTTAAAAATGTGATAGTTTTAAAATAATATATAATAAAAAAAGAAAAAAAGAAAAAAAGAAAAGAAAGAAATCGTCAATGAAGCTACCGAATGAATGATCCAGTTTGTACCAAGACTATATGTTGGAATAAAAAGATGAAAAAGCAAAATTTCATACGCACCAATTTTAAAATGTAACAAAAAATGCTATTTAAAAAAAGAAAAAAAAAAAAAAAAAAAAAAAAGCATAATATAATACAATAGTGCATATGAGCCCCCAAACCAATGAACACTGCCTGAACAAATACTGTATATAATTTTCAGCAAGCAAACAAGTCAGCTTTTTAATTTAAGCTTACGAAAAATGAATGAACATAGCATTTCCAGAAAACAGAAAAAGGTCCAAAAAAATGACTTCTTCAAAGATATTGGGAAAATGAAAAAGAGCAATATGAACAAATCTCGTGAAAAGAAAAATAAAAATTTTAAGAAAATCAGAATTAAAGGCACAAAACAGGAGGGGAGGCTTTTGTATCAGTCTACTAATAATAACCTGCATAGTAAGGGAGAAAAAAGACATGCTGACCATACTGCAGTTGAAGTGGATTTCACAAAGAAGGAGGAATTATCTAGTATGTCAATACCCATAAAAGTTACAACAATGATTAATAAAACGAATTCCGGTTTTTCCTTATGTGGGTCGAAAAAATGTAAGAGTAGTAACGTTCTTAAGGATAAGAAAAATAAATTGATAAATAAAAAATTAAAAAAAGAAAGGAGCACTGTCAATAAAAATATACAAGGGAAAAAAGAAGGGGAATATGGTCATCAGCAAATTCTTAATAAAGCTCGATCACATGAGAATATAACGAATATATTGAACCGCTCTTGTGATATGAGTATCCCACTTAATTACCCAACTTATAGAGTGTTCCACGACAATTACAAAAATGACAACATAGAAAAGAAGAAACAGAAATATAAGAAAAAGAAAAAAATAGGAGAATATCCTGAGGAGATAGTGAATTCATCGATATTTAGATATATTAATGAATACATGTACACTAATAATAGTGAAACAGTACAAAAAAAGCTGAAGGAGACAAAAAACATTTTCAGCATATATCATTCAGGGTATAGAAATCAAAAAAATAAATGGCCAAAAAATCCTGTTAATATTATAATAAATTATTTAAAAAATAATTTTACAAAAACAAGTAAAATAGCAGATTTAGGATGTGGTGAAGCAGAAATAGCTCAGGCCCTACAAGGTTGGTCAGTGATTTCTTATGACTTAATTCAATTTAATGAGCATGTAACAGTTTGTAACATAACAGAATTGCCGCTATCAGATAACTCTCACGATTGTTTCGTTATATGCTTAAGCCTTATGAACACAGACTGGCCAAAAATTATATTTGAATCAGTTCGATGTCTTAAAAGAGGGTTAAATTTTATAAACAAATTTTGTTCCTTTGTATGTTTCACCAGTTGTATTAACACGCCTTCTTGTCTTCTTATTGTTTTGTCTTCTTATCGTTTTGTCTTCTTGTCGTTTTGCCTTCTTGTCGTTTTGCCCTCTTGTCGTTTGGTCTTCATGTCTTCGTGTCTTCATTGTCATCTTCTCCGCTGACTTCGTACCGTTATGTTATGTTCTCCCAATATACAATTTAATTTTTCCTTTTCCTTTTCTTTTTTTTTTTTTTTCAGCTCAACTTTAATTATAGCCGACGCTGTCAGCAGATTTACAAACTACAAGGCTTTCATGAAATTCATGAAGAATGTCGGATTTGCCCTTTCGAACCAAGTAACCAATGTTTACCTGTGGCAGTTTGTGCAGAAACAGCTATACGTATATGCTAACGTATATGCTAACATATATGCTAACATATATGTACTTGCATATTTTGGGCTAAGTAAAAGAAATTGGCCCACTCACGCAATTTAGCTAGCTGCACACCGAAATGCCACAATTTTTTTTTTTTTTTTTTTTTTTTTTTTTTTCCATTCCTTGTTCAGGTAAACTTAGACGATTTTTTTTATGTGCTATTTTTTGAGAATAATAAAAAGGACAATGCTATTTGTGGAACGAATGAAAAAAGAATTAAAAAGGTTTCCAAGTTGTTGGCTCCTTGTATTTACAAAAGGAGGTAAATCTATTTTTGACTAGTTCTCAAAGGTAAGTGGATATATATGTATTTTGTTTGTGTGCGTATATGCGTGGAATAAAAGAGAAAGCAACCTTTCGTTTATGTGCCAAACGCATAGAAATTCTCGTATATGCACGCGAATACACAAAAAAAAAAAAAAAAAAAGAAAGTTAACAATATAACAAAGTAACAAAGTAAGAAAACAACAGAACAACAGAACAACAGAACAACAGAATAACAGAATAACAGAACAAGAGATTGTAAAAAAAAAAAAAAAAAAATGTAACGCAGCGCAATACGATGCAACACATCATAACAGTGTAAAAGTGCAACAATGTAAAATTGTGACAAAGAACGCAGAAGAAGCGCAATCCCAAAGGTACGTTGACTCAAGACGGTGGGAGAAACTAAATAAGCTTGAAATGCCTGAACAGCTGATGAATGGTCATAATTTTTGTTTCTGAGGAAAATCTATTTTTGTACTCAACGGTGATATCGCGAAATGTCATGTAAAGTTTGTTGGATAAAATTGCGTTCGAAGTATCCAAGTGCATATAAAAATCGGGGGGTAATTTTGTTTTTCTTTGATCATTATTTAAGTTTATGATAATTCTATTTGGAACTCCTATCAAATCGCAATTTTTCAATTTCCGCGACAAATGCAAATCCGTGTCATCGTAATATGTATCCACGTTGTTGTTTTTAAATGTATTGTATAACCAAAGGGTTAGGACATATTCGACATCATTACTGTTTATGGAATTGCAAAATGTGTTGTCATCATTTATGCAAAGGGAGGGAGGAACATCTCTATAACTAGATAGGAGAGGAGAATATTTTGTGTCAGTTTTCTGAGGCGCTGTGACAGATGAGTCATCTGTGGGAGTAATAAGATCGTCTCTCTCTCCCTTTAGTACATTCTTCCTAGCTGTACGCATTATTTTTGCAATTTTGGAAGCGGAGTATTTACTTTTTTGATTTTTCTGAATCATATAAACTGTGAAAGGAGCAACCTGTTGAGGTAGACGTATCCCATCGTGATCATAAAAAGTATCAACCAAAAAATAGAGTAATCTGTAAATTCCAATTCCATAGGAACCCATAATAATATCATTTTTTTGATTCTGTTTGTTTAAATACTTGATGTCCAATTTTTTAGAGTAGTAATCCCCCAACTTGAAAATATGTGCAGCTTCTCTATATTTGTCATCTCTACATAAGACTTGGAATTCATGACTTTCTTGTGCATTCATTTTGTCCATTTTTCTTTTTTTTGTTATTTTAAATTGTAATTTTAAATCAGAAAAAATGTTTTTATAACATTCTTTGTATAACTCGTAAGTCTCATATAGAGACATGTCATTACCATGAAAAGAGTATCCATCTTTCATTAAAAATTCTTTACTTTTGAAAAGCGTTTTTTCCAATCTCTTTTCATTTCTGAATTTATAATTGAATTGATGAATTAATAGCGGTAAAGATTTTATAGTTATATTTTCATTAAAAACTTGGTTAATTAAAGATATAGCATGCTCTTCACATGTGGGACTTAAAATATGACCATCATCTTCGATTTTTTTTTTCCCCGCTCCACCCTCAGTTGTGCAATCACTTTTTTGTTGCTTTTGTTTATATACATATAAAAATTCATCACTGTATAATTTCGACCTATCGGATATATTCCACCACTTTTTTGCTTGAAGGATTGACAATACAAGACAATGTGAATTTATTTTTCTCAAATGAGTATTCAAAAAAATTATTATTTTCTCTATAACTTTAAGTCCAAGTGGTAATATGTTATATAATCCATTAACATCTCTAATATAGTTCGCTCGATGTAGCAATTCGCTAGCTTTGTCTCCTTTATGTTTAACACTATCATTGCATATTTTGTTGAAAATATATTCAGATCCTAAGTATGAATTATTGGTATTTATTAAGTACACATTTGTACGATTTTTTTTATTATCTCTTTTTTTCAAAACATTATTTATTAAAAATGCCTTTTTTATTATCTGCACCGTCTCAACTGTACGGATATAATTTGCCAAGTTCAGGAGAATGAAAAATTCCAAAAACATTAAATGCACAGTGTCCATCTGTTTCTTCGCAAACCAGCATCGGGAGACAGATTCCCCATTTTTTATGAACTCGTACGAACGTGAGCATAAGTGTATGTGCATGCATGTTAAGCAGACACCTTATAACTCTTTTCAGTCTTCAAGTATTCACACAAAAAAACAGTAGAGAAGGGTACATATCTGGTGACTTGGTAACAGCTCAAAAACGGTCTTATTCACACATTCATGAGGGATATTCATAAAGTACAAAAATGAAAATTACATATTGGAGGACTCATGATCCTCTTGTTTTCATTGTTTTCTCACTGAAACGGAGAAGCAAGTCAGGGAATAAAATCCATTGTCATGTGTTGTATTATATATACCCGTTTTGGAGGTGTAAATTGGTGGACACATGAAAGGTAAGCCAAAAAAAAAAAAAAAAAAAAAAAAAAAAAAGTACATTACAAAAGGGTGGCTTGTTCTAAAAAAAAAATTCGTGTTAAAAAGAAAAAAAAAAAAAAAAAAAAAAAATTCATACCGTGAACGAAATTTTTTTTTTTTTTTTTTCCCTTTTTTTCACGCTTTTTATTTTTTTTTTTTTTTTCTTCTTTTCTCTTTTTAACACGAATTTTTGTTTTAGAACTAGCCACACTTTTGTAATGGTATTTTTTTTTTTACATTTTTTTTTTTTTTTTGCATTTCCCCACTCGAAGAAGGTCTTTCTACTTGCTGTTCACCTGGCACACATAAGTAAAAAAGTTAGTGGTGATAATATTATTTAATTCAAAAATTTCCTTGAAAAGGGTAATGGTATGCACCCCTATAGGATGAAGGAAACGTTAATGTAAAAATTCATCATATGTCACAAAAAAAAAAAAAAAAAAAAAAAAAAAAAGCCTAATTTTTTGGGGTGGGGCTAACACAATGAAATGGTGTTCATGAAAGTATAAGGTTTGGGCATACACCAAAAACAAAAAAATAAAACAGAATAAAATAGAGTAAAACATAATAAGTATACAAATAAGGAAAAAAAAAAAAAAAAAAAAAATTAGATCCTTCATATGAAAAAGCACAAATGATATCACAAATCAGTGGCAATAAAAAAAAAAAAAAAAAGGGGGGGGGGGGGGGGTCAAAAAGGGAGAAACATATATCTGTTATCTAATATGTAACATCTAATATGTAACATCTAATATGTAATATTGTAAATCTATACAAACGCGTGTAGTAGATCTGCATTGCTTAAGGCTCGACTTATGGGCATGGCGTAGGAAAGGAAGGTGCAATTATTCATACTCGAGAAGAGAGTTTCGCCTTCCCCAGCTCAGCTACCAACCCCCTAAGTGTTTTCCACAAGAACATGGGTTTGGATTGTAAATCGATGAAAGGTATCTCAAATGATTGAATATGTTGTTTTTGGCACTACAGCACGGGGGGGGGGGGGAGCTATATGCTGTATATGGGGGTATGTAATAAACGTTTTTTATTTTTTTTGTTTCTTGTTTTTTTTTCGAAACATTTCCATTTGATGAATTTATCTGCTTGTCGATTCTATATACCATTGGGAGATATGTGGATAGCTGAACGCACACGCGAATTATATACGCAACCCACGTACAAAAAAAAAAAAAAAAAAAAAAAAAATTATCGTGAAACCCACAATAGAAGCAGCATTTTGGGAGAGTTGTGGGATGAGGTACTGGCACTGTGCAGACTTGACTAATCCTCAGAGAGGTTGTGATATTAATAAGTTTAGAGAAAAAGGCAAAGGGCGTGCGTCTTTGTGCGTGTATGTCCATGTGTCTATGTGTCTATGTGCCCATGTGTCTATGTGCCCATGTGTCTATGTGCCCATGTGTCTATGTGCCCATGTGTCTATGTGCCCATGTGTCTATGTGCCCATGTGTCTATGTGTCCATGTGTCTATGTGCCCATGTGAGGTAAATGAATTTGTCTCCTGCCTCTAAGTTCACAACATATAGTCTACATTTTTTCTCAATATTTTTGCATTTGCACGTAGGGGGGCCGTATTGAAAGTGACAAAATCTTTTTCCATATATTCATCTACAAGCATTAGAGAAGCAGAATTTCCGCACCGATAACAATAATTTGGTGCACTAAAAATGGTTACAACCTTTTCATTGTGCATCCATAAAAAACCATCCTGAACAAGTTGATGAGCTCTGCATATACAATTGAGTTTATTCAATCGGAGAAATGAACTTGTTCTTTCTTCACTAAACACAACACCTGCACCTCTTGGAGATGATTTCCATCCTTCGGTAATTTCATCTTCTGGCCCTGCAGGATCGCTCCATAATAAATCACAAATCGGGCCATCTTGTGGAATTTCTCTAAATCTGTCCAGGTTATTAATTTGATTAATTGTATGTAAATATGGTGATATTCCACCATGGTCACAAAATATTTCATTATTAATTATAGCTGTTAATGGTAAATAATCAAAAGCATCTGTTAAATGCTTCCATGCATTATAATCTCCATTATATTTTCTTATGCACTCATCATAAAATCCGTAAACTTTCGTTATTTGTCTACTTTCATGGTTTCCCCTTAAAATAGTAACTCTCCGTGGATATTTTATTTTCAAACATGCCACTAGACAAAAGCATTCGCATGAGTAATATCCTCTGTCTACATAGTCCCCTAGAAATAGGTAGTTCACATCCGGTGGAAAACCACCTGCACAGGAGGGAGAAGGGGGGTGAAGAATGGGGTGAAGAAAGGGATGAAGAAAGGGATGAAGAAAGAGGTGAAGAAAGAGGTGAAGAATGGGATGAAGAATGGGGTGAAGAAAGGGATGAAGAAAGAGGTGAAGAAAGAGGTGAAGAAAGGGATGAACCATAGTCATAGGTTCATTTACATCTGTATAGACGTGTGTGTCTATATATGCGATGATTGCATAAGACGATTAACCGCTCAACAGTTAGCTGTCCCCACTAAAATGCACATCATGGTCAAGAGTTTGGGGCCCTCTCTCATGATTCTTGCGCGTATCGGACCTTACCTATGTGGAATAACTCGAGGAGGTCGTAGAACTGGCCATGGATATCACCTGCAACGGTGACGGGTGCACTGACTTGGACACAATTCGGTTCCTGTTTTAGAATATCAGTTAGGAGAGTGCACATGAGTTTAACTTCTTCAAGATGCAACAACTCGCACTTTAACAATTTGTTAATCCATTCGTCGACATTATAAGAAAATGTTGTCGAAAAGACGTGAGGGGAATAATTATTTGTTTCAGATTGAATGAGTTGGTCAAAGTGCACATCATTTTTTGTGTACTTCTCACTAGCATGCACATCATCGTTATTTATAAGAAAATCGTAATATTCTTTACTAATGAGTAAATCATTTTTATTTTGCTTAATTTTTTTGTTGTATTCATTTTCAGATAAAATCTCTTCATCAGTTAATTCTTTAACAGACAAATTATCATACGATGTTGTGTAATTATCTATGTTAATAAAACTTTCGCATGTTGAAATTTGAATTCCATTATCATTTGCTAAATTTTTTTTTTTTTCTGACTGTTCATAATTTCCTTCCTTTTCTTGCCTGACTTGTTCAGGTGATTGAGTTTTTTTTTCCTTTTGTTTTTTTTCTTCCACGTAGGAGTTTTGCTTATCGCTACTTTTTTTCATTCGTTTATGGTTACTTTTAGAGTTTACACAATCGCTAAAATTGATGTCTTGATTGGGCGTTTGATTATTGTTCATTGTTCTCCCACAGGTTGAGGGGGAGGGGAGTGAGAAAAAAAAAAAAAAAAAAAAAAAGGTATCACGAATGGGATACCTTCCCTCGAGAACGTACACTTTCGAGTATGCACGTAAGTATTTGGTATTATCTTATTCAACTATTTATTTATTCATTTAATTATTTTATTATTTTACTTTATCATTTTACTTTATTATTTTACTTTATTATTTTACTTTATTATTTTACTTTATTATTTTACTTTATTATTTTACTTTATTTTTTAGTCTTATTATTTTATTTATTTTTTTTTTTTCCTTGTCAATTTATTCACACATACAGCCTTCCTCTGGAGAAAACCTTGTAGTTGTGAGGAATGGTGAAGATACATCCACTCGCAACAATTCTCAATCACAAAAATTTTTACGTTTTTTTTTTGGATTTGTCTCTTTACACATTCGTTTCTTCTATCACTCTGTTTGAGTAATTTTCACTTTTTAAAATTTGGAAAATTTGTTAAATGGTCTCCTCTTTTTGCATGAATTTCCGCTTGAACAATCTCATATGAGCATTTCGCATAATTTTTTTTTTTTTTTTTTTTTTGCAGTAGCTGTAGAATCCTATAGCTTTATTTATCTCACTCTTTTTACAATAGAAACCTGTGCATTGACAACTGCGCCTCGTTTTTCGTATGTCTCCTCTCCCTCTAGTATTACAACAAAAAATAGAGGAAAAAAAAAAAAAGAAAAAAAGAATATATTACAGTTAATACTTGATTGAAATTTAATTGGAAGGTTTGAAACGTGCTTGCCTCTTCTGTCTACATGTCTATTCCTGTGATGTAAGTATTCCTATGTTTGCATATACTTGGATATACTTGCATGTGCTTACATGTGCTTACATGTTCTTGCTTGTACTTTTTTGTAAAACAGGTCACATGTATGTAGTAGAACAAGTTATAATAGTGACAAATGGAGGACAAATTGGCAAGAAAAGCAGCTAAAAAATTAGCAGAAATATTGGCAGAAATATTGACAGTAATATTGGCAACCAAACTGACGAAGAAGCAAATTCGACGGCACTAGGGGGTCACTAAAAAAATAAATCCAAATATCTAAGTACGCGTGAAATAAAATCGAGGTTGCTCATATTTATTTACTATCTCACGAGTTGGTAATAATATAAAAGTATGTGCAACAGATCTCGTTTAATTCGTTTAATTCGTTTAATTCGTTTAATTCGTTTAATTCGTTTAATTCATTTAATTTCGTTAAAAAGATGCACCATTTTAGACACAAAAAAGGAGTATGTACTTGTAAATTCAGTGACAAATGGAAATTCACTAATTATACTTTTGGCTTATGTTTTTCTGGAATATATAATTATATCCAATCAAGAAAGAGACTATATTCCATTTGCAATTAATTAATGGGGACTGGAATAGGAGCAAAAAAAGAAAAAAAAAAAAAAAAAAAAAAGTGGGCACTTATAAGAAAGAGAGAATGAAAAGGTTGGTAATAAAACAGGTAAAGATGAAAGAAACATAAGTAAAAAGACGATCGACAAACAAAATGGTGTAAGGGGTCTGATAATATCACGGTGTAATGATGTACCATGTAAGGGCTTAATTAATTAGTGAATTAATTACTTCACAGGTTAATTACGGAGATTAATTATTGAACTCCTTGACGGAGACCCAAATCACCTACACGTTGTATTAATGAAAAAAAAAAAAAAATAAAAAAAAAAAAAATAAAATAAAATAAAAGGTAAAAAAAAAATAAGGTAGCCTAAAGTGAAGAGAAAAATAAAAATGTGATAACGGGGGAAAAACAAAACAAAAATGACGCGAAAGGAAAAGATTGACAAGTTCATTTTTTAATAAAACATAATGTTACACATTCAAAAATACTAAAAAAAAAATAATAAAGTAAGATATAATAAAAGGAAATGCATAGAGGAGTGAAAAAAAAAAAAAAAAAAAAAAGGAATAGCGTGAACGAGTTTGTTGGTTTTGATTAAGTGGATGTGTATGTATGTAGTACATGGTTACACAGGTGTTCACGTTCCGTATGTATCCTTTTGGGGATGGCTTATTTTTTACATACCTTGGAAAAACCTGTGCATTTATTTATGTATATATGCATGTAAGTATGTATGCATGTAAGTATGTATGCATGTACGTATGTTTACATGTACGTATGTTTGCATGTACGTATGTATGCATGTACGTATGTTTACATGTACGTATGTTTACATGTACGTATGTTTACATGTACGTATGTTTGCATGTACGTATGTTTACATGTACGTATGTTTACATGTACGTATGTATATATATATATATATATCCACATACATGTAAGTGTGCGACACTATGTTGCTCCAGAGGTGCTTAAGAAGGCAGAGCAGATATGGGGAAAACAAATAGAATAACAACAAAAAAAAATATGAAAACAAAAAGTGTAAAACGCTTGATTGTTATGTACGTAGTTGTTTTACTTTATTTATTTTTAAGGTAGGAAAGAAAAAAAAAAAAAAAAAAAGGGATGCACTAAGGAATGCTATAAATGGAAAAGCAATGAAACATGTGCGTTGCCTCTTGTACTGAAAATAAAAAAAAAAAAATGTTACCAAATTATAGATTTGTTAATTTTTCTTTTTGTATTTTAGCACATATATTTTTAATGGAACGTTAATGACAAGTAGTGTTGTATACAACATGCATTTTTTTTTTTTTTTTTTTTCTCCCCTTCCAAATGTTAGTGTAGAAAAATACTGGAAAACTTCTACGTCCATATAAGTATACACAATATATATATATATATATATAAGCATTTGGTATGAAATACAAAAGTTTTAACCACAGTCATAGCCCTTGTTCGATATTGTTGTCAAAGTTGGACTTACATATATAGAGAGATTTATTAAATATAAAAAAATAGAGAAAAAAAAAAAAAAAAAAAAAAAAAAAAAAGAAAAAAACAAAAATAAAAGCAAAAAAAAAAAAAAAAAAGGAAAAAAAAAAAAAAAAAAAAAAAAAAAAAAAAAAAAAAAAAAAACTAAAACGGAATAGAGCATAACATTAGTGCTTAAAAAAGAGCATAGTAGGGAAAAATAAAACAAAAAAAAAAAAAAAAAAACTTAACAAAGTTAAAAACGCTTGATCATACATAGAGAGAGACTCAACACAATCAGTCCCAAGTTGACAAAAATGAAAAGGTTTGGTAGGTACTTGGATAAAATAAAAGAACCAATCATGGCAGGAAGCACCCGGAGACATGTCTTCACAGTAAGACTTGCGAGAGGAGAGGGCAAAAAAGGAGAACAAAAAGGAGAACAAAAAGGGCCCATCATATTTGTCTTATGAGTACTCAATTTGAGATAGACTAAGACTGGGAGAGGTGAAACCAAAAGGAAATGTGCGAGAAATCAAAGTGAACCTCCATTCTAAGAGGTCCATTCTATATAATACCACTTTTATTTAATGCAAAAATTGTATTTCCTCCTGCCACAGGAAATAAGTAAAATTGATGAATATCTTCAAAAGGTTAATTCGGGAAAACTTGTTGTGGCACAGTTCGGTGCCTCTTGGTGTGCACCTTGCAAAAAGATGAAACCAATTGTAAGAACTCAAAACGCAGAGATGGAAAAAAAATGAACAGGAAAAAAAAAAAAAAAAAAATTACCTAGCCATTTTACTAGAGAACGTGCTCACCCCCTTATCAAACCGTTAATTTTATTTTATATTATTTTGTATTATTCTATATTATTTATTTTATATTATTTTGTATTATATTATTTTTTGTTTTTTTTTCGAAAAAACGATATGTCCACAATTGTTGACACCATTTGCACAGTGTTCCTTATGTGTGTAACACTTTTACAACCAGCGCGACACATGCCATCTAAAATGGTCCTTTTGTTTAATAGATAAAAATGTTAGGGGAAGATAATGAAGATATTGAATCACTGTATGTAGATATTGATGAACATCCAGGTATGTGCATATATAAAAATAGCGTAACAAAAAAAAAAAAAAAAAAAAAAAAAGTTGTGATGAGTATGATGTAATTTATTCTCTTTATTCCAAAGTTCAAACATTATTTGCAAATTTGCTAATTATAGAGAAATATGTACATTTGTGACCTTTAAACATGGCAAAGTATAATCTTTAGTGTTTATATTAATCTGAACATGTTCATACGAAATGCTTCGAATTAAGAACTTAAGCACATACCATATTTTACCATTCTTCTTTACATTTGGACCATTTTGGATGGGGGAGGGATGTCTTTCTTGTCTTAAGAACTTGGAGAAAATGAAGACATAAATGAATTGCCAACAATTCTACTACGAAAAAATGGGAAATACCTGGATAAAATCGTGGGTATGTTTCTTTTTTTTATCATATATAATTAGTACGTTTAAAAAGCTGAACTCTACAGTTGGGTTTATCACTTTATTTCATCTCGTTATTTTATTTTTTTTTTTTTTTTTTTCTTCCTCATCCATCCAGGCATGAATGAAGAAGAATTGTTACGTGCAGTGAACACACACAAAATTGATAACTAGAGTAATGCATGACAATTTGGAGATATACATATTCTTAAAAACCTTGACGAATCTGTAGGTATACTTATATTTTTACAATTATCATGATATTATACATTATATACACACGCTAATTAATCTAGAAATATGTGGACCCCACACCTACACCCAAAAAAAAAAAAAAAAAAAAAAAAACCTTTTCTATGACACTTTCTCTACACAAGCAGCACAGCGTAGCATAACACAACTGAGATGATAAAAGAAGAGAGAAGATGAGGACAGAGGAGAGAAAAAGAGAGACGATGAGAAGAGAAGAAGAGAGACGATGAGGAGAGAAGAAGAGAGAAGAGAAGGGAACAGAATGCATTCATAAAATGGTTAAGTGCTGTATGGGATGTTTTCCACAATCTTATTTGAAAGTTATTTGAGAAAATTTGTAAGGGAAACACGTAACAACTCAGAAGTAACAAAGTAGAAAAAGTAACATATACGAAATGGAGAGGTTTTTTTTTTTTTTTTTTTTTTTTTACAAGCCTGTTGTGACATTAATGAAGACTTAAAAATAGTTCTTTATTTATCATTTAATTTTTACACTCTATAAAAGTGGTGAACGTTCTATATTGAGAAGTTTAGCCCCCCCACCCATGTGTAATACACTGTTTTAGTATATGTCAAGATAAAAGAAAAAAATCTATGTACAAATGGGCCATGTATTAATGTTAATTTGACATTTTGTGAGTAAATATAAAGTATACTACAAAACATGTATAGCACATAGTGCCCATATTTCATTCGTTATGTATTTTTCTTCCATTTTGTGTGTTTTAATTCATTATATATAAATATTTTCTTTTATGCGGTTGGATGAAAATAAGAAACACGTGTGGAGTTTGGTACACGAACTGTAAACATGTACATGTGTGTGTACTCATCAGTGTATGCATATAGTTTATCTTAAGTGAATATGTGTGTATGCATTTATTTATGTACACACATATGACATGTAATAAAAACTTGTGGATTTCTTTTTTTTTTTTTTTTTTTTTAAGTAGCATTTTTACCATTTTTAAAGCACACTGTTGCGTAAACATCCACAATTTTTTTTTTTTTTTTTTAATTCCCTTAAATTTGTGAATACAAAAAAAAAAAAAAAAAAAAAAAAAAAGAATCAAATCAAGGCAAAGCAAAGCAGAGCGGAATATCATTGGAAATGATTACACGCCGTTTTAGCTAAACACGAAAGTGAAGTTTCAAGTTAGAATTAATAGTAAGAAATATATGTCCCACACTATTGCACATGTAAATGAGGATCCCCCTTCCCCTCCGCACAAACCTCTCTGAAATTTCATTTAAGGTGATGAATTAATATAATATGGGACAACAATTTACACCATTTTTGACATAGGAGTTTTTTTTCCTTCTTTTTCCATTTTTTTTTTTTTTTTTTTTTTTTTGCGTTTGATATTTATATGCTTTTTCCTGTGTTTATATATTTTTGTTTATACATTTCAACTTTGTCCTTTGCCCCTTGCCCCTGTGCATGCTTCGAGGTAGTAACCCCCATTTTATTTCCCCTTTTTTTAATACCCTTACGGTCAGTTTGGTTATTCCTTTTTTTTTTTTTTTTTTTATTTCCTTTGTGCGGGGTGGTTTAAATTGATGCTTTCTAGTTTACCATTCACCTCCGCATTCTCCTCCACATTCTCCTTCACATTCTCCTTCACATTCTCCTTCACATTCTCCTTCACATTCTCCTCCACATCGTGTTGTATCGTCCAGCATTGTACTGTATACTGTTGTACACTGTGCAGTGCCGTGTTGCCATCATTTGGGGATCCCAATTCAGCTTTTGATATTAATTCCCCTTTTAATTTATGGGTAGATCGTTTAAGGTTTTCCTGAGCAACTACGTGTATAGGTATACATGGCCACCACCCTATCCAGATCCACTACACAGACACATGCACATATATATATATATATATATATATATATATATACACCACATACAGCTCGATTCTGTCATAGGAAATCATCTGAATTCCCACCTTGCTACGAGTAATACTACGGCAAGTATATATCCACCACATACACATCCTGTCATGGTACATTTCCATTTTTTTCTTTCTATGTAGCTGCTCTGAATGTGGGAATCATCTATCAGATCCCACCGAATTAGTATCAACTTCCTTTAGAGGAAGAACTGGACCTGCATGGCTTTTTTCGAAAGTTATAAATATATGCGAAGGACAATATGAAGATAGAATGATGACAACAGGGCAGCATACAATAGTGGATATTTATTGTAACAATTGCAGAAACAATGTTGGGTGGAAATATGAAGATTCATCGGAAGAATCACAAAAGTATAAAAAGGGAAAATATATTTTAGAAAAGGCTTTACTTTCATTTCTAGTTATTGATGAGCATGGGAAAGAACACGAGTTTGAATTGAAGTCATCTGATTGTGATTTCTGAAGAACATGCGTATCCACTTTTTTTCCTTTCCTTGTGTCTCTAGCGGTGTGTGTACCTGTGTCTAATCGTTTGGGGGACATCATGTAGACAAATGCACACACACACACACAGCAAAGAAGAAGCAGCAAGAATTCATGAACACCGAATTGAAGGTTCACCTATAGCACTTTTGCTAAAAACTCCGCTTTTTTTTTTTTTTTTTTCCCCATTATTTTACTACCCCATTTTGCTACTTTGCTATTTTATCGCTTTATTTATTTTATTTTATTTTTTTTTTTTTTTGTTTCCCGCACATACACACGATTACATATGTGAGTGCTCGTATGCAACCTGTACACGTGCATACATTTTTTTTTTTTTTTTTTTGTTGCTCTTGTTGTTGTTGTTTTAGCTATTTTTCTTTTTTTTTTTTTTTTTTTTTTTTTCTCATCATGTGTTACGTTTCCTACAATTGATTTATCTCAAATTGAAATTTTAACCACAATTTTTTAGCATCCATTTTTTAAGGACATTTTTTTTTTTTTTCTTACAACTTTATTTATATTCAATGTATAAAAGACAAGACATACCCCTTATCAACCGTTCGGCCGTTTTGCTTTTCCGTGTTGGGGTATACAAAGTGGAGAACTGGGAAGTATCTTCGTTTTGATCCCTAATGGTTAACATTCACAACAGAACAGTACCTCTCCCCTCCTCTCCCGTGAGGAAATATAAAAATGTTTACAATATGTTAGTACAAAAAAGGTGGGAAAAAAAGTGTGGGGGGAAGGTAGAGGCGGTTGCATATTATTGCCTGCTCGTGTGTGCCATAATGGATGATGTCGTATAGTTCATTCGGTTTTAGTTCTGAATGAGGTTTAGTTGGAGTGCAGAAGGAAATTTTTAAAAAAATAAATATACTCAAGCTATCATATCATGGTTGGTGTAAAAAAAATTATGTTTCAAAATAAAATTAAAAAAGGGAAATAACTGTGACAAAAAAAAAAAAAAAAAAAAAAAAACTTAAAACAAATAGAAACGCCTCGTTAACTCTCATCCCTGCAAATTTCTGGAGCAAATATGAAAAGAAAAAAGAAAGAAAAAAACATATACTAAAATATAGCAATGTATAGAAATGTATAGCAATGTATAGCAATGTATAGCAATGTATAGCAATGTATAGCAATGTATAGCAATGTATAGCAAAATACATGTGCGAAAAGTTTTTTCAGGGCAAATCGCTTCTACCGGTGAGGGAAATGGGTACAAGCAAATAATTCCCTATGGTCTGACAATATGAAGGCTGGAAGCCTGCACTGCAAGAACCGAAAAATACTAAGAAAAAAAGCCTCAAATTTTGCAAAGCACCAAGTTAACAAAACCCACTGCTGCCCCGCCTCTTCTTCTTCTTCTTCTTCCTCGTTCCATCAGAGGACAATGTTCTGGTCTCTGTCAGAGAGATCGAAAAAGTCATCCTCATAATTTTTTCTCCTCAAGTGATGTGTCGTGGAATGGTCTTTTGGTCTGGTGCCAGCGGCGCGTCCACCACCACTATCATCCTTAAGCTCATACTGGTTTCTATCACACTCATCATCAATTTCTGAATCGAAAAAATCAGGTGGGACATATGAAAACTGGACCCCTGGGGCATGTTCAATGTTTCTAAGATTTTCTGTAATTTTCATTTTAATTCGACTCAAATGTTCGGGTGAGTTATAATTTGGAATACTGGACGGTTGCAAATGTAACTGAAAATCAGGTGCATAATAATCATAATAATCATTGAGACTAATTTGATCAGGCATTTCATGATGTTTATTCAGTACAACACCAGTTTCATATGCCCAGCATCTAGAAACATTACGTATAGTGTAACCACCACCACCCAAAACAAGTAGCGGTAAATTGTATGAACGTACATGCTCTACACATCTAGCATGTCCTTTTATTGTTAAATTAAATCTACCTAATCTATCACCTGTTAAACTGTCAGCACCACATTGGAGTATAATAGCCCCAGGTTTGTATGTTTGTACACACTTATCAATTACCACTTTAAATAAATCTACAAAAGCATCATCTGTTATACCATCATTTAGTGGTACATTAACACTGTAATATTTTCCATGGTTAATTCCAATGTCAGTTATATCCCCCGTACCTGGAAAATAATCTCCAAATTTGTGAAAAGAAACGGTCATAACTCTATGTGTAACATAAAATGCTTCTTCTACACCATCTCCATGATGAACATCTATATCTATATACATAACCCTAGCATGATACTTTAACAATTCTAAAATACCTAATACAATATCATTAATGTAACAAAAACCGCTAGCTTCTGACATCTTCGCATGATGTAATCCACCTGACCAATTCACACAGATATCAGCACAATGGTGATTTAATTTAGCTGCTCCATCTATTGATGCTCCTGCACATGATTGCTGAAATTGGAAAAGTCCATCAAAAACTGGGCAATCAGTAGCTTCACCAACATTAAATCTTTTCAATTGATATGTAAATTCACGATAGTTATCTAATGATATAGAAGATAAAAAATCCACATATTCATAATCATGGAAAAGTGTTAATTCATTTACATCACTTTTGTGTGGTCTGTACACTTCCATGTATTTGTACAGATTGTATGATACAATTAACGAGTGTGTCATTCGAATTCTTTGCGGCTTCATTGGGTGACCAGCTCCGTAATAATAACTCCCTATGTCTGGGTCGTGAAAGTACGCAACTTTTTTCCTATTTGACATGATTTCCAAGGGTGCTTAGATAATAGAAGTGCTTCTGATTAGATGTTAGAAGAGCTTCCGATTAGATGTTAGAAGAGCTTCCGATTAGATGTTAGAAGAGCTTCCGATTATATGTTAGAAGAGCTTCCGATTATATGTTAGAAGAGCTTCCGATTAGATGTTAGAAGAGCTTCCGATTATATGTTAGAAGAGCTTCCGATTAGATGTTAGAAGCACTGCTGGTGAGTGGGATGGAAGAACGAATGGGAACTGGTGCAGTGTCTTCTTCCCTGATGCTTTATATCGTTCTCCTAGCCCGGGTAAGCAAAAGAAGTTCACTGCAATCGATTCACTGCAAGTGATTCATGCAAAACTGTACACGTGAAGATATATCTAAGCGTTATGCGAGAAAAACAAAAATGCAAATGCATATATATATGCATTTCCACATTCTTCACTGCAACAAAGCGTACGCACTAGCTAGTTGCATATGTTACATAATGGCATTCTTAAACTTCCCCCCCCACTATTTTATACCCATTGACCCATTTTATGTATATGTACATGTACAGATAGGTACCTGCACGGATAGTTACATGCACGGATAGGTACCTGCACGGATAGGTACATGCACGGATAGGTACATGCACGGATAGGTACATGCAAGGATAGGTACATGAACGGATATGTATATGAACGGATATGTACTTATACATGCAAGAATATGAATTTATGTATATTCACACGTTCACTTATTCAGATATGGCCATTTTTTCTGAGTCCCGCAAAAAAGCTACGCAATTACTGAACTGCTCACAGATGATACTTGTTTCCAAAATGAATGAGTATATATTATGTAATTTTTTCGTTTGACAAATTTGCAAAAGGGGGATGGGAACGAGAAGGAACAAAACAAAAAAAAAAAAAAAAAAAAATTATACTGCCTCTCGATTGGATCCTTTCCCCCTTTAACTTCCTAATATAAGTTGTCTTTTTTCTTTTCTTTAGTACAAGTATTTTTAAAAGATATACATATATATATATATATATATTTTTTTTTTTTTTTTTTTCTCTTTAATTTTGCATGACTTGGTAAAATTTACTCAATGTGATTGATTAGATGAGAGAGATGAAAAAAAAAAAAAAATGTACCTATACGGTTCACCCAAGGGTATGAATGATATAAGTGCTCATTGAATTTGGATGTACAAAAAAAAACTGCATTCAAAATTTGTACATTTTTTGGACGCACTTGAAGAAACATGCATTTAATATGTACATGGATGGAGCATGGCCCATAAGCATGTATATAAGATAAGCAAAATGGTGTCCTCTCTTCTCCCTCTCGCTTTTATGCACAACCAATATATCATAAAGAGTTACGCTTTTTTAAAAAAATCACAAAAAGGATAAAAGTGGAATTTCTCAGTTTTTTAAGGGAAAGGGGGGGAAGTGTGAAAAAAGAGCAGAAAAAGGGGGGCAAATAAAAGGAAGAAAAAAAATAAGAAAACAAAGAAGAAAAAAGGTAGGAAAGAAGTAGGAATATAAGTAGAAAAAAAGTAGGAATAAAAGTAGAAAAAAAAAGTAGAAAAAAAAAGTAGGAAAAAAAAGTAGAAAAAAAAAGTAGGAAAAAAAAGTATGAAAAAAAAGTAGGAAAAAAAAGTAGGAAAAAAAAGTAGGAAAAAAAAGTAGGAAAAAAAAGTAGGAAAAAAAAGTAGGAAAAAAAAACAAGTCTTCGTAATAATTATAAAAAAAAAAAAAAAAAATATGAACAATGAACAATGAATGTAATATGTGAAATTTGAAAAATGTATCTTCTGTAAAATCCGAAATGACACGAGAAAAAAAAAAAAAAAAAAAAAAAAAAAATCTAAAAGGAACGAGTCTTGCTTTTCTTGATTTTTCTTTGTTCCTACTTTTAACTTTTTCACTGTTTTCTATTTTTAAACCTTCGGTTTGACGACCCATAAGAGTAGCACAACACCACCCACTAACCGAAGAAGAAACGGATATGTGCATAAAAATGTATATATATATAACCTGGAAAGAAGCTATATGTACATACGCATATACATACATGCATACATACATGCATACATATATACATACACATATTCATACATGTATTCATACATACATATATAAATATGCAACGAATGGGTTTGTCGGTTCGTGGGCAAGCAGGGGTAAAACATAATTCAGCAAATATACTAGAGGAGTACGCCGTGAGTCCAAAATATATTACATATTTCATCGCTGAAATGCATGCACATGTACATACATTTAGTTCACAATTTGTTCACAATTTGTTCATAATTTGCTCACAATTTGTTCATAATTTGTTCATAATTTGTTCATAATTTGTTCATAATTTGTTCATAATTTGTTCACAATTTGTTCATAATTTGTTCATAATTTGTTCATAATTCGTTCATAATTTTTTCACAATTTGTTCATAATTTTTTCACAATTTGTTCATAATTTTTTCACAATTTGTTCATAATTTTTTCACAAATTACTCATGTACATGCGTAAGTGAAATGAGGGCCCCAACGAGTAGACATAAAGTTCACATATATCTTGCACATATATATGTGCATATTTACCTATTCTCACATGCCTGTAAAAATTGCAACTTAATAACGACAGAAAGAACTTTTAAATCTATCCTGAAATGAAAGCAGAGAGAAAGGTCATGTATTAATCTTGCTACCTACCGGATGAGCACCCCAAGAAACTCTATATGTACATGTACACATATATATATATATATATATTTACGTGTTTTTTTTTTTTTTTTTTTTTTTTTTTCTTTATTCCTCTCTTCACTGGGAACCCAAATCCCTTTTATTCTTTCAACAATTGTGTAAATAAAAACAAACACATATTATACATACATATCCCAAAGGAACGATTGAGAATGCTCTTTCTAGGGGTGTCAAGTCATGAATTATAAAAAAAAAGGGAAAAGTTTCTGCAAGGGCAGAAGTACTCAAATGCAACATACGAAAGGAACTATGCCAAAAATTGGTTACCAATTTTGCTCAAAGAATTCGGGAAAAAGAGGGATTTTGTTTCTTTCCGTTTTACATGAGAAAAAAATAAAATACATACATATACATACACATACATACATACATATATATATATTTGCCCAAAATTCCACGAGGTTGCTCTTCAAATCGCAATTTTTTTTTTTTTTTCTTTTTTTTGATACTATGTTCTCATCATTAAACCTACCATTCTGTTGCTTAACAAATGTCCATTTGGTTGTGCACTATGTGTTACTTATAATGCATATAATTGCACTTTGGAAGACACATGCACGTGAGGGAAATTGTTCTGATAAGTCTTTTTTTTTTTTTTTTTTTTTTACTCCATTCCTCCATTTAACGGAAATAAAAAATGGATACATTTTTAAATGACACTTGTAAGGATGCACGTGCATGGTGTGAACAAAACACATCAACATAAATTTTGCATACCTTGGTGGAGTTCTGTGTATTTATTATTATTATTTCATTCTATTTTTCCCTGCTTCTCGCTTCTCTACAAGAGGTGTAGAGGAAGAATTAAATGAACAAGAAGCGGCATTAGACACTGCTCTAGGAAAATGAATGAATCTGAAATGGACACAAAAAAGTCATCGCTTTGAAAAAGGTAATCTTTTGATAAAATCCTTTTTGGTTAATGCCTTTCCGTGAAGGCCTGGGTTGCTTGTGTGAAGAAGCTTATGTGTGTACATATGCACATATATTTGCATGTGTATATCCATGTGTAGTGTTTGTTCTTTCCTACTGATCTATCCAAACTACAAAAGTCGACAGCGCAAGAACAGGGCGAACATGTATTTTACATTCCATGTGTTCATGCAAAAATGATGATTTCAGCAGATGAGAACACATGAAAAGGAAAACATTTTTTTTTTTTTTTTGAAAAATTTTCTTATGTTCATGTGTGTGTGTCTGTCTGTTTGCGCATGCATGTGTGGATGAGGGAGAGTTATACATTGCATTGCGTACACCAAAAGGAAGGAATGAGAAATCCTGGACAGTTTTGTTTTAGCATTTCTTTGGCTTTCTTTTGCTATTTTCCTATTTTGCCTTATTGTGCCGTATTTTGCTATTTTCCTATTTTGCCTTATTGTGCCGTATTTTGCTATTTTCCTATTTTGCCTTATTGTGCCGTATTTTGCTATTTTCCTATTTTGCCTTATTGTGCCGTATTTTGCTATTTTCCTATTTTGCCTTAGTTTGCTCTATTATAACTCCATTTTGATTTTTCTCTTTTGAAATTAAACTCTGCAAATTTAGCACATTATCCATGCTGATGAATAAAAATAATTTCCTTGTTCTCAATTCTGTTATTTTTCTAACATGACAAAAAAAAAAAAAAAAAAAAAAAAAAAAAAAAAAAAAAAAAAAAAAAATGTAACCATCTCTTTTCAAAAATTATTTTAAAAAAAAAAAAAAAAAAAAAAAAAAAAAAATATGACAAGCAAGGAAATTCCAATTCACCCAAAGTTACTTAGTTCTCCTATTGCTCCTTTTTACACGTTTCAAACACTAGTGCCACATGTTAATTTTTCCTCTACCCTTTGCGAGATCCTTGGGTATGCTGGGACCTGATTGTGTCATTCATCTCGGCAACGCACAGTGAGGCAGTCAGTTCGGTTAGGCAGCCCATGTCAGTTCATAAGGCAATCAATTCGGTTAGTCAGGTAGCCAACTAGCCAAACTATGAAATTTACCTGACTATTCATTTTTTAATTGACAATTCCTGACACAAAAAAAAAAAAAAAAAAAAAAAAAAGGAGAAAATATCACCCCAAAACGTGGCGCCAGTCAGTGACACGAATAAGCTTGGGGAAAAGGAGAAATAATAAGTGAACGAAAAAGAGGAAGAAAGTAATGCAACAAAGCAAGGGGTATTGAACTTTCCAAACTGTAAATGTATTTATGCACATGTTTTTTTTTTTTTTCATAACCCAATTTCTTCCCTTATTTTGTCCATTTTTATGAACATCTACAAGGAAGGAGAAGGAGGGGTGGGGGAGTTTGTCCTACGTTGAAGAAAAAGCGACATAAGGAATAGGAAGAGGGAGGAGAACAGAAAAGGAACGAAAACAAAATGACGTCGAAGGAAAGCAACGCATGGACGGAGGAAGAACGGGAGGCGCAACTTTCTAATTCAAGAGAAAATGATGTGTTGAGAAATAAAATAATAATTCGTCAAAATGAAGAAGAGAAAAAGGAAGAGAATAATAATGCAGTTATTGAAAATAAAAAGAACATGAGCGTAATGCAAATACAAAAATTTATAAACAAGTTAAAAAATACAAATGTAACAAATTTACAAACAAGTTATTTAGAAAGTTTACAAAATGATATTAAACAATTAAATATTTCGAAATATTTAAGTGAGATATTTAACTATATATTTAATTTAATTTACTATGTTAACAAATATCCTGATCTTTTTCTTTTTATTAATTTAATTAAATATATGAATGACAATTATGAAAATGTAGGTGAACACATCGATAAAACAATTTTTGCAAGATATTTCAAACTTGATGAAGATGATAAAAATTACTTTTTTATCGTTTTTTATGATTTATACAATAATATCAGTGAGTCCAACTTTTCTGTAAAGGAGCCCTCCTCTACCCCCAAGCGCCCTGTCTCAAAGGAAGAGACACGAAAACTGGATAGACTGGACGTCACCAAAAATGGTGTAGACATGGCAAAACATAGTACCGATCATCAGAAGGATGCTTCTCAAGGTCAAGATGATGAAGGAAATGTCCGTAGTGCAAACCAAAGTGGAGGGGAGCCTATTGGAGATGACATGAAGGAGAAACTAAAAGAATTGCGAATTTTTCAGAAGGCGAAAAGCACTGTAATGAAAAATTTAAACGCTCAGCTTCGTAAGGAGGGGCCAGAAAGCGACACGTTCATGTTGGATTATGATTTATTTGGTAATGAACATAAAGAAACAAAATTTTGGAAAAGCAACTTGGCAGATCAGAAGGCATACATAAAGGAAATGTTTAATGATTCAAATTTTTTAAAGAAATTGGAAAAAAAGAACAAAATAAGGAAAACATTGATATGTGTGTACTTTGAATTATTACTACTTGGAATATGCAAGAATAATGATCTTCTTACATACATGTTCATAAACATGACTTTTTTCTTTACCCTAACTTTAGATTCTCAAGTATTCGACAATGAAAAAATTGCCCTTACTCAAAGTTTGCAGGAAAAGCGAGACGGAAAATTTTACTCCACTACATCTGATGTATTACGTGCTGTGAGAAAACACCTTGCCGTTAATACAATAATAGCATACAATTACTTTTTCTCAAACGTAGGAACAGTTTTTTTTATGAACAGAAATAATGTTTGTTCCATTGGCGATGCTAATGTCATCAGGACTAGCACGCCGCTCAACGTGTCAACCAGCTTGCGAATTAATGGGTTCCCTTGCATGAGCGAAATAAAAGATCTCGTAATGAACATTCTTCAGGTATTTTACAACAGTAGCATGCATAATTTGCTGATATATCTATACGGAGAACATGTGATAAATGAATATACTAGCAGTGCTAAAATTTCTAGACAAAAAGAAGAGTTTGAATTTTTCAGCATCTATGACAAGTGCAAAAAACTATGTTGTTTTATGCAAAGAAATGGCCCCAATTTAGACGAAATACAAATAATCGGTATTGAGATGGTGGGACTTAATGAAGAAAGTGTTAAACACATTAAATTATTTGATAATTTGAAGAAGAAAAAATACATGAACGATAAGGAAGTAACAGTTGATGAATCTTATTCCTTGTGGATTAATGAAGAAGAGAGGTTGTTTTATACAAAATTTCCCGATTATTCAAATATTAACGTAGCAGTTAACGATGATGAGTGTGATGATGATGACACACACGGGATTCACCTCTCCAGTGCAGAAAAAATGGAGGAACGGGACAATCAAATGAAGAAGAAGAGCAGCGACAACAACAGCTGCAACAACAACAACAACAACAACAACAACAACATTAGTAATGATACGACTTGTGAAAAGAACATTGAATGCAAAAGAGAAAATGCTAAGAGTGCATTGAAAGAGGGAGAAGTGAACGCATCATCTACCCCTGTGGTGTCTGGGTTGGATACCCTCCCCGGAACAACTTCTGTGACAGATAGTTCTTTATGGAAAGACCAGAAAAAAGGATTCAACAGATACCTAGAGAAGTTGCTAAGTATGAATAGTGAGAAAATATTGGAGGATCATGTAATGACATTTCTACTGAACTACAACACGAAGAAGAAAAGGAAGATTGTTGCAAATACAATTACACATATAAATCAAGTGGTTCTAAATTTGATCCCGTTTTACTGTCGATATATCGCCATTATTAACATATACAGGAAAGACATGACGGTGATGGTTATTGAAGAGGTAAAAAGAATAACCGAAAAATTAATTAAAGAAAAACTACCTTGTCAGAATAAGAAAACAAAATGTATAAAATATATTTGCGAATTGACAAAATTTAAATTGTTAGATATGACATACATTTTGGATATTTTGAATCTTCTGAATGAGAATTTTACATCAGATCACGCTGAATTGTCTTTTTATATATTAGAAAATTGTTCTTCATTCTTGTTAAACAATTCCAAGACACATATTCGGTTCTTAAATTTGTTGCAAAAAATTAAAAAAATGAAAAGTTCTCGAAATTTATCAACATCTTTAGATTTACTTTTTGAAGAATGTTGCATTAAAATAGAACAAGAATTTTATCCACAAAATAAAAATTTGAAAAAAAAAAAAAAAAATTCAAAATATTCTGAACAAGATTTGAGAAAAAAATATTTCTTAAAAAAGTTACTCTTTCAAGATATAGAAAAAATATCCATGGAAGAGGTATGTATATATATAAGAAAATTTAACTGGGATGACATGTTCACTACAACAATGTTGAAGAAATACATTTTTAAATTCTTAATTTATATGAGTATATACCAAATTGGTAATTTAGCATCTCTCTTATTTTACCTTGCTTTGCATAAACCAAGTTTTGTTACACAAATTATAGATGATTTATATGAACGCATTATATCTATCATCCAAAGGAATGATTTTCAAAAGTTTAATTTCCTGATTCAGTACGCTTATATTTTTTCCGAGCTTTTTGTGTACAAAATGTTGAACTCATCCAACGTTTTGGATTTGCTTTACTTCTTGGTCGCCCTATCAGATGTCGACATGGCCAATTACCACCACATTGCATGCATCTATCAGATTTTTATGGAGAATAAAAGTCTTTCCCAAGGCATTCGGGGGCGTGTATTCTTCGACACGCATAACGTCGGGTCTAGCCAGAATGCTGCATCTAGCCAAAACATTGCATCTAGCCAAAACGCTGCATCTAACCAGAATGCCGCATCTAGCCAAAACATTGCATGTAACCAGAACATCGCATCTAGCCAAAACATTGCATCTAACCAGAACACCGCATCTAACCAGAACACCGCATCTAACCAGAACACCGCATCTAACCAGAACACCGCATCTAACCAGAACACCGCATCTAGCCAAAACACCGTATCTAGCCAAAACACCGTATCTAGCCAAAACACCGCATCCACGCCCCGGAGTGACTACTTCTCCTTCGATAACTACAGAGACTCAGTGCACAAATTCCTACTCATCAACAGACGGAACCCCGTGTTCCTCAACATGGTGCAGGATCCAGAGTGCTGTAGCTTTATTAACATCAAGATGATATGCATAATACTTGAAAGATGTGCGAAATATTTTCAGAATGCACCATTACTGAAATTTAAATTAACGAAATTTTTTTTAGTATTCATTAGATTTTTACGTATTCTAGAACCCCTACCAGTGTATATTACAAACTTAACTAACAATATTATTGATGAATTTTCAAAGGATATGAAAGCATTAGCAACAGTTCAACAAGTCGACAAGTACCTCTTCAGATTGTTAAATTGTGAATATCGCGTTTACTTAAACCTTATAGATGAGAGTAAAAATATGAGCAGCAAGAAAAAAAACTCCCTTTTAGTTACTGATGAAGAATTAATATTTCGCCTCGATCCAGAGGACAAGCATTTCAAATTTAGAGATATGCATGATACAGTGGAAAATGAAAAAATGAAAACATCAAACATGTACAAAGGAACAGACACATTTTACATGTATGGTAGTAGACATACATCACAAGCAAGAACCAATAAATACACATATAGAGACTTTCTTCCAGATGCACGTCGAAATATGCAGAGAAGGAGCCCCAACTTTGTAGGTTCTAGTGAATATTTAAGAACGAAGGGAGAAATGCATAAGAGCAATGTGTCCAAAGAGAAGGGCAAAATGGGTTCTAATTTTAAAAATACAGATGAAGATATAGATGAAGATATAGATAAAAATATTGGTGAAAATATGGAGGAAAATATGGATGAAAATATAGATGAAAATATGGATGCAAATATGGAGGAAAATATGGAGGAAAATATGGAGGAAAATATAGATGAAGAAATCAATGCAATTATTAACTCGTCCATATTAGAAAATAGATCTTCCAAAAATAAGAAAATTTCCATGCATAATATTAAAAACGACATATTGTATGGAATGTTACTTCGAAGGACGGACATACCCACTGGAGACAAGTAGAATAAATTGTGATGACAAGCAGGGAATGATGGAGCCATGCAAAGGGGTGGTTTGGGGGGAAATGGAAACGCTGTGATATATTTTTATTATTTTCACAAGTAAAAAAAAAAAAAAAAAAAAAAAAGAAATATGTACATACATACATAATACATACATGTGAATATAACACATGTGCATGTAATACGTGTGCGCTATTCGTGGGATGAACTAAGAATGGGAAAATCGTGTCCCATCCCTATCGCCCGTTTTATAAACACATGAATAATACATATATTGCCTTGTATGCTTGTCTATTTGTCCGCTTGTATTTTGAGAAACACATCTTGAAGAAGAGATGTCGATACAATTTTCTCTCCCACCATATGCGATGAATTTTTTCATGTTTTTATACAACCTTTTCATAAATACAAAAAAAGATGGCTTTTCATACATACATATTTTTTTTTTTTTTTTCTTTTTTGTAATAATATTTCTTCATTTTGCAATTATATTGTATCACTCTGTTTTATTTTATTTTATTTTTTTTTGCTTTACATGTATATATTAACAAGATGGACTGAACTACTACTTCGCACCACCCCCTTCCGGTGTCTCTCTCTCTCTCACCCCGTTTACTTAACAATTTGTGGTGAACCATAAATACAAGTATTGTTAATTTTATATATATAAAAAAGAGGGAAAAAAAAAAAAAAAAAAAAAAGTTACAACAGTGCTATATATATATATATATATATATATATATATATATATACCATATATGACACACTTACACATGCGTATATACATTTATACTAACTCGTAATTGAACATAAACGGATGAACATAAGCGAACAAAATTATGGTTGGCCTTCCTTTTTTTTTTATTTCTCCCTCTACACTCTTCTTCCAACCCCCATATCCTATAAGGTTATTAAATATGTATAGTTAGAATAAGTGGTAAATACATACAAACAGGAACACATATTGGAAAAAAGACAGGGGAAAAAAATTACCGAATGATTTCTACCATCCACACATTATGACATTGTTGTCCTTTCGATTTGCAAACTGGGCATGCAATTCTATTGACTTGGGCGGAGTCACTACCCCCCCCCCCCCCCATTATGTGTTCCCTTTTTATGAAAACAAAATAAAATATGAATATTTTTTTTTTTTTTTTTTTACTTCGTGCATTACCTACACGGTTAATACTTTTACAACCTTTATTGAGCATTTAATTTGTTTTTATATTAATTTTTTTTTTTTTTTTTTTTTCAATGTTTGATGTAAATCCGACTATTGTATATAAAATGGGGGGCGGGGGTGGGGGCATATCAAAAAAAACTAAACAAGAGGATGATATAAAAATGGGAAAATATTAAATACTTTAAAAATATGCAATTGCTGAAAACGAAGAAAAAGAAAAAAAGTCTCTAACAGAGAATGTTTTCGCATGCCCTCCTATATTTGTTTATGGTAAGAGTTGCGGTGAAGAGGTTATTTTTATTTTTTTTTACGTCTGTTTTTTTCATATACATATATATATATATATATATATAATAACATAACATGTATAAAATTGGTAAGAATATTATTTATATGCACCTATGGTAAAATGGGGTTTTTTTTCTTCTTCCATCCCCAGCATTTGGGCACGTCAACAAAAGTTGACATTACAATCACTTTTTCATCACACAATATGTTTGCAGAAAAAAACGTAAAGAGATAACAAAGAAAAAAAAAAAAAAAAAAAATAATATGTACATAAACTGACAACATAATGTAAAATATTCTAACACCTTTGTGGCAGTGTGGACGAAGCGTTGTAAATACTTTTGTAATTTTTATATCCATTTAAATTATATATATATTAATAAAGAATAAATTGAGAGAGGGGTGATGAGTCTGTGGTGGTAGGTGGAGGGGTGTTCAGGGTTCGCTTTAGGGACATTTTTCTGATGATATATATATAAAATTAAAAATACACTTTTTTTTTTTTTTTTTTTTTTCCTTCCACCCATCAAACGTTGTTAAATAATGAAAATTGCATCATTAGTTTTTATGGGTATTTTTCTTCCCCCCTTTTTATCCGGTACTTGGGCACCTACTAGCTTCCTGGGTTTACTACATACATTCGATGCGCATATATCTACGTATGTATGTATATATGTATATACATAACATAGCATACATTTTATACTTATGTAACACGTGCTTCAGAACTGGCAACGGCATTTTTTTAAATAATAACAAACTGCCCTTGCACTGCCCCGCTATTGATGTATTCAATTTTTTTTTATTGCACCCCTCATCCCCCCGATAATTCACGCCCGTATTTTTTACCTATGTATTATATATATATATATATATATATATATATATATATATATATATTTTTTATTTTTACATGCACGCATGTAATTTTTCCACAACACTCATGCAGTTTTGTTAATTTAACAATTGGGTTAAAAAAAAAAAAAAAAAAAAAAAAAGCATACAAAACAAGGGCTTTTTATGGAGTCGTGGTGGTGCTTTTAGAAGAACCCTTTAAAAAAATTGATTTTCATATATATATATGATGAGAACCCATGCAACATGCATAGAAAAATGTATACTTTTTAAACATGATTAGGGAGTGGGGGGGGGGGGGGATTGGATGGATTATGGGGTTTTTATATTTATAAATATATATAGTCTCTCTTCTCCATTTATTTTAATTTGTTTTCTTTTTTTTAATATCTGAACATGGTGCCACTTGGAGTGCGTTACTTTGGCAGGAAAGTTTAAGGGGGGCTGGAGGCGAGGAAAAAAAAAAAAAAAATAAATACATAAATAAATACATAAATAAATGCATAAATAAATACATAAATAAATACTTGAATAAATTTTAACAACACTTGTTGCCATATGTTTTGCATGTATACAATATAATAACTACATGTTGTAGAGTTATATATATATATATATGTATGTATTTTATGTAGACTATATAGGGCAACTCCCAGTGAATAACTTTGCTGCATCTCTCAGCGTAGTCCACTTTTTACCCCCCTTTGCCCCCTCTCTAATTAAATTAAAAAAAAAAAAAAATAGCAACTAATTTATAAATTCATGTTTTTTCTTCATTCCTTTTCTTGCCTATTTTTCCCGTTTGTTACATTTTATCAACTTTGAAAAAAATACCCGAGAAAAGAAAACCCCAATCCAATATATTCACATAATATATAGAAACCAGCGAATTTGCTGACCTTTTTTTTTTTTTTTTTTTTTAATTATAAAAAAAACATCCAGTTACTCATCTTTTATATTATTAATTATATATATCGTTTAATTTATGAATTTCAATTTTTTGTAACTTTATTATTTCTCTACAATTCTTTTGATACTTTTTTTTTTTTTTTTTAAATAAATTATACAAAATTGACCGTTATTTATTATATTATTACTGTTACTATTGTTACTATTGTTATTATTGTTACTATTATTATTATTGTTATTATTGTTCATCTTCTTATTATTATTACTTTAATTTTTAATATTTTATTTTTGAATAAATTAGAAAATATTGCGAATAACCGTGGCTCATAGACCTAAAAGAGTTGTTAATTCTATTGTAGAAGAATTATACATATATATATATATATATAACAGTTTGATTATCCCATTTTATCCGACGCATATTTCAAATTTTTAAAGAATATTTTTTTTTTTACAATTTTTTTTAAAAATGATTGCTAAATTTTTTTGCCTTTTTATTTTTGCATTGCTCTCTTCCGTGAGATCATCAGACACCCCCAATAATGTAAGCATGAAGAAAAAAAAAAAAAAAAAAAAAAAAAAAAAAAAAGAAAGAAATAGCTCATCAGTGAGAGCTCATAATAATGAGAGTGCGAACGAAGGGAGGCTTGCGGGTTTGGAGGAGGAGTATTTGGAGAAGTGGAAAAGGGGGGTAGATATATGTATATATATATATATATATATATATATATATATATATATATATATATATATGTATATATGTATATGGCTACATATGCCCACATATGTTTTAATCCCTTTCCTACGTTAATCCATCTCCCCCCCCTCCCCCTACCGACCAATGAATAAGTGGGAGGAATGCACAAAATAAGCTCAAAATGTTTACTTATTTGATTTTTTTTTTTTTTTTTTTCTTTTTGCTTCTTTCCATTTTGTTTCATTTTTTTTTTTTTTTTCACCTTCTGCCCACAGGACGGTATTGTGCACGTAATCACCAAGGACATAGACCTGAATCAATTACAAGGAACTTTCTATGAAATTGCTACTAATGCTTCTGATAAAATATTTCCAGGTTTGTTATGCAGATGTACGAAATATGATTTCTCAGGTTTAAAAAGAGATGGAGATTCAGCATACATTTTAGTAAACTTTTCATGTGATAGAAATTATTTATTTGGAGAACACAAATCTGAAATGACATTTAAATTAATTTTGAATAAAAAACTTGAAGAACAAGCCACAGTAGTTGATGTGTTCAATGCAAGTATTTATTTAGTAGAAGGAAATCAACAAATCTTATTAAACAATAATGTTAATATAGTATATGCTGAAGCTAATGAACAAAAAGAATATGAACATATAATTATAGCTGGTGAAAAATCAACTGAACCCATGATTATTTTATCTAAATACAGAACCATTCTCCTTGAAACATATAACAAACTCTTGAACTCACTTTACTTAGCTGGTTATGAACCTTCTCTTCTTACCTGGCCATTTATCATTCAGACTGATCAAACCTTTTGTGATTGAAAAAGAGAGCAGGAGGAGGAGGAGGAAGAGGTGATTCAAGATGATGAGAAAAAATGAATATGAAAGAAAAAAAAAAAAAAAAAAAAAAAAAAGGGAGGCACAGGGGAGCAGGAATTGTGGTGAAAAGAAAGGGAGAGAGAGGTCCATAGAAATTTTACGGAGCTCCAAAAAAAAAAAAAAGTTGACAAAGCAAGTGGGTTTGGTTTGTTTATGATGTTTCTCTGAATTTAGAAAACCAACCCGAGCCAAGTTATGAACCCTTATTTCCTCCGGCCGCTTAATATATGATGAAAGCACATCAAATAAATATAACCTTCACATGAGAGCAACGGATGTGACATATATATATATATGCATTTATGTATATATGTATATATGCATATGATCCCAACACACATCATGCATGATATTTCCGATTTTATAGATTTAACATGTGGCATATGATGCATGTGTTTTCTGCACACGCATTTGTATACATTTTTGTATTATATATTATTTTGTATATCCCTTTATAGAAATATTTTTTTATAAAAAGAAAAAAATAAATAACCCCTCCCCAAAAAAAAAAAAAAAAAAGGGAAAGTTTTTTAGCATGTTCTTTTTTATCGAGTAATTTTTTTTTTTTTTTTTTTTTTGAACCCTTTGCATAATGGATATTATTACATATAGTTTTTTTATTTTTACGCAGTTAGAACAAATAAGGTTCCCTTATCTTTTGAAAAATTTTGAATTTATATAAGCGAATAAAAAAGAAAAATGTCATGTTCCAGGAAAAAAAAAAAAAAATAAAATAAATAAAATAAAAACGTGTCATATTCGTTTTTTAATTTTTTGTAATTATTGTATGTGTTTTAAAATATAAATGTTCTGTCCAATATAGTATTTTTATATATACACATAAATGATATTAGGGAGAAAAACACGTCACACATTTTTTAGATTTTAGAAAGGTAGATATAAAGCCTTTCAAGAACTTGAAAAAAAAATAATGTTAATGTAATTCTATCCTTTGGGCATGTGACCAAAAGTATATATTCATATATGTATTATATATATATATATATATATACATACGTAGTAATATTGTAAGCATTTTTGCAAAATGTGTGAAGATATTGTGGATGTGTTTTATATATACCTATTTTGCAAAAGAAGAGGAGGGGAAAGGAACATGCACCGGTTTCTTCTCTTCCGCTCGCTCATAAAATGGGACTCTTTTTACCCATGGGTATGCTACTATACTTATATTAAAAACATGCATATAAATGGAAAAAATGTCAAATGAAAAAACAAATAATGTAAAAAAAAAGTCTACCTTTTGGTATATATTCCCTCTTCACTTCGAACATAGCATATGTGGTGGTAACTAAGTACCTACCCCGCTCCCCCTCCGTTCTCCACACACACACACACACACGGATTCATATATGCATATATATATATATATGTACATCCAAATGACTGAGTAATTCTCATGTGCCACTTGACATTTACATCCTTCGTTATGTGCACATGACTTGATGTTTTAAAAATGAAGGGTCTCCTATTTCAAGGGGTGCGTAAGTGGATAGTATATTGTGTTAACCTCCCCTATGTGTGCATATATATATTTTTTTTTTTTTTTTTTTTTTTTTTTTTTCTTTTGAAAAATTCTCGCTAAAGTGGAATCAAGAACAGAAAAAAAAAGAATAGGAACTCGTTGGTAAATTATACTAAAGAATGAGTAGAAACTCTTAGGCAAATTTGAGTGTTTTTCTTTTTTTTTTTTTTTTTTTTTTTTTTTGGGAAAGACTTGTAATGTACTAAGTCATAGATTACACCTCTACACCGCTCTTCATTGTTATGTCAAGGGTTTCATGTGACAAAAAGGAAATGTATCACCTTGGGGTTATCTTTTTTTTTCCTTGCCATGTTTTTTTTTTTTTTTTTTTTTTTTTTTTATGATACAAATTATTTAATAAAAAAAAAAAAAAGGATGTAGAAAACATTCCCCTTGCACAATTGAGCCGCTGACTCTTTGCCTATACCCATACATATATATATGTACATATATGTACATGTATATGGATACGTATGTGCAACTCATGCTTTAGTTCAGGATGAACGGAGGAATGAAAAGAATACTAAGAGAAGATTATCTGATGAAATATAAAGAACGTGATGATTTTCTTTACACCTGCGTGTGTCACATATTAACCCACGAACCCTTTGATCAAATTGTAAGAACATGCATAACACATTAGGAAAAAAGTTATAGTCCATAACTATATATTTAATCAAGTAGCTACTACTATTGCATTCACATTTTTCAGATTTTAATAAATCATGTGTATAACATTTGTCCTATCCCCCTAAGTTAGCGCAGCACATTCGTGAATGTTTTTTTTTTTTTTTTTTTTTTTTTTTTCGAGACGCATCGTCATATTTTCGTTATTGGAGAAGTACGCAATTGTGTATATGTGTATGTGCAAACTAAGTTCATATCCGCTTTTTTGTTTCTGTTCATACATGTGCACAATGAATATACCGTAGAGCTTCCCCCACACACCTCTTCATTTATATGTCAATCCAGATAACATAATTTCATTTCTATGTTGTGTTCATTGTTTCATGTGAAAATTTCCTAATCGATCATCACCACTCATTTTTTATTTTCACCACCAAAGCTAGAATACCAAAATGGAGACATTTACATAGGAACAACTAAAAACAGAAGGAGACATGGATATGGATATTATGTATACAAAGAATCTGGGAGTATATACGAGGGGTGAGAAATGATGAACAGTCATGCGAAATTGTATTCAAGTGAAAAGTGTAAACAGGATAGGGGAAGCTCTCACATGTTGCCACATCAGTGTGTTATTTTTTTCATTCATTTTATTGGTTCATTTTATTGATTCATTTTTCGCATTCATTTTATTGATTCATTTTATTGATTCATTTTTCTCATTCATTTTTTTCATTCATTTTTCTCATCCATTTTTCTCATCCATTTTTCTCATCCATTTTTCTCATCCATTTTTCTCATCCATTTTATTCATCCATTTTTCTGCGCTGCCAAATGGACAATTACTAATGAGGCTACCTTCACCCCACCCTCCAATGCAGCGAATGGATTGAAAATGAGAAAAGCGGCCATGGAATTTTATATAACGAGAAGGAAGTTGTCTACTCAGGTTAAAAATTTTCGCATTTTTGTGCAATATACATTGAGGGGTGGTGGTGGATAAAATCGGTAATAATAACACGTGTAAATATATACACATTATGGTACAATTTTTTTATTTTATTTTACTTTTTTTTTTTTTTTTTTTTTTCACGTCGAATGGGTAGAGACTATGAAAACATTTGTGTCCCATTCGCCCTACCCCCCCCGTTATAGCAATATAAAAAATGAAAAAAAATAAACAAATTTCTGAACTGTTCAGGCGAATGGCTAAACAACATTTCCCATGGTTTTGGATGTACATACAGAAATGAAGAACTTTTTTTCGGATCGTACAAATTTGGTTTAATGAATGGAGTAGGAATATTAAAAAAAAATAGTAGCTTCAATTTTTGTTTATTTCAATCGAGTAGAATAAAACGGCAAATTAAAATTACAAAAAATATGAACATGTACATATATTTTTATAAAAACAAGAAAATAATTTTTAAGAAAAAACTAAGTAATATTTTTCCTGTCTATACGGATAAAACTACGTCAATTCTTGTGCGTAAACAGATTTTTCTAAAATTATTTGGTATAGGGAAATCATTTATGAAATATTTTTCAAATCATAACCAAATTGATGAGAAGAAGAAAAAAGCTATTCAATTGTCGTGTCATCCAAATGGCTCCTTAAACTACATAAATAATGAATCCAGAATTAATTTTATAAAAGGTTTAATTAGAAAACAGAAAGAAGTGCATCCTCGAAGACACAGTGAAAATAACAAATCTGCCATAGGTTGTAACGAATTCAGGGATCTTAATTTTCTCCATTATGAGGGAACACCACAAGATAATAATGTCCCCTTTTGCATCCTTTCCAAAGGTTCCACAAGACGTGCCATGCATAGGACGCAGGAATTTTCAAGGTATGGCTCATGTTGTATGTCATCCGACAGATCACTCGATTTTGAAATCGATGAGATGATAGATGACTTTACCTCAAGAGGAGAGGGAAATAAAAAGAGGAAGAAAAATCCATTTAAGGAAAAGCCAAAACTGAATTTGAAAAATTTTCTTTACAAAACAGATTCAGATAGTGAAAATGAGTTTTTCCCAGATGTGGCTCATTCAAGTGGTTCTAACTTTGAAAAACTTTTTAAAAAGAAAAAAAAAATTAATAGTGAGAGGTACTCTGTTTTTCTCCTAAAGAACAATGAAAAGAAAAAACTAATAAGAAGGGAAAGACAAAATATAAAAAGGAAAATGAAATGTTACAAGTTACTAATAAGTGGTAGACATTATAAGTCCAATTTTGATGAACCCCAATTGGGCAATACGTCCAGCAATGATTCATATGAAACGGATTTGAATTGTGATAGGGGTTCAGGGACGAATTGGAGGAAGGTAGAAAGCACAATATCCAGATGCGGAAGAAGGAAAAAAATTATGTATCAAAATAGATTTTACAAAAAATATTTATCCAAATCGAAAAAGGGAGGGGGAATGGTTAAAAAATTTTGTTATCTTTTAAACTATTTAAAATATAAAAATAAAAAAAACAGAATTGAATGTATATATGAGTGGAAGAATTATCACATTTTTGTTCTTCTTTACATGTTTGACCTGAACAAATATATACCCTGTTTTAAGCATAACCATGTTAATGGTTTCCATTTCTTCACCCTCGATAAAAGTGCGCTAAGACAATTTGGTGTACATAAATATGAACACATATATTTTCTTCTCAATTTTATAAACACATTTAACTCACTGCATAGTATGTATCTACAGCTACTAATAACATGGCAAGATATAACAAAAGATTCCTTAATAAGCTTCAATTCTTTGTCTAAATCTGAGCTAGTTGTTATCAATCCAGAGGGAGAGGAGCAGGAGCAGACGCAGGAGCAGACGCAGGAGGAGGGGGGGAGACTTGGTACAAACGGGAGAAAAAAATGGAATGGAGAAAGAAAAACAAAGGGGAAGAGAAAAGGAAGAAAGGTATGGTGGTACCTCTGCTACTACCAGAATACTCCAGTGAAGCTTAAAATGTATTCAGTAACAATGTGGAAAAAGAAATTATTCCATTGCTCATGTAGCAAATTTCCAAATGGAATACAAATGGATAACAATCTTCATGATGATGCATCAAATGAGGTTATTCACAATTCAGTTCATAAGGAATATACTACCCATTTCGGAAAAAACATCTTAGATGTTGCTCAAAATTTCCTTTTTCGTCAGCACCAGATAAGCATAAAGGATGGTACATTATTATATCGATGGGGAAACGTCAAAAAGAATTTGTCAAATTTAGAAGTGCAACAAGTGGTTAAGCGGGGGGAGAGTCTCGATGAGCAGGAGAAAAAAGAAACGGATGAAGTGGATGAAGCAGGCGGAGCAAACGAAGACAAAACAAGCGATGAGAAGGAAAAAAATTATGGAATGGCGAAACAAGTTGAAGGGAGAAAGAACAATGAGAGGGAGGGGGAGAACCAAGATGGAGATGAACCGCTAGTTGATTATTGTGATGATTCGAAAAGTGCCATCGAAAGGGCAACACAAAGAATGGAATTTCTGAATGAACATTTTATTCTATCCAATTTGAGACACCCTAATATAGTGAAATATTTAGGGAGTATCATGAATAAGAAGAAAGAAAAATTCGGATTGATTTTTGAACACTTGAATGATTGGAAATGCCTACATGAGATCATATACGCAGAGAGGAAATTGGAACACGTTCGAGATGTAGACGGAAAAAAAGGGGAGAAAAAAAAATACTTGAAAAATAAAAATATTATACGTCTCTTTTATGAAATTTCAATTTCTCTATTTTATATGCATAAGAAATGTATTGTTCATGGAAATATATGCAGCAAAAACATATTTGTAAAGGAAAAGGGGAGAAGTGTAAAATTATGTAATTTTGAAAAGTCATCTATACAAAACTACTACAATTACAAGCTGAATTATTTAGGGGGAAGAATTCCAGATTACTGGGACGCTTGTAGGAGGAGCAGAGTACCCTACATAACAATGTTCCATACTGAAGGAAGAAGTAGAGATGATAGCACCAGTATTAGTTGTTATTCTAATGATTGTGAATGCAGAAAAAAACACCCTGATGGTAAGTACAGGTTGAAGGAAAAAATTAACATACCGCTACCTTACATAACCGCTATGAATGATGGAAAGAATATAAATAGGATGACATCATCTCCCTTGTTGCTCTTTCAAGCGAAAAAATTTGAGAAACGAAATGTACATTGTGATGATCCATATGCTGCACCAGAGGTGTTTAGAGAAGAAGAGTACACCTACAAATGTGATATTTACTCCTTTGGAATTGTAATGTATGAAGTTCTTTTCGATTCCCTACCGTTTAGAAATGATTATATAATACCATATTTTTTTACAGTGTCCACTTGTTTTTATGAAAAATTCATTTACATAGACATGAATAAATTGAATCAAAAATTTTCGAACAAAAAAATGTTTCACGTTGCCATTAGTAATATCTTATTTGTCATGCGTCAGTGTCTTAACCCAGAGCCAAGCTGTAGACCAGATTCAAAATATTTGTGCACCCACTTTGGCAATCTGCTTAACCGCTTTGGGTAGTTTTCCCATTCACTACCCTAGGCACTGCGCATGCATACGTACATACGTACGTACATATGTACATATATATATATGTACATTATTCACTGTTTTTTTGTGTAAAATATATACATTTGCTTTCTCGTCCCTATGTGTCCTTTTTTTACGTGCCCAAATTGCGCGCGCCTAATGAGAGAAAAAAATTGTGGTGTCCCATTTTAAAATTTTGCTACAAGAAAAGCACATTTATGATATATATATCCCCTCCCCCCCCCTCTTTTCATAAATATGTATACATACATATTATTGATCCTTATAGAAATATAATGAAAAATATTACTACAAAAAGGAAAAGTTTTTTTTTTTTTTTTTGTAATCCCTTTTGTGGATGTACTTTTTTATGCATATAATGTTGCATATTGTACGAAATTTATTGTGTGACAAAACGGGGGTATTTATACACCCACACCGTGTTATGATGAGGTGTGATGTGAAACCAAACGTTTTTTTTTTTTTTTTTCCCCTGTTCATTGGTGGTACATTATAGTGTATTTATTTTTTCATGTTCAATTGAACAGCTCAGAATTGTGTTGCGGTCGTAGGTTCGTTTCGATAAACATGATTATTACACGCAGGAAGTTCAAGTTAAAATGGGGAGTGTGGCATAAGGTGCAAAATGAAAAGAAGTAAAATGAAGTGAAAAGAAGCAATGTAAATAGAAATAATGTGTAAATAAAAGCTACGTAAAATGAAAAAAAAAAAAAAAAAAAAAAGACCACGAGGAATTACGTGCTATGCGATGGATCAACAAATGGTAAATAGGATGGATATACGCACTTGAGACGGACAAGGGGAAGTTGGCTAGCTCTCCAGCATTTCATCTGACGATACTTGGTTCTACCCTACCTTCCTCTTTCACTTATATATATATATATCCATCTGCATTTCTCTGCATCAGTGGGTCCTTTTCAGCAGAAGGTACTCATCCGGTTGGTTCAGGAGCTGCACAATCTCAGATGCCGTGGGACGCAAATTAGGATCATAATTCAGACAGAGTCGTATAATATCAGCGAAAGGAGAATTTTCAATTTTGGAATGAATACATGGAGGTAACTTTTTGGTAAAAACATCAACTAGCTTTTCATAAATTTGATCTGATTCATCAAATGTGATAATATAATGTTGAAAGGGGGATGGCAAATTCATCATTTCTTGAAAGACACAACCCATAGACCAAATATCCCACTTGTATGATAATTTTGTATGATCCAAGAAATTATAATCACTACTTTGTTTTAAGGGATGACAAGTTAACAACTCGGGTGGTGCATATATCCATGTAGCACCTGAGACATTTGTTACAATACCATCTTCACATTCTTCTGAATCTCCAAAATCACATAGATGTATATTCCAATCATTATCAATTATTAAATTTTCAGGTTTTATATCTCTATGGATGATTACATTTTTTTTATTTTTTATTGGTGTATGTAAGAAGTTTATAACATTCGCTAACTGTCTGCACATTTTTAAAGAAATGTCTATACTCATAACTTTTTCATCCTTTTTCATATTATTCTTTATCGTATGTAAATCCAATCCATTAACTAATTTCGTAACTAGCCATATATCAAAATAGCTATGTACAATACCACCACATAATTTTATTATATTTGGATGATCACATTTCGACAAAATTTTCCATTCATTTATAGATCTTTTCGTTAAACCATATGGATCCTGTCTTGACATTTTATCAACTGGTACTTTTACAGCCACATACATTCCTTTGTACCATCCTTTGTATACAACACCAAATGACCCTTCCTCTATCACTGTGTATTTTAACTTGTTGCTGAATTTGTTTATATACAATTTCGTTCGCTTCCTTTCTAGCTTTAATTTAGTCCCCGCAGTAGAAGCAGCAGCAGAAGAAGCAGAACCAGAAGCAGCAGCAGCAGCAGCAGCAGTAGCAACAGTAGCAGCACTACCACACAACACAACCTCGTCTTCTCCTCTTCCATTGTCATTGCATATCACTCTGGCCCCCATCTTCTTCTTCTCTGCATGACTCATAATGCCATTCACGTGATCCCCACCATGAGCCACAACAGTACCACCGTTTATAGGATACAGGTCTGTAGATACAACACTTTCTTCCATAGAATAGTATGGTTCTTCTCTATTAGCTGGGTTACCATTTCTAATTCTTCCAATATCATGAATAAAAACATCTCTTTCTTCATACGTCTCGAAATATAAATCCTTCAGTTTTATAGTGTGCGATGACAATGACTTCAGATACTTTATGTCATTCTCTAGACTCACGAGTTGATTTTTTGACAATCTGAAAATGTTTTCATATTCCTTCTTTTTTATCGCCAAATTGTAGCTACTCGACAGGTATTTGATACATTCCCGGTCAAGTTGTTGCACTGGTTGTAGTAATTGTTGTGGTTGTAGTAATTGTTGTGGTTGCAGTAATTGTTGTGGTTGCAGTAATTGTTGTGGTTGCAGTAAGTGTTGCGGCTGCTGCAGTTGCTGTGGTCGACGTGGTTGCATTTGTTGGTGATGTTGGTTCTGGTCATAGTAGTGATGTGGGTGCTCTCTCAAACTGCTGTTCATGCTGTTCAAGCTGTTCATGTTGCTCAAATTATGAATAACAACTGCTCCTGTTGTGGGTCCTCCCTTTTGCCCTCCCCCAATGCAACCAATACTGCCAATGCTGCCCATGCCACCATTGTGTATCCCGGAGTTGTTCACATAATAACCATTTTCCTGATGCAAAGTTCTAAATTTTGTGCAGTTTTTGTTCGTTTCCATTTTAAAATTATTGTTCAGCATGGCCTTATTTGGAGTGGATTTCTTCTCCACCACATGATTATTTATAATGTTGTTGTTACATGGAAGATCGTTTTTATTCGTCATCATCACCATTCTGTGATTCAAATTTTGCATATTTCGCAATTGTGAGTTGTTTGTATTCTCTGTGAAACCATTTCTTGTCTGAAAAATCATGCTATTGTTATAGGAATTATTTTCAAATGAATTATATGTTGCAATTTTTCGATTTAAAATATTACTCATGTTCATATCATTTTCTACCACTTTTGAGCTATTTCTTTCTCCACCTCTTTGCAAATCCTCATTTAATTTAGTGTCTCTATTTGTATGCAATGCATTGCATAGTGTCATGTTACATAGGGAATGATCACCTGTAAGGATGGGGGTTTGCAAACCCTCATATGTGCTCTTATGTATGCCATAATGCACGGCATTTCCCGCTCCCCCAACAGGATTCGCCATTTTAACGCTTGCACTTGCCACAGCATTGGCATTGGCACTTGCCAATGCATTCACATTCGCAACCTCCCTGTTAATGACACAGTTGTCATAGTGATTACCTGCGAAATTCCTCTTACTGCATATCAACTCTTCGAAATTCTTCCCTCTCTGCAGTAAGTCCTTTGGGGTATTGCTGTCCTTATGATTGCTCCTAGCACGTGGGATCATATTTCCTGTGGACAATTGTGTTGCAACTCCCTTTCTGACATTACTAGATGCAGCAGTGTCTGGATTGAGGCAATTCATCGGGTTCTGTATCATGGACATAATCATGTTGTTAATATATGCATTGTTTAGATTCGTTTGCGTGTGCAATTGATATGGTATTTTCTGACTCGTCTTAATATTTCTAGAGTTCTTGTAACAGTTAATACTTCCGTTATAATTTATTTCACAGCCATTGTAGTTGCTGCTGCTGCTGCTGCCACTATTGGTGGTGGTGCTAACCATATTTTCCTGTCCCCGGCCACTGATTCTCTTTTCTAATACCCCACTCTGAATGTGATACTTCCGCTCCTGAAACCTACTGTTGTCCTCTTGTATGGGCAATTTTTCTGCATCTACACTTTGCACAATTCCTACAGCTGGTGAAGCGGACAATGGGATCTGATTCCTCTGCTGGTAGTGATAATCTAGGTCTTCATCCCTCTGATCTGCACTATTCCTATCTCTTTTGTGATTCTGTATGAGGTGGCTGTTCCTGAGTATGCGAGAACCTGGAGTTATTAAGGACCTTCCACCGTGACCTGCTCCTTCTGCTGTTTCGGTTTCTGTTTCTGCTTCTGCTTCTCCTGCGGCTTCTTCTCCTGTTCTACCATCAAAACCGCTTTGAAACATATTGTTATTATCCCTTGTTGCAACATTTGTATTTAATATACTGTTATTAACTGTCGTGTTTACATTTTGAACCGTACAATTCTGTCCGAACTGTGAAAAATCAGAAATTTTTTGATTATCGACTTGATTGCTAAAACTGTTGTAAAATAATGCATCCTTTGCAATGTTACCAGTGCTCGTACTCCTACTACCATTGTCATTTATGTCGTTCTTCTTACTCATGTTATTACTGTTATTTATTTTCTGATGGAATGAAACAAACTTGTTTTTTTCATTACACATTCTCAATTCATTATGTACTCTTCGATCATGCTGGTTATAACTGCAGTTCTGATTTACCCCTTTTTCAAAATTATCATCTCCTACTGTCACATGATTTCCATAAAATTCTTTATAGTTAAAGTTGTTATTATTTATATTTCTGTTTTTATCTCTTATAACTGCACGATTTATATGCCATTTTATTGGTTTATTTTCTCTTGTGTCTCGCATTTTCGAGTGGAAAATGTGACACGATGCTTCATCTTCGAAATTTTTCACACTCTTACTCTGCATCCCGATGAATCCAATTTTTGACACACCATTTGACATACCATCTGGCACACCATCTGGAACACCATTTAAATTTTCCTTACTGCACGTGTTAACCTCTTTGTACATAATATTTTTTTTTTCTTCCAAAATGTCTCCCTTAATCATATTCTTATACACCAACTCGTTTTTCTTCAAGTACAAGGAGCTAACGCTGGAGAGGTGGTTGTTCACATTCGATGTACTTCCGCTTCCACTTGAATCATTTGCATGCATGTTCGCTTTGGCGTTATTGAAAAAGTTGTTAAAATTCTTGCTGAAGAGAATATTGCTCAAGTTGTCGTTAATCATAAAATTGTTAATTTTATAATTTTTCATATTCTGAGGTGTTCTTATTCTTCCATTCGTGCTCGCGACGTGTACTGCCTCTCCACATGAATTTTCCTCTCCGACAGATGCAATGGATGCAATCTGCGGAATTGATACAATGGACGGAGCTGATACAATGGACGGAGCTGATACAATGGACGAGGCTGATACAATGGACGAGGCTGATGGAATTGATGTCATCGACATGGCCAATGATCCCTCGTCGCCAATTGTTGTCAAACTGGGGTTCATTAGTCTCTTTTTCCAATTACCGACTTGTACATCTGTAAAAAATGGGTTCTTCTGCCTTGAATCCATAATCGCCTTGCTAATACCACAGCTAGCACCGCTAACACCGACATCATTGCCAACATTGTCAACACCACCATCATTGCCAACACTGCTAACATTTCCAACATTGCTAACATTTCCAACATTGCTAACATTTCCAACATTGCTAACATTTCCAACATTGTCAACACTGCTAACATTTCCAACATTGTCAACACTGCTAACATTGGCAAGGCCGCTCACATGGCAGATGTCACCCCTCATTTTGAAGCTTCTACCCGCCTCTGCACCACCAGAATGTGAACTTTTCCTTTCAGTTTTATCAGCGTGCGAGATGTTTACAAATTTATTAAGCTTCACATTTTTGTTGTCCAATTTGTGCAGGAAATCTTTTTTGTTAGAAAGAGCATTTGAATTGTTTTCACTCAGAGAAATTGTGTTTATAGATGCTCTTCTATCAATAGTAGTTGTAATTGTGGAGCATTCCTCATATGCAATATTCGATGGGTTCTTCATATCACGACAAGCTGTCACAACAGATGATTCCATTTTCAGATTGGTGTTACTTTCTATACGATCATTATTATCACTATTCAACTTTCTATAGGGTATAAAAATGCCATTGTTACTTGCACAAGTTAAGTAATTCCTGTTCTCGCAGTTGACTTGCAAGAAATTGGTGTTGCTTGCATTCGGTACGTGAGCACTGGGTCCAAAACCTCCCATCTGGTTATTCATGCTACCGCCACCACTACCTGCACCGCTACCTGCACCACTACCGCTACTGCTACCTCTGCCACTGTTATTATTATTCATATTAGCAGTTATTCTAGTAGTTGTTGTTGTAGTGGGTGTCGTGACAGCATCAGCGTTAGTCATGGTGATACTGTTATTCACTGTAATATTGTTCACATTGTTCATATTTTTCATCTGACTGTTCATATTGTTCATATTGTTCGTATTGTTCGTATTGTTCGTATTGTTCGCATTGTTCGCATTGTTCATATTGTTCATATTGTTCATATTTTTCATCTGACTGTTCATACACTTATTACCATATATGTTCTTGCTAATGAGCAACTTACTCGGGTTATAAACAACCGAATGTATCATATTGCTATTTATGCCGCTCTGCAAAGGTATGAAATTTTTTGGGGTAACATGATTTTCCATGGTGCTTAAATTCTTGGATGCATTTTGTGTAATAATGGAGCTAATTTTTTGTTGTGCCTTATCTTGATTGTTTTCATTCATGTGATTACTAATACTTGGAACATTCTTATTGTCTTCTTTGTTATTCAAATGTTTCATATTCAGACGTGTATCATTACAAAGACGATTGTCACCACTTCCCAGACCAATATTTGTGGAATCTTCACTGAGGGTGGAGTTCATGTTGGAACGGCTTAGAATATCTATAGTACCAAAGATCTTCAATTCTTTTGATTGGTTCATATTACCAAATATGTCTATAGTATTTACATTTTCCAAACAGCTAGAATTACTGTTAATTTTGATACAGCGTTCATTTGTTTTGTTGATCTCTCTATAATTCACCATTTCACTCTGTTTATAATTTGAGTTTATGGAAAAATCAAAATTGTCCTTTTCCTTTTCCTGTTCGCTGCTCGAATTTATTATAATTCCTCCTCCTTCTCTTCTTTTGCTTTGGTTCATTTCATTATCATTATTGGACATTTCAAAAAAATCTGAAAGCATATTTTTTCTTCCATTTATGTTTTTGTTATATAATGAGCTTCTACTAAACGGGACGATCGAGTCGTAATTTTCATTTCCTTCATTAATATGATGATTATGGAATGGTTCGATTTGTTCCTTTCCTGAATCTTTATCATGCAAGATGTCATTGTTTGTATGCATCTGGTTCATAAGAGTGTAACTCTGATTGTCGTGCAAAATTTTGCAACTATTCCCATCATCATCCGTAACAACACCATTCCTGCCACTTATACAACTATTCAATTGGTTAACATTTCCGAGGCTTTCCTTCTTCTTTTGTTCATCATTCATATGATTTACATGGTTTGCATGACTTAGGTGGTTTACCCGATTTACGTGGTTTATGTTATTCATATTCTCAATAATGTGATTGCTTTTGGTGACATGATTATGAACACTTCTTAAGTTTCCATTGCTTGGATTAAAATAGTTGAACATTTTTTTCGAATTGGCAATATTATGATTCGATGAAATGGAAATGTTCGTACAACCGTTAAAGTAGTTCCCTTGCGAATATTTCCCTTCCATATGAACAAGTTCTTCATTGCTTACCATACTACTTCCATGGCTAACAACATTGTTTGTGTTTACTACAATTCCACTTTTATATAAATTTCTATCGACACAGTTATATCCCATTCCCATCTGGCCTAGCTTTACACCTTCATCGTTCTCCTGGTACTGCATCTGGTTCTGCTTTAGTATATAGCTAGAATCGCTATCAAACGAGCTCTTGTCTTTTCTTTTCATTTCGTTCTTTACATTAAAATGGTCTGGATACGTTTTCTCATCCTCAATTTGAAGATCCGAATCGAGGCCAGCTGTTTTTTTGTCTGCCGCTGCGTCTAACATACTCATGTTACCCATCTGGTTCATGCGACTCAATTCACGCTCTTTCGAATTAGATTCGACAGAATCGTCACTAAATCTAATTACATCATGATCACCATCAAAAGATGAAATCTTTTCAATTTTGTGTTTTGCAAAAAGTGTTTTTTCTTCCTTTGGGGACACAAATGTCCATCCGCCTGATGCTCGTCGTGTTACCGATCCTGTTCTTCCATCTTCATTTGAGAAACGATTCCTTTTTGTGTGTGACTCACTTTTATTCTTTTCACTCTTCAAATTTATAACACAATTGTTATAACTCTCGTGGTTACTGTTACTTCTTACTGCTGTGCAGGTCGACCTATCACCATCCTCATCCTTATCGTCCGTGTCATTTTCATTATTCATATTTTCTTTTAAACCTCCATTTTTCAACCCCCATGGGTGACAGTTGTTGTTAAATATTCTCTTCTTCTCTGCACCACCTTCCGTGCAGCTTCTGTCGCTGCTACTTCTAGCACTTCTAACACTTCTAGCACTTCTAACATTTATAGCACTTCTATCACTTCTATCACTTCTAGCACTTCTAACATTTATAGCACTTCTATCACTTCTATCACTTCTATCACTTCCAGCACTTCTAACACTTCTACTACTACTAACACTTCCATGTCGAATCCTGCATGTATTGTCACTCGCGTTCGCAGGGGTAACATCATGGTAGTAATTTACATCTGTGCATATCACGTTATTATCATGATTCGCTCCATTTTCAGTAGAATTGACCCAATCATTAATTTCATTTGCATCTACGGTGGAGAAGAAAATCTTTTCATTTTTACACATATCATTTCTTAAAACACAACTGTTGTTACTTTTTGAAAATTCACAATCCACGTGATCTAAATGGATAGAGTGATTTTCTTGAACACCATCATTTTCATCAACTAATAAATCAACATGTTCTTTTACATTTGACGCGAAGATATAGTTACCATTCAATGTTGCATTATTATTCAAATCCTCATTACCACAGGAATCGCTATGTTCAATGTATGTTTTTATATGATTTAAATTCAATACATCATCTTTACTACATTTAACATTGTACAAGGGTTCATTCTGGTGTGATCCCTTATAAATTGAATCTCCAAGAAATGGATGATCGTCACTAATGATATCTGGATTATAACTATCATTGTGATGGTTACTCCTTCTAACATCACAATTATTATCATTCACAAGTGGACTATTTCGATGGGTACCATTTTCCTCCTGTTCTTCACCAGCACAAGTATGGGTCCCTTTTTTGTATGCATAACTAGCACATTGCACTTCGGTAGCATTGGCTATGGTATCATCAACAGAATCTACATCACCATTATCCATTGTGTTCTTCTTTTTATGTATAAAATCAAAGTCATTGAGATTTTTTTTTATTCTGTGCTCAACTTGTCGTCCCTCTTCTACAAAATCAAGATCATAATTTAATATATCCACATTATTTGTATAATTCATATTGTTTAATTTTTTCACTTCATTAATATGATCTTCACAATAATTACTTACATTATTATTGCATATGTCATTGTTCCATGGGATATTATAATCTGAGCAACTGCTGCCTCGGCTTCCCAGCATTTCTATGTCTCTCATGACATTCTCTTCTGTACTGTTACTCATTCCAATGTTACTCCCTAGGCCATTTCGAAGGGTTCCTTTCGTGAGGAATGAAGCACGTCTCGAATTGGAATCACTTGATTGAGGGGCACGTTCATGTATCGAATTATTATTCAAACGTTGCATCGAATGGTTTTGCTGCATCGAATGGTTTTGCTGCATCGAATGGGTTTGCTGCATCGAATGGGTTTGCTGCATCGATTGGTTTTTTTGTTGCTCCCGCGTGTGGCGCAGCTCCGGGGACTCACTTTTCACGTTTGTGTTCTTGTGATTTTCACTTTCTTCGTTGTGAACAGACGTGCCAACATTAGTACTGACATCTATATTAGATGCGTCTGACGAGTTGGCAAATATTCCTTCACACCCATGCGAACTCAATTTTTCGTCTCTCAAAATAATCCCAGGGATATCAAAATGGAGAGTCTTACTATTTTTATTTCCATCAATGGGTATATTATCACAACTAGGTTGAGAATTTTTCCGTTGGAATTTTGGTATATATAAATTTTCAATATTAATAGCACTTTTATCTCTTGAAAAAATTTCCATTCTTTTATTTATAACATTTAGAAAACTTCGATAGTTTTCTTTTTCCTGTCTTCTTGTCCATTCATTTGAATGGGCTATAGACGATATATCATTTGAATTTTTGTTACTACAATTCGTTTTTTCACTAATGTTGGGAATAGTGTTGTCATTAAAATTAGACGTACCATCATTTCTAGAATTGTTTTTACTACTCCTACTGTTTGAATAATCCATTTGTTTGTCACAATCATGAATCACCTTGATTGGATATATATTTTCATTTACATTTTTTCTTTCTCTTTCTTCCTGAGTTTCACTACATTCTTCTCCAGCTTTAATAAAATCGGGTTCATTAGATGGATCGGTTTTTTGTATATTTCTTCTGAAATGGACTTGGTGTGATAACGCGTTCTGATTTGAATATATGCCACTCTGAATGGCAGTTTTACTTACATTTTTACTGTCATTCCAAATTGGCAAAAAATGGCAATTCATTTTCTCCCCACAAATATCTCCGTTTTCAAAAATGTCCGCATCTACCAGGTCCTTTTTAACACTTTGCACATTATTTCGGTTCTTCAAACCGCTTACACTTTCTAATGTTCCCACATGTGGGAATTTATTAACAAATATGCTTCCAACTGCATCTGCATCAGCTTCGGCTTCGTCAACTCCGATGGCATCCATAGGATCTGTGTCAACTTGGGGCGCTCCCACTGAATCTGCTTCTAGCACCCTTGCTTTGCCACAAAATTGCACACTTTTCAATCTTTGGCCTTGATAATTAGAACCATTAATTAAAATATTATTTCTGTTTGTCATGTAAAAATCTCTATCAATAACTCCGTTTTGCAAATTGGCTTGCATAAAATTATTTGTATGTGTATTATTCACGTTCATGTTTACTTTTTTTTCATTTTGGATTGGTATATAGTGCAATTTAACTGTGGATTGTTGCTCATTATGTATACTCATTTCCTTATCTCTATCTTTAAAATTATTTTTCATCGAATACTGGTTGTTCCTATAATTATCATTATTATTGTTATTTATTAGTGTGTCACTTGGGTGGGCAGAAATTTTCACATTATCTGCATTTTCGCTAGTTGCAAGATTGGATTCACAATTTTTTTGAAGTGTGTTGTGTTTTAGGTTCTTACTTATGTATGCATTTAAATAGTTTAGCATGTACTCATTTGTATTACTATTATAAGTGATATTATCACTAGCATATTGGTTTCCATTATAAAAATCTATATTTGTGCCAATTTGATTAGTGATATGGATTCTGTTAAAAGGTTCATTTTTCATACATGTAATGACATTTTCTTCGTGCTGTTGTTTAATGTTTTTTTCTTCATCCATTTTCTGTTTTACTCCTCTTAAAAAACATGTTTCTAAATATGTATGTGATTGTGTTTTGTCCATTTTTGAAAAATCATTTTTATTTTCCTTAACAAACGGTAAAATATATAAATCACTATTCACGTATTTTGTTAATGGAATTATATTAAAACTTTGATTCGATTTTATATAATTTTCATCTAGGGAGTTTAATTCTCTATCATAGTGGGGCCTATACAATGTATTCTTACTGTTATTCTCTTGTAATATATCTGTTTTTTTTAATCCATTCATTTTTTGAATTGAATACTCATGGGGTGTGCGTGTGTATAATCAATAGGATAATTTTTTAACAAAAAAAAAAAAAAAAAAAAAAAAAAAAAAAAAAAAAAAAAAAAAAAAAAAAAAAAAAAAAAAAAAAAAAAAAAAAAAAAAAAAAAAAAAAAAAAAAAAAAAAAAAAAAAAAAAAAAAAAAAAAAAAAAAAGAAAAATTTTTAAAAAAAAAAAAAAAAAAAAAAAAAAAAAAAAAAAAAAAAAACGCGGTAGAAAGAGATGAAATAAAAAAAGAATGAAGAGAAGAGGAGAAGGATGATCGGTGCCAACATAAAATAAGGTCAGAAAAAAAAAAAAAAAAAAATGTATATATATGCAAAAAAGGGAGAAATATATCGGATAAAAAGGAATAATTTTAAGAAAATTTTATTAAACATATATCCCCGTGTCAATATATATATGACTATCCTTATCAATCCAACTTGTAACCTTGCCCATAAGAAGAAAAAACTGCAAAAAGTTCTGAAGGGTGTGTGTGTCCTTTTGCTCTAAAGTACTGCACATGTATATTACACATGTACATGACACACTAAAGGAATGCAAAAAAAAAAAAAAAAAAATTAGGCTTTTTCTGTGACACGTTCTCTGGGAGTATGCGCCAGAGGGGAAAAGAATAATGGCACAAATGCATGAATAACATATTTTACCAAATCTGGTAAGTGGTAAACTACGGACGACTAATAAAAAATTTCTTTTTCAATCTTTTTTCATTATTATTCTCCACACACACCTCAAACATGTGTTTTCAATACATGCACATGGTATATACATTTGTACATGTGAATTCATAATGTATATATATAAGCGTATAATATATGTATAATATACCACATATGTACAGCGGAACATGTACGCGCATATATCTACGCAAGCACACAAGGCCAGTTGCGCCTTTGCTAAAATGTATTAGCATGTTACATATATATATATATATATATAATTGAAAACTGATTTGGCACTTTTTATGCTACGAAAAGTATATCTAATTTAAAAAAAAAAAAAAAAAAAAAAAAATGCACAATAAGAACATATACATAAAATAAATGAACATAAATTCAGTGTACATATATATATGATGACATATGTACATCCTGAACTTGAGAAACGTGCGTTACATTACAAAAAGAGAAAACATCCTATGCGCGCGGGGTCTGGCAAAAATGTATGTATATGTATGTATATGTGCATATGTATTATATGCATATATATGCGTATAATGTATAAATAATGGGAAAATGAAAAAAAAAGATCGGGTTTAGGTAAAAAATAAAAATTAGAAAAAAGCATATGCATATTTACACGTATATTACAAGGGTAATATACTTATGTATACATATCTGCACATGGTACATTTCAGGTATATACTAGTGTAAGCGTAAAAGTAAAAAAAAAAAAAAAAAAAAAAAAAAAAAAGCATATCCTCTGTTATTACTAATTTTTTATTTTATTTTATTTTTTTTTTTCTTCCACTGTCCGTGATTTGCTTTGTTTATGCAAATACGTGTTCAAAAGTATACCTTGGCATTATATAAATTGAAATATATATAAATCGACGGATATATGAGTTAATATAAACAAGCAGATATGCAAATGGATAGTTGGTTAAGAAAATGTAAACAAAAAATAAAGGATATACACGAAGATATAAAAAATGCATAAATAAATATATAAAAATGTAAAGTATTATATATACATATATATATATATATATATATATATATATATACATATATAATATGACTTGTACGTATATATGTGAAAATGAAGGCTAATAGGGATATTTTTCTATAATAAGTGGGAAAAATATGAAAATAACGAAGCAAAACTTAAGGGCCCTTCTCGTGCATACATTTTCCCATCTCTCCATGTATTAAATTAATCGGGTTTATTTTTTTGTACATGGATAGATATATAATATGGTATATTACATATATAAGCGAATTGTATTAAAAAATGCGCTTCCCCGAATGCCTAACAAGTTTACATGCATTATATATATAGCATGTATTTATGCAATTCATTAATTCGCGTGGCAGCTGGCATATATATATACATATATATATATATACATATATGTATAATGCATATAATGTACTATAGTATATAATATATATAATGTACGTACTATATGTGCTACATATGCGTACCCGCTTCTTAAATTGGGGAGGGAAAACAAATGGCATTACCTCCCCTCTGACAATGGTAGTATAATACTCATATCTTATCCCCACATTTCCTGACAAATTTTTAAAAAAATGCGCAAGTGCATAAAAATAAGGAAGAGGAAGGACAACACAAATAATTCAATGACATGTGATTTTTTTTTTTTTTTTTTTTTTTTTTATATATATATCTGGAAATTTACGTGTTTATTAAAAAAAAAAAAAAAAAAATTATAAATTATGTACGTAAATATATGTATACCAGGAAATTTATTTATCTGCATATTTATCTGCATATTTATTAGCTTATTTATTCGCCTATTTATTCGCTTATTTATTTGCTTAATTATTTGCTTATTTATCTGCATATTTATCTGCATATTTATTAGCTTATTTATTCGCCTATTTATTCGCTTATTTATTTGCTTAATTATTTGCTTATTTATTTGCTTATTTATTCGCCTATTTATTCGAGTATTTATTCGCGTATTTATTTGCCTTTTTTTTTTTTTTATATCCTTTGACATGCGAGTAAAGACATATGATTTCTAACCAAAATACCCCTTCTGCCATTTTTGATTTACCAAAATGAAAAAAATATTTACCCTACTTTTTTTAAATAATATATATATGTATATATATATTTTTATACATGTTTCCCATAAATTCCATCGCTTTAGCGAAACTAGTAGTGGGTGAGTAGGAATGCCCCTGCTGTTTTCCTATCAATAAATGCAAGCCGTATATATATATATATATATAATACTATATATATATACCATAGTAATGGCCAACCATTCTTTATGCGCTCGTTTTGCATGCTTATTAATTTTCCTTTTAGCGCGCAATCTTGGTATATAAATTTATATTGCAAACGTACTTATGTAACAATAACTTGCTTTTGTGCATGTGCCACATATATTTGTTAAGCAAAAGAAGAGAAATACATCATGAAATATGCACGCATTAATGTATATGCATATAATATATATATATATATATATATGTACAATATTAAACGCACGTTTTTATAAATTTCCAAGCACTGTTCAAAGCGTAAGAGTTGAAAATGTCTCCTTTTTTTCTTACCCAGCTGAATAGGTCTTTTCACGAATTTATGAATGTATAAAAAAAAAAAAAAAAAAAAAAAAAAAAACATGCTTTTAAATTCTTATACAAATCCAAACGCAGCATATATAACTTTTAAAATTGTTGGAAACACAATAAAAACGGAAATGGGAATACATTATATTAACAACATCATACATAGTATGTTTTTTTTTTTTTTTTTTTAATTATTTTTATTTCATTATTTTTTTTTTTTGCTTTAATTATTCAATAACAAAGCAATTTGAAAGAGTAAATAAATGGGTCTTATCAATTATTTTTTGGGCTAAATAAAAAATAAGCATGAACGACAAAAAGAAAAAAAAAAAAAAAAATACAAGGACAAAAACGGGGACAAGAATAAGAACAAAATAAATTAACGAGAAAAGAACAATTGCTACGTTAGGAAAATAAAATTTTGTTAGTATTAAAAGAAGTGAAAGTGGATAGCTGGAAGGATATACAAATGCAAAATCCATGTGTACATTTTGCTATGTCATTATACTTAAGCGGTTTTAATTTTCGTGTTTTCTCCTTTTTCGTGTCATTTGATTTTATTTTTTCATTTTTTCTTTTTTTTTTCCATTTTTATATCCCATACAAACATTTATATAAAAAAATAAAATGGATTGTATTAAGAAAATTTTCGAGAACCTTAAAAATTAAAATAGGCAGCACAAAATAATAATTAAGGAACGAAAGAAAAAATGTTGCATCAATACATTTCTGCCAGTGGTATTGATACTTCGGAAACATACATATATTTGTGCATAAGTGAATAATGGACATACACATCACACAATCACTTTTTCTTCATCTTTGCCTATTCAAAATTACTCTTCTAAGGGGAAACGCAGAAATGTTACCACTATAATTTTACTTAATTTCGGCTTTTTATTTTATTTTATTTTCCCATTTCTAGCTATGTGAAAAAAACACAGGTAAATCAAACAGCTGTACATGCGTTTTTCGGTGTCAAAAAAAAAAAAAAAAAAAAAAAAAAAAACACGTGGTTATAATAATAACGACATTAGGATGAATATGGTTTTATCCCTTTGGACGGTGTCTTTTTTTCAAAGTGTACATATATATATACTATGCAATATTTTACCTCTTCAAATTTAATCCTATTTTATAGCATGTTGATTGTAGAAATATGTCATAAGATGCATATTTAAAGAGAAAGAAAAAAAAAAAAAAAAAAATTCGCTTGCTTATTTTTCATCCAACAAAAAACCCTTAATCTATCCTTAATTGTAAATTTTCTTACGAAATATATACCATTAGTGGTAGCATTTAAAAGAAGCATATGGGTGTGAAAGTACACACCTACCTCTTTTTAGACTTGTAGATTATATACGCTGATATATGAAATATATATTTATGTTATTGCGTCTGTTTTATGTTTTTGTTCGTCTCTTTTTTTTTTTTTTTTTTTTTTTCGCGCTATATTTTCATTTTATTAATTTTTTTTTTTAAGCTGTTAATACTAAGTTAAACAAGTGGCAACATAGAGAGAATATCACTTTGGCATTTATTTCAAAATGAGTAAGCACATGTTTCTGTTAATTGAAAACGGGAAGGATCAATTTGGAATAAAATGGAAATCCTAATTTATTTTCTTCTTCTCTGTTTGGTTATTCCAGCAGGGGTGTGGTTCATGTGAAGGTGCCGATGCATGTGTTTTTCAAATGTTAGCCATATGATCCTGATAATGGGGTGTGTCGTTTGAATATTAACAGTTTTACACATATATGTACCACCCAATAATAGAAGTAGTAGAAATATTCAATTTTCATATACTTAAAAAATAAGCACAATTATTCATTACATAAAATCAGTGTGGGTTTTTTTTTTTTTTTTTTTTTTTTTTTTTTTTTTTACTGCCTCCTTTCTGGGCTTTAATTACAATTGTTCTCATGTAATCACAAAATGTATCCGTTATTGAAGATTAGAAAATTTTCTCCTTTTTGAATTTTCATGATTTTATTCATGCACATTACACAAACGGTTTTGCACACAATCATTTGCTTTATAAGTAAATATATCTATATATATATATATATATGTACACCTAACTTTTATGCTAGCTGGCTCCATAACCCGTTTTGCCAATTAAACATTTTTTTTTTTTTTCTCCTCATCGCATGTCACGATTTTTTAAAGCATTTATTTCATTTTTTTTTTTTTTTTTTTTTTTTTTTTTTTACCCCTGCCATTTTTAAAAAATAGAAAATTGCATTTTAAATGAATTGAATGTCGTAACAGTTTTTAAAAAAGGGAAGGTTAAAAATAATATTACAGCAGAATGAATGAAGATCGGAAAGAAGCTACCTTACACGCTAGCTAGAATTAAGTTCGTTCGTTCGTTCGTTCGTTCGTTCGTTCTTTTTTTTTTTTTTTCCTCAGCAGCCAAGTGAAAGAAATAATTTAGCGTAATATATACATATATATACATGTATGAATATATGTACATATATGTATACATACGTACAAACTTATTTATGTAGTGCTGTTTACACACAACTGTTCATCGGCGTGGCCTACAGCTGCAGGGTTAGTCTACCGAAGTATTACATTTATGAAACTTCTTATTTCATGACTCAGAACATAATACATTTGTATGAAAAATTTTCAAACGCACGACTTTACATCATTTTGTGAACCCCTTTTCTATGAGTTAAATTTTTTGCGTAAAATGATAGGCACTATATTTTCAATCCTCCTGACAATAATAAAATTGTGCTTTGCCACCTCACCTATAATATGTATTGTCTTAATATTTGTGTTAAATAAAAATAATGTCCCCGATGATAAGAAGAAAAAACCAGACTTTTATTTCGAGGTAGACTAAACGAGTGCCTTTCAAATGATTTCATGAAGCCAGCCATCAAGGGGTAAGAAGTGGAAGAAGTGGAAGAAGCGAAAGAAGTGGAAGAAGCGAAAGAAGTGGAAGAAGCGAAAGAAGTAGAAGAAGCGAAAGAAGTGGAAGAAGCGAAAGAAGTGGAAGAAGCGAAAGAAGTAGAAGAAGCGAAAGAAGTGGAATAAACAAACGAAAAGGAATAAACAAACGAAAAGGAATAAACAAACGAAAAGGAATAAAGCCAACTCCCCAAACACTCACTTGTGGACATGTCAACATATATCCATATATGGCATTCCTATATGCTTTTCATGGTCAGATGAAATTAAAATGTATATATATATATATATATATATATATATATATATATATATATACATATAGGAGGATACAAAATGGAGGCTTAACTAGTTGAATATGACGAAATGGCTGGTAATAGGACTCCCATTTAAAATTTCTCAGCGATGATATTTAAAAGAACGATAAAGATTAGCAGAAAAGTAGACTGAAACAGTGTTGTAAACTCATTACAGTTGCATTTGCTTAGAAAACACATTACCTGAAGCAGAATGGAAAAAGTACAAACAAACTGTAGCACTGCACTTTTTTTGAGTTTGAGATTTTTAATTCTGTCTCTTTGTTGAAAAATGAAGTATACAATAAGTTACGCACACACACAGTATGTATAATATTTTTATTTTCAAGTTTTACAAAAACCTGGTAAATATAACACGCCTCCTTTTCAGTAACAACAATGTTTGATCTTTTCCGTCCCTTCATATTTCAACATACATTTGTGGATCCCATATCTTTACACTTTTTTTTTTTTTTTTTTTTTTTTTTTCCTTCGAACACTGATATATTTTTAATTTTTTATGTGATTGCTAATTTTTTACCATACCACCATTTCCCATTATTGGATAAACATTTAAGATTTTTGTAAATATTTTTTTTTTTTTTTTCACGTGTGTGCGCATATGTTTATAAAAAGTACACAAATTCAAACCCTTGTTTAAGAACATCCTTCCTTATAGTTATTTATGTGCACATATATTAAATAGGTCATGTCAGGATTTATTTTTATTACTTACCCTCTTCTTTGTCATTTTTCCTTTCACACATTTTCACGAGTTTTTTTTTTAATTATCTATTCATAAATAAGAAAAACACATGGGTATATGAATTATCGCATGGAGATTCCCCTTTTTCTCTTACATGCATACGTACATATAAATGCATATATCTACACATGCACACACACTTGAAGCTTGATTTTTTTTTTTTTTTTTTTTTTTACACATACGTAACTAAGAAAAATGTTTGTCTTTATGTTTGGAAAAAAAAAAAAAAAAAAAAAATTGCATGAGAAATTAAGATTCCAAAAGGGTGATGTGGAGGATGGATGGTACACCTTTCTTTGGCACCAGGAGAAGAATATGTGCTCTTTGAAATAATTTCAATTTACATTATTTTTGAATGAATGTTTCATACATTTCTCTTAGTTATTTTATGAAACCCTAGTTCATGCTAACTCTAGCGAACTTACATTTATCTCTATATATTAATAATAGAAAATAATAAAAACAGAAAATTGATTAATTAATTTTGAAGCAGTTCATATAAAGCTATAGAGGTGGAGAAATATACCCAATGCTTCGGTGGCATGTATCCGTATGCACATTTGGCACCTTTCTCCTCCAAAATTAAAAAAAAAAAAAAAATAGCTACATAAAAAAAGGTAGCTGCACAAAAAAAAAAAAAAAAAAAAAAAAAAAATGGCCTACTCATTTCATCACTTCAACATTTCAGCATTTTGCCAGTTTTTAACTTATAAAAAAAAAAAAAAAAATCCCCTTTTTGAAAATAAAATTTTATTAATAAAAATTCGGAAAACAGTGTAAATGTGTAGATGTTATAGGAGGACGGACAATATTCCTGTCTTACATCATTAGTGTAAAAAAAGACAATATATTTTAATATTTAAATGTTGCACAAATGCATGGCGTATTTATTCGTCCATCCGGCATAACAAGATCGGAAAAATAGAAAAAAAAAATTAAAATAGGAACAGCGACAGTATTAGTAGTAACAAAAATAGCCAAACATATCATAAGAATTGTTCTTACATAGGTACCCTTTAAAAAATGAATGATTACTCTAGTGCGTGTAGAGATAACATTGTTTGTGAAGTGGTTAAAAGTGGTGGAAGTAATTCTGTTCAGAGTAATGGCACAGGTACTACCGATAGTGAAAATAAAAGTAACGTAACTAATGGGAATGGCAACCTTGAGGAGGAGCAGGAGACATTCATCAGTGAAGAAAAATCATTAAGGAGGGGCGGTGAAAGAGGTGGAAAAAAGTTGTGCGAAACTGGTGGAGAAGTGGAAAATTTGCAGAAAGCCCACAAAGACACACTGAGAAAACTGAAGTCAAATCTCGAAATAGTAATAAATCATTTTTTAGAAACATAGGCATGAGAACAGATGGAGCTGTACGTGTAAATAAGCAAAAGAAAAGGAAATATTTACTGAAATGAAAGAGAAATTAAGAGAAAGAACATTACCTTATATTCAATTATGTTAAGCTGAAGTGAATGTATTGTAACGCAGTAATGCAAATGTGTATACTAAGCAGACACCTTTTTTTTTTTTTTTTTTTTTTTTTTTTTCTTTTTTTTTCCATTTTTTTTTTTTTTTTTTTTTGTGCCTTCCGAATGTAGAACCTAAAAAGAGGGGAAGAAATAATTAAAAACGCGTGTGTTTTCATTTCTGACGATTTAATATTAAAAAAAGAAAGTGAAGCCTCGAGAGATTTTATAAAAAGATTATCCATGAATGTCTTCCATTTGTATTTTCCACCACATGCTACTTGTTATAACAAAATTTCGATGGTACCATAAAAAAAAAAAAAAAATAGGCATTCCCAAATACAGAAACATTTTTATTTTCATTTCATGCTTTGCTACTGAACACATTTTTTTCTATTCACCTCTGCTATTTTCCCTTACATATGTAACATACAGAATATACCAATACATTTTCTGTGTACTAGAATAACTATCCAAGTTGAACAATTTGGGAGAATTTTTATCCTCCCCTCTCTCTATATATTTTCGTCACCTCCATATTTTTGTCACCTCCATATTTTTGCCTCCTCCATATTTTCGCCTCCTCCATATTTTTGCCTCCTCCATATTTTTGCCTCCTCCATATTTCCGCCTCCTCCACATTCTCTTTCTCTTCTTCCCTCTGCACCCCGTCTCTATTTTGAGGCCCTACTCTTCCTAAGCGGAGGTGTAGAAGACATTCTAATTGGCTTGAAATACCTGATTGATAACCTGGACGAAATAAATTTCATAGTTTTGAAATTTTTAAAAAAACTGAAAAAGAGAAAAAAAATCAAGAACAATCAAGTTATATTACATCTCATCGAATTTATCCAAAACAAGCTTTATGAAAATAACATAAATTATAGATACTGCCAATCCCATATGTTGGATTTTTACGATAACCTCATGCAGAGCAAGCGAACTTTTTTCGAGGCAGGTGCTGGATAAAAATTGGAGCGAAACAAATTCGAGAGTGGCAAATGGGAAATGAATTTCATTCTAATTAGGAATGAACAGAGAGGGAGTTAAAATTACACTCTCCCCTCTGCCCCCCAAATGCTAAGCAATTGTAACGATTTGAATGACTTTTGAAAAGATTCCTCTTTTTTCAAAATTAATGACACAATTAAATGAGCATGTGGGTGGCCAAATTGCTCTTTGTCTTATGATTATATTGCTTGCAATCATTAATATGGACACACGTGCAGACATGCACACGTATAGACATACACTCATGGGGACACATATATCTGTTCTGGCACAAGCAGGTCTACTGAAGGACGCTGTGGATGTGAAAGACCTGAGACTTATTTATTTCTACAAACATGATATTAAAGTGAAATCAGAAGGAAGTTTTGTTATGGACATGCAGAATCTAAGCAGTGACAGACACATCGATGATGAATATTCTTCTGTCGAATTACAAGAAGAAAAAGAAATGAAAAAACGAAATTTTATAATAACAGGCAGCGGATATGAGTTAAACCATAAATATATGAAAAAAAAAAAAAAAAAAAAAAAAAAAAAATTGATAGGAGAAATACCTGTCCCAAATGTGTACTTGGGATTATATACGTGCTTTAAGGAAAAATCTCTTTACGATTTAGAAAATTCTTATTTGCTTTCCTTGAAAGAAAGAATGTACAATTGTGTTAAGAAATGTGTTAAGAAGTGTGCCAATAAGTGTGCCAATAAGTGTGCCAATAAGTGTGCCAATAAGTGTGCCAATAAGTGTGCCAAGAAATGTGCCAATAAGTGTGCCAAGAAATGTGTTAAGAACTATGCTAAGACGTTGGACGAGATACCCAACCATACGTGCATGCATGAGGAGAAGAAAAACTACAAACAGGAGGAAGACACAGATTATATATGCACCTGTCATACAAGCATAATTGTAAATGTATTCAGTGATGCCAAACTGCGGTAAAATTTTGCTTATCATTTTTTTAAAGTTCATATTGGAGATACAGTATATTCGTTTGCATACGAGATGTATTTCTGTATAGTCCACATCCTCATCCTTTAGCATATATCTCCTTTGTACTTCTCATTTGGAGATTCAATAAAACATTTTGTTCTTACATCTCACTCGTTTGCAGAGAAAAGGTTAACATAGCCAAGAAAGAAGTTAAAAATACTAAAAATATTTTCGCAAAAATAAAAAAAATAGAAAATTTAGTTGAAAAGATGATCAAGTACGATCCTGAAAATGTTATTCAAACTGAGGTAGAAGCACCATCCGAGGTAGAAGCATCATACGATGAGGATGGCACACCCGAGGGAGACATGATACATGAGAAAGAGAGCGAAAAAGATTGTAGTACATTGAGGAATGAAGAAGAAGAAAAAAAATTTGGAAAAAGTTCACATATTGGTATGCATAAAAAAAATGGAAGACATAGAAAAGTGGAATACAAAAATAGTACGAGAATCCAAGAGGAAAAAGGACAGATGAAAAGAAATTTCTCCCAAATGAAAGGAGAACAATGGGTGGAAGAACACTCCGAAATGACACACAATACAGTGAAAAGTACAAATTATAGCTACTGCCCCAATAGAACATTTTCTCAGAAATTTTCCTCAGAAAAAAAAAAAAAAAAAAAAAAATTAAATCAAGAACCAGAGGATTCAACTCTACAAAGTGATGAAAGCATAAAAACATACTATTACGAGAACTATGATTTTAATTTTGTTTTCTTGGGAAGTGTTAATAAGGGATCCGATAGGCATAGGTCTTTGTTGTTTAAGGTAAAAAAAACGGGCCATAAAATGCTTATGAGTGTATCCAGCATCATCTATTCATAATTTCCATGCCTTTAATGTATCTATGTATGTAGCACATGGAGTACGTACATTATATATATATATATGAACATATATATGTATACACCATAGCACATTATTGTACATATACATATATATATATATATACATACATTTCGAATGGCTGCAATAATGTGTGCCCTTTTCGAGGTGTCAGAAAAAGTGTGCATAAATGCTCGTGCTGATTCTACATCACTAGGAACATTTTTCGAAAAATGGAATATATACTTCCTTTGCGCCATCTCTCATCCAACCCTCAACACCCCACTATTACCTTGGTTGTAAAATCGTAGCTATTGTGTGATTCAGTTGATATCCCTTGCAGATTCATCCGTTACACAAAAAACGAGAGAGTCAAATATTTCAACCTTGTCTTGGTTCCATCCCTTCCAGGTTTCATCACATATATATATTTTTTGTTATGAGTAGTTCTAGTTTATTCTTCGCATTTTTATATTATTTTACATTTAGTGAACATAGTTTATACATATGTATCAACTCGTATTGTCAACATTTCCTAGATTTTCCACTTATGTGTAATATATTTTTCCACTCTATCTACTCTCCCCTTTTTTGAATTCATTTTTCCATTATGAAGAACAAAACATCATAGAATGTATAATTCCAATTTTTTGGGAGGATAAGATAAAAATGAAAATGAATTTGAATACACAATCCAAAATAACTATTTCGAGTTTTATGAATAATGTAAAAGTGCCTCTTGGATACATTGATAAATTCTTTTTAAAGTGAGTGCTTGAAATGCTTTTCACCTGAACATGTTCAGGCACGGCAAAAACAGGTTTTACACACAATTTTCAGCGTCATATCCAAGCAATGGGTCCCCCGATGGAAATGCGTCTATTGTGCGTATAGATATCTCAGTTGGATTCAATTTAACTTCATAAAAAATTATCTTTTCCATTTTCATTTTTTTCTGTCTTTCTTCTGGTTCTTCCTCCATCTGATGGTGCTTTGCAGAATATGGGAGAGAAGCAACGAGGTGATAAACTTAGATGACTATTTTATCTTTAACAAGAAATTGGGAGTGGGGGGATTTGGGGAAGTGTGGAATGTGTCATTAAAAGAGGATGCAGAATGTCAAGATTCATTTTTCTTTTTCAGCATAAAGGATACTACACAGTTTGCTTTGAAAATTATGGACTTGAAGTATGGTGACACATGATTGCTTTTACTTTTTTTTCCCACTTTGAAAAGGAGCTATTCTTATGGCTCCCTTGTCTTCGCTTGGAAATTAGGGAACGGGACGCTTTTTTATTATTTTACCCATGCATTGCATTACTTCCACTTTACTGCTACATTATTGCTACATTATTGTTACATTATTGCTACATTATTGCTATTTTTTTTTTTTTTCAGCGAATTCAATTTGAACGAGTCTGTAATTATGCGGGAAAAGGCACACACCAATGTCGTGCATATTTATTGCACATTTAAAGGTTATATATTTTTTTATTTATTTTAAACTGGAATGTACGACTCTTTGTTGTCTATTTTTAAAATGAGTTTTCTTTTAAATGAACTCTTTTTGTGTGCCTATTTTGAGTTCCCATTTTGAGTTCCCATTTTGAGTTCCCATTTTGAGTTCCCATTTTGAGTACCCATTTTGAGTACCCATTTTGAGCATTTTTTTTTCTGCACGTTAGGCTACCAGCTGCTAATGAACAGACAGCACCAAGAAGAGAAAAAGGAGTCTCTTTGTTTTCTCCTGGAATTAGCGGATACTTCCTTAGGTAGAGAGTGACCCCACATGCATTTATAAATTTTTCCATGAATGAATTTTCGTTTGTGTGAATAGAAAGTACAGTATATAAGGGCATGCGCGTTCTTCAGCTTAAATCGCCATTTGGGACACTAGCATTTTACTTTATTCCATTCTATTTTGTTTTACTTTGTTCTATTTTATTCCATTCTATTTTGTTTTACTTTGTTATATTTTATCCCATTCTATTTTGTTTTACTTTGTTCTATTTTATTCCATTCTATTTTGTTTTCATTTTTTCCTACGTAGAAAAAATCTTTTGTGACCAAGGCGTGGTGTACAATCTAAATTTCGTTCGATTAACTCTGCTAGAAATAGCCAAGTATGCTAAATTAGACAAAAAAAAAAAGATGCAATATACTGATTTTCAAATCGACATCTTTTATCACAAATAGAACTGATTAAAAAATCTCGCAATGATGATGTATTTCTCCTCATTATGTGAAAAGCTAGGGAATATATATATATATATATATATATATATATATATATATATACAGAAATCAACTTGTCTGAGAAAATCCATAACTTCACATGATTATGTATGCACACTTTATGCTTCCAATTCAAACTTTTCCCATTCAGTGTAATGGCATTTATACATAAGCCAAATTCTAAACAAGAGTTTTACATATACAGAGATTTGAAACCAGACAATGTGCTAATAAAGGTTAAGTGCATGATTTATCATAGTATCGTGTTTTTTTTTTTTTTTTTTCTTTTTTTTTTCTTGTTATATATTTAGTATGCCCTCTTCTGAATGATGGAGAGGAAAAAGAGAATTTTTTTTTTTTTTTTTTTTTTTTTTTTTTTTTTTCTCCATGTTCCTAATTTGTGCATTCCAAATGATGCATATATGAGCGAGTGATGAAAATATGCCTTTCCAAAATTGTGCTCGAAGGGCATGTACATTGAATTAGAACGGATACAAAATTTACGCAGTGGAATAGTGAGAAATGTATTATACATGAACACACGCACAAACACACTTGCAGAAGAAGAAAATCCTTATGACAGATTTCAACCTATCGAGAAAGGTCAACGAAGATTTCGAATTTCTCATGAGTCAATGCTGTGGGACAAAGGGACATTTGGCTCCAGAACAGAAAAGTGTGGCATATAATAAAACAGTTGATATATGGGCCTTTGGGATTATTATATCAAAGTTTTTAAAACATCAAAATTTTCATTATTTTTCTCATAACGGTTATAAAATAGATTTGAAGCATTTAGAGATTCAGGTGAGGCGACAAAAAATAGTTATCAGTGACGTAATTATTTCCTCCACTCATCTGGAAAACACTGCACGTGGTGCATGTGTGGAGTGAGAGGATGGGGCTTCATGTCCACGCAGAGTAATCTCTGCAATGTCATGTTACCACAATGCTGCTTCATTCAAGTATTATCCTGTTTCTACTTCCATTCCTATTCCTACATCTACTTCCATTCCTATTCCTACATCTACTTCCATTCCTATTCCTACATCTACTTCCATTCCTATTCCTACATCTGTTTCCATTCCTATTCCTACATCTACTTCCATTCATATTCCTACATTTACTTCCATTCATATCCCTATATCTACTTCCATTCCTATTTCTTTTCCTTATGCTGCGTAGGACAAATTCTTGATAAATCTGCTGATGGCGTGCGTTGATGAAAATCCATTTATGAGGCCAACTTTTGACGAAATTACAAGGTCCGATCTGCTTCTTTCTGAGTGAAATGATACCAATTGGGAATAACACTTGTATGCACATATTCATTTTCAATATCGCCAGTGGAATGATGCACATTGTAAGCACCTGCACTGTAAGGCAACAAACACACATGTGCAGTGCTAATCACCACTTCAAAAGGTGAATGCATGAAAAAAAAAAGAATAAAAATAAAATCTCCATTTTTTTCCATATCATTCATTATACCTACCTGTAGAATGCTCATTAACGAAATTGTAAGAAATGAGTTAGAGGAATATGGGAGGGCACTAATTTTAAAATCAAGTTGAGGAGGATTAGCAACTTTTTATCTGTCTACAACTTGGATGTAAACTTGCCAGGTGGGTCAACAGAAGCGCTATCCATTTTTTTTTTTTTTTTTTTTTTTTCATTGCGTTTGGCCCCCATTTAGTCCTTTTTTTCTTCTTCTTCTTCTTCTTCTTCCTCAGTTTGTTTGTCTCGCCTAATCACTACGCCCATCGATAACACAAACAAAAACATGCAGATATGAACATATATACATATATGCACGTACAAAGGTTGTTATGCAAATTTTTTAAAAACATTCTATAAGAATCTGCGCTTTAAAAAAAAAAAAAAAAAAAAAAAGAAAAACCAAGGGATGATGGAGGAATTATAGACATATGTATGCAACTCAATGTCGCACATGTGGCATGCAAATATGTGCATGATATGATCAAAAAAAAAAAAAAAAAAAAATTGCCTTACACAAGTTGACAAAGTAGGGTACCAGCACAAAATGTGGCATCAAAATGAAGAAAGAAATTAAGTAAAGCTCCCAAATTGGAGAGGTTAAAAAATGGGACATGATAAGATACAGATCTAGTGACTCTAGGAGTGCATAAGGAGAAACATGGAAATTGTAGCGACGATAGAAATAAGACCAAATGCTGAACTCAAGCAGCGGAGGGTGAAGATGTTGTAGAATAGATGCACTACTAAGCTACACAAAAAAGTGTTTGCAATCCGAGTTGTATAAAGAATGGACATATTCAAAGGAAAATGTAATTCACCATATTTTTTTAAAGTAATTATAGGTATAGTCACAAAACTTCCTCCAATGCAGAAATAAAAAAGAGCACATGTAAATGCGTATAAAATGTATATATGGGAAATAACGGGTAGGAGGAAGCAAGCTAAGCATATACAAGAGCCTAGTAAAGTTATAGTAAGGTGGAGTTTCAATTTATCATATAATGCACCCCATATTAATCGACCAGCAATATTAGCGATGCTGTTAATAAAACTACCATTTAATGTTATGAATCGATCTTGGACAGGGGTATAAGTTATGCCTATAATTTTCCAATACATAATAACGAAATTGATATACGAATTAAATAATACAACAGATAACCATAACAAAAAAAATAGAGTATCTTCTGTACATTTTTTATTGTAATATTTGAGAAAATTATTATCTGAAGATATGGTGGTGTTTATGTTTAACATATTTAGAAAGAAAAGAATAAAATTATTATTCTTTTTTTTATTATTGACATTTTGGTTCAAATTTTCTTCGTCTTCATCTTCATTGTTTAACCCTAAAAAAAAATTTCTTTTTTTTTTTTTTTTTTTCTTTAAAGATTTGGCTAGTCGTGTTCCCAAATTATCTCCTTCATTTGTTAAATCATTTTGAATTCCCTTTTGTTTATCAGTAGAGGATACAAGTACCTGTTCTTCTTTCTTTTCTACATCTGATAAAACTTTGTCTATTGTATTCATATTCCCATTTTCATCCTCTGTAATACCATTATTAATAAAATTCTTCCCATCCTCTTTCGCTTCAATAGTAGCGAAAAAACCACCACAAGTACTGAGTATTAAAAATATAATTGATTGAATAAATAAAACGTGAGGAATTCTATTCAACACTTGTGTATCCTCGAAGTAAAGTTCTTTAGATTTCCCTTGATCACTGCTTGTGACAGGTGTAATATTATTTCTATTAATTAAAATGGTTTGCAATGGACAATATAAAAATGGACTTAACGAGATAGCTGATATTACAATACCACTTACCAAACCCCGATTTTTTTTAAAATGCTTATATGCACATGACAGAGGGATAGTAAAACTGATTCCATAGCCAATTCCATATTGAATACCCATAAATAGACATAACAAATAATAAGAGTGTGTATATACTGAAGATAAATAAAATGAAATAAATGTTGTAAAACAACAAATTAATATTGTTATGCGCTCCCCAAATTTCTTTTGAACCATATTTCCAATCAACATGAATATCCCAAGTGTGATTACTGTAAGTTCGTAGATGAATGACACATCTTTGTATGTTACATTTTGTCCTTTGTATCTCAGGTATGAGGTTAGATAGATGTTCAGATTGCCATATGAGTTTATGATTCCTGCATGAATATGAGTGGAAGAAGGTAGTGACATTATCAAAATGTTTCCATGCATCTCTAGATGAAGACTCACAAGCGTAAGTCACGTCCACAAAAGGAAAGGAGCACCCCTAGCAGTTGAAGTGACACGAACGATGTAACCATGATGGTGCACGACTCGTTCTAGTGCATGTGTGTCTGTGTATGTGTATGTGTCTGTGTATGTGTCTGTGTCTGTGTATGTGTCTGTGCCTGTGTATGTGCCTGTGTGTATGTACATGCGTACATGTGATGTATGATGTGCCTTCTCTTATTAACCCCCTCTTTTCCTTCACTCACCTATGCTCAGATTATACAAAAAGGCTCCAGTTAACACAACATATGGAATCAGTCGTTGTGGAAACATATACATCATGTTATATATACGTCTCCTTGTTGATAATGGGAATAAAAAAAAAAAAAAAAAAAAAAAAAAAAAATCCAACAACTCTTCTTTTGTCCGTCTTGTAATAGGGAAATAACACGTGTATGTACAAGTGTGTGTTTATAGAGCCATGTATATATATATATATATATATATATTTATCACCGTTCTGCGTTTGACGACAGGTGGGAACCTACAAAAAAAAAGTGCACTTATGTTAGTTTGGTTTCTTATAAATCTAACTGTTATTAACTGCTATTAACTGTTATTAACTGCTATTAACTGCTATTAACTGTTATTAACTGCTATTAACTGTTATTAACTGCTATTAACTGTTATTAACTGCTATTAACTGTTATTAACTGCTATTAACTGTTATTAACTGCTATTAACTGTTATTAACTGCTATTAACTGTTATTAACTGCTATTAACTGCTATTAACTGCTATTGTGTTTTTCGGCTCATTATCGAAATGTTCCAAAAGTTAGAAATGTTCGAAAAGCTAGAAATGGTAAGAATTATTCCTTTTTTTTATTCTTCCCTTTACCACTTTCACTTTCTCGCTATCTGTCGCATGTTTTTCAAAAGGGAACCACATACAAACACACACACACAGAGACGTCTTGCTTGTTATGTCTTATCCAGAAAGTAAAATGTTCATACTTGAGTTAAGAAAGAAAAATAATAAAATGATAAGATAATAAAATGATAAGATAATAAAAGGATAAGATAATAAAATGATAAGATAATAAAATGATAAGATAATAAAATGATAAGATAGTAAAATGATAAGATAATAAAATGATAAGATAGTAAAATGATAAGATAGTAAAATGATAAAATGATAAAATAATAGAATAAAAGCTCACCCCCTTTGGTCTGGTTCCAGGGATGTGTTTGTGTACATGATGGATGTATGTACGTGTTCTCGTGGGTTCACACAATTGAATATGTAATTAAAATGTGTGACCAACGAAGGCATCTGTGCCTCTCTATAATTCACTTGCTTTTCTCATAGGAGAGAAGGCATTCGTATATATATGTGTTTATATATATGTGTTTATATATATGTGTTTATATATATGTGTTTATATATATGTGTTTACATAAATGTGTTTATATATATGTGTTTACATATATGTGTTTACATATATGTGTTTACATATATGTGTTTATATATATGTAAATATACACTTATGTACAAGTGTGATCATGCTTATACGTGAGAGCAACTTTCAGTTTGATAATATCCGCCCTTGGCAAAGTCGATTATTTCTAAATCACACACACACACACACAACCAAAAAAAAAAAAAAAAAATTAATGTGGTAAGCACACTGTAACGAACAATACTCCTTTGCATATTCTTACTAATCAGAAATCTTTGTAACATTTTTTTTTTTTTTTTTTTTTTCCTGTTGCCAATTACGAAGTTATACCAACCGCTTTATTCTTTAAAAAATTTTCACGTCCTTAGACTTGTTTCCATATTTAGCTTATCACCTGTTTTGTGTTAGGCCTTTTTATTTTTTGTTAAGTACATCAAAAGGTGTTACTTTTTTAAAACATATATTTTTTCAAGTTTTATATGAAAAATGAAGATTGTCACAAAGGTGCGTAAAGAGTATTTTGTATTTTATTGTATATTCAATGCTTGGACATAATTTTTTTTTTTTTTTTGTATACTCCAGATATGAAAAAAATTTCCAATGAGAATTTTTCTTCCTTTCCTTGTAGTAAGAATCCAGAAATTATCTCTCCCAAAAGAATGTGTATATTTTTTGTGTACAGAGAAATTTTCTAGCACTTGGAATTCCTCCTTTTTTGCACAGTTGCAGTAATCCAAGCTGTCAACAAGAAGAAGAAAGTTACTTTCTATCGTTCCTGCTTGGATATGCTCACGGGTTATACGTACATGGCATAGAAACACTTCTGTGCGTATTTTCCCCTTTTTGAAAAAAAAAAATAACTAAAAATAAAACCAAGTAAAATAAAATAAAACAAAAATAGTTATATGTCTATCAATATATTTTATTTTTATTTATTTATTTTAGTTTTAGTTATTTTTTTTTTTTTTTTATATTATTTTCTTTTCACTTTTATTATTAAGTTCTTTAATTGTTACACATTAAGACTCAAGAAATTATCACAACCTTTTCCAAATCCCAGCATTCAAAATTCGTTTTTTACAGGAGGAGGGTTTTTTTTTGTCCTCGAAATTGAAGCATTTCTGAAAAGGTTCCTTAGAATATTTACGGGTGTTCATCAGCATAGCTTCTTGCCAGGCATATAAAAAAATGCTTATATACTCTCACACACATTTATTCATTATCATCTCTCAGAAATGAAAACAGAACAAAAAAAAGACTCTCCGGTGTAATTCTAAGTATATAGGTTGTTTCCTCACGCACGCTTGTTATAGCGATATCGACAAAAAATACATATGCGTATTTTTTATGATAAAAAAAAAAAAAGTGTGAAACTGTGCGAGACGGTGTGAAAAGGTATGAACAGATAAACAAATTAATCGATTGCTCAAATAACAATTTCTTTTTTTTTTTTTTTTTTCTTTGTTTTTACTTTTTCTTCTCTTTTTTTTCGTTTTTGTTTACTATTCCTATATTCCTTTCTCTTCACAACATTGGACGTAACATACTGTCACATATAGGAATACGAAAATTTTTGAAGAACTTGTCTTTCAAATATATATTCAAAGTGTTCCCCACTCTCAGTGCATGTGCCCATACAAACTCACAAAAATATGCAAGCAAGCACGCACACATAAATGTGCCCTTGTATGTGGAGTTAAAGTCTAAGCACACATTTCTCTATGCATATTCATGCAACAAGTTCCTGTATATAGATATATATCTAAAGCAGGTCTACATGTTCATATGTGGAAAAGAATCATGCAGTAGTACAGTATGCCTATTTTTATACTGTACTGATATGTATATATATATATATATATACTTTAGAATCTTGTTATTTCCCTTTTTCCCCATCCAGGCACGAAAAAAAAAAAAAAAAAATATGGTCTTTCGTCAATAAGGTCCTTTTTCTTTTTTTATTACATGCTTTTGTGGTATACCTCAACCATTGCAAAAAAAATAGGCACAAAGTCAAATATATATGTGCACATATGTTTGGCAATTTTATATATATTTTTATGTACATTAATATTCATAGTATTCGAAGCTGAATGGGTTACACATATGTAAAACTGTATGCCTTTATCATACAAATATGTGTATTTTACTTTTAATCCTTTCTAATATAATCTAAGAAAAACTAAAAAAAAAAAAGGGACTGTAAAAAGGATTGTAAAAACAAATAAAAAAAAAAACGGTAAAAATCAGGAAAATACGAATCCTTGTTTTTTGCATCGAAAAAAAAAAAAAAAAAAAAAAAATCGTTTTAAATGGTCAATAAAATTGTTGGGATCTATGTTAATATATTTTTGTTCTTGATAAAAAATGGAACATTCTGTAAGATTCTTCCTTTACTTTTGGGTCAGCCATCTTTATTCCTATGCAACTGTAGCTCAAATTTCACACGTCTGTATTTTACTTAACCTACATTTTATGGAAATTATTTTATTTTTACAACTACACTTTAAGTAGACCCCGGTTCAAATCCACTTTATGAACTCATTTCCACATATACGTACTGAAAAAAAAAAAAAAAAAAAAAAAACTCTCTTTACATTCTATCCAGAATAAACTATAATAAAGTTTGAGATAATTCTTGTTAGGACTTTCATTCTTATACACTGCGTTTCACTAAGACCCAGTTATCTGTAAAAAGAAAAATTGTCAAAATTGGAGAAATGAACAAGATGGTTTCATAATCGCGATTGTGAACCACAGGAGAGAAGCAGACGTGACGGAAAAAAAACAACAACAATAAGAACAATAACAATAACAACAACAATAACAGTAACAATAACAATGGGGTTGTAATGTGATCTTTATAATGATTTGTCAGCATTTTTTTTTTTTTTTTTTCCGTCTAATTCGCTCATCATTTTGTTTCTTTTCTACATCTTCATCTCTACCTGACCTTGTACTTACAAACTGCGGGCCACCTAAAGGTAGGGTTTGGCAAAAATTCATCCCCTAAAAAGGTGTACGATATAAAATGTGCAGCAATATTTTTCAAGGGATGATGCACATGCTCATGAACTTTGGTGTTCAACTCAGCAATAGTCACATTTGTAACAAAGCAAGAATTCCATTTTTGCACAAGGTCAATACAAAATGAATAGTAATTTTCCAATGGTTGTATAATTAAACATCCTAAGATATGAAGATGATGAAAAAAGAGCAAATCATTTTTGGTCAGAATAAATTCTGTATATTGTCTATTGTTTTTCAAGTGCAAGTGATAATACAGCCTGTTTGTATTTTCCTCTGTGTTGATATTTTTCCCTTGTATTATGTACTCCTCTGGAATAACTATCTTCACATCATACTCTTTGAATTTGTAGTAATCTAATACAACCTTTATTCGAAATATATCAAAATATCTTATGTAATTATCTTGATACCTCGTCCCGATGTTTTTTCCATCTATTATTATAATCTTTTTAAGTATCGAATTAATATATTCTTCACTTTTTTCTGAACAGGACACCGTCTTGTGCGATTTTTCATTGTACAAAGAGGTGTGTTCAATCAGTTTATGATATGCATTTGTTGCATTGTTCATGCGGTTCAGGAGGGGATTGCTATATCTCGAGGATCTACTTGACCCCCTTGTTGGTCCCATAGAATTTATGTCATCCATCTGAGAGTCACTCACTTGAACTTTACTCATCTGAAGCTCCACCAAATTATCTTCTCTCATCTGAAGCTCCACCAAATTATCTTCTCTCATCTGAAGCTCCACCAAATCATCTTCCCTCACCATGTGAACATCCATTCGGACTACATAATCGGGGATATTATCAATTCGTGAAATTCTCTCTTTCGACTTGGTCATTTTTTTTGAATAAGAATCGTCCAGCTCATCATAGGAGCATTTCTTAAAACTTGATTCGAAATTTTCTTTTGTAATATCATTTGATAAATTATATTTTTCTCTTAAAACATGTTTGCATTTTTGATCGGTTTCTATAATACCATCGCAAGTGGACGAAAATGCACTACTCCTAATCTGATTCAAATTTTCTAACATGTCATAGTCAAAGTAATCCTTTTCATATTCCATAACATCTGCATGCATTTCGGAATGAACCTCCTTTTCATACATGAAATTGCGGGCATTCCTGTAGCGCACCTGGTTACGATGGTTCCTCGTGGTGCTCTCCGTTTTGATATCATCAGCAGCAGCATCAAGATCAGCAACATCAACACCATCAACACCAACATCAATGTCACTTCTGTTTATGGTGCAGCTCACCATTTCATTCTTACAAATTTCTCCCCCGATCAGTGAAGTACAATCTGGAGTCGAGTTCTTTAGCACATAATCCAAGCCTACAACATTTGTCACATCTATTGCCTGTGGCACTTCTGAACTGTGCATGATCAAATCATTTCCACTATCTGTGCAAGAGTTACCACTTTCAATAGTACTTTCGGCATGGGTGAAGGTTGGGATGATAGGACACTTAATTTGACATTTCTCTTCTTGATTACCTCTTGGGACGTTTGAATCCTTTGTCGGTTTGTAACCATGTAACTGCTTTGCAGAATTGAGGAAAGGAGCATCTCCTCCATTTGGAGGATTATTTTGATCTATTTTCTCTTCTGTGCATCTAAAATTGAAATATTTTCTAAAGAAATTATAAAACTGATGATTTTCATCACCTTCCTCATTTTCTCTACTCTGGATAAGCGACTTAAATCGCATGACTCGAACCCGTTCTTCCATCTCTTCTATATGTTCCCTATTTTCTATATTCTTCATTGCTACAATAGATTCTTCTCTTTTTGTATGTTCTTTCTCAGTTGAATGGGACGAAAAGGAATCATTTCTTTTGTACTTCCTTGCTGAAGTATCATCTTCATTGTTCTGTTCAAATGAATTATTAAAGCCATTGTCAATCTTAACAAAATCCTCGTTCATATTGTTAAGTTCTGAAATGTTTAAGTTATTACAATTCATGATTGACATTTCATACAAATCGTTATAACAATTTAAACTATTACATGAATCATCTTTGTTATTTGTTATTTTATCGTTCATGGATGAATTGTATGCTTTTACAAATAATGGATTTTTTAAAAGAACCACATCTTCTTCGTTAGAATCTTCAAAATTTGCAGCCTGCTTATTTGATTGATACATTTTCTTTTCAAAATAAACCTCGCTCTTGCTTCTCCCTGTTTCTTCTGATGAATCTTGAATATCCAATTTCTCGTCAGAAGCAAGTACAATGTTTGTGAACAAATGGACGTTCACTTTATCGTCCCTCTCATTGATAGCTTTTCCCTCATCTGTCTTCAATTTATCAAATTTTAAACTACTCAAAAATGGATAAATATGAAAATCTTCCTTCAAAGTATATTGCAGTAGGGAGTTATCCACCTGAACATCCTTCCTCAGCCTTATGCTGCATAGCAGATCTTTGATGTTTTTTACAATGTCGTTATTGCAGACAAATTTGGGATCCTCATTTTCTTCCATTACTTTGTTATTACTGCTGCCATTCCCAGCACTGCTGCTATAATTATTGTAATTTTTTTTCTTTTTCATTAAAAACCTCTCCCTTTTGCTGTTTGTCCTGCCCTCCTTTCTGATACTCTGCTCGCTTCCATTTTTCACATTATTTGAACAGACATAAACAGTTTGTCTCCGATAATCCTCATAGTACTGTTTTATCAAGCTCTGCTTTTCCTTGTTGTATTCCTCATTGAAATTGCTCATGTGAACATCTTGAACATTTTGCTCATTTCTAAACCAGTAGAGCGTGTATATAAAAACAGATAAGTAGCTGGAGTAAAAATTGTTGTAGAAATACTTACATGACAATAATATTTCATAAATTAAAAGAAAGGTAAAATAAATTTGTTCACTTTTGTATACATATTTGTTAATATTCACATTTCCGTAAAAAAAATAACCCGCCTTATTCCTTCCATTCTCATATTGGTTAACGATTACATAGACCACCAAACTTAACAAGGTGAAAATAATAAAAATAATATTTTTTAGCATTAGCTTATCTTCCTTCCTACTATAATATTGAAGCTTCACATATCTATTCGTGTAGTAAATGAATTTATTTTTTTTCTTTTCAAATTTGTTCATGTCAATTTTTGAAAAAAGTAACTTTATAATTTTGAAATAACTCATGTAAAAATTTAAAATGGCTTCCTTGAATTCCCTTTCAACGTCCCTTTCAGCTTCCACTTCAACTTCATTAGTTTCATTAGCTTCATTTTCAACTTTCTCTTCCTCATTTTTCCTTCTTTCGTATCCATATTTTCCCCTTGAACTTCGAATTCCATTTTTAGAAATCAATTCCTTTTTCCCTCCTGCAGAATCTCTTCCCATTTGCATTTTTACATAATCGTATTTATAATCCCTACGATAAAAATCCTCTGCTCTATTATCACTGCAATTCCTCTTTGATAACATATTTCCACTTATATTTTTGATGAAAAATATTCCTCTTCCAAGTTTACAGGAAGATGTTCCAAGGTTATTCGTGCTCACCATGCCGTGTTTACTCACACGACTTTCACTACTGACAGTGTTTTCCTCATGATAACTTTTGATTTCATTTCTACTGTGATTATTTTGAGAGTCTCTACTATGGCAACTTCGTTTACTTTTTTCGTGTTCCATTTCACTTGCACTGTCTTTACCTGATTTATCACATTTGGCAACACGTGGTGTGCTTTCAGATGAAGTATTCCTCAAACCTTCCAACCATTTGACTAGACTTTTCTTCCTCTCATTGAGTATACTTTTCATGAACATAACAACTGTATCCCTATTTGGAGCTGGATTAACAGATATCAAAGATAGGAAATAAAAAAACAAACATTTTATTGGATTACCTTCTATGTACAATAAGGTAAGCTGATTAAATAAGTGACCACTATATTTGTAATAATTCAATGCTTTGTAATAATTTATGCATGATTTTATTTCATTTCTTTTTTTATTTTCCCTTAAGAAGTAAAATTTATATCTTCCTAAATCTCCCAAAATTTTGAATATGTTACTTATGCATATTCTAATAATTTCTAAATTACCGTGCAATTTTTCATTCCGATTTCTCTTTTCATTATTCTCCTTATTCTTATTATTTTCGAAGGTATAGAATCTATCTATAACACTGTTAACATAATCTTCCTGTCCAAATGGGTCCTTCATTAAATCAATAATGTCATTATTCTCATCGTATATATACGCATGTGGAGAATATCCTTTTCTTTTATCCAACACTTTAATCATGTAGGAAATGTATTCATTTTTTTTTTTATTATATATTTTTACAACGTTCGTTAAAATTCCTTGGAAATAATCATAGGCATCATTAATGTTTATTCTAAGTGCCTGTAAATTTTTTTTTAAAATGTGTTTGTTGCCCCTTCCATTTTGCAATTCTTTTATATTTTTTGTTATTATTTTTATATTATGATAAAAATAATACATCCATATGCTATCAAGCAGGTGTATAGCTTTTACATTATTATCTATTAAATATTCTAAAAGGACATCCTCTTTTTTTTTTTTTTTTATTCTTTGCTTTTTCATGTTATTGTCTTCATCTACCCTAGTGTCTTGCAGCCTCATTATTAATCTCGTGTAAGCGTAGCATTTGGATAATTATGTGTACATATGCATAAGTGTATACATATATATTTTCTTTTTAATCCTTTAAACAGCAAAATATGCACTTCAGAGAGAGTACATTTTTGCGATATATTTGCATAATATACAATCCTATATGCACAACCTTTTTTTCTGCTTTTACTTTGTCTTATAACATTCCCCTCCTCACACAAAAGTTGTAGTTAATGCATCTCACATGTGTTTCTGCAAAACATATGAACACTTACAGATCCACGTTTTATATATATATATATGTTCGTGCTATATAGAGTACGAACATAGGTATATAATAGTATATGTATGGTATGTAACACACTCCCATGGGTGCGCACAAAAGGACCACTTTTTTTTTTTTTTCTCGTTTTTTTTCGTTTTTTTTTTTTTTTTTTTTTCTCTTTATTTGTGCGATTGGAAGCACTTGAACTCTTATACATGTATAACTCTTTATCACAACATGCGTATTTAATGTGCTAAAATGGAACAAGATTTATGTATTATTGGTATTGCTGATATAGCTGATACTGCTAATATTGCTGATATTACTGGATTTTCTGGCAAAGTCGCTAAACACTTTTTTTTTTTTTTTTTTATTCTCTTTCTTTGCTTCCTCCCGAGGCACATATGGAGTTTGCAAATTGTTGCACAAGTATGGGTACTCTTCTAATCAAAACACATTATTGTTGTATTTGAGATTCGGTTCTATTTCTTTTTATTTGCATTTGATACGAAGGCAAGGTGTCATCCTTTAACTGAGCATGGTAGGAATAGTTCTATCATGTGTATACATATATATGTGTACATGAGTGAGTGCACGTATATATGTTTGCTTACAGGTCTGTAATGTAATATTTGCTTTTACACACTGCCACCATTTATTATGCTTCAAAGGTTCATCTTTCGAAATAGTACCTCGAAAGGTTGCTACCATGGAAATTTTTGTTCCATAAGGTGCAGTGAGTTCGCATTATTCAAACATTTAAAAGAACAACATTATGTGAAGTTTTTTTGTCCTCTTTTTAAACAATTTGCCTAATGTTTCAACTATGGCTCAAAAAGCACATTACTGGATGTACTTAATACATTTTTTATATGTAACTACTCTTTAAGTTCTATCTGTAAACTAATACATTTCCATGTGCACTCAAAAACTAAAAATATAAATAGAGAAAAAATTATTTTTTAAACGATAAAAAAAAAAAAAAAAAGAAGAAAAAAACTTTTTTTTTTTTTTTTTTTTTTTGCATCATTACCTCTTAATGTAAAATAAAAATGAGAAATATAAGTACGAACATATATATGTACATATAGAAAAACTACTTAATAAAAAAAAAAAAAAAAAAGTCTAAAAAAGAAAATAAATAAGTAAATCTCCTTTGCGTATTTACATATACAATCATTTCTTTCAGTATGTCTATAAATGTATTTTAACAAGCCTTTATTTTTTTCATCACATTTTCTGTTAAATCTCTTTAAACTTTTGTAAAACGTGTGTACATGTGTATGTATGTATATATATATAGCGTGTACATGGTCATTTTTTTTTTTTTTTTCTTTGTCGTATCTTATACTCCTATTCAGTATATTAGGTTTAAATTATATGTTCACAGAAGAAGTACAATTAATTTTTTTTTTTTTTTTTGTTTTTTTTATTGAACGTTAATAATTTTCTTAACTTTTTATGTAACAAAAAAATTTTTTTTTTTTTTCCGAGCCCATATAATCATGCGTGACAGCTAATTGTACATAATTTACAATTGACCGTAAAAAAAAAAAAAAAAAAAAAAAAAAGGAAGAATAACATATAGCTGGGTTACGTTACATCACACTTACATTGGTACTGCATGGATTTTTTATTCACATTACATTTTAACATTTTCCCTAGGAATATGGGCAAAGGAATCTGCTGGTCTTTATTTTTTAAAAAAAGGGTTTTTATCAGTACCTATAAAAATATACAATAAATAGCATGTTTCTCTTTTTTGGTATTGACGCAATGTCAGTATATGAATTGTGGGTACCAATCAAGACTACACTTTCTTGTTCCTTGATTGGTACCCACAATTCATATACATATATATGTATATGTGCACCTTTTAAAAATATCCACTTGGCTGTCCCCTACAAATATGAAAATATACACACGGAGGATTGTTCGTTTGATGAAACTACTTTTGCACTTTTTAATACTACACAACTTCAGCTATGACATTCTGTAAAATGGAGTTTTTTGTCAAGTGTTATTTTTTTTTACACATCCACATATATAATGGAAAACACGTAAAAAACTAGCTGAAAATAGTACTATCTACACATTCTACAATGTGGAAACAAAATGGTGTAAAAAATAAATTTTTTTATTTTTTTTCGAAAGGGAGTGAAAAAAAAAAAAAAAATACATATGTGCAAAACAAACAATGTTTAAGGAAATATCACACTCTTGTTGTCGTGTGCCATCTATAATTAATTTTGTGTAATTCACGAAAAAATAAAAACGTAAAAAGGACATATTGAAGTAGGGTCAAAATACTCATGTCTTTATATGTGTTGTACATATAAGGACGTGAGCATTTTACTTACAACACATTGATTCGTTCTAACAGTGGCAATTCATCGAAAAAAACAAATTCGTGTATTGCCGTTCAGAATTTTTTTTTTTTTTCTGAAGAGTATGTAGCTACCACTGTTCATACAACATCGAAAATGGTGTGCACAAAACAGAAAAATATTTGTTATTGTGTGTACAAAGAAAATTATATTTTTCATTTTTAAATATGTCTATTCTTATTAGGATACATACACATAAAAGAACTCCAGTTAGAACAGCTAAATTTTCCACCTGTTTAAACTTGAGAAGGTGCCAACAAGATAGAACAAAAAAAATTTCGAGTAGCCAAATGTGCATATTCCTTAAAAAAAAAAAAAAAAAAAAAAAAATACATGTGCACATGTTAATAATTTAATTGCAACAATAAATTAAACAACATCGCAGAAAAAGGTGTCATAATTTTCGCAATTACAAAAACATTTTGTTCTATATTTAAAAAGGTGTAAAAAGAAAAAAATAAAATTTCGTTTACGAATTACATTATAATATTTTTAAGAAAGATTTATTTTTTCACAGTGTTTCCATTTAACCCATGAACACATGAAACACACACGTTTGTTTTTACGCATGCTAAAAATAAACTTAAAAGTACCACTTTAACAAACTTTTTTAATCTTTGCATGAAAAATTAGTTCATTCTTGAAACCGTTATGACCTTTTTTTTTTAAAAAAATAGACTGCATGTTAGTTTTTATATACACTAAATGTTGTGTACCAAATTGTTCCTATGCTTCACATCATTTTGTGTTTTATTTTTTTCTCTTTAAAACATCAAGTGATAATTAGGATACAAACAATGTTTACATGCAGAGACTATGTCACATGCATTAACCTTCTTAACTAAATCATTTGTTCCATATTTGCAATATGGTATGCACATTTTTTATTTAATTTGTCTCTTTCACTACATTTTCTCATTTTTTATCATTTCATGTTTCTTAACGTTTACCCTTTTATAAAATATATTATTCCGCCTCTTAGGGATAACCCTGAGAATGAGAGAGACATATGACACTACATGTACTAACCATATATTTCACCTGTGTATGGTTTCGCTTTTGCACCACCTTTTTTTTTTTTTTTTTTTTCACTCTAACCCCCATTACACACTTAACGAAAGATGAAGAAATCTACAAAATTTATGAACTTATTTTTGCTGAATTCTATTTGTTCCCTAATTTTATTAATTTTCATGGAAATTTTCTTTTTTTTATTGGATGGGATAAATACCTTTGAATTCATAAACATTCAGGAAAGGATATCTCAAATGATATGGTGCTCTTTTTTTGTTATGCAAATTGGGGTCTTAAAAATAGAGGAAGTATTTTCCAAAAATAAAAATGGAAAACAAATTATTTGTATACATTATTTATTTATTATATATATGTTTTTGTTTCCTTTATCCTCTGCACTTTTATTCACTTCTGCTTTATCATGGACAAAGATAGTTTATTTTACATACATTTTAAGCTTGTCTACATCCATAAAAATAAGAGGATTGTTATTTATCTGCACCGTTACATTAATTACAGGATTCTTACGTTTTTATCATAGTATGCCATCATTTATTATTATTCTATGTTTCACTGTCCTTCTTCTTATTCACATTTTAATATGTATATTAATTCATATAGCATTGTATATTTTGGCTAAACAAATAGCCTCTATTAAGAAGAAGCCGTTGTGTGCTTTTGACACCATCGAACCATACTTCCAGGAACTAGAGAAGAAAGCCATTTTAATAAGAAACAATTTAATATACTGTCAGCAGAATAATATCAGTGTGGATATACTAGGTTAAGAGAAGGAAACAAAATAAAAAAAAATAAAATGATGTCTTCTATTCGTTTTTATATATTTGTATATATTCGCTTGTTATCCGTATGTATAGTGTGATACTTTTTTTTTCGAAAAGTGTGGAAATGCAAGATAGACATTGATCATATGTGTGTCCACACGCAATGTAAACATTTAGTGCATTTATGTTAATAAATGGGAATGGGGGAAGGAAGATTCTCAAGCCTTTTTTTTTTTTTCTACAGAATGAGGGGGAAAATAAGCATGCTTGTGGGAATGAGAAAAAGTGAAAGTTTTCCTATGAAGGGTGGATATACATATACACACTATATGTTTTTATTTTGTATACATATTATATATATATATATATGAGTAGGGGCTACTTTTTTTGACAACATTCAGTTTCTTTTTCCCACATATACAGTCATTCATATCACCACATCCTTTCGTGCTCCTAGGAAATAACCTATTCGAATATGAGATGAATGATAGTATCAAAAAAATCAAGACAATAAATAAAAGCAGGATAAAGGTGGGTGAATATAGTGATAACCTGATCAGTGTTCAGTATGAAGATCCACTTGATGTCAGTGATGTTAACTGTTCGATTATTAACAATTTTCATTTGGAAGTAAATAAGATTAACATACAGAATGAAAGTGTTTCTTCGTGCCAAATGGAAGGAGAAGGAGTGAGAGAGGAATATAAAACCGAGGAATCAATATGCACTAGAAATATGGAAGATAGAAATATGGAAGATAGAAATATGGAAGATAGAAATATGGGAGATAGAAAAATGCAAGATGGAAAAATGCAAGAAGGAAAAAAGGAATATAGAAAAAAAGTGTGTCCTTCCGAAAATTTTCCAAATGGAAATTTTTCACAGAGAAAAAATTCCATAAGAAGTATAAACACGAAGGGTGAAAAGGATCTATTATTTGACAGCCACACAAAAAATCACACTTCCAGCAGTGTAGACAAAACTGGGCATTTGGGAAATAATTTACATAACGTACAACATTTACCTTCGCGTAGACATAGAAATAGATTATCAAAAAGCAACATATACCATTTGAATAGTGCAAATGTAAATCCATTTGGAAAAAAATTGGACAAGTTAAATAATAAGAATTATGAAGAAACGTCGAAAAAAGAGATAATTCATAGACATTTTAGCTTACTGCGTAGTGGTTTTGGGAAATTTCATAGGAGAAAAAATATACTACTATCAGAAGAGTTGAAAAATAAAATTAATTATATATATTTCAATAGGGATGGAAAAGTTAAGCAATCCAAAATTATTCCTCTTTATGTTTTAGAGAGGCACAATTTAAGTAACATATCAACGTACTTAAGGAATAACAATATATCCACGATATTTGATAATTATTATAAAATATTCACTCTTTTAGAGGAAAAATCTCTGCTAGAAATTGGTGATAATATGCAAGAGGTAGTAAAATGGAACTTATTAAGAAGTTTACGAGACAAGAAACAGGAAAAATCACGAGAAGGTGCTGTCACTGCTAGGGAGAACCAAATTGGAAACTCCTTTTTCATCAATGAGAAACACAAGAACAGTAGATATTGCGTTATTAGAAATAATGATAACGTAGGAAAAGACATAAAATTTAGCTTTTCCAATTTTGATACATTAAGAACAAAGAAGAAAGGGCAAAGTTCTAGTTACAACCATTACACATCTTCCATGTCAGTGGTAGATTCCGATATAGAAGAACGACAAAACCAAATGAAGGACATGTGTCAAAATAGTACAAGGTTGTTTTACTTGCTCCAGGGAGCTCAAACAGAAGGAGAAGCAGCAAAAAGGAGCCATATCACCGATTTGAATGCGAAAATAAAAGAGAATCCGATATACCACTTCGAATCTAGCAATAGTAACAACGATAACAGAGATATGATTTGTATCAGGGACAAGGGCCACTTTTATGTAAATAAATCTAAAAAAAAAGAAACCAATGTCATTCTACCACAAGAATCAAGTGATAATAATCTTCCTTCATCCAATAACGCATTTTATATTGATGATGTTTTGGATGAATCCTCCACGTCGGAAATAGATGAACAAAGCGATCATGATGCAAGTGCAACGTGTGTCACATTTTCTAATGAGAGTCTACATAAGACTAGGAAGGGTAAATGCGACAAAAAAGCCATTGGTTTTGAAAATCATTCTGTGAACAACTGTGTGTTGAATGAAATCAATTTGAAGGAACGCAATTTAAATGGGAAGGAGAAAAAGAAGGAACACGCAACTAGGTGTCTTCGGGCATTTTCATCCCTCCAAACATCCTCATGCTATCGAGTAGGACACATGAAGAGAAATGTTTCTAATTTGGATGATGGTATGATCACTGAACAACCAGGTCACGAAAGAACAAATGGCGACAGAGAAGAAGAAGAAGAGGAAGAAATTGAAAAAGACAATGGAAAAAATTATTTTCACTCTACAGGAGGGGAAAAAGGACCCGATAAAACAGAGAAGAAAAAAAGCAACTGTTATTATGTTACAAAATTATCGCTGAAAAAGAAAAAAAAAAAACAAAAAAAAAGAGATTCTGAGATAGATGTTAAGAAGAGTTTATTCCTCGAATTTTATGATGCTATTTCGATAAACTATAAGGAGAAACCTCACAATATGGAGAAGAAGAAGACGAAGAAGAAAAAGACAATGATGATGTGTCATAATTGGAAAAAACTCATTTTATTTATGAACCCCATTGGAAACATTTTAGAGTATACAAAATCATGGTGTGCAAAATGCACAAAAGGGAGGAAATACTGGAAAAAATATAACGATACATTTTACACATCTGAGTGGAAATATAATATGCAAGATAATGAATTGGATTATATACTAAAGTATAAGAATTTTACAAAATGGTACAAATACTGGGTGAAAGGTGTCCTATTTGATTATTATAAAAGCGCTTATCTTTTAAACATGTTATTATTATTATTAAACGTTTTAACAATATATGTACAAATGCAGATGTTCTATTTCTTCTTGGAAGTTGATCATAGAGAACTAAAATCGCCCAACCTGTTTTATTTAGAAAAACCAGTATTGGTAATAACAAAATATAATTTAAATAATTCCATAGATATACGTATATTTAATCGATTTCTTTGGATGAGAATACCAACACAAATCATTTTAAATGTTTTATTCCTCCTACCATCATTAATGGTGAAGAATTATAGAAGTGTAAAATTGTTAAACATTTTTGCTATTTTAAATTGTCTAGTTAATACATTCTTCGGAATCATTGACATAATTTACTCTATTAATAGCAGAATATACAACATGAAGGAATTATATACTATCCTAAATTATTACAATATGTTTGATATATTTTTAGTTGGAAAATTAATAACTAGCATTTTTTTAATTCCATTTATTACCAATTTTAATGAGTACAAGACAAATATGTTGGTGTGTTTCAGTTGCTTCGCTTATATAGCTACCTTTTATTACGCCTTCAACCCTTTTTCCTTTTCCATCAAGTTGATGTACATTACCAATTTTGTCGTTCTCATTGCGACAGCCATGTCCACTGTGTACTATTCCGGGTAAGGCGTCTCGCAAAAAAACAGGCATCCAAAGAAGAAGGGGCCAAAGAAGAGGCCAAAGTAGGGCTTCAAAAATGGATGTGCTGCACAAATTTAACATTTTATTCGTTACTTTATAATGATGGAGTCTATCTGTTCCCGTGCCATGAACCTATGCCTGCAGGGCTTATGCTCTCATTCGTATGCATATATATATATATATATATATATATATATATACATGCACAGACAGATGTAAACATGAGCATCCGGACACCTTTACACAGCGTGCGCCTCATCCCGACACTCCATTGTTCTTCTCCCTTTTTTGTTACTTTTTAGATTGATCACGAAATCGAGGAAAATGCTGTTCGTTAAGTATGTATTGCCTTATTTCATTTACTTGACATTCCTTAACACAGACCCGAACATACAAATGCAGATAAAAGAAAAGAGAAGAAGGAATGCATAAAAATTTTGCTCAGTTACACATCGTATATTGGTGTACATGCCAAATACTGCAAGTGTCGCTCCGTTGCGTATAATTGGCATTTTTTTTTTTATTTCATCATTTCTTCATTTCATTCTTTTATTGTTTCATTCTTTTATTGTTTTATTGTTTTATTGATTTACTGATTTATTGATTTACTGATTTATTGATTTACTGATTTATTGATTTATTGTTTTTTTTTTTTTTTTTTCCGCTTATATGGTCTTGTTTATGTGGAAAATAACATATGTCATAAGCGTGCATTTAATGGAAAAAAAGAAAAAAAAATTGAAGGCAAAATTGTTTCTTTCTCCAAGCGTATGTTTTTCCACTCTCCACCTAGTGTGATTATGCTTCTTACCACTTCTTCCAGCCTCTTCCAGCTTCTTACCAATTCAAGAGCGATACATAATCACCTGAACACACAGCCTCTGCTGATCGTTGTTCATACACAAAACCATTTATGCTTTAATGCTTCACATTGCAGGCTACTCCTCGCTTAACATATTTTCATACATCAATACGTGAACCGCTCACTCGTTTACTCTTCCACTTTGTCACACACAAGTGTGTTATGAGAGTTATTTCGCATATAGATGATAGTGAAAAGAAAGTGGAGAGACAAAAAAAAAAAAAAAAAAAAAACGAAATAGCTAGATAGAGTTAGAGTTCGCTGCTACCCCAATCTGGTAAGAAATATATACAAGGTGAACGAACTTAGAGTTCTCAAAATTTGTTTCCACTCCAAAAAAAAAAAATGGCGAAAAGGACAAATTTCGGATTGAGCTGTTGTTCAATATCGTCTATCCCGTTAGACTATGAAGAAAATAAACTGAAAATAATTGAAAGTATAAAAAAATGTAAAGAATTAAAATGCAGTGTTAGAATAGGAGGTGAGTTAGAACTATGTGGTGTAAATTGCAAAGATAGATTTAAAGAAATTGAAGATATTCATGAAAATTGTTGGTTCTATTTAAGTCAATTGTTGAAGGAGAAATATGAGAATAATGTTTTAACACATAATATTTTATGCTTTGTTAGTATGCCTGTATATTTTAAGAAGCATCTTTACAATTGCCAAGTGGTAATATATAACAATGAAATTATTTTTATATCCCCGAAGCAGACATTAAATGATGAAGAGAAAAAATATTTTGCTTCATATTCGGAGTCTGATAATGATGAACAGAAGGAGAAAAATAAAAACCATACTACCAATTCTAATTACATAAAATTTACCAACTCGAATGTTAAGATAATTGGGAAGAATTTTGAAACTTTTCCTCTGCCGAATTGCATCCAAGAGGTAATAAACCAAAAGGAAACCTACATAGGAAATGGATTCATACAATTTGGGAGTCTTACAATTGCTCATCTGTTCTTGGATGATTTGATAAAAGTAGAGAGAAATGTAGTAATAGATGAAAGGATTTCACATTTCAACCGTTATGGTTCTACGTATTTGGTTAAGAAGCAAGAATGTGAAAATGGAAGTGGCATTGGAAGTGGCAGTGAAAATGCACACTTGGGGAATATTTACCCCTTCGATCAGGAACCTATCAAATTGAGTCTGAGTAAAAATATAGCACTCAACAAAGTCGATATTCTGCTTATTAGTGGGTACATATGGAACGAGTTGCAATTGTTTAAAAAATATATGATCCATATGATGGAGATAACGAATGTATACCCGCATATGGTTCTAAGTTATAATTCGAATTCTGGATGTGATAATTATTTTTGCAAGTTCGATGGATTCTCATTTGTGAGTCAGAATAATGAAATTTTGACAAAGAACGCAAGGTTTACATTTGACGAAGTGCAGGTAGCTTCAGTGAGCGTTTCACTAGACGGAGTCAGCCATAACATAGATGTGTCAAAAAAGGAAGAAGATCCCATCTCATCCGCTGGAAGTGCAAAGATGAATCATTCAATAGTAAAAATTGAGAACTTATACACAAGCAGAACGGATGATTATATAGATAGAGACGCTGTAAAAAATGAAGAATGTATTTTTTCTTACAATAAAGACATCGATTTGTGTATAAAATATTCGAAGGATGTTATTTTGAATTATCTCCCTCAGAATTTTAATTGGCAGATATACACAAGGAATAACCAACTGTTATTCAAACTGTTTAAGAATTATCACCCGAGTCCTGATGAATACCATTACAAATTTGCGAATCAGATGTGTGAACTGCATAATATATATGAAGAGTTAAGTTTTAACAGCGCTTTATTTTTATGGCATATTTTACATCTAACAAATGCAAAGGGGTTCATGCTTGCCTTATCAGGTGGAGTTGATTCAGGTTTTTGCGCATGCATGGTGTATATTTTATCTATAATGATTGAAATGCATATGAAAAGTGGTAATGTTCATGGGATACATAATTTTGATTCATCTTCTCAATGTCCCATGATTAACCCTATTGATTGTAGCCACCAAGACAATTTCAACAATATCCGTTTTTTGAAAAAAATAAGAAAGTTACTAATCAATGAAGCATGTAGAAAAAAGATATGTAACAAATTACTTAACACACTCTCTCTCCCGTCTAGAAATAGTAGTAAAAATACCATGTCTTATGCAGAAGAGTTAAGTAAAGCAATAAATTCGAACCATACAATTTATTGCATAGATAATATATTTGATTTTTTTAAAAATACTGGAAATAATTTTCTAATGGAAGAAATGAAATTTAAAAGTGAAGGTGGAAGCATGTATCAAGATTTATGTTTACAAAATATACAATCAAGATCAAGACTTTTAATGGTATATTTCTTTAGTACTTTGATATGTCACAAGAGATATTATCCTCTAAATCTTCATAACGAATTTTTACTTACAATAGCTACAGGTAATTTGGATGAGACAATAACTGGTTATTACACGAAATATGATTGTTCATCTGGAGATGTAAACATCATAGGAAATGTTAGTAAAATTTTAATTAAAGAAACAATATGTTTACTAGCAAATGATCCAACGTACAATTTAACAATTTGCAATTTCATCAATCAGTTTCATCCATCAGCTGAACTGAAACCCCTAGATAATAAACAAACAGATGAAGATGAATTAAACTTGAAATATATCGAAATCAAATTGTTGACTATATTAAAAAATAATTTCTTCTTGGGTCCATTTTCTATGTTCCATTATATATCCAAGTACTTCTGGACGAGCACTATGATGTCGAAAGCTGATATATATAACAAAATAAAAGCATTTTTTTTAAGAAATATTCATAATACTCACAAATTGTTCATCCTTCCTCCATCCCTCGTGGGTGAGTGCTGTGGTATGCATACCGGATCCTTTGCCAACTTTGCACTTATGAATTTGGAAGCACTTGGATGCGCTTCGAATCAAGGAGGAAAGAAATAGAAACGTGGGTAGCGAAAGGAGACGTGATCCGATTAACATTACAATTTTTGTGTGCAATTCAGATGTTATTGAGGGGAATCCTCTTTTGGCAATAGCTATACGCTCATACAGTCGCGTCTAAAAAAAAAAAAAAAAAGAAAAAAAAAAAAAAAAAACTTTGGGCACCTGTATTTGCATCTCTACCCATTAATTCCTTTTCACAAGAATTGGCGCTCGAATACCTCAATCTGGTTTTGTATAATATCCTGCAAATTTTCTTCTCGCTTTACGTTCCCCTCGTTCAGGTAAGTGTCAAAAATGAATTGATCTTCATCACTTAAGTTTTGTGTATCATCGAAGTTAATGGATGTGTTAATAATTTTGTTGCTTATGAGCCGATTCTTCTTGTCTGTGTCATTTATTGTTTCATTATGTACCTCGTTCATTGTACCCTTTTTCAGAACATGCTTTGTTTTGGGATTTCGTTTTGCATACGTAGCGTTAGCACCATTGACTGTATTTTTCTGTGTCATGCTTTTTTGTACTTTTTTATCATGTTCATTTTTTATGCTCTTCTTTTTATCCCTTAACATTGTCCATTTTTCTTTGAAGCCATTTTCCTTACATTCATAATTATGAAAAGACTGATCCTCATATATATTTTCCATTTCTGTGTAAGCCTTCTTTCTGAGTATAGCAGCATCAGGATTCACATTTGATTCATTTGGTTTATTTGATTCATTTGGTTTATTTGATTCATTTGGTTTATTTGATTCATTTGGTATATTTGATTCATTTGATTTATTTGGAATGGGTTTCACATTCCCCATATTTTCCTTGTTCTTAACCGTAACCCTTCGGGGTCCCTTGGCTTCATTTCTGAGGCTCCCAATGGGCATCTTCTTGGTACCTCTGAATTTCCCTCCATCTGCCACTCCACCGGCTGCCAGCTCACCTGTGGCTTGAGTTCTAATTGAACTCATTTCAACGCGCGGAGGAGAAACTATGTGTTTTCTCCTACCCATTTGATGGGATCTCAAATGATTAACATTATTGCTTACACAACTGCTCTTGTTTCCCCTGCTTATGTTGCAAACTAACTTGGCACCATCCTCAGATGTGTGTGAAATTGTACTGTTCGAATTTTCCTTAAGCGCAATTCCTTCTTCTTCTTCTTCTACTTCTCCTCCTCGTTCACTCTTTAAATTCCTTTCGATAAAATCTAATCTTGAAAAATTTTCATATAAAAAATTTGAATCTTCTACGCCATTTACCCTTTCTATGCTACAATTATTAAGAGAGTCATAATTGAAAAGGTTACTACTAGTATTGTTATAAGGGGCGTTTGTATTGTTAATGTTCATTTTTACATATGAGTTTTGTTTTTCAAGTGAAGACCTACTCAATTCCTCCTCATTCAAATTAAGAGAAACGATTATTTGGTCAGCATTGCGGGAGATAGAATTGTAGGTATCACGCCCATGCTTGTCCCGATGATAGAGGTATATATTGTTATGTTCACCTGGGATTGCATCTAATTTTTCCTCCTCATTTTCATTCTCGTAATAGTCTTGTCTTTTGAAGCAATTTTCCTCATCTGTGTATGCACTAGTTCTTGCCTCTGGCCAAGCCTCTTCGTTCTCTTGAAAGAGGTGTTCCATCAAAGGGTTGGTTCTGGCTCGTTCATCCCCTTCGATCTGTTCATCCCCTTCGATTTGTTTAGTCCCCTCGATTTGTTTAGGCCCCTCGATTCGTTCGGTTTTTCCATTCCATTCTGAAGTTAGCGAAACTTTACTCTCTTCAGAGAAATTTTCGTAGCTTCCACAATTAAGTCTCTTAACCGAATTCATCATTTTTTTTATCGAATTGAAAGTTTCAAGTTTTGCCATTTTCAGCCTTAAGATGTTACCATCCTGTGAAGGGGTTGCACTTAATTTTTGAATTTGTTCCTCGTAATCAGAATCCAAAACATGATCAAAATTGTCTGAACCTGTGTCAGAAGAATTTCCAGATGACGTATTCAAAGATCTTTCTTCACTAGAATCTTTGTGAAAAAAGAACTTAGATTTTAGGTTTGGGTAAAATTTCTTTTCATTGAATTTTTTTCTATTCACTTGATGAAGCTCCTCCAAATTGTCTATTTTTATTTCAATCGTTTCGACATTCTGACAGAGAACTTCGTTCCTTTTTTTCAATTCTTCCATAAAATAATCGATGGTACTTTCATCCGTGGATGCAGACATATTCCTTGAGATGTTCATATGATCACTCTCTCTGCAGTAATTATGTGTATAACCTTTTGTGTATTTCTTTTTATTTTTCACTAGCAATGCACTCTCTTCTGTAAGACATGCATGCTGTTTGTGTTCAAACTTGTCTCTGTCTTTTTTCATCCAGGTTTTCTTCTTATGCTTTACTCCTTCGCCTCTTAGCGAACGATTGATTAAGTCATATTCACACTCACTGACACGAACATTTAGCAAGCTACTGCACTGGCTGCTGCACTCACTTCTGCACTCACTTCTGCACTCACTTCTGCACTCACTTCTGCACTCACTTCTACACTCACTTCTGCACTCACTTCTGCACTCACTTCTACACTCACTTCTACACTCACTTCTACACTCACTTCTACACTCACTTCTACACTCACTTCTACACTCACTTCTACACTCACGAGAGTACTTGTCAAATGTGGAATTCACGCGAAATAATCGCTTTTCACGGGATTCATTTAACACACATTGCTCGTTCCTATGCTTGTTTTTTTTTCTTTGTTCTTTTCTCAAATGGTGAATACTTCTACAAGCAGCGTCTTTTCCCTTGTGTTGAAGATACTTCCTGTTGTATTTCCCTCCTTCATTGTCATTTTCACAAGAAGAAAAATTAGCACTATGACTTAAGTCTGTTGATACATATATTTCTTCATTGCTGTAAATATTGTAGGAACGCATATGATTATAAGAACTACTGCTGAGACGGTTGCTACATATACTGGGAGAGCATGGCTGACCCCTTTTTCTGTTTTTTTTATTCATTTGATTCACAGTTTTGCACTTTAAATGGTGTTCTTTTTTTTTTTTTTTACTTAAAAAGTGACAAGTCTTATCATGCAAGGAATTCGAAATATGTCGATTTGTTTCATCTCCATTTGAAATAAAACTATTAATAATTTCTTTTTCATTCAATGTGATGGGTTCCCCAATTTTATTCTCTATTTTAGAAGTTATGGTTGTTATGCCTGTAGTAGAGATGGGAGTACTTGGTGCTGACTTGCGTGTTGTGAGAGACTTTTTTGCTTTATCTCTCATCCTTTGTAACCTTTGCTGATATTCAATTTTGATTTTCCCTAAATTTTTGGACTTTAAACTATTTCTTTTTTGTTCTAATTCTTCCTTGGACAATTTATATTTTCCCAAATCATTTTGATTACTATTCCACTCCTTTGCATGATTAACATAGTTTGCATCGATTGCACATTTTGCTTTTACTTTAGTGTTTGTTTTCTTTCCTTGAAAATTTTTTTTTTTTTTTTTTTTTTTCTTCCTTAGTAAGGGCATCAGGGGTCTATTAAGGTTTTTCTTCAGTATTTCCCTGTTTCTCTGTATTACTTTCTCTTTAATTTCCAATTCAGTTGAGTCTTTTTTCGCTTGGATCTTGGCTTGTTCTCTCTCGCTTTGCAAACCCGTGTGCTCTTTTTCCACGATAAGGTTATTCGGGCTATTTTCGCCACGTTTTCCACTTTCTCCACGTTTTCCACTTTCTCCACGTTTTCCACTTTCACCACGTTTTCCACTTTCTCCACGTTTTCCACTTTCTCCACTTTCTCCACTTTCTCCACTTTCTCCACTTTCACCACTTTCACCACTTTCACACTTTTCATGTTCTTCCTGTTTCTCCCCCTTTTTCTTTTTTTTTTTTTTTTTTCTTCCTGCATTATGAATGACATTTTCAAAGAAATCATCCACTAGAGAATCAAAGCTGCTGCCATCATCCTTTGCGTCCTTGATGAGTCTGGAAGCATCCCCATGGTGTGCATTGTTCTCTTCCTTGTTAAGCAAAATGGAATTCTCGACTTGGTATTCGTTTTTATAATTCAAAAATTGTTCTTCACCATGTCTACCATTCCCCCGAGTGAAGTTTCCCATCTGTTTATTTTTTTTTTGTGTGCTGTTATCTGTCCCACCAGGTGTTTCATAATTGATTATAACTTCATTTGCCATGTTTCTGTGATTACCTAGGCTGCAGGATTTTGTTCATATGATTTTTCTCGGTTCCACATTGGGTCCTTTCATCGCGTACAGTTTACAGCATGTGTGCTTTGACTTGTGCAAATGGTCACGCACAAATACACGTTTTAACACTTAATGACTTGTACCACCTTTTCTAGCTATTGAAGAGAAATACAAATGGCAAATTAGAATTATCTACATTGCTTTCGAATGTGTGTAACGGCGATGTGTGTGTGTTTGTATGTGTGAAATAAAAAATGGCAACCTACATAAACACTACATAAACGTGCTTGATTAAGAACTGTGAATTTCCATTTATTTTACTACTACGAAGTCTTTCTTATGAATTTCTTACAAAAAAAAAAAAAAAATGAATTCATTTTCCTTTGAAGATAATATATAGCTCGTCTTCCCCTCTGCTTTGAGAGGAGAAAAATAGTTAAACAAGTTTACCCAACCTGTTTTGTTACCATTTACACAAAATGTGAAGAGTCTTCAAAATTTACAAAAAAAAAAAAAAAAAAAAAAAAACTCTCCTTTTTTTTTTTTTTTTTTTTTTTCCCTGTTCTTTTATGTATTTCTTTCGATGAAAAGAAGGTTAAATGTGTGTACGATGTGGAGTGGAATTATGTATACAAATGTGTGTAAATGTAAATATAAATGCAAATGCCTTAAAGGAGATTAAAAAAAAAAAAAAAAAGCACATTCTCGTTTACACACATACACACATGCTCATAACGAGCACTAGTATGACTAAACAAATACCGAAATTGGATAAAGTAAATTGTTAAGATCGGGTTAGTATGTCATCAAAAAAAAAAAAGACCTTATGGAGGGGGTATGAATGAAAAAAAAAAAAAAAAAAAAAAAAAAAAAATATATACGAATACGCGCGAATATACTGCAAATATACTGCAAATATACTGCAAATATACTGCAAATATACTGCAAATATATTGCAAATATATTGCAAATATATGTTTAAGTAATTCATATATGTTTGTATGCTAGCAGCATAGGTTCCATGCCTATTCTCCACGCATCAAGCAAACGTGAAATTAATTATTAGGGGTAAATGGAGAGGATTTTTTTTTTTTTTCTCAGAAGTTTTTTATAATTCATAAAATGAAGAATATTCATTCGTACTGCATTTGTTTTCATGCTTTTCTTTGTTAGGGTTTTTTTCACTATTTTTGGTCCTTTTCTTCTTTATCTTTTTTCGCTTTTTTTCTTTTAATTAGTTTTTTTTTTTCTTCTAGGAGAGTTTCATCCACAATTCCGATTTCGATAACATCACTTGATTTAAACTTTCTGTTGCACATCGTGCATACATTTTCCTGTGCATTTGGAAAAAAAAAAAAAAAAAAAAAAGGGGGAATATGTAAGGAACAAAGACAGTTATGTTAATATTTCTGCAAATCCTGCAAATCCTGCTAATCCTGTCAATACTTCCAATACTGCCAATACTGCAGCTTGGTTCTCTTTTTTATCATACCTTTGCAACGTGCGCGTGGTTAAAAACCTTTTTTGAAAATACACACCCACATGAGAAGAGACACACAGCTCCAGATGATGAGTTAATAATTTCGTTCGAAATTAAGCACACTAATTTTCTGTCTTCATTTAATTTATTTCTACATAGGACCAAATCTTTAAGAGAATCTATGTGTGAAAAATGCTCATAGCACATGTCCTTTTTCCGTTTTTTTTTATTTTGTTTCTTAAATAAGATCAATTTAAAAATATGTTCCTTGTTGTAGAGATAACCAAGACGACAACAGAAAAAGGGTTCCTGTAACACTTCCTGGAAATGTTGTGATGAATGTGACAAGAGAAGATACACATATTGTAGTGACATAAGGGTATGACAAATCAGAAAATAAATTACCCATTTGGTATATTCTGGAGCTCACGTATATAGCATGATAATAAAACGTTGAAAGTTGACATAACTCATCTTGTTTTCATAACTCAGACTAACCTGTGATATCGCACAGTGATTAAAATAATGTTCCTTTAGTTCTTTCTTGCTACACTTATTTTGATTTACTGTTACCAGCGTATTTTTTTCATAACCCAAACTTCCTGTGTTTTCTTTTAATCTTTTATTTTTCATCCGAACCAGATCCACTCGTTGTGGTAAGCTACCACCGTCTCCTCCCATTTCGTCCTTTCAGAGGTTCATCCAAGTTGCTAAATATGCGAGTGTTTTTTTTTTTTTTTTTTTTTTCCCTTTCTTTTATTTTGAAAAAGGAGAGTCTTTTCCTTTATATACATATGAACGCATATGTAAAATATGGAACAAGGGGAAAAAAAAGTAAAAAAAAAAAAAAAAAAAAAAAAGGATATGTTTTTTTCTTCAACTGTTTTCTCCCATTTTGACATATTCATCGATCACAGCACACGTTCGTTATATTTACACATATACTTTACATGTGCATGTTTTTGTAAGTCTAACACCATAATTCTCAAAAGTGGGGAAAAGTGAGACACAAAAAATTCGGCATAACAAAGTAAATTTGAATTCACGGGGAAAGGATAGAACTGGGTTTTCTTTTTTTTTTTTTTTTTTTTTTCACTTGGTCCCTCTCTCATTTTGAAATGTTGGTGTTTATTCCGTTTTTATCCATTTTTTGAATTCTTATTAAATCGATTAACCTCCAATGTTTTTTCTTTGTTTTATTTTATATATATTATTTTTTTTATATTATATTTTTTTTTTTTTTTTTTCCATTTTCTTTTACGTTCTTTTTTACCCCCTTTTTTCTTTTTGTTCCTATTTTATTTTTTTTACCAAAAAAGGATAAAAATTAAAGCGAACTGAAAGCACATGTCACTTAAAAAACTTGGCAAAGAGGAAAAAAAAAAAAAAAATACGCTAGCACATGGTGTGAAATGTTTAGAATGCAAAACAAGAATGAAAAGGAAAAAAAATAACATAATATAAAATAAAAAAAAATAAAATAAAAAAAAACACTTGCGCTTGTGCATATGTAAATATATATATTATACATTTACGCATAACACTTCATCCATTTATGCATTACTCTGCATCCATTTATGCATTACTCTTCATCCATTTATGCAGTATACATACATTACACATGTGACACACATACTTCTTTGTCTGCATGTACGGATGCCCGGGGGAAGGTGAATAACAATTGTACCTGATGATAACAGTGTAACAATCATAAAGAAATAATAATTTTTTTTTTTTTTTCCAAAATTTGCAAAATTAAGCAACGCAGTATTTATCCTCCATCCATCCCACAACACCCATATAACATTTTTTTGTAACAACACAAGGATGGGAGACATATATAACAAAAGACACAAATATATTAACAATGGTAAGAATATGTGCATATGAATAAGGAGAATAATTATTGCCTGATTTTTGGAGTCAGGCAGGATATATTCCTTCAAGTCATTGAATCTAAATTGAAAACTGTGCTGAGAATAAATTACTCTGATTGTGTGGAAATACCAATACTGATTTTTTTTCTCTAACTTTTGTTCATGTATTTTTGATGGGGGAGGAGAGGGGTGTGGAATATATAATCATGACGATCGTCTGATTCTTATTCTGGAATTCAGGGAAAAAAAGTGGAAAAAGGAGGGAAACAATTCCTTGCTTGTTTGTGTGTTTGTGTGTTTGTTTGTTTGTTTTTTCCTTTTCCCCCTTTTTTTTTTTCTCCTTTTTCCATTTTTCTTCATTTTCCCCTCTTTTGTTCACTTTTCATTAATGCTCGTCTGCTTTTGTTACTATCCCTTCTTGCAGGTGTCGTTATATATGAATGGGAACAAAGCATTGATGAAATAAATATTTATATTAACATGAGTTCCAAAGTTGTGAATAAAAATGATTTGGACATCGATATACGAAGTAAGAGAATTCGAATTGGGTTGAAAGGAATGGAGAGTTTTCTGGAAGGTGAGCTGTCAAGCATTATCGATGAAGATTGCTCTTATTGGTTTATAGAAGATAACAATTTGCACATACTTTTGACAAAAGTAAAAAAAGCAGAGATATGGAATAGTGTCTTTAAAGGACACAAGTGTATAAATTCCATAGATGAAGATAATACAAAAAAGAAAATTCTTTTGGAACGCTTTCAACAGGAATATCCAAATTTTGATTTTTCCTCTGCTGCTTTTAATGGGCAAGTTCCAGATGCACGCACCTTCATGGGAGGCGTTAAATATTAGAAGGTGCTTAAATTGGTAGAATATGGTAAAAAAAAAAAAAAAAAAAAAAAAAAAAAAACCTTTCTGATGTTGTTTTGAGTCGAGTTTATGAGGGTACTACCAACTTTTACCAATCCTTAACAGAGAATCAGCTTCTTCACACTGGAAGTGACGAATTGGAGAAATGACTAAATTGGAAATGTTTAAGAAAAGCCGTTTCACAATTTTGAAAAAAAGTTCACGTCACAGTTTAGGCCATTCCAACGGGTAACACTCGCTGGAGGTAGATGTGCAGATTCGCCCCACCAACCTGGGTCCCTCCCTCATGAGTTCTTTTTCGGTGAGGTTACGATTAGCTGCTTACCTCGTATACTCTTTAAAAATGAAAAAAAAATTTACATAATACTGAATTGTATTATGTTATACTATAATACTATAGTATAGTGCAGTATAGTACAGTATGGTACATTACTTATTTTATTTTATTTTTATTTTATTATTATTTTTTTTTTTGTGTGTGTGTGTGTGTAAGTGTTCCTGATTGCGTTTAACCATTTGCATAAACGAATTCGTTATATATGCACTAACAGGAGATGATCCCATTTTTTGCATCTACGTTGTTACATGCTTCTGTCCAACTTATCAAGTAGCTCACTCCTACGCTGAAAGAGAGCTTTGGCATGTGTATCTTCCACGTGCTGATTTGTAAGTGCATTTTTTATGTTATTTGCTTGTTGCAATTTTAAGGCCTTTCTACAATTGTTGAAGTTCATAAAACTATGAATACAAGTTCCTTCTCTTTCAGATTCTTTTAAATGATAATTACTTTTTAAACATCGAAAGAAAATTGAACCAACTAATCTACAAGGGTTATCAACTGTTGTGCTATTATTCCACATATTATTATACAAGTCTGCTTTGTATTCTTTTGCATCTAAACTTAAGGTGTCTTCTAGTTCTGGCTTTCCATTAACAATATCATACCACAGCATCTTTTCCTTTGGGTCTATATTTTTGTTAATTGACAATCCTACAATGTTATAATTACTAAAAATATTATTTAGTGAATAATTCAACTCCATGTTTAATCTTCTTTTAATAAACCAACTTTTTATTTCCTTTTCAATTCCGTTTATTTCAGTCTTCAATTTGAATGCTGCATCATCTTTGCTTTTTATCCCTTCGATGTCAGTGCTCATTCTCGAATCCCTTCAGTTAATTATTCTCTGCTTGCTGTTAGTCTCTTGTAAGCCTTTTAACTCCTACTACACGGCTGCAAATATAGTGAAATAAGTGCACGGTGCAAGATTCAACCCCACAAGATTAAACGAAGCTTCTCCTCCTCTCTTCCCTTTTTGCAAAACGCCTTTGATAATCGCTCCTTTAATCGGCCTTTTGCACAAAACCTATTTTTGTGCTTGAAAACAAATGGATTATAAGAACGTTCTATTTTTTTTTTCTTTTTTCTTTTTTTTTTTTTCAATATACACCTACATGCACAATTTATGAAACGTATAAGATTGAATTGTACATGTATATATATATCTTACATGTAGGTGAAATGCTTGTACATGTTCCTGTGTTTGCAACCATACTAGTATACATACTAGGGGTCTTGGGAAGTTTTCATGACCTATGTAAATTTTTCTCTTTTTGTAGAGAGATTGTTCTGTACGCTCTTGCGTTAATTTGTTTAACCATGTTTAGAAGAAATTAAAAAAAAAAAAAAAAAAAAAAAAAAACAAGTTCCCCTTCACGTGTTTTTTATTTTATAGGGCTATTTTACAATGTACGTAAGAGCGAGAATATATATATATATATATATATATATGTGTTCTAGCGAATGTGTATGTTTAGCTTCCTTTTTTTTATAATAACCGAAGGACACTCCTCTTCTTAACACTTTACCCTCTTAATGGATAAGGTGAATAAAAAAGTTAAACTTTCCACAAAGTAAGTATATACATATGTTCGTATATTTCAAAGAACAGATAGTGAACTTAAAAAATAAAAAAATTTGCAGAATATAGTGGATGGAAACTGATTAGGTTTTTTTTTTTTTTTTTTTTTTTTTTTTAAAACACGCAACGCAGTTGATACGTCAGCCAATCGAGCTTATTATCCTTTTTTTAAAAAATGGTGTAAAATGAAATTTACTAAAGCGTAGGAATATGGGAATATTTTATTGAAGTAGGAAATATGAAAGCTTATTTTTATTTTAACTCTGAAGTTAATCCCTTTTTTTGTGTGCATTAAAAAAAAAATGGTGAAAGAGAGGAGATTCAAGAGTTAGGGGTCAATCACATGTACATATATAATATATTGGCATATACCTACACACATATATGTACATATGCATATGCATGACATTCCCGTTTTTGAAAAAACTTCCTGCACGCGCACGCCTAGGTATACGTTTCCACATTTTCAGATTTCAACGATGTTTTCACTTGGAAAATCTTCTTATCCTTAGTGCATTATGTGTCATGTATATACATTTTTATTTCATTTTACACCACGCAACGGCGGTTGGAAACGTTCCTAGGGACTAGCTAAAAAAAGTGTGGATGAGCAAAATGGAATAATTAGAAAAAAAGACACTGAATTTTTAATTAGCTACATTTTAAATCCCCGTTTTTATTAATTTAATTATATTCTGTTTGTATGTTTGTTTGTGGTACTTCGTGTTTGTTGATTTGTCTCTTTGTGTGATTTGGCATTTGCCAACATTTATAATGTGACCTACTTAGGTATAACGTCACACAAGCTAACCCCCATAACGTCCATGTATTAAAAGAAAAAAATGGAGAAAATAATGCAAAAAAAAAAAAAAACATGTTCATGAAAATGAAGAAATATCCAAGTGAGTTATTCTCTGACCAGAGCTAGCTAATTAGTATCGTAAGAGCTAACACATTCTGGAAGATCAAGGGGTGTATTGGAATAGACCTGATACTACATTTTCAGATGTACGTACACGGTGTGTTCATACGGTTGATATATGTGAACATATATTTATATATGGACATGTGTATATATTGCCTAAAGTAAACCTTGACCTATGAATTCGTGTGCGCATGATTGTGTATGTACATGTAGGTAGGGAGATGTACATGCAGGCAGGGAGATGAACATGCAGGTAGGGAGATGTACATGCAGGTAGGAATGTGTTTATGCAGGTAGGAAAATGTTCATGTAAGTAGGAAAATGTTCATGCATGTAAGAAAATGTTCGGGTAAGTAAGAAGATGTGCAAGTATATTCTCTTTATATCCTATGATTCTTATTTTCGCCCCGCCAAATTTGGAAACGGATCTTGCGGATTCTTAGCACTTGCGTACACATCCATAGGTTGACACTAGGTATGTACGTACTTTTGCATATAGAAATTTTCACATGTACATACAAAAGTATGTACGTACTTTAGTATGCATTATTTGTTTCTACACATGTTCATACAGCATATATAAATGATCTCAATCGTAATCATAGTAGTGTGCACAATAATGTATGCATGCATTTCCAATTCTGGAAAGATAAATACCCAGTTGACCCACGCTTTGTTTTTTTTGTTTTTTTTTTTTTTTTTCAAGGGAACCCTGAACACACGGTTGGGGAATCAACATGTGCATAGCGTCTGAATGTGTAATTCCAAGTGTACCCGTAAAATGAACTTAATTATTTTATATTTCCTTCTTCATTTCGTTTGTAATGTATTTCGTCCCTTCGATTGTAATGTATTTCGTACTTTCGATGATAATATATTTCGTCCTTTCGATGATAATATATTTAGTTCTTTTTTTTCTTCTTTTTTTTTTTTTTTTTTTATTAAGTTTATTTTGTTTCCACATTATTCTACTTTCACATAATTCCACTTTTACATCATTCCACTTTTACATAATTCTACTTTTACATAATTATACTTTTATATCATTCTACTTTCACATCATTCCACCTTCACATCATTCTACTTTTACATAATCCCACTTTTACATCATTCTACTTTCATATCATTCTACTTTCATATCATTCTACTTTCACATAATTCCACTTTCACATAATTCCACTTTCACATAATTCCACTTTTACATAATTCCACTTTCACATAATTCCACTTTTACATAATTCCACTTTTACATAATTCCACTTTCACATAATTCCACTTTCACGTCAAATTTTATTTCATTCCCCAATAAGCCTTCTTTGTTGTAAACACTATTTTTAAAAAAAATTCTCAATTTACATGAACGCAAAAAGGGTTAGAAGCGAAATTCATCGAATGTTTTACCCTACCATTATTAAATTTTTTCCTGAAAGAGTTTACAAAAACCTTGAATTTATTTTATTTTTAATTTTGCTACTTTGTACATGTGAAGTCTGCCTTATGTGATTCGTTTTTATTGTGCATACGCACATGTGTAGATATGTGTGCATGCTAAAAAAACAAAACGAAACAAATAAATAAACTGAAATAACCACAAAGGGTTCTCAGTACACCCTTTCCATGTATTTATGCGAGAAAAAAAGACTATCGTGAAATAGGACGCAATATCGTTTTGTTTCTTCGATTCGTCTGGTTATTAATTTTTCAACACTTTCGGATGAACAACTTTTTGAATTTATACTTTTTGTATTAGCACTGTAATTATTTATTTTTCTCCCTTATTTTTAGTGCTCGTCGTGTTGTTACATTTTTCTGCACATCATTACGTCCACGTTCATGTTCAAGTTCATATTCATGTTACTTTTACTTTTACTTTTGTTTTTGGTTTTGGTTTTGCCCTTGTTTTTGCTTTTACCAAACGAATACTTCTTTTTTTTTTTTTTTTTTTTTAAATATGTACAATACATTTCCCTTCTGAGAAAAGTGCATGAAGTGAACTCATACATCCTCCATTCTTCAGCTGAACATTTTCATTTCATTCTTTTTAACTATTAATTTTGAATGTTAAAACAGTAGTTCATAATTTCGTCAATTTGATTATCCTCCTCAGCTGCATCAATTGATAGGAAATAGTTCTATGTATTCATCGAGAGTTGAGAGAAACTGAGGTCTATATATATGAACGTGTGCATACAAAGAACACAGTACGAGAAAAAAAAAAAAAAAATTACACCTACACACGCAGCTCATGTATTATGATTCATAGACAAATTGCACATTGACATTTTGCTATAACACGTATCCATATATGTATATCTCTGTAATTAGATCATCATATGTGATCGCATGTGTGTGTATATATATATATATATATATATATGTACATATATTGGATTACACATTAGCATGGGTTAATTTACACAAGCATATCCCTTGCTCAGCAATTTTTTTTTTTTTCTATTTTCTCAACTTCCTTTTTCATTTTTTCACGTTTTTCCATGAGCTGGAATTATATAGATCGTGTAAAATTTATGTAATAATTCCCTTACGTGTACCTGCACAAACGATTTACATATATACAACACATGGAACAGAACGAGTTTTGTATTCATTTTATGAATTCTTATAAAACTTCAATTCTTTTTAGACCTACAAATAAGTGTACCATATTTGTGTAAATCACTTGTTAAGTATTTATCACGCGTTTTTTGTACAATTTATCATTACTACCAATTACATACAAAAAAAAAAAAAAAAAAAAATTTGCATGATCTGCATAATTTCTCAACTGTACACAAAGAAGTAGTAGATCAACTATAGCTTCTTAGAAATATTGTATACATTGGATTGCTTACAATTTTCAATAATATGCATTAATGTGTGTAAGCGACTATTCCTTCACTGCATTGTGTGTGTGTGTAATTATGTGTAATTGTGTGTAGAGGTACGTCTCATCATAATTCATATAGTATCCTCACACGTGTGCGTATTTTTTTGCTTGCGATCGATCGCGTCTTTTCCCTGATTTTCAATTAAATACAGAGAGGCTTCAGCAAGAAGTAGCGCCCACTCGAAGATATTTCCTTCATTTTATTTTACAACTACGATTGATAATATTATTGCATCGTTGTTGCTATTGCCCTAATAACGATTATTTTCGGGGCTCCTTCGTGACTTGGAGTGTTTTTTTTTTTTTTTTTTCATCACTTTTTATAAATTTTTTCTTTATGGAAATTTCCTGCACGTACATATTTACACAAGCACATGTTTAAATTTTTAAACGGTATTTAACTTCAAAATAATTGTGAATACGTCTTATTAACTTTTTTTTTTTTTTTTTTTTTTAATGCACCTAAAAGGGATCACCTGACCGAGGGGAAACACAAACCCGTTACATTTTTATTTGCGCTTCCTTAGTCGCATAAAAACGGAAAAATATATATAAATGGATAAATATATGCACCTATATGAACAAATATACACATTTAAATACATGCATATGAACACATATATGTAAAAGAACAGCATACCCATTTTTTACTATATTTGACTTCTTAACCCAAGAACGGGAAAATACGTGTTCTTTTCATGTTCATTTTTTAATGGTTCCATAGATACATGCATATTCCTAACACACAACGGAGTATTTATTCATTATCCTAGATAACCATAAGCACACTCGGTTGCTAAGGGGTATTTATATTAACATATTTTATTTAATTCTTTTTCACGCATACATACAATTGTAAAAAAAGTAATTTATTTTCACAATTTGTGAACAAATAGCCCTTTTGATAATACCTCAAAAATAGATGTACACACCATATTGCATCATTGAACTGCATGTGTATATTTTTCATGTGTTTCCATTTTGCACGGGAGGAAAAACTTATCAAAAGAATAATAATTCCCCTTCGATTGTATATATATATGTACATGTGCATACAGATTCCTGTATAAGTTATTCATCTCTTATTGTACATAAAAAAGAACCTTGGGTAGCAAATTCTTCTTTTTTTTTTTTTTTGCTTTTGAAGTGCTTATAATTTAACTTGTAGCCTCATACCTATATTTTGTTTATTTTTTAAAAGTTCATATAAAAAATTCCCCCAAATAAGTTATATTTATGTACACACAAAAACATACATGTACTTGCATCTTACATAAAACTTTTTCCTCTTTTTTTTTTTTTTTCTCGCGGTTTCCATTTAAACACACAACATTTCTTTTTTTGTGGATTTTCCTTTTCTCATTTGTTTTCACGCGTGCGCAAATAAATTTTCTTTTAAAAAAAATATATATAGCATATTAGGGCAGTCCTACACCAAACAGGATAAAAAAAAAAAAAAAAAAAAAAAAAAAAAAAAAAAAAAATTTATTCTAAGTTGGTGCATACATTCGTATATACATTTTCTTTTTAATAGTAGTAGCATCTACTCATTTACATCCTCCTTTTTTGCAACAACTCAATTGGGTGAAGCTACATGTAAAATAAAAATCCCTTTATTTTTGCATATATGTACAAATACATGCACAAGAACAAAAGTTTTTGCGAGAGTACATAAGCAAAGAAATTCTGTTTCTACGGCAGGGAGCATGTTAAAATTTTTTTTAACTATTCATTCGTCGCTAAATTATTCGCATGCCTATACATCTGTGCGTTTTTTCGTTCGTTCATCTGTGCGCTTATTTGTTCGCTCATTCAATCTCTTACTATTTTTTAACTTACTCACATGTATGATTTTTTCCTTTTTTTTTTCCATTTTTTTTCCGTTTTTTTTTTTTTTTTTTTTTTTTTTTTTTTAATTGCCCTACTACAGTGATACATTTTCTCAGCAAGTTGTTATTTTAATGTTTTTCTTTCAAGTTTTAATTTCCAAATTTTGTGTAGCTAACGTGATGATAAATGTAACGGATCCATCTCCATATTAAAAGTGTTCAGGAGTGTATAAATACGAGTGCCACTTGAGTGTATATATATATATATATATGTATACATGCATGCACATACGTAAATATAATAATACCCTCTTTTTTGTGTGTAAAGGGAACATATGTGAAAAGGTGCATACGTGAAAAGAACATTTCTCATCACAAATGTGTGACTTACTTTTTTATCTTATTACGTTATATTGCATTTTTTTTTTTTTTTTTTTTTTTTTTTCCCTAGCAGAATAAGATGTCCTAATGTTACATAAGTTGTGTCGTTTCAGTACATAATTTTATGTTGATATGCACAAGTGTTTGATGAAGCTACGACATTCAATGGGATCGTTTTTTTGTTAATAAGACGTTCCTCTGAAGCAGCATACAAAAAAAAAAAAAAAAATCCGTGCCATGTTACAATCTTATTGCAACAACACACATTCCACCACTTTAATAAGCATTTTCTTTTTCATTTCTTCAAAATTATATTTACCACCTGGAATATTTTTATTCAAAAGAACAATTTATTTTATTTAATTTTTTTCTCTTTTGCTTTGCTTTGCTTTGCTTTGCTTTTTTTTTTTTTTTTTTTTTTTTTTTTAAACCTTTCTTGTATTTTATTTTATATCTAGAGTGTAAATTTCTTTTTAATCTGTTGAGGGATGAATAATAAAGCACACATGAAGAGAAAAAAAGTGCTTGTAAAAATAAATTCAGAAAAATAACTGAAGAATACAAGAGGATACACGTGACGCATGAAGCATATATATATTAACATTAAAAATTTTTGAATTTATAAAATTATGTCTGTTGTTTAGCGATGTGTTTTTTTTTCTTTTTTTTTTTTTTTTCTTTTTTTTTAATTTTATTTTATTATTATTTATTTTGTTTTATTATTATTATTTTGTTTTATTATTATTATTTTTTTTTTTTTTTGTTTGCATGAAGGAAAAGTATCAACAGGCTTAGCAATTATTTATTAGGAAGAATAAGAGGGAAGTAAAAGATAAAAAAAAAAACTGAAGAAGTTCAACTGAAGAAGTTCAACCGGAGAAGTTCAACTGAAGAAGTTCAACCGGAGAAGTTCAGCAGAAAAAGTTCAACCGGAGAAGTTCAGCAGAAAAAGTTCAACAGAAAAAGTTCAACTGAAGAAGTTCAACTGAAGAAGTTCAACTGAAGAAGTTCAACTGAAGAAGTTCAGCAGAAAAAGTTCAGCAGAAAAAGTTGACATAAAAGAAAGTTCAATAAAACTATAAGAATAGAATAAAATATACAAACCAAAAAAAAAAAAAAAAAAAAAGCATACCAAAAAAATCTACACATATAATTATGTGTACTCATTGATACACCTTCACATCACACCTTAAGAACATTTTAATAAAATGTTATACATGTTCGAACATATGTCATTCAAATGTTCTTTTTTCACCAATTGAACCCATTGAACAAGAGCATTTTGTTTGTTATAAATTATGTATGTGTATTACTTCCTCATTAAGCTTACTTTTTTTGAAATGTGTATACAAGGAATTTTTTTTTTTTTTCATTTTTTTTTTTTTTTCTTTTTCTTTTAGCCATTTTACCAGTTTCAGATTTTTTCACGACCCACTCAATTTTTCCGTCATTTAAAAATTTGTTAACAAGTACATATTTGTTATTTATTTTATATGTATTCCACCATTTTTACGTATTTCTTTTTTATTTTTAGTTATTAAAAGTGATATTTTTAATGAATATTTTTAATGTCTTTCAAGTGCACATCTTGCTTTAATAGTGTACTTTAGGTATATAATTTATTTGTTATTCCTTTCTGCAAGTACATATATATATATATATCAATCCGTTTGATGCTGATAGCGACGAAACATATTCTTCTTACCCTTCTGCTTTAGTGCATACTATTACTTGCTTTTTGATTCTTTCATTTTTCACCTGTCCTCATGCTACTGCACTCCGGCAGTTCTAAGTTATTTTGATGTATATGTAATTTTTGAAAGAATTGTAGAAGCTGGATTGGAGCTACTAATACACACGTGTACCTGCATCCATATATATGTATATTTTTTTCTGCATACAGATATATATATATATATATGTGTATATTCTGCTTCATCCACGCGAATGCATAGATATACTTACATGAATACACATTTTAGAACGATACATACATTTTCATCGTTTTGTTTACCGTTGGTTCCTGTGCCCATATCTTTTAAGAACAACAAAGGGTGCATCCATTTATACAGTATATATAAGAAGGGTCGAGACGCAGAAAATATAGACAAGAAAGGTCGAGGTGCAGATAATATAGACAAGAAAGGTCGAGGTGTAGAAAAATATAGACAGGAAGAGTCTAGACGCAAGCGATATAGAAAAGAAGGTATAGAAAATTTAACGCCATTATTTGGAAAAAGCAATTGTAGCAAAAATGTAAGTTTATATCATGAAATTTTGATTTAGAGATAGACTCGCACTGTGTTAAATTTGCTTTGTGTTAGACTTGCTTTGTGTTAGACTTGCTTTGTGTTAGACTTGCTTTGTGCTAGACTTGCTTTGTGTACAATGCTTTGTTTCTACATGAGAGTCTATTTGATCACAAAAACATATACACACATTTGTGTTTGTGCATGTTCATGATAGTAACTGCATTATGTTAAATAGATGCACAATGTATACACTAATTTATGATCATCATATAATCATAAAAAACTATCTCTCACTGCAGGTTATACAAAACGCAGCTTTGTTCTTTTTACGCCAAGGGGATATGTGCAAGAGGTAACAAATGTAGTTGGGCTCATGGTGAATTGGACGTTAGACCGATGCCAAAATTTTATAAGGTATTACATTTGTGTTTCAATTTAAAGTATAAAGTATTTTTGCAACTTTATGCGCGTTGAATCAACTTACCAATTTGCTATTCCTTGCATCATCTCTATCACACGCTCTGCACAAAATGGATATACATACATGCACATATACAAGCACATATATATACAAGCACATATATATACAAGCATATATACAAGCACATATACAAGCACATATATGTTCCTCCATTTTTGTTTGCACTTTTCCTTTCGCACGATCCCCCATGGCAGACAAGAATGTGTTATACATTTTTATCTGGTAGTTATTGTGAAGCGTCTAAATGCACATTTGCACATACAGAGGAAGAATTACGAGGTTCAGGGAAGGCTCTCAGACTGTGCACGAAATATTTCTTGGATGGTAACAACTGATGCATGCATACATATTCACATATGCATATATGTACATATATGTATGTACATGTATATATGTATATTTTTTTTTTTTCCGTTTCGAAGGGTACTGCAACAAGGCAGATAAATGCCCGATGGCACACAACATAAATCAGTTGGATCCATCTGTTAAATTTTCAACAACTGAATTGATGAACAGAGTGCACAATGATGAAGAAGTAGGAGAATCAAACTTTTACAAAAACAAAGAGAGTAGAAAGGGTGGTGAAGAAAGTAGTAATGATGGAAACACCATGAGTGGAAGCATCAATGAAGGAGAAAGGTGTGTTAATGTAAACAGCAATTCGTACTCCTTTAACGAAGAAAGGGAAAATATTCCTGATGACAACAAAGACCATTATGGCATAATGAGCCATTTGAATGAGAGTGAACAAGATGTAAATAATTCCAAGAGAAACACATTTAACTTTTACAAAAATTATGGAAAAAAAGGATACAATGAATATTTATTCGATGTGAATCCTGAAAATGGTATGAACATGCAGAGGGTCCAAAAGAAGGGCGAGTGGGAGTCCATTAGAGTATTGTTTTCTACTGAATTGGAGCACACCCCTGTTTACATGATATATATGTATATGTATATGTTTATGTGTATGCATATGTACATGTATATGTTTATGTATATGCATATGTACATGTGCATGTTTTGCAAATGCATCCGTATATGAGCCCATGCATGTGCTAATCGTCAAGCTGTAGATCTATAACATGTTCCCACGCGTCTGTCGTACTGTTCTTTTTGCGCGCCTTATTTTTTTTTTTTTTTTTTTTTTTTTTTTTACGTCTCACGTTTATTTATTTGTTTGTTTATTTATTTTATTGTGGCAGAGGGAGAACCTTTTTATAGTGGTGACATTAAGAACAACGGGAATGAAATAAAAAATAGAACCATAAAAGAAGATATTTTTTTGAATGGTGATTTTTCCAGAAATAAAAAATCTTCTCCAAATGAAGATTTCATCAAAATTAGAGACAATGTATCGTTCAAGGAGTTAAGCTATGGCAAAAACAATTTTATGGATCCAGGAGAAAGCACTCATACGAGATTTTTTTCTTATAAGAATGCCGATAATTTATGTTGTAGTGATAATATGAGCATGCTTAACAACTATGGAATGATGAATACTGATGATTATGTAAATAACCATGAAGAAGTGCACAATATGAGCTCACCAAATAAAACAAAATTAATAAATGAATATCACAAAAATGAGATTTTTTCAAGGGAAAATAACATTGCAAGTGTAGATAATTTTATGTACAATATTGAAGGGTTCAGAAAATTAGAACAAATAAACTTATCTTCCAATATGTGTTCGAATTTAAATTTTGACGTATTAAATAAAATTGACAAAAATAATCACATGAACTTTCAGGAAGAAAAATATTTTATTAACAAAATGAAAAATAAAGAAAATTCTGATAATTCCATTTTTGATTCAAATACTACGACGTACGAAAATGTAAGACCTGCACAGAATTTTTACAATGAAAAAAATATCATGAATTTGAACAAGACGAAAGAGAATTTGGAAAATGTAGAAGATCCAGCAGCAATATGCCTTAATTACAACAATTGCCTTGGTGTCAGGAACAACATTGGACAGGTAGGAAACATTTACGATGCGAGGAATATGAGCGGCACCAATCGAGTAGTGAATATGAACTGTGAGGATCACTTTAATTGGGAGGATCGCCTTAATTGTGAGGATCGCCTTAATTGGGAGGATCGCCTTAATTGTGAGGATAACTTTAATTGGGAGGATCACTTTAATTGTGGAGGCCGCATGAACTGTGCAAGCAATATGAATCACTTAAGTCATAGTTGTGGAACCCATATTAATAGTATGAACGATGCAAGCGATTTAAATAACTTCAACATGGAATGCCTCATCAACAACATAAACAATCTGAACCTTGGAAATATTAACACACACGAAGGTGTAAAAATAAGGAATCAAATGAATACTTTGCACACTGTGATAAATAAAAACAATAATGAAAACGACACGAATTATGAATATTCAGATTTAAAAATCGAGAAAGAAGACGAAATTAAACCAGAAGAAGTAAGAAAGTCAAATGAAGAGAAAAATTTTAAAGATGCTACTTTTACTAATTGCATTAATAATAACTCAGATAATGAATTTAAAAATTTTCTTTTAAGTAACAATTTTTTGTTGGATAGCTCAAATAATCATAACGAATATGCCGAACATTGTAAGCTAACCAAGGAAACCCAAGGGGCAATTAACCAAAATTTGATGAATGGCCATTTAGTCAGTTGCTCCTCAGGTTTTAATTCGAACGGGTTGTGTAATGGGGCCAGAGGAGTGGAGCATATTCTCACTCTGAGTGGGAGAGACCACAATACTAGCATGAGTGGGAGAGACCACACTACTAGCATGAGTGGGAGAGACCACACTACTAGCATGAGTGGGAGAGACCACACTACTAGCATGAGTGGGAGAGACCACACGACTAGCATGAGTGGGAGAGATCATATGACCAGCATGAATGAGAGAGATCATATGACCAGCATGAGCCAGGAGAGTTACTCAAATATCACGAATGATATGGGGATAAGTGCTAAGATGAACCTCCAAACGAGACTACTTAACTTTTCCAGCAATCAGAACAACCTCAGCACAAAAAGCAACAGCAACAGTGGAAGTAACGTCAGCAGTAATGTCAGTAGTAACATCGGAAGTGACATGGGTAGAAACGTAAAAAAACAAATTATAAACACGCAAAATAATATGAGCAGTGTTTACAAAAACTTAAGGGATCTAAAGAATCAAACCGGTATGAAGACTTTTAAAAGTGAAGAAAGCAACTACAACAATGGTGATGTGTTGAATAGTAAGGATTGTCCTAGTGCATATATTTTTTCGCACGAAATGGGAGGCGAACAATTAAATGAATATAACGATGCATCAAAAAATTATTTTTTTGAAAACATTTATAATCATAACGCATGTAAGAATGGAATTATAAATAGAAAAATAAACATGAACACAGATATTATCACCCCAAATGGTATGAATATCAAAATAACACAAGGTGACATTTATGCAACGAATGGAAATGCCAGCTGTCACAGCAGTTCTAGTTACGAAGGAAAGAGTAACGACGCTTGCATGAAGAATGCTTGCATGAAGAATAATTTGAATTCAAAAATGAACATGCACTATATATTAAGTTGCAATGGGATGAACTTAATGAGTAACCCTAACATGAATGCACACAATGAATCTTTAAAAAATCCGAACAATAGTTTAGTGGAAAAAAAAGTTACACTGGGCGAGGAAAACCAAATGGGTGAAGAAGACCAAATGGGTGAAGAAGCCCAAATGGGCGAGGAAGACCAAATGCTGATGAACGAATGTGATAATAATAAGGCGAATTACATCTTAGACAACTATGTTTTAAATAAAAAAAATGCTAATCACCTGAACAGTCAGGTGGAAAACAATTCAAACAAAAAAAACATTAACAATTTAAAATATCAAGATAGAAAAAATATTTTACGTAACAATAATGCTACTGCTACTACTACTACTACTACCAATTGTTTCGGAGACAATATAAATTTACTTGACATGTGTGAAGTGAGTTGTAATGGATTGAAGATACCCACTGTTGGATGTAGTAATGGGATACAGCAAAATGTTGTTACGAATACAGCAGTGATTAATGGGTTCAGCTCTTCCATATACAGGGAAGAGGATTTTAACGGTCAATATGTTAAATCGAACGGTGCTATTGTTTTGGGTTCAGACTCGAACGGTAGCGACAGAAGCAGTGTGAAAAGCAGTGTAAGAAGTAGCAATGTATGTGGAAGTAACGGTGGAAAGCAGAACCTGTGCTGTATGAACAATTGCAATCGACAAGCAGATGAGGCGAAGAAAACCATTTATAATCATTGCAATCAATTGATGGATACAAATAAGAGCAATTTAGTGGCGAAGAATCATCTAGATTTGTACGAAGTATCATGCAAAAGTGATGAAAGTTTTCCCAATTATATATATAACAACAGTAAAGAAGCATGCAAGAACCAAAAAAAAAATTCTAAAATTTCACTCAACATGAATGAAACAGAAGAAGCTGACGATGAGAACATGATGAACTTTAACAGCCAAAACGGAAAAAATGTAATGAACAATTACAATCCATTGACGCACAGCTTTAGTGGTTTATATGAATGTTTGAGTAAAAAGGCCGAATAACGATGGAACGGTACTTTCAAAGTGGCACAATGAAGTTGATACAAAGCTGGTCTAATCTGTTGAAGCGTCAGGTTGGCGTTAAAAAGTATGTACATGCCTGTGTATGAGAATGTAGTAGTATGTGTATGTGCATGAGAATGTAGTAGTATGTGTATGTGCATGAGAATGTAGTAGTATGTGTATGTGCATGAGAATGCGTATGGTGTGTACATATATTTATACACATAGCGCGTTTTCATTGCACACGTGAAAAGAAACTGCAGAGGGATGAAGAGTCTTCCCTTCCATTCTCAAGGGAGGGGTTAGTTATGCACGTCTCCAAAGAAACTTATCTTGTGTTATACATTGTTTAAAAAAAAAAAAAAAAAATTCCCATTGTTTTCCCTCCCACATATTGCGTTAAGTCAAAATGTATGATGAGAATTAAAAAAAAAAAAAAATTCTCGATTTTAGATTAAATTCGCTATATTCGTGTAATATACCTTGCAGCTTCGTCTTATCATCAATTCGTCTTTTTCCTCGGTTCACTATTTTTTTCTTCCCTTGTTCATTTGAAAATTTTGTTTTTTCGATTTCATGTTGATTACTGTAAAATGAAATGATTTCTTTTTTTTTTTTTTTTTTTTTTTTTTTTTTTTTTTTTTTTTTTCTTTTTAGGATTTTTTTTTTATTTTTTTTTTTTTTTTTTTTTTTTTTTTTTTTTTTTTTTTTTTTTTTTTACCTGTTTAGGAATTTTACCACTACACATATGTGTCACGTGCGTACGTATGGAAAGAAAGTGATGCATGGATTGAGGAGAGGACTCATAACATGAACCGAAGCATCATTTATTTTTGTGTTCTTGAGCGTTATCCACCATTTTGCAATTTTTTTTTTACAACTCTTCTTCAGTACACTGATATGTTTCTACATTTTTTACGTAATATAAAATTTTTAATTTTTAAAAAAAAATAAAAAATCTCTTTTTTTCCGGTATCCTTAATTTTTACTTTATTTTACTCTATTTTACTCTATTTTTGAATGTTGCACAAATTTGTGGTAGTTTTAAAAATTAGACACTTTGTTCATTTTTTTGTTTTTACTTTTCAACCATCAGTCTTTTTTTTTTTTTTTTTTTTTTCCAACCTCGTAGCAAATAGTGGAATAGACGATATAATAGTACATATATGTATATTATTATATATGTATATTATTATATATGTATATTATACATATATATATTAATATATATATACACATTCCTATATTGAGCAGTTTATGCATTCACGTCTTGAAATTTTTCGAAATAAATACATTTGCACAAATAAATACCATGCTTATTTTTTTTCTTACATTGTATGTATAAGTTTATTTATATTTATGCATATATATATATATATACCTTGGTTTGCGTTCTCTCTTTTGATAAGGCATAGTTTATTTCGATGAATGCAATAATCACATAGAGATATTGATTATGTGAATAAGGAAAGGAACAAAAAAATAAATGAAAACATAACAACACGTGCTAACTAGCACGAACGTAGTATATCAAACGTGTATTCATACAGGGACAAAAAAAAAAAAAAAAAAAAAAATTAAACCTCATTGTGTAGTACAGCTGAATAGTTCAGTTGAATGAAAAGCAAAGCTGGACACCCTCTAATCTCAGGCATGCAAGGTAAATACATATATATATATATATATATATATATATATATATATATATATATATATATAAATATATACAGGGAGGGGGAGAGAGCAGCACGGCAATGTGTTCCATGTGTTAAACGTGAAAAGGAAAACATTTATCATCCCTTTGGTTCTCTTTAAACATACCTATTTTTGTAGGTAACAATTATATGTGCAAATCTATGAGATTTATCAATTTTTTCAATGTGTTATTTTATTTTTTTTTTTTCTTCATCTTGCCATTTTTTTTTTTTTTTTTGCAATACACACGTTGCATGAAATGTTTTAAGTGAAGGGTTTATTATTTGCATTAAAAAGGGTCAATGAAATGAAACTTCATGAGGCAAAATATGACTGCAAATTGGCACATTTGAGCCACCTCTTTTTTGTTTCTCTACTTTTTTTTTTTTTTTTTTTTTTTTTTTTTCCATTTTTAGTGCCCTTTTTTTTAATTCTCCACCATTGGTCCATTTGATGTTGAGTTTTTCTTCCACTTGGCTGGTTCCAAAAAAAAAAAAAAAATTGTATAAAATTAAGAAAAGGAAATTCATAAAAAATAATGAATAAAAGGAGGGGATAGAACAAGGGTGGCATAAAATATACACCTTGACATAAAATTGATGGACAAAGGCACTACCATGCGTCAATTTTCTTGGGGTGAGAATTAGAAAAAAAAAAAAAAAAAAAAAATGAGGAATTTAAGGAAAATTTCACTTTGGTACTTCCACCCCAGGGGATGCTTGAAGAAGAAAAACAATCAGCTTGAGGTAATAAGACAGATATTCTGTTTTAAAAAAGAAAATATAAACACTGTACGTAATTTTTTAGAAGTTTTAGAATTTGAAGAAGGCAAAGAAGATGATAGAGAATATAAACGAATTGATGAGCTTAGTAAATATATTGAAGTTATTAAAATTAATAAGAACTCAATATATGAAAGTAAATATTATGGATATGATTTCGAAAATGAAGAAAAATTTTTTGACAAAAATGGGGAATTGCAAATATTACCTGAACAAGTCAGGAAAAATGAAATTGAAAAGGAATATATTCATGTTCCTCCATTTGTTTTAACCAAGTTATGCGAATATGCATTTAAAGAAATTTTATTTTTTTTGAATAAAAAGCATTTAAATCAATTAAAGAATATATTAAATGACAATCAATCCAGTAAAAATGACAAGTATGTTGCCATGACATTAATTAAAAATGCTGTTATTAGTGCTGAACAGAATTTACCAGGATGTCAAGACACTGGCACAGCAATAATTTTGGGAAAAAAGGATGAAGAAATATTAACCACTTTTGAACATAAATATTTAAATTTGGGTGTTTATAATGCATATAAAAATAATAACTTTCGATACAGTCAACTATCCCCCATTGACATGTTTAATGAGACAAACACAAAGAATAACTTACCTTGTCAGATTGAGATTTACAGTTCCGTTCGTGGGAAAAAGTACGCTTCATCAACATCAACTAGGACATCAACCTCTCCTCCAGCCGATTTGCATTTAAGAGGACCGAAATTTGAGTTAATTTTCATAGCCAAAGGTGGAGGAAGTGCAAATAAAACATTCCTATTTCAGCAGACAAAAAGTATTCTAAATGAAGATAAATTATACGAGTTTTTGTTGCAAAAAATTAAAGAAATTGGAACTTCTGCATGCCCACCATATCATTTGGCAATAGTCATTGGTGGTTTATCTGCTGAAATGAATTTAAAAACCGTAAAATTGGCATCCTGTAGATATATTGATAATTTGAAAAAAGAAGGCGGAATATATGGAAAAGCCTTCAGAGATATAAAAAGTGAAAAAATTATTTTAGAAAAAGCACAGAAATTAGGTATTGGTGCTCAGTTTGGAGGAAAATATTTTTTGCACGATGTCAGGGTTATTAGATTACCAAGACATTCAGCATCATGCCCCATTGGCATTGGTGTTTCTTGTTCTGCTGATAGACAAATTAAATGTGTCATTAATCGGGAAGGAGTATTTATCGAGGCCTTGGAGCATGAGCCAATTAAGTACCTTCCCGAGGTTACCTACAAGGATTTGAATCAGAGTGCTGCTGGTCAGGTCCACAGCAACTTGGGTCATATGGAAAGTAGCCAAATGGGAAGTAGCCAAATGGAAAGTAGCCAAATGGGAAGTAGCCAAATGGGAAGTAGCCAAATGGGAAGTAGCCAAATGGGAAGTAGCCAAATGGGAAGTAGCCAAATGGGAAGTAGCCAAATGGGAAGTAGCCAAAAGGGAAGTAGCCAAATGGGAAGTAGCCAAATGGAAAGTAACCAAATGGAAAGTAGCCAAATGGAAAGTAGCCAAATGGAAAGTAACCAAATGGAAAGTAGCCAAATGGAAAGTAACCAACCTGGAGAAGGCGTCCAAGTGGACCTGAATAAACCCATGAAAGACATACTGAGCTTCCTATCGAAATACCCTGTATCCACTCTGTTACTACTGACAGGTAAGTTAATAGTGGCAAGGGACACAGCTCATAAAAGAATAGTAGATGATTTTGTACAGAGGAATGTGGCCATACCTGAATACTTTAAAAAGTATCCAATTTATTATGCAGGTCCAGCTAAAACACCTGATAATTATGCAAGTGGTTCCTTCGGTCCAACAACAGCTGGTCGTATGGATGCTTATGCAGAAATATTAATGAAAAATGAGGCTTCTCTAATTTCATTAGCAAAAGGAAATAGATCATATGTTGTAAAAAATGCATGCAAAAAGTATAATGGTTTTTATTTAGGGAGTATAGGAGGTCCTGGTGCTATTCTAGCAAAACAGAACATAAAAAAAGTGCAAGTAATTGACTTTCCGGAACTCGGGATGGAGGCAGTTCACCTCATCGAAGTGGTAGACTTTCCTGCTTTTATCGTCATAGATAACAAAGGAAATGATTTTTATAACCGCTGGATTCCATCATAAAAAAAAAAAAAAGAAAAAAAAATCCTTCAGCTGGGATAGACGATCCATTTTAAGTGCCATATGTATCCGCTAATACAGAGTGTACATGTCAAAAAAGAGACATGGAGAGGAGAGATATTTGTATACATCCTCAGCAGTGCAAAAAAAAAAAAAAAAAAAAAAAAAAAAAAAAAAAAAAAAAAAGCATGTATATATACTGCACTCCTTCTTTTTTGTAAATATATATATATATTTTTTTTTCTTTTCTTTTTCATATGTGAAAGCTCAATTTTAATTTTTTTTCGGTGCGACACAACATGAAGCTACTCCCCATTTAAGTCTATTTCTCCCCCACCGCGACAGATACCACTACAATTGTAACGGCAACTACAATCACAGCCACAGTGGCATCTGTAGTCATAGTCACAGCAAAATCACACGTCTCCCTCTTTTCCATGGTACAACTTTTTGTTTGCACATAAATATTACTGTTTTTTCACAACCACAAAAATGGGTGCATTTATATTTTGCTGGAGCATGCTCTCTGCCGTTATTCTGCTATACCTCTCCACCTATACCTCTTTTTTTTTTTTTTTTTTTTTTTTTTTTTACATGCCAAATTTTATACGCATCTTCAAAAATAATAACATTTATGATACCATGTGTGACATTTGGACTTGAATCATATTTTATATTTGCATTATCTAATGGAAGAAACAATAGTACGCACCGTTTTAGGACGACTTTTTTTTTTCTTTTTTTTTTTTTTCACCCCCGTTATCTGAATTCAACTTGATAGATGATAATGCACTTCTTACATTGGTCACACGTGTTCGGTTTGATCTATTTGATATTTGGGATATAATACTATCTGGAGGAATGCCTCTTTTTGAGTACGCAACTGAAGTGGCCATTTGCATAGGTCTACCCACTACATTGCATTTCTTTTCAATTTTGGGAGAAATTTTGTGATTCACTCCTGTCATTAGTTTCGTCGGGTCGCTTGTTCGATTGCTTCCTCGTCCGTTTGGTGCTCCTTTGAGTGCACCTCTGAGTGTTCCCTTCGCTGCTCCTCTTGATGCACTTGCTGTGGGGCCCACCCTTGGGAGATTCTTCCTCTCCGCATGAGATAACGACCCACCCCGTGGTTTTTTACTCTTGCTACTGTTCACGTCACCATCTATGTTATACCTATTATTTCTTTTGAGTAAAATTCCTGTGTATTCATCTCTGTTACATTTATTTTCGATTCTCGTTTTAGCATCCTTAACCTGATCCAACACTATTTTGTGAAAATCGTGGCATAGTATTCTCCTTTGTATGGCTCTTTCCATGGATTCGTGTGGGTGGTTTCTTACTATAAGATCTTTTTCACTTCCAAGTCTTTTCTTCTTTTGAAAAAAGTAACAGTTGTTTTCAGAACACTGATTTTTTATAGGAATGAGCTTATCTCGAAGGTATATCTGTTGACGTACACAGCACTGTTGATCTTTTTCTAGACTTTGTGATTCACCATTTTCATTGTACTTTTGAGTAATTCCAGTCTTATCATCTTTATAATGACAATCCTTATGATGACAAGGACCGTTCATTTCATCCATTTCATCCATTTCATCCATTTCATCCATTTCAATCATGGGTATATTTAATTTATCCCAAAAGGTGCACACACTACTATGCCTACTATCTTTTGTTGTCACATGAACAAGCTTCAATATGTTTAAGAGCATTAGCCTTATGGGGTGTAAAATTTTTACATACGAATTGGAACATGTATAATTTAAGCTCGTTTTTGAAATGAACTTCCTCAAATCATCATATGAATCTTCCCCATCCTCGACACTGCTTCCCGTTTCGTGGGGCATCTTACAAAGTTCGTGACCTCCTTCTTGGCCTCCTTGTGGATTGGCATTCTGACGACCACGCTGACTCTCAGCATCGATGTCAAAGTGGAGGTCCTCCCTTTTTAGTGAATCCTTGAAAAGCACTTTTAAATTTTCAAACAAGGAGATCAACACTTGAATAATTATAGAAGCGTCTTGACAATGCAATAAGTCAAAAGAATTTCTCTGCATCTGATATATCACATCAATGCTCCTTTTCGTTTCTTCAGCTAAGAGATAATTACAAATTAAAAATATGTTAGGATATATGTCTTGTTGGTCAATAGAAAATTTCAAATTAGACAAATGATCATCAGATTCGTCATATTCATTATGGAGCTTATAATTGTATATGTCACTATTCATATACAAACTATTCTCCTTTCCTTGTGAATCAAACTTAATTAACACTTTTTTTTTTTTTTTTTTTTTTTTTTCTTCTTGTTTCACTCTAGTCGAATCTGTATAAAATCCCTCTACAAAACTGAACAAATTTTTGTTCATATAGAAAAAAAAGTAAGTCAAAAATGATGTATTCACATTAAAATTTATGCCATATGGATAGGAATAAAGGTACTGTTTCTTTTCTTCGTTAAAAATTATTGTCTGCTCAGCTCCTCTTTGAAGTATATCATTTATATATTCGTTCATCTTTTTGTAAATTTCCACTCCTTCTATTTTCTTTGTGTGTTCCTTTTTCTTGTTAAACAAGATGAATCGTTCGCATTCGCTTAATATCTGACGTGTGGATGTGAAAACACAAAGTATGAGTTTCAATGAAGGCTGCCTTAAGGGATGGGAACTGATGGATATGTATATAAGGTAATAGCTTTTATATTGCAACGTTATGTGTGTGTGTGTGGGACTCCACTACATTTCAAAGTAACTGCAGAAATATGATATTTCCCGCAGATTCATTCGTCATACGCACCTTCTTGATCCATTTATTCAAAGCCAAAAGTATGAACAGGTACATGTTGTTCTGAAGGGCAGATTCAGTCATCTCGAATTCCTCAATGATCGTGCACAAAAACTGTGGGATGTCATTAACAATTGTCTTAGCTTTGTTCAAAAATTTACCTACAATTAATATTTCTTTTAATTTTTGAGACTCTTTAAAAATATGATTTTCATTCAATATTCTCAGCAAGTTTTTATAATCATCCTCGAAAATCTTGTCCTTAAAATTGCTGTCCTTAAAAATGCCATCCTTTTGATTCACTCTTTCTTGGTTAACCTTTGCTGAGCATTTCAGCTTTTTCAGGAAAAGTTTCCTTTGTTCGTTTGCATTCTATTGTGAAAAAAAAAAAAAAAAAAAAAAAAAAAAAAAAAAAAAAAATACTCATAGATCTTATATATATACAAATGCACAAGTAAGGCTAAAACTGAAATAAACAAAAAAAAAAAAAAAAAAAAAAAAACATTTATCAGTCCTATGTATAGCCAACATCTAACATATATAACACTTGTAATATATCTTGTTTAATAGTTTTTTCATACCAAGTAATTGTCATTCTTAGTTATTGTTGAATATTTCTTTAGAAAGGCATTTCTATAATGCCTGAATCGGTATAAGGCTGCTGTGTCATAGGGAAAGTTTACTTTCAAGTTTGTGTCAATTTGGAACTCCTTCGAATTGGGAAGAAGAATAACCATGAGAACGGGTATAATAACACGAAGGAGAAATGGGTGAGGAGCAGTTAACGTGATGGAATGAGAAAAAAGACGCACGATGCATACTGTGGAAAACACTTGCAAAAACAAATTTTGACGTGCCGACAATAACAAATTTTGACGTGTCGACAAATACGAGCTTAAAGGCGATGGCAATTACACGCTCAAACATATTGACAAGCCCGCGTCGATGCTACTGCTGACATGAGAAAAATGACATTTTTTTTTTTCTGAGGCCATTTACCTTTTCACCACCCTCAAATTCCGCAAATTCTACATTTGTCTTGGTAAGTTTTGTTGCCTTTTTTAATTTTTCCTTTATCTCTGTAAGGTTCTTATCCTTATGGAAAAAGAAAAAAAATTAGAAATGATATAAGGGGTATACGTGAGAATTTATGGACATTTGCGTTAATTGGAAAAAATGTGAATCTTCGTATTACTATGGTTCCATTGTCACACTGTGCATGTCACGTTACTACTTTATATCACTCCGTTCATTTTAGTTCAGCTATTTCCACTTAGGTACTTATGGGAGAGGGTCGTGCAAATGGACACTCTACGTTATGCTGTGGACGCTCCCTTGTAATTATATCATGTGCAAATATGAAAAAAATATGGTCATGTGGGAAAACGGCGCCTTTTTTTTTTTTTTTTTTTTCAGGGGGTTACTTGTTCTCTCTGCTTCTCCTCATCCTTTTTGAGTTGGACAAAATTGTTATGAACAGAATTGTAAATACTTTGCTTGTGTAGAGAAGTAATCTTTTGTATTAGTCTATGGTATTCATCTATTGTATGTACAAAAATATCCAATACTTGTTTTATGTACTTGTACAGGATTTTGTATTTATTTATAAAGCATATTAGGCTGTAGTCGATTATCTTTAGATGCTCATATAGTTCGTCCATTTTTTTTGCTTCGAGGCTCTGCAATATTTTTTGTGTCTATTATTTAGGTGATTGTCTTACTTCATTTTTTTTTCTTTATTTTTTTACACATTTTTTTTAAACATATATGTGTGGGGATAATATATACACTTATGGAATGGTTGCGCAGGGATGTAAAAAAAAAAAAAATAATAAAATAAAAATAAAAAAATAAAAAAAAATATTCAGGGTCCTCATTGGAAGAGAGTTCTTGCTTTTTGCATTCTTAACAATTTTGTTGAAGTTTATTAAATTAAAATTTTTTTTACTTTTTTTTGTTTTTCTCTTTTTGGATCATGAAAATTCTTATAAAAAATGGGTACAAAATAGTTATTTAATTGGAGTGGGCGTAGAAGGATATTTCCCTTTTCACAATAACGATAAATTTTCAAAGTTAACCATGTGCATATATAGACAGGCATTATTGCCAAATGATAAAAAACACACGCAAAAAATATCCTACGCTTAACATGAAAAAGGCACACATATGTATATATATGTATATGTGTACAAGCACAGTGTTAAAAAAAAAAAAAAAAAATCCAACAGTAAAATGGGTGGAGTGGCTCCAATCGAATGAAGAATTTTTTTTCTCTTCAATTTAATTCATGTTTTTATTGCATATATGCAAAGAATACAATCAAGTGTTTCATTTCCCATTTGAACGCTACAAAGACCTACAAATGTGTGATCAACGGGAAGTAGGGAGAGGGGGGAGTGAAAAAATAAGTGAAAAAAAAAAAAAAAAAAAAAAAAAAAAAAAACATTTAAGGACGTGGGAGTATAAAGAATATGCATCCTTTTTGTAAAATCCAAATTAACGAGAAAATTCAGATTAGCTTGGGTAGTTTTCTCGGCTTGATTATTCAAAAGAACATACCCACAACAATGAATGTAAGTATGGATATATGCGTTCGTGTGCACTCAGACTTTTATGTACAGTGTTTTCTTTTTCTCTTTGCAAATAAATGTTTTGCACAGTTCTTCTTCATTCATTGATACTTATAATTTTTGGATAATATGATACTTTATCATGAATAACTAACCGTCGGAATTTTCATCCCATAGACATACATTTGATGTTGTTAACGGTGATCCGTTTTTCTCCATAAGAATGCACGTAGCTAATTTGGCAAAAAAAAAAAAATAAATAATTGAACACACGAATAGCCATTTTTTTTAAAAAGTGAAATAAATTATTAACAAACATAAATTCGGGAAAAAAAAAAAAAAAAAAAAAAAAGCTAGCTAGAATATCTGTACATACGGTGAGAATCGTTGACTACATTAAGTTAAATGAACAAATGGTAAATTACGGAAACTGTTATCAAATTATTATGAATCATTTGTTTAGCTACCAAATTGTATGAACTCTATCAAAGGATGGTTAACAATTTGTAATGTTCTACTTTTATTATATTTAATCTAATCTTGTGTTATTTTCTTAAAGTCTACGTGGTGATAACTATTCTATTGCATATTGATAAGAGAAATGATGTGTAAACATACCAACATATTTAAATGGCTTGTTTAATTTGGACAGTTCTTTCAATGTTGTATCTAATATTTGCGACACCCAGAAATTTGTTTTCTCTTCATTATAATGTGTTTTTTCCAGAAATTGCGAAATGGTCTTTAATAAATTTAACAAATTAAGAAAAAAAAAAAAAAAAAAAAGGGAGATGCTCATAATATGAAAACAAATTTCACTTTTGATGAAAATCAGGTGTACATATTCATACATTAAATATGCAAACATGCATCCTTATGCTAAAACTCATCATCACTGGAAACAACTTTAACGTTTTTATTAACATTTTAAAGTTACTTGTTTTCCTATTTCCTCCATAAGCTCAATGTCGAATTCTTCCTACACACATGACGTAACGTTGTTTAATTTGTGTTTTAGTATAATAATGTTCGAACAGGAAAAAAAGAAAACACAAAAGAAACATTTATCAGGATCAAAAATGCATGGAAGAAAATGTCATCCTATCTTTACATAAGAAACAGACAGTGCGCTACATTTACATGAAAAAAAAAAAAAAAACGTGGGTAAACATATGTCTGTGTCTGGATCTAGGATGTGGAATTAATTTTTACTTACCTCGAATTTCTCTGCTTCATTCATGGTATGAAATGTATTCGTTCAGGTCACTTGGTCAAATCGTAATGCAATAATAGCGCGATGTTGCAGTGCAGTAGTATGGATATTTTGCAATGTGACCGATTTACTACTTGGTATTTTCGCTATTCCGTTTTCCCCGCTTGTTTCAAGCACGCAACGATTGGAAGTGAACTCTGTCCTGTTTGCAAAACTTATGTTCGTGAATTTGGTGATGAAAGTGTGAATAAGGTGGTTTTATTTATGTTTTTTTTTTTTTTTTTTTCTTATCGTTCACTCTAGACGAACGAACACACTTTCTACTGCTTGTATAAAAAAATTAAATAAAGTGTAGAGTGTATACTATTATTTCCAGTTTTTATGTAGGAGAGCATTTCTAGAAAACAAAATGGGGGAAAATATGTGTGCTATGTTTGGAAAAAAGAAATTAAAATAAAAAAAAACAAAAACTGAATATATGAAAGATAACTTCCTTGTCCATACCTTATGATTAAAAAAACTAATTAAAACTTTTTGGACAATACTATGTTATTTACCTATTTAACTATGGAAAAATGAAATAAAAGTTGATTATTAATGGTAATATTAATTGAACTGTTTAGCTGTTTTTTTTTTTTTTTTTTTTTTTTTTTTTTTTTTTTCAAATGAGCTTATGAGTACCTTTTTTCAATTTTAACTGAACAGAAAAAAAAAAAAAAAAAAAAAAAAAAAAAAAAATTCTAAATTTAGAATCAAAGTGAATATTACCACTCCTTTTTTACATTCTCCTTTCATTTACACATAATGATTTATTTTTTGTATGGCCCTTTAGATAAGATTTTCCCGAAAAAGCTAGATTAAGTAAACGCAATGTGCGTATTCCGTATTTAGATAATTAGGCGTTTGCTTGCACACACATAAAATATCTAACAAACGGGCAGACAAATTAACTCAACAAATGGGCAGACAAATTAACCCAACAAAGGGGCAGACAAATTAACCCAACAAAGGGGCAGACAAATTAACCCAACAAAGGGGCAGACAAATTAACCCAACAAACGAACAAACACAAACATAAACCCCTGTCCAGCGTAATTTTGCAAGATATGTGCCTATATTTCAGGTAAAAAAATATTGTACTTATAAACATGGATTATGGTAGGAAAAAGCGGAAAGGGTCGTCTTCCTTTTGAAACTAATGTCACGTGTCTAATGATTTCCTTTTGCTATGCTAATTTGACTGAACATGAGTGTAATCGCATGGTTCAGGTGAAGTTTACTTCTTTATTTATTTCACTATTTATTTTATTTTGTTTTATTCTCATGGGGCTTCTCTGTTACTTTTGCAAAAATATATAATGATGTGCCCTCTTCTCTGTGTGCATATCCATATATATGAACATGCACTTTTACACATTCCAGTATTTTGTGTAGTGTAACGAAAATGATGTTATTTTTAAGTAAATAAAACACAACCTGTAGGAGATTAAAAGCCTAAACAAGTTATTCTTATTGTATGTCTCCAAAGTAAGCCTTTATCACGGGACCATTATTCTACTTAACATATTTTGGAATATTAGCAAAAGGGATCTTTCGCTTGACCTCTTTAGCATTATCTCTCATTTGTTCTTCGACATATGTTCTTATTTACCGTTCTTGTCACTTGTGAATGTGTCATTTTTGTGTACCAGATGCTCATGTTTTATCGTTGGAATAATTTTTTACAAAATGTACAAGTTCGTGGGTGTTCACTGTGGCAAACGTGTTTTCATTTAATCATGTGTCACAAGTGTAATGTCACTCTCGTGTACATGTGTTAATATTGGGAATCGGGTGTGTGTGTGCGTGTGGGTGGGTAATTTTAAGAAGGGAATTTAATTACTAGGACAATACGCTGGTGCATTAATGCTGTCAACTCCACTCTCGTAATCATTTTGTTTTTTAAATATACACATTTTGCAGCCTCAATCAAAAGCACACAAATTCACGATTGATAAATTCTTTTTTTAGTCATGTTCATAAGACTACTGAATTGGACATCGCCGGTTTGTATATTTCGTCTGATGCCACTTTGTGGTGGTAGTTTCTTGGTGAGACATTTTTTCATCCCCTTTTTTTATTACAAATTCACGGTTGTGGTAAGTGCTCTTATAGCGGGGTCAATGGGATGGGGGCTTACACATACAGATATGCACATACAGACATGCACATACAGATATGCACATACAGACATGCACATACAGATATGCACATACAGACATGCACATACAGACATGCACATACAGATATGCACATATAGACATGCACATACAGACATGCACATACAGACATGCACATACAGACATGCACATACAGACATGCACATACAGACATGCACATACAGACATGAACACACACACAGGAGTGGCTTTCCCCATATGTTGTTTTTCATTGAACAAATGTATTATAACCTTTTCTTGCAAGTGAAAGAGTGCTTTTCTTTCTTTGGGTGAAAAAATTAGTTCCTCATCTCAGCACACTCCCGAGTTGGTATAATAAGCATTTATATATACATCAGTACGAATATACAAAATGTATGCTAAAAGTACATACATATACTTTTAAAGATACATGTGATTGCGTTTATGGGACAGCTAATATTTAGTAATCCTCCCACTTTTACACTTTAATACTTCTCCCTTTTTTATTTTATTTTATTTTTTTCGTTTGATCAATTTTCCAATTAGTGCACCTTTGAAAAACCGTAAAAGAATTTTCGAGTTAATTTTTATTTTATCTGATACGAAGAATACAACATGATATAAGTTTGCGTTCATTCTCATTTTAGCCTAGGAGTAAATAAATTTAAGTATACACTTCCTTTTTTCATATTTTTTTCACCTTCTTTTTATCCTTTTTTTAATCTCCTTTTCATCCCTTTTTCATCATTTTTTCATCATTTTTTTGTAATATGATGACCCCTCAATTGGTTTTCCACTCATTCCGTTAAAAAATCCTTGTATTTATTCACATATATAATATATATATGTATATATATATATATTTTTATGATTTTCTTATTATTGCAACATAATTAACACCTTTTAAATACGCGTTATAATTTGAGTTGTGACAAGAGGTGGGAAAGAAGACCGAGCATGTACTGTGGTAAAATTGGTGTGGTAAAATTGGTGTGGGCAAATTGGTGTGGTAAAATTGGTGTGGGCAAATTGGTGTGGTAAAATTGGTGTGGTAAAATTGGTGTGGGCAAATTGGTGTAGTAAAATTACTGCGATAAAATTGGTGTGGCCAAACTGCTTGTGTGCATGCGCACACATGGTTATATGAACGTATGACGGTGTAACCAAATGCAAAATCATGATCGGGTGCATCAATAATGCGATCATAAACATATACATATAACCTCCTGAGAATACGAAAAAGCAGAAACGAAGGCATATTTCTTACATTATCCTCTGTGAGACTGAACAAGAAGAATAACCTACCCCATACCCAACCTCCGTCCACCTTGTAACAAAAATAAAGAAAACCATGTCTACAATCAGATGGGTTGATCTGCTGTCAAGCGAATCAAGTAAAGGAAAAATATTAAAAAAAAAAAAAAAATATATATATATATCCTTGATGTGCTATTAGTTTACTTGAATGCATAGTTATATCATTCATGTGTGCATTGTTTTGTTTCCTATCATTGGGACAATGTTGCATTTCTCTTCTTCTGTTTGTTACGAATCCTACATATTAGATTTGTGTTAATGCTTTTTATTCATTTATTTTTATTTCTTCCCTCATTTGTCTTTTTCCCCTTTTTAAAGATTTCTCACATTCAGTAACGAACAATGATGACATAGGCGAAAAGGAAAAAAAAAAAAAATTCCTTTACAATAAAGAAAAAGATTTAAACAATAGTTTTTTAAATTCGTATACTCTTGACTTAGACAATAGCAATGTTGGCATAAATTTAAAAATTAAAAATATGTGTATTGCAGAAAAAGATGGAAAACCCAGTGAGAATGCAAAAAATGGTAAAAATCTCATTGTCGGTACTGAAAAAGAACTCGTTGTGGAAAGTGACCTTAATGGAAGGATGAATAATAATGAAAGCGAAAAAAATACACCAATGGAATATCCAAATGGGGGTGAAACACTTGTTGGGAAATGGGAATTGAATCAGAGAGAAGAACAAGGATCATTTGATGATGCCAAGGTGCATAGTCAAGTGAATTTCCAAACTGAAATCCAAAAGAATGTGGTGATTCATGAAGGAGCTAACAAGAACATAAGTGGTACCAATAAAAATTCGACATCTCGAATCAATGAAAACTGTTCACAACCCAACGATGAAAATTCTGTATTACACCAGACCCCTGGGGGGTTTATAAATACAAAGATGTCAAGTCCTGAGGTGTGTTCACCTAGCGAATTATTTGAAGTGAAGACCAAAGTTCAGGAAAAGGATCAAAAAGAAACAGTGCTACATATCCCAAACGTAGATTCAAATGGAATAGAAGAAAAAGATAAAAGTTATCTATTGAACACATCTAAATGTAAGGAAGAAAATAATACATTTCAAACTGAAAATGCAGAAAAAAAAAATGAAAAAGGTAAAATGACAAAAATGAAAATCCCTTCGAATTCATCTAACTCGGTTAGCGGGAAAAGGGGTAAAAAAATAAGGAACGTGTCCCTAGATAAGCAATCGATAAAGAATTCATATTTCACAAAGTATATTGTTAAAAGAGGGAATGAAAATAAATCTGCTGTGGAAACAGTCATGGGGTGTAGCTTGACGAATAAAGATCAAAAGGAGACGCACGAGAGGGAGAAACATGGTCAAAATCGGGATCAGAAGCAGGATCAGAAGGAGCGTCAAAAGCAGGGTCAAAAGCAGGATCAGAAGCAGGGTCAAAAGCAAGGTCCAAAGCAGGATCAGAAGCAGGATCAAACGCAGATGGGGAAGAAGGATGTACAGAAAGGAAAAAAGAGAAAAGACAGACTCAGTGTAACGTGTGAAAACAGCACGGCGTCGAAGTTTAACTGCACCGTGTCACATGAAGTAACGGTGGATGAAAATAACATCCCAATGAATCCAACCAAAAAGATGAAGAACAAAATGAAAGGAGGAGTGAAACTGATGATGAAGGAAGGAGGAGGCGATAAAGGAATAAACAAGAATGCTGAAGAAGAGGGAGAATATGAGAAAAGAAAATTAGCTCCATTGTGTCATGAAAACAAAGATAGTGAAACGAAAATAAAATTAATAAATAACTCAACAAAGGATGAACCCAAAATGAGAAAAGATGAAAAAAATAATTTGGGAATAGTTGAAAATATGCCCCTTCCGCAATTTTTAACCCCCATGCAAAATTATCAACTTATGAATAATGACAATATAGATTTAGAAAAATTTAAAAATTTTGATAATAATTTTATTAACTATTTAGGTGATATAAGAAACAATTTTAGTGATCCCTTTGTGAATTCAAATAACAATCGGGTTAACAGTAGATTAAAAGAAATTGCAGTTGGGAAATCAACTAAGGAATATAAGAACTATGTCAAACTTGTGAAATATGAAGAGAGAATGGATGATGATCCAAGTACTCCAAATGCTTATGAAAATGTAACCAATGCGAAATTTCAAGCAAAATATAACCTATGGCGTAAGAAGTTGCACAAATTTGACACGATCAGTTAGGTTTTTTTTTTTTTTTTTTTTACGGCTTTAACGAATTACTACTACTGCAAGGAGCAGTGGGGATGGTTGTCCTTGGTGGAAGTAGCATAAAAAAAAAAAAAAAGAAGGAAAACAAACTTAGAATATGCTTTTCTTCCCACTGAACGATTTAAGTTGATACCCTTTTTGCATTTACAGGAACGTATTATTAGTTCCTTTCATCTGTAAGAATTAAATTACTTGTATGATATAGGTTTATGTGCCTAAAGTTTATACCTGTCCTAACGGGTACGTTATTTTATTTTATTTTTTATTATTTTTTTTCTTCCTTTTTGATCATGTTTTCAGCAGCATGTAAGAAGTGCAAGCATATGTTTAAGCTTGCGTTTGCATGTGCTTCTGTGGAAATGTCCAGACAAACATCAACGCAAACGTTCATCCAAACATCTTCTACCAAACGTATACAAAAAAGTTTACCGAAACTTCCAATCATTTTCTGCACCCGAGTATGCAACAAACACTGCTCAAACTTGTTCAACCGTGTAGTTGAAAAGGTATTGGAAGGAACAAGGTTCATCTGTTTCAGTTGCAGAACATGTGTAAATGGGAAAAAAAAAAAAAATTGCACATCTACCCCCATGTAGTAAAAGCTTTTAAACAAACGAATGCACAAAAAAATAAAAAAAAATAAAATAAAATAAGCACACACAAGGGTTGTCATAAGAAGAGGTGAGAATGCCCACATACAAGTTTTGGTAAATAGATTAATGTATGATACAATTCTTATGTGATGTTATCTGTTCAGGTGGTCACAGGGACGAGATCGAACTGAAATCTAGTCATGCATTAGGAACATTTTGTGTATACAAAACGAAATGGTTAAGAAGTTATACCGATTGGTTGATACTTTTGAAGGTTTGCATCTGTTGTGGTGGGGGAAGGAATATAGAAAAAAATATATATATATATATATATATATATATATATATATATATACATTTTTTTTTTTTTGACAAGATATGCATAGAAGGGGAGAAACACATTACAAATTAATCTCAAGAGAAGTATATTGGGGGATACTTTTTGACAAAATCATTTGAATTATTCTCGAAGGACGAAGGTCCAAAGCACTTGAAACTGAAAATTTCGTTTTCATCAATCTCCATTATACTAGCAATGTTTCCACATCGGTAGCAATAGTTAGGAGCAGACCAAACTGTAACTAATTTTTTATCAAACCACCATTTGTACCCTTCCATAACTAACTGATGAGCCCTTGCAATAATTTGAATATTGTTGAGATGACAAAATTTATGAACAGTGTCAGGTCCAAATAAATGTCCAGCACCTCTTGGACTTTGATCCCATCCATCTTTATCATTTGGATCCGACCACATAATATCACATAATGATCCAGTTCTTGGAATTTCTTGAAATCTATTAATTTTATTTAATTCATATATCTGATGAAATGATGGTGATAATCCACCATGAATACAGAAATAATTGTTTTCAATAATAGCTCCTATACAGAGATAATCCATTAGATCTGTGCAGTATTTCCACACATTTATAGAACCATATTTTTTTATACATTCATCATAAAATCCATATACTTCAGTAATTTGCCTACATTCATGGTTTCCTCTTAATAATGTTATTTCATTTGGATATTTTATTTTTAATGCTAAAAGCAAAAGGAACGTTTCTACGCTATATTTTCCTCTATCTACATAATCCCCTAAAAATATATAATTAACTTCTGGTGGCTCATTTCCAATATGGAATAATTCTGTTAAGTCATGAAATTGCCCATGTATATCTCCACATATTACTACTGGTAGATTTACATATCTGATGTTATCTTGGTTTATCAGTATTACCTTGGCTTTTCCACATAAATATTTTACATCTTTTTCTGATAACAATTCGCACTTTTTCAATGTTTCAATTTGCTTCTCCAGGCAATCCGTTCTCATTATTCCACCCTTCTCTCCAAATGGGGAAGCGTCTCACTTGGATGGCTAGTATGGCTAGGGTGACTAGTATGGTCAGGATGACTAGGATATGTCTACTATTTCTTGCCAATTGCCAGTTGTCCCCTCCGTTCATTAGCTATCGGTTATCCCTTCTACTGAGAAAAAGGACAGAAGTATACACAGATAGCTCTAAAAGATCAGTAACACACGAAAAATAAACTCTGCACGTCGGTGGAGGGCAGTATATTATAATTTAAACACAAAAATGGAACAATGGAAAAAAAAAAAAAAAATTAAATATTGTCTACACCATAGGGGTGTATAAACTCAATCAGATTGACATCATAACTTTTGAAAGAATGATAAAAAAAAAAAAAAAAAAATGAACAAGTGTCACTCATAATTTGGAAGCATTTTACACCCCAAGTAATGTCGTGTTTGACAGCGTGTACAAACTGACAATTGTGCATCTGGATCAAAATAAATTAATTTGAAACGAGAAGAATCAATTAAGGTGCAACCAAGAATAGGAAATATATATAAACCGTATAATGAACTAGAAAAATATAATAACAGTTAAAAAAATGAAAAATGAATTAATCTCCTTTTCCTTGCTTTTGTTTCACAAGGTAAAATCTACAATTGGTAAGTAACCGTTCTCATATATTCACTAATACTAATGATAAAAATTTTCAAATTATTAAATTTTCTTTATTTTTTTCCTGGTCTTGAGCAAAAAAAAAAAAAAAAAAAAAAAGGAAGAAAAATATCAAATGTGTAAGAAATGTATAGCACACAATGAAAGGTATTCAAATCATGGCCACAGATAGTAGTATTTTGGACCTAGCGTATTTTCTATGAGTAACTTGAATATAAAATATCTTCCCCATCCCCCTCCTGTGTTTGTTTGTGTTTTTGTTTCCACAAGTTTTCATAATGTTTCAAATCTGAAAGGTAAAATATAAATTCCTTAATATTCTCTCAAAAAAAAAGGCATCGCAAAAAAAAAAAAAAAAAACGATATTTAATTTTATATGTGTAATCATAACTATTCATTGCCATGCTCGTTTTTTGAAAGGCTTTGAATTGTTATTTATTTGTGGTATATTACACTCTTGGGAATCTATTTATGCATGATACACGACCTTAGGGGATCTAAATCTGTGCACGCGTTGTTTCGCATCACTTTTTCCAACTTGTGCTGACCAGCCATAATTTTTGCTGACCGGTCATAATTTTTGCTGACCAGTCATAATTTTTGCTGACCAGTCATAATTTATCTTTTTATTTTTCGTATTCACACTTAAATATGCTCCAGCGCTATTTCCCCCTTTTTCGCTTTTCTTTGTGGGAAATTGTTCGCCTAGCTCTTCGCAAATAATAACAATAAAAAAAAAAAAAAAAAAAAAAAGGAAAAAGAGGGAAAAAGAGAGAGAGAGGGAAAATAAAAATGTAGGTAAAAACAAGCTCTCTTCACTTCCAGAACTTGTCGCGATACCTTTTTGGGAATATTTTCACCTTTCTTTTTCTGCCTTCTTTTTTCCATTGACACCCCCAAGGAATTTCTATCCATTGCTACCTTTCTAATTTTTAGAAGTTATTGTAGCAGAATATAATGACACAGTTCTAAAGCAGAACGTGTGTATTTACACGTGCATATGTCCCATGTACAAGTGTACATGCCTGTATGTGCGAGTACGTATTTTTTTTTTTTTTTTTTTTTTTTTTTTTTTCACCCTGTTTTAACTTTCCTCTCACTGGATACATATATCTAGAAGCCTCAACTGAGAGGCCTATATCGTCCCCATGCACAAACAGTTCGTTACGTCTGATGCAAAGATTTCTCATTTATTACATTTTAAATTGCACAAAAGGGAAATGTGTTGAGTCTAAATTTTGTTAAGAAAATTTCAACAAGTTTTACACAGGAATTAAACAAAAATGGATTGGAGAAAATCAGTAAGAATTTTGTCAAGAGGTGTGATAGGAGATATCGGAAGGAGTGCTACCATTTTAAACATATGTGATGGAAGGAAGTATAATAAAATTATGAAGAAGCAAATTCCATGCTTTCAAAATAATATACAAAAGCGAAATTACTTACATTTTGCTAGAACTTTACCTGAAGATTATGAACTTCCCCTAGACACATTTCCAGACAACATTAGTGAAATATTAAAGAAAGATAAAAAGAGCCTTGATTTTATACAAAGCTATTGGTACTGGAAAATTAGAAGTGAGAGTAATTTGCTTAACTACAAGAAATTAGTTAACAAATCTTATAAGCAGTTGGCTGTCGACATGGGAATGCAGGTAAGTGTCCATTTGTGGGTGGGGGTGGTGGCTTGAAAAAGAGTGAATTTTATCAGGGTGCAAAATTTTTTAAGGCAGAATTTTTTTCCAAAATGGAGAGCGCACACATGACCTTTTATTTAAGTCTATGAGGTTGATGTTGAACTACTGTTTCCCGTTTTGCATAGGGAGGAAGTGCAGTGCCTTTGTCAGAATTGTATTAACGTATACATGTTTTCCTATCCCTCCTTTTTTTACCCCAACATTATTCACCACAATCTTTTTTCAGATTGCCAACCCAGATAATGAGCATATGCTAGCCCTACTAGAATTTTATGAATACCTGAAGTCATCACCATTTGTAGGGCCATTTGGAACAATTGAGAATCCAGTTATTGTCCCAAGTGTGCACACAGAACGGGTTGTTTGTTGTACAGGTGGAACTGGAGAAAATGAACATGTCCCTTTATTTTTTCGATGTAGAGAAGGATTCTTATATCGTTGCGGAGAATGTGATCAAATTTTTATGCACGTTCGTGTGCTTTACTCTTTGGAAGATGGAAATGATCCTTTTCCCAATGATCCAGATGTAGATGATGTTTTTGATTTAAATTTAATTGAAGAAAATATGAGTTTATACAATGATGATCAGTATGTACGTTGGCCAACCGGGAATGTGTCCTACCGACAGATGTTTCTTCAGGGGAAATGGGGAAATGAAAAACCTAATAATGCTTCTTACATAGGTTCTGAAAAGTGATACTCCTCGAATGGCTGACGAAGTGGCATGTATTTTAGTGGCCTTTTTTTTTTTTTTTTTTTTTTTTTATTTATACATATGACTAGACGGGTTTTTGTACCACATAATTTAATCACGTTTTGTTTTTTGGTTTTTTTTTTTTTTTTTTTTTTTTTTTCCCCTCACTTTTTAAAAATATATATATAATTATGAGAAACCAAAGGGGGGGTTAAAAAAAAAAAAAAAAAAAAAAAAAAAACAAACAATGAATAACAAATAATGAGTAATGTTACTAACACGTTTTTACTAAAAATGTCCTGTATTGAACATCATGCAGCATGTACACCGTTTTCTTTGAATCACTTTATGCAGCAAATATTAAATTAAAAATTTAATTCTGTTATTCCCTGCTTCCAAATATTATGGTGCAAGTAGGATTCTTACGTTTGGAAGAGAAGGGGGGGGGGGGTTAAGGGGAAAAAAAAAAAAAAAAAAAAAAAACGTAAAATTAAAATTGTGAATAAGCATAAGTACTTGTGAGTCAAATTTAGAATTAAAATAAAAATATTACTAGAACTAATCGTGAGAATGTGATTAAAAATAAAAAGAGGTTTTGCAATTCAGCATAATACATGAAAGGATGTGATGCTGAGCAAAAATCAAAAAATTGGGGAACGATTTAAAGAGTACGACATTTCTCAAAAGTGTGAGCAGTTAAAAGAAACGTCTCGCGAATGCATTCACATTGGTACGTATGTATGTATATATATGCATGTATATGTATGTATGTACATATGTATACACATGCAATTAATGTGCACCTTTGCAGTTGTGTGTAATGGACTAATCACACATCTGCGTGGCGATAGAATCACATGCTCTTACGCCCCTTTGGATATACCCACTCAGCGTGTATCTACACGCACACATACTTTATGTATACACGAAACATCATATACATGGGATGAATTCTTATTAGTATGAACTCATTTAACCATCTTGTGGAGAAAGAATAGTCAGGTAAAATAGGAGTGCTCGCTGTGTGAGAAGTTGTGTTAGGTCTTCATCAGAATTGGGATCAGATGGTGAGTCAGAATAGGTATCCGAACGGGGGAAAAAAAAAAAAAAAAAGGACTAAATGAAAAAGAATTCAATTTAATTAAGGTTTTTTACAAATGAGAAAAAACTCTAAAATAGAGTTCTTGTGACATGGAACACATTATCATCAAACTTAATGACATGTATATAATCTAACAATTTGGTGAAGAAAAAAATGATTGTGTGTCGTAGGGGACAGAAATAGACAGAATTACACAAACGGGGAAGAGGCAAAAAAAAAAAAAAAAAAGGATGCGATAAACACAATGCAATAAAAAGCAAAGGGTTCAAATCTCTGTGGATGTTTCAAGTGATCTGATCACATACATGAAATATGCGTTCATGTATCCATTTGCAGAGGAATTGCAAAAGAAAAATCCAATGGAGAGAAATCCGCATCGCTTCATATTTTTAACATGATGACATACTCTGGGAAAATACCCATCGTAATATAGAAGGATCGATTAAAGTGGAAGAAGTAGTGTTATACATTCTGCTTAATGTAATTCGATTATCCAGTATCTTTCCACGTTCTGCTGCATAATTTTTTTTTTTTTTTTTTTTTTTTTTTTTATATGCCATGCGTGATAATAAGTATTTTTTTCTTCTCCTTTATTTTTATTTCATCTCTTTTCTCGCTTCGTTTCTTCTCTTACTTTTGCGCGTGAGAGATTATCCCTTAATTTTGATTACCCTGTTTTTATCTTTCACGGGTTCGCCAACGCCACCCAGCCTCTGCCCAACAACGACCGTCTGGTTGTACTCAACATCCCAGACAAAGTCTTTTTTATTTTCAAAAATTACGACAATAGATGAACCCATTTTAAATTCTCCAATTTCATCTCCAATTTCTATGTGTCTGTAATTATCAAAAACTTTGGTATTAATATCTCCACCCATATAACTTAGTTGTGTTCTTAAATTATTTGTGGTTAATTCATCATCATTAACAATTTTAATATTTCCAACATTGTATGCACTTATAGCAGCGTAGTACACATTTCCACCTTTCCATTCTCCAGATAAAATAACTCTTTCGTTAATATTAAATAAATTATTAATAATTTTAAACATGCCTTGAAAAACAGGAAATAATTCTCCAGATATATGTCTTCTTATTTTATATTTAAAATTAAATGGTGCATGGAAATGATGATATTTCCTTGGACTTAAATAAAAAATTGCATAATAAAATTTGGTACTATCATCATTATATTTTTTTTGAAAATTTGATCCTAAAAATGTATTCACATTAAATTTTACACCTTTGATATTTTTAAGGTAATCTGATTTTAATTCTCCAAAATCTACAATTTCACTATCACATGGGCTTACTATTGAATGATCACTAATATCTCCTATAGGTCTTGTTTCTTCTCTTATATACCTCGTGAAAAAATCACCGATGGATTTGTATGACTCAATTGGATACTTTATTTCATCTTTATTTATTTTCATAAACTTAATCAAAAAGTTAAATATAAATAATCTGTATGTATTTGGAATCTCAAATTTGAAGATTTCTCCAGTGATTCTACTTCTCGTTCTCCCGAATAATAGTCTGGCCCAAAATAATTTGTGACTTTGAGCTGCATTTTCACTATTCCCATGAACACTTAAAACTTCATGATACTTGTACTGAAACATCAAAATTAGTGACAAAATGGTCATTCCCGTTATTATATATTTGTTCTTATACAAACTCACGAAGTTATTATCCCTTTGGTTTTTCTTCTTCATTGTGAGAGACCCTATGCTGAAGCAAATTGAATGTGCTGGCACATTCCTGCACTAGGAGATTCCAAGTACGCAAGACTATGCCCTGTGTCGGTATTCCAAATGAGAGCGTGTGTATGCGTGAGTGCGTATGAATGAGTGCGTATGAATGAGTGCGTATGAATGAGTGTGTATGAATGAGGGGGTGCATATGAATGAGCGTATATGCGTGAATGTGCCTCGTGTGAGAAGATGTGCACGATTATGCTGAAAATGTATTCATGTATTGGAAATAAAGAAAACTGTTGTATACATTTGCCAATTTTTGTCTGCTCGTGCGTGTGTGTGTGGTTGGAGGATGCACCCGGGCATAAGTTCGTGTAAATATTCAATTGCGTTTTCCTCAATGTAAACAGTGAATAAAAAAAAAGGAAAAAAAAAACTATTTGTCTTGTACTATTTTTCCTAAGTTGGACAGTTTTATTTTATTTTTCCTTTATTACAAAAGCAGATGAGCCAGGTAATATAGAAAAAGGGAAATAAAACAGAACGGTATATATATATATATATAAAATACATGTTTCAAAATATTTGCAATTTTTTTCTGCTCAAATTAAACAGGGCTACTTTCTGAAAGATGCAAACATTTGTATGTGTCACTTTTTTTTTCTTTTTTTTTTTTTTCACGTGCATAAGGGTATGTATATTCTGTTATATTTGAGAATAGGTATGGTGATATATAATGCATGTGCCTATCCCCTTGAAGTTTTTACCCCACACATACGTATACACATATATATATATACGTGCATATGTAAAAACTTAGTCCTTCGATTTGAAAAAAAATAAAGGCTCTTATGTGTGGTTATGGGTGCTGTACATCACACATACATGGATTACATAATTTTATTTTTATTCATATGTTTTTGTTAATAATAATCCTGCAGAATTTATGCGATCTGTGTTAGTCATTTGATTGGGCAGCTTTGTTGTTGGAAAAATTTCTCGCCTTTTGCAAATATCACAATTTGATTCGTCTATCTGTTTTCAGTTTGGGGCAGATTATGCGCACTCGTTTTTATGTGTTTTCCACTGTTCCAGTTTAGGTGTTTTGCTTGTGTGTGTGTGTGTATTATTGCACTCTATGTTCTTTTTCAATGTGTATTTTCTCTTTGGAAATAAGGAAAATGTAGATAAATCTCCAGAAAAGGTTACGATATGTATGTATGTAAGCGATCCGGTTACAGAGTGAAATGTCTAACAAACATTTGTCAATTCTTGTACGTGTGAAAAATTGTGTAATAGAAATGCAGTTTTTTTTGAACGCAGGGGTTGGGTGGGGAAAATAGGAGATAAAAATGGAAATTTTAAAAATAATTTCAAAACTGGAATTAATAAAATGTATATATGCCAAAGAAATAAAAATAGTGTCACTGAAAAACATTCTCAGACAAAATATATATTCATTCAAAAGGGGAGTGGTTGCCTTTGGAATGTGCTAGTTGTGCTGCAATTTGCATGGTACATGAATTCTTCATATATATGTAAAGAAAAAAAAAAAAAAAAAAAAAAAAAAAACTCGTGAAATAATATTATGTGGTAGATTCCTTATGAGAAATGATTCTCTGCATGGGAACCTTTTTTGTTAACCGTGCAGAGGAATGAAATTTAAAAAAAATAAAATAAAATAAAATGACGTAAAGCATAATGCGAAAAACGAAAAACGAAAAAAAAAAAAAAAAGTTACACATATACAGCAAAAGAACACATGTGCACGTACACTATATGCATATATGAAATAATAGTCTATACGAAGTGCTTATATGTAAAAAAAATAAAACTATTATATATATTGATAAAGTTCTCTCAACAATAAAGGATGTATATCAGAAGGAAACTGTTTTTCTTTTCTTTCATACTTTTATAGGGAAAAAATACGCAATTTAAAATTTTTTTTTTTTTTTTTTTTTTTTTTTTTATAGCCATACGAACAATCGATGAAAGGAAAAAAAAATTGAAAAATTAGGGGGAAAAAGAAAAAAAAGAAGAGGAAAAAAACAGAGGAAGTGAGACTATTCGATTTGCTGCAAATAGTTTAAGAAACCATCGTACAAATTTCACTGAAGTGTCAATAAATAAGAGATAAGGTGTATATATATATATATATATATATATATATATATATATATATAATATCATTTACTAATTTACAATTTAATTTTCCTCCTGGGTGCAGGAAGAGTATTTCTTTTTCTGCATTGTCAAGGGAATGATATGCTAAGCAGCAGAAATGTCAGACATGAGAAAAACCAGTTCACCCAAATGAGGGTAGGAAAAATACAATATGCATAAAAAGGAGAATACAGAGGATTACGATTTTCTATACTTTTACATTTTATTTTCTCACGTCGCATTTTTCTCTTCATATTCCCCCCCCCCCCGTTGCTTCTTTTCTCCCTATTTTTTTTTTTTTACACATACATATGTACCTACTTCTGTAACCACAACACATTAATGGATGCTAATTCTGTGGGGATAGGATGATGAGGAGGTGGAGAAATATAACTGTTTGAGATAATAAAAAGCGGACAGATGATAGGTACGTGTGTCGATCAGTGAAATGAAGAGTGTATATATCATGCTGATATATTGCACAGAAACCAAATGAGGCAGATAATGCCTTTTCTTCCCCAATTTGAAGTACAAACCCCTGTATTAGTACTTTCCCAGTTGACATACCTCACTGATGTATTGTATGTGTAAAATTCCCTCTATCCGAATTCTTCAATAGTAGTGGGGTAAATTCCTCAATTTTGTATGAAATCACATGACTGTTGCACTGAATGACACACACGGGGAACATTTTTTCATCATCCCTTAAACACTGTTCCGCTTACCCCTAAACCCGTTAGTGCACTTCACGTTTATTTTATTTTATTTTATTTTTTTGCACCTGTATATATGTACAACTTGGGCGCAATATATATGTATATTATGTGTATATTATATGTATACGTATATGCATCTTTATATATATATGCACGTGCGAAAATCATTCGACACAAAAGTGAAGAAAAATGATAACACGGGAAACATAAAATAAAAACACGGTCAAATGGAAAACAGAGGAGGTACATGGGTAAAGATTAAATTTTGAAAAAATTGCATATCCAAACCGCTTAACACAAACATGCATGTCCCCGTAACCTCAGTACATCCAGATAAATCGACCCTAACTTGTTAAACATATATATATATTTGACTCATGATAAAACTACATTACTTTTTCTTTCGCTGAAAAAAGTTCACATAAAGTTTCTGCGAAATACATTCAAATGGTGCATACCAGAAAAGCCAAGGTCCAAAGGTCATCATAGCTGTTACACTACTTCAGTTTAAGAGCTATTTTTTCATGAAAAAAAAAAAAAAATAAATGAAAAAAAAAAAAAGCAGAAAAAAGCACGAAATCGCCCCAAAGTGTACCGAAAAAAAAAGGAAAAAAAATCACACATTCCCCAAATCGAAAAATTTTAAAGACTAAAATATTATGAAATGCGCAACTGTTTATGCATCCAACGCTGAAAAACACATTGCTTATATACATTTACTCTTTAAAATGAAGAACTGCCTTTGCTTGTGCATGTGAAAAAACGTAAGCGGCAAAAACGTAAGCGATAAACACATACGCAGAAAATACAAAAAACAGAAAAAATAAAAAATTGGGTGTATGCTGGAAAATGACGGAACCTCATTATTTAGATCCCAAGTTTATGAAGAACTACGACGCGTTGACAGCGAATAATCCTCATGCCAGTGTAATTCATGCATGATGCGAATATAAGCGGGAATATATTCACCCCGTGAACATAAGGAATACATGAAGTGTCCACCATTTTTTACGTTCTTTTTTACCTTATATCATCCATATATATAAACAAGTGTGTGCAATGGAACAACTTCTTATATGTGCATACTGAGGCGACGCACCTAGCTCCTTCTACCTACATTTACATAACCAAATGATGCTTTTCAAAATTATGTATGAGTCCATTATGCCTTTTGTTAAGGCACATGGAAAAGTGTATGTGTTTCGTTATATATGTTAATGGTTTATATATAAATATATGTATATATATATATATATATTTTTTTTTTTTTATATAATAATAGGACCCTCGCTTTTTGCAGATGAACCAATTTAATCATTGCGCCTACAGATATACAATGTTTTGTCGGTGTGTACGGGAACTAGGGGAAGATAATCCTCGTTGCAAGTGAGTGTCATTTTCGCAAATTGTGTACAAGATTAGGAAGCACTTGCCCATGCGTGTTAAAAATGTTGTTTAAATATGTCTTTCCTTTTTAAAATGATGAAGGTTGTATCGTGTGAAAAGATTAATTTGTTACAATTTTGTTATTATTTATTTATTTTATTTCATTTTTGCAATGTTGATAGGTTTCAGTATTATCGAGCTCAAATTGCCTGTACAGCTGAGCAGCTGGAGGACTGGGATGATCACAGACAAAAAGGTAGCAATTACACGAGGACACATGAAAAGGAACAACAACAAAAAAAAAAAAAAAAATAAATAAATAAATAAATAAAATTAAATAAAATAAAATAAAAAACAGTGGAAAAGGAAGGGATGAAATAAAAGCCCCAATATAGGAACAAAAAATTCATTATCAATTTCCTTTTTTTTTTTATTTTTCCCAAGTTGGGGGAGGGGGACACTATGGCAAATATTCCTATAATTTCCCCTGATCCCTTATATCTTTTCCATTTCATTTGAAGCTTTTCTAATTTGTGTTTATAAGCATGCTTTATGTATGTGTATTCCTATACGTATATTTGTTTCTCCCTTTTTTTTTTCTCGCAGGAACATGTGCCATGGATGTTCTTCCTGATCGATTAACTGCCCACATGAGACAGTGAAGCATTGCAATTACTTTTTGAAGTTTCGAATGTTATTACGGTTGATGTTGTTACTACTGTTGTTATTTTCCTTATTTTATTTTATTTTATTTTACTTTATTTTTTTTTTTTTTTTTTTTTCATTTTGGCTGTTTGAAAAAAAGCTAGCTGATTTAAAAAAAAAAAAAAAAAAAAAAATTTAAAAAATATAGATATTATTTTAACTATTAACAAATTGATTTTTTCCTCGCTTTTGCATAGCGGCTTAGGGATAATGTCAATTTAGACCTGAGTCTATATCTATAATTTGTAACAATTCGTTATAGATATATGCAACTGGTTATTCACATTACTTTTTGTTCGAGAAATTAGAATTTTGCATATATCCCATTTCTCTGTTTTTTTTTGCTTTTTTTTTTTTTTTTTTTTTTTTGTATTAAAAACAACCCACTTCACATTCATTTTAATGTACACCACGTATCCAAACATAATTTACAATTTTGATATAAAACGAGTTCTGAACATTATAATTTTTATTCACTCTTTTATTTTTTGCAAAGAAAGGAGAAAATACAGATGGAGGCACAAATTAAAGAGGGGGTTTAATAATATGTGTAGGTATTCAAAACATGTATAGAGAGGAAGTGGCCCTCAACACGGTAAAAATATTTGCCGAGTCTGAATATGATGGCCAGCCACACACACACCCCTTAGCCCTATTTTTTCCTGTTCGATGCAGGCTTATATGTATAAAATGTCCCCTATATATATACATACATATGCATACACATACATTCATATGGAGTGTATAATTATTTGCTAAAAATTCTGATTTACAATAACATGAGGATTGCTGAACAACTCTATCGACTCCTTTATTTCTTTCAGCTTTTTCCCCAGTTCAATTTTCTTCTCGTTATCCTTGTTTTTCTTATACTCCTCCTTCATCTCTGTCAATTGGGAATGTAACTCTTTCAAGACATATTTCCTCTCATCGTGCTTTAGAATTCGATATCCCTCAGGAATATCTGCAGATTCGTCTATAACATCCTTTTTTTTTTTCAAAATATAACTGGGGAGTTTTCCAAAACTCTTATGCAGATTTTCTCTTTTTCCTCGGTCCTTACTTCGCAGTTCGCTTTCCCGTTTTTTCAACTTGTCTATGATGTTGTTTTCTCTTTTTGCCACTGTATCTTCGCGCTTCTCATTTTTAAAATCTCCATCCTCATGCTCCACTTCTTCGTCGTCATCTTCTTCACATTTTACGTTTTTCCCCTCTTCATATTCTTCTCCCTCCACTTCTTCATATTCTTCTCCCTCCATTTCTTCATATTTTTCTCCCTCCACTTCTTCATATTCTTCTCCCTCCACTTCTTCATATTCTTCTCCCTCCACTTCTTCATATTCTTCTCCTTCGACTTCTTCATATTCTTCTCCCACCACTTCTTCATACTCTTCTCCCTCCACGTCTTCATACTCTCCTTCTTCCCCTTCTTCATATTCTACTTCTCCCGCTCGCACATTTTTGGCACCCATCTGTTGGCATTTTTCATGAGCATGATTCATTAGTCTCGAAGTGACACCCGTGTCATTTTGCTTGAGATGTGTTTCCCTAACAATAGTTGTCTCGTTAGTGTTTCCCATTTTTTGTAAGTTTTTAGCTACTTTAGAAGTGGCATTTTGGAATTTTTTCATTTTGAATGGCTTTTTATTTTTGATTTTTTCCTTTTCTTCTAATAATTTCTTTTGAAGAGATATTTTCTCTTGAATTTTTTTTCGATTTTCTTTCATATAATTTTTGTCATCCTTGTTTCGCATATGTGGAAATGATTTGTTAATATCTTTTATTTTGCCGACAAAACTGCTGGAAGATAGCTGATTTTGTGCATTTATTTTTCTTTGTGCATTATTTTGCGTACTGATGGCTTTTGTGGCTTTATATAATTCCTGTTCTTCTTTAAGTTTTTTCCTCTGCTTTTTGGCTAGAACCTTCCGAACATTTTCGCTTAGATTGTCGTTATTCATCTGGTTTGTGTATATGTGTGTTAGTGCGTATATAAGTGGGTGTCTAAGTGGGTGTCTAAGTGGGTGTCTAAGTAGGTGTCTAAGTAGGTGTCTAAGTAGGTGTCTAAGTAGATGTGTAATTATGTGGATGGGGAAGAAATAAAAAGTGTATGAGTTAGATATACCAATAGCTGATTTTATATTAGAGACTCATAGGGAATTCCCATAATAAAAGGTATTTTTATGGTACCCTATTCAGTTGAAACACATTCGAAAGGGGTAAAAGTGTCATAGTAAGAATGCAAACATAATTATCCGTTGGTAGTTGGGAAGGGACAGAGAGATAGACACACATTCATCTATGCATCCAGAGTTCACCGTGCATTGATAATTTACATCCTCACTTGGTTCATTTTAAGGATTAACAATATATTTAAAGTAACTGAAACGATAATGTCATTCATGTGCATTTGATTCGTGTTCATTTGATTGATGTGAAATTGATTGATGTGCAATTGATTGATGTGAAATTGATTGATGTGCAATTGACTCATGTGCAATTGATTCCGTGTTATATATTAGGTTCTTTTTCAAAGAGGAAGGAGAAGTAATATACATATAAGTATGTATATTTTTATCTCCCTTAATAGCTCTGTCTTTAAAAATTTCAGAAAAAACATAAAATATGAGGAAGTTATTCTTCATGCCAAGATATATATGGACTTTAGAAAATTTCGATATTTTTCTGGTAAAAAATGGAGAGTTATAAAAAAAAAAAAAAAAAAAAAAAAAAGGGAACGAAGAAAATAACCAATGATTCGGGAACGACCCTAGATGAAGAAGAGTAAGGAAATTTCTCCCTCAGCATGTGCGTAAAGATTGGATCATTCGAAAGGATCTCAGAAAATAATTCCTTTCATATGTGTGTATGACGAATGAGAATTTTCAATTTGCATGAACAGATATAGGGAGACATGTTTCTCAAGTATATTTATTTGGAATGTCATTTGTTGTTCTTCTACCAAATGGTGAAATGAACAAAATGTATATTACTGAATGGATAGCTATATACATGTGTAGAGGTAAGTTTATGCACACATATGTTCTCATTGTTAAATATTTTTCTGGTTCATCTTGCGTATTGCGTTTACACATGTGTTTTGTGGCTACATTTTTTTTTGTGATTACATCCTCCGTTATTTTATTTTATTTTGGAATATTTTCAAATGGATACCTTTTCTACAGCTATGGGACAGACAGAAGTAAAAAAAAAAAAAAAAAAGAATTTCGTGTGCAGCAAATTTTTTACTCAAATATAGATTTTTTTTTTTTTTTTTTCTTTTTTTTTTTCTTCACATATTTTAACTTTAAACATATCACAAGAATAGCAAAAAAGAAAATATATCTCCACCTATAGATTGAAAAAAAATAAAATAAAATTTGTCATTGGGATATTTTTATGCAATTGAAAAATTTAAGGAATTTTTTTCCTTTTTTTTTAAAAGGGGAATAATTAAGAATGGGAAAAAAATTCTCCGTCTCCTCTGAGAAACCAGTGCACACATTTGAAGAAGCTTTCTGAGGGAAAAGTTGGAAAATTGTGCTCATTATTTTATACTATATATTTTTATCCTATATTTTGTTATACTATATATTTTTATCCTATATTTTGTTATACTATATATTTTTATCCTATATTTTGTTATCCTATATTATTTATCCTATATTTTGTTATACTTTATTATTTATACTATATTGTGTTATTTTATTATTTTATTTTTTCACCACGTTGCTGTGACATGAGTGTCCTTTTTATGACGTGTCTTTTCAAGCATTTTTTTTTCCTATTTTTCCCCTTTATCACAAATCAGGTCATACAAATATGGAAGAAAAGAAATCTCTCTTTCACAACAGCATAAACGACCCGTATGTCGTGAATTATGTCTGGTTATATGGAGACAATATAAGAGGTGCATCAAGAAATGGGCAAGAAGAACTACCACTACATTTAAGAAATATAAAGAGTTGTGATGAAAACATGAAAAACAAAAACAATAACAAAAACGGAGGATATTTTATGAGGGAAATCAGTCAAAAGAACACCTCCTATTCTGCTTGTGTAGAAAAAAGGGAAGATACAATTTATTAATGAAGACGTAAAAAAAAAAAAAGGACAATTTGTAAAGCAGCACTAAAAATCTCAAAACAAAAGTTGCTCTTTCGCATGAACAGCGTGCAAAAATATGTATACATATACACGTACTCGTTTTTGCCTTTCTTCGCGATTTTTATTTATCTCAGTTTACACCAATAATCACAGTTGTAATGCCGATAGGTGTATCCCCTCACCCAATGCGCTAAACTTGTTTAAACAAATTTTCAAAAAAAAAAAATCTCACAAACGGTCCTAACTTTTTTTCACAACATCATACTTGGCAATGTTGCCTCTTATGATTAAAAGAGAGAAACATTGCAAGTTTACAAATTCGGAACGGTTTACTAAAAATTCACAAAATTATAGAGATGCAAATCTCTGATAAAAAAAAAATTTTGAGGATATATGTCGCCCCCTTTATCCCAAAGTGTATCTTTTTTCCTCTGAAGTTTGGTGTAACAGTTCTACGAACGTTATAAGTTTTCATTCATATCTTTTCCCCTATTACGGATCTTATGGGTTGAAGCAAACTATATCAGACAAGTCAAATTTATGAAAACATTTTTCCCGGTTTAATGTTTTTTCTCCATAAATAATATAAACATAATCTTCTAGCGTGTCATGATATTTTTTAAAAAAATTCTGAACGCATTCATACTTATTATCTACAAGAAGACATCTGGGCATATCTTCTATACTCCCTGTTTCAACTCTTCTATTCGACATGTTAAAATATATTCGTTCATTCTTTTTATATATCCCCAGACACTCTAACATGTATGAAGTTCTGTGAATATTATGCATAGCTATACACTCATCTATGATATTCAAACTTAAAGAAAATTTGTTACGATTATTGGCTGAATATAACAGGCTGTGTAAATAATCGATTCGAATTTGTTTTAAATTTGGAAAGATGCAACATCGCTCAATGAAAGAGAGTTTCTTCATGTCCTCAAAGAAGCAGAAGTAGTTCGCTCTATGAACTGCAATAATTGAAAAGGTCAAATGATGTACAGAAAAAATGGAAAAATAGGACTAATATAATATAAAATGGAAGGGATACACATAGTGTGATGAAAACGAATAGACTGTAGAAAGATCAGGGGTGGTGGTGGATTCACACAAATGGATTCAAAAGCTGAAAGCTCAAATGCATCAAAGAGTATGCATGTTGAAGTTATACAGTGACACCTTCCTCCTTCTGCACTCTCTTCAATCATATCACATTTCACAAATTTGAGGAAATGATATACTTACGTTCTCTCCATAGATTAATTGATGTCGTATACTTCTCGAAGTGGTGAAAAAAATGAGAAAAGGTAGTTCTATAGTAAAGATAAGACTGCATACAATTTGGATTGTATAAATTCAAGAGAACCATATACGATAGAGTGAGGTCAAGATGACTTAATGTTATATGTTTAAACGAAAGTTTATTTTTCAAAATATCATTTATCAATTCGCTGGTGAGTGATCCTATTTCCTTTTTTTCTGTTCCTACATCTATGTTAGTAGCTAGCTGATTCGTTTTCAGGTTAAAATCTATGTCGTGTATAACCTTATTCACAAAATTGGTAAGGTAAGAAGACACGCTCTCGACATTTTTCCTGTTAACTTCGTGGTTGTACAAGAATTGTTCTTTCTCTCCATCGGTTTTATTTTTGGTACGTGCATTTTCTCTAATAGTGACTGTGGATTTCGATCCGGGTGCAATCTTCCCTTCGTCCTCATTTTTGGGTCTATATGATTCGTTACACCCTTTGTTTGCATTTGTGAATCTCACGTATGAATACAAAAAAAAAGAGACAATGTAATATTTTAAATGGGAGAGATAAATAAGAAAGAGATGTTCTTTCCCGAGAGGGACATGCTCAATAGTAAAATCTGTTTTTGTGTGCGTGCTGTCACTTGTAGGTTTGTTATTTGAAATTAGAGTAACCATTTCTGAGGAAGCATGTTCTCCTGTAGAAATATTTTTAGTGGTATGTGCCGTGATTTTGCTTATGTTATCTCTTCTTCTGTTATGAAGCAAAAAGTGGAAATTATAATCCAATCTAAGTCTCTTTAACTTGTCATTGAAATATAGATAGGATAGTTTATATATACTAATATTATTATTGATTCGGATGCATTTGTCAAAATTATTTTCTTTTTTAACTCTATCATTTACTGTTTTATCGATGTTCAGAAGTGTAATTTCGTCCTTAGAATATAAATCCTGAAAAAGTTCATTTATGTATTCAAATTTTGATTCATTCTTTTTCTGCGATTCGTTCATAGACTTGTACTCATGGTGCTCTTTGCAATGGTGTGTAAGGTTTTCTTTCATGGGTTCTTTATCTAATGGTGGATCCTCAGTTGAAACATAGTTGGAGGTAACACATCTAGATTCATTCACGTTAGAAGTAACATCAATAGATGAATCTTTGCTAAATGTAAGGTTGTTAGCTTGCGTGGTAACGTCTTTCTTACTTAACCGACACAACATGCGTTTCTTCACAAATTCTAAGAACGAATCGTAATTTTGTATTTCAGTGTTAAATAAAAAGGCATTTCTAATATTCTCCTGTTGTTTCAAGGTTTTCTCTTCTTCATTCGTCAGATGAGTAACAAAATGGAGGAAAATATAATAGATGTCTTTCAAGTATAGACTGAGTAAATAGAAATTATTTAAATCAAGCGTTTCTATGCTTCTAATTACTTTTAATTCTTCGATTTTTATGTTTCTCATGTAACCCTGATGGAAGGGAGGGTGCGTATTTTTTGCAATGGAAAACCATGCATGTGGAGGTTAAGGGATGCTATTCCATATGTGTACAAAAATATATATATGTATATATATATGTGTGTATATGTGTGTATATTTATATATATATGTGTGTATATGTATATATATGCAGAAAGAGAGACCTTACCTCAATTTTAATTTTATTTAATTCCAACGCAGACGTTATTTTATCATCATCTGACGTGCAAAACCGCTTAGAATATTTTATAATTTTATCTGCATCTTTGAACACTTCGTCCTTTAATTTTTCGCACATTTGTCCTACTCTTTTCGTATGCTTATAGTCTTTGTTCAAATTATGATAATTTTTTGGCACAAATTCATTATAATTTTCCACTTTTTTTATACCGTTTTTATCTCTTCCCTTTCCCCATTTTGGCTCATTCCTTGTCCAGCGTTTGTCCATTTTTTTTTTTTTTTTTCCTTCTTTTCTGCTTTTCTGAAACAAATTTGGAAAATCAATCGCAAAAATGATCTACTAAACAAAATGGTGTAAGTCAAATGGCTTGTGGATAAAAGGGGTCGCAAAGAGGTGAAAAAATATAATAAAAAAATAATTAAAAAGAGAATAAGAAATGGAATGAGAAATGGAATGAGAAATGGAATGAGAAATAGAATAAGGAGTAGAATAAGAAGTCGAATAAGAAAAAGTGTAAGAAATAGAATAAAAGGAATTTTATTTCTAAAAGGTATATTTTTAATAAATTTAGTTGGCACCTATCTATTCTTGTGGTAGTTTCCTTTTTCTTCTTTCTTATTTTTTCTCATTTTTTTATCCATCTAGGGTGACGTGTGGATGCGGAGGCAGGGTGTCATAACTTCCGGCTAAATCGTGTATACATAGGATATGGGGAAACAAAGGTGATGAAATGAACATAAAAAAAAAAAAAAAAAAAAAATATATATATGTATATAAGTAAAACAAAATTAATAATAATTTAGAAAGATGTAGGGGGAAAACAATACTAAGAAAAAAATAAAAAAGAAAAATTGTCAAATGGTAAATATAGCAAAGGGCGAATACAAAGTTACCAAAGGAACAAAAGCGACCATTCTTTAACAAATGGCCTCCAATTCCATGAAAATTAAAAAAAAAAAAAGAAAAAAAAAAAAGAAAAAAAGGAACTGTGCTGAGCCAAGCTAAGCAAAATGGTTAACAACAAAATTAATTTTAGTGGTACTTAAAAACAGTGATTGTTGAAAAGGGGTCAAATAATAAATCAGTGGGGTCCAGAGGCCTAAAACCTTGTGGAAACAAAAAGGAAAAGTGTTGTTCCTCGTTATATAAAATATATACAAATATGCATGATATGTATATATATCATATTTATGCTATGTGTACAATATGTATTATGCGTATCATATGCATAATATATCTAATGTTATAATTGTATGTATGTTTACTGCTAGATTAACTCAAATAAAAAAGTTGAACTACTATGAATTCGTTACAAAAATAGACATAAAATGTTATTTATCAATTCTAATTTATAGTTTTTTTTTTTTGTTTCTTTTTTTTCCATTTTTTTTTTCTTCCCCTCTCTTTTTTTCCCATTTTTTTTTCCTCCCCCCTCATTTTTTTTCCCATTTTTTTTTCCCATTTTTTTTTCCCATTTTTTTTTCCCATTTTTTTTTCCTTCATTTATGATTCTCATTTGATGGTCTTCAAGGTTCGTAGTTCTGTATGTGTTGTCCTGAATGAGTAGTTCTACATTTATGCAACTCGTCATTCATGCAACTTTTCATTTTTGTTTCATTCATTCTTTATTTATGCATCAGTTGTGTACCTCTTAAATGGTTCTTTACTCTTCCTTCAACCTTTCTTGATTCTGCCTTCATTTGCATTTCATTTGTGTAATTCATCACTCGTTCTTTACTCTCCTTTCACTTAACTCTTTTTTTTTTTTTTTTTTTTTTATAAATTCCAATTACTGAATTCACTGTGTAAGCATATATATAGGATAAAAAAAAAAAAAAAAAATGGAAGAAAAAAGCAAGTCAAAAAATAAACATATAATGGAATCCCCGTACGACATAGAAATGTATTAAACGAACATGCTAAATGAGCCATTTTCATAATACATCCCGTGTTTATATATTCACACATATATATATATACTTACGTTCGTTGAGTGTACATATGTGTTGCTAATGTAGGTGTAGTTACGTGCACACATGCTTCCTACGTCATATTTTTATTTTATTTTTTTTATTTTATTATATTATTTTTTTTGTTTTTGTTAGAGAATCACTAAACCAAGAAAAAAGTATCTCGATATTGAAATCCTTGTTGGGGTAAGGAATGCAGGAAGAGGGAGAAAAAAAAAAAAAAAACTTATGCGTATGTCAAAAGAGTGAATAGGACATATAACGATTTGTTCTTCATGATACGTTTACAGAACTCAACATCCAATGTTCTAGTCATGCATGTGTTTTTTTTTTTTTTTTTTTTTTTTTTCTTCTCCCATACTTTTCCTCTTTTACTTCAATATCTTTTTTTTCAGGGTTATTGAAACAGATAAATCGTTAAAGCCATTTTTATTCAATCATGACGAAATTGTAGACTTCTTGGAACATGGAGAACTACAGGCCGCAATAATAATCAGAACTACGCAGTAATATGAAAATTGCTTTTTTTTTATTTTTATTTTATTTTTTTTTTTTTTCTTTTTTTCTTTCATAAAAAATTGCTATGTGGAAAAGTTTACCAATTTTCATGTGATTTAAGAGATCAGAAGTGTGAATTCAACGTTTCATGCGCATCAACCTTTTTGATCCATACGCTTTTATGTTGACATATTACCACCTTGATGTTATGAAAATTTTATGATTTTGTGGTTTTATTATTATTTTTTTTTTTTTTTTTTCTTTAATTCTCCCTAGGTATGAAAAATTTTATAAGCATGTTCCTATAATCGCCCGTGCAAGAAAAATCAACTTCGTTTTGATTGAACAAGAGTAAGTATTAAAAAAAAAATAAGAAAATGAACAAAAGGAAGGAAAATAAGGAAAAGAAATTTACGTGTGTATCAAAACACGAATGCATATGAAAAGTAGTTACAACAATACCGAATAAATTGATCATGTGTTACACAATAGGAGAAGAACAGCATGTGTGTTTCTTCAGTGCAACATCATATCGAAAGTAACTTACACAGAATATGCAAAAAAAAAAAAAAATATATAAAAAAAAAAATAATCCTCGTGTGTCTATTGTCGTGTTAACACATTCACTTTATTGTACCTACATAAATATTTATATATTTATTCTTCTAAATTTCATTACTTCAAAAAAAAAAAAAAAAAAAACACTTACGTAGATATATGAACACAGTTGAATTCAGCTCTTTACCTGATACAAGTCTGATCGGAATACGACAGCTGAATAAGAAAGATGAAGAATTATCCATTGTTTACGAAAAAGTTGAAAGTCTAGTATCACTAATTAACTTATACCATGTGCAAATTGCCATCCCTTATTTGTTTAGTCATCCACGTAACTAATAAAAAAATATATATATATATATATATATAAGATAAAATAAGTGCTGAGAAAGCAGTTATATAACATTTGGATATGTACGTAATATCACACACCTGTATAACTTTGCACATGTGCTTAATTTCACATCCCCGTCCCTGTTCCATTCTGTTAGACTACATCAACACAAAGTTCAGAGTCGAAAAGATTAAAGGAAAACGCTATGCAAAGCATCTGTCACGAAAGGAGAAAAAGCAAATAAAAAAGTCGCTGAAGAAAAGAAATGTATAAGGTTTACCATATTTTTCAAAGCATCATATATGATATATTGTGGAATATATAAAAAAAAAAAAAAAAAAAAAAAAAAAAATACAAAATATAAAAAGATAAACCACCATTTATCTCATTTAAAAAAAGATAATTTTTTATTTCTCCATTGTTCTCTATCCATTTAATTTTAAAAATTATTCGAAAAGAGAAACAAAATACACATAGAGGAAAACTATCTTATTTTATTTATTTTTTTTTTTTTACCCACAACACTTTACCCTTATACGAGAAAAGAATATTTAAAACGTGGCGTTATATCATATATCTTTGGTAATTTTCTCCTCCCCTCCCCCCAAAAAAAAAATAAAAAAAAAATCATTTAATTAAGCTATATTTGAAAGCATGACATTTGAATTTGCTTTGTAAGAAAATTATTTTTATTTTGTCTTAACATTACCTGCATTTTATTTTTAATTTGTTTGCTCACATTTTTCTCCCCACTCTGTTTATATTGTTTTTTTTTTTTTTTTTTTTTTTTACTTTTTCCAAACATTATAAAAAGGAATTTAATATAGTTGAGGGGTATATATATCCCTCTAGTGTTTTTAAAAATACCCCAAGTTATATGAAATGGAGAATAGAGTGCGAGACATAAAAAATCGAATTTTTGTTCTTGAATAATAAGTCAGTCTTAATGCTGCATATTGTCGGCATGAAATGGAATATTTCCGTCCAATTAAATTAAATTAGACAACTTTAAAACGATTACTTTTTTTTTTTTTTTTTTTATTTCGATTTTAATTGGCCATTTTCTTTTTAGCATACTCGAAATTGTGCCAACCTATGGAAGGGGAATGAAAAATAGCTTATTTTTCATTTCATGAAATTTACATATACCAACATTCTTCGTATGTGTCCATTAGCCTTTCTAAGATGTAAAGAACACTAATTGATTAATAAGTTGGTAGTTATACAAATGAAAAAGACTAAATGGAATAATAACAGCTTTTATGTTTCCTGATTTCCTTCAATATGCAGTTCCTTAGGGGAAGGGACACGGGAAATAAGCCAAAAATATGGGAAAAAAAAAAAAAAAAGAAAAAAGGAAAATGATTAAATTAGCTAATAGCGATATATACAAAAACAAACGGACCCCTATTTGTGATATGCAAACTCAACGATGAACCATCCGCTCTTGCATACACTCTTTACATTTTTTGGAAATTTCTGTTACCACTATTTATTTATGCACGTTCATACTTTTTGGAAATTTCTGTTACCACTATTTATTTATGCACGTTCATACTTTTTGGAAAATTTCTGATACCATTATTTATGCACGTTCATACTTTTTGGAAAATTTCTGATACCATTATTTATGCACGTTCATAAGTTTTGGGAATTTTATCACTTTTTTTTTTTTTTTGAAGAGGCGCGTGTTCATTCTTTTTTGACAACTTCTTAGCGATTTGACAATATTGCACCCTTGTGCGCTGATGACTTATTTCACCTCTTTGGAATGGAACACTCATATTTATTCTCACACGCAGACATGAGCAAGGGGTAAGTAAATTTTAATGTTTCCTCTAAAGCAGCAAGAATTGGCAGCATGCATATGCAGCTTTTCCATTCCACTGAAGAGGCCACATTTCAAGAATAGGTATTATAATAATCAGGGTTTTTTTTTTTTTTTTTCCCCCTTTCTGCCTGTGCAAAATTTCCACCACATATACATATAACGTTTTCCTTTGGGATAAATGGAAAGTAAGGACTCCAACGAAAGTGACAATAGTAGTGAGGAAGATCAAAGTGAAGTAAAGCAGAAATATCAGTCTAATTCTGTAGGATGCTGTTACAATTTTTCAAGTGAAGTATTAAAGTTGAGTGTAATATCATACTATTTTTGGACTTCCGTTTGCTATATGATTGGATCAATAACATTTATAAGTGGATATACAAATTTTTCTTTACGCATACATGAACAAATTGTGTGTGCAGCTTCATCTAATGTGTATGTATTTTCTGCTTTGTGGTTAATCATTGGTATTATACTTGTAACTACTTGTATATGTTATGCCATGGTTGTGGATGGAGAAAATAATCAAATAAATGCAGAAAATAATTCTCCTTTATTTATAAACATGTTGGGAATTCTTTGTAAAACCATTCCTACAATTGTGCGAGTTATTCATATTTTTAATCTATTTCAGCTGTACATAATAACACTCGACATAATGATTTTGCCTGAGTGTAATTCTTTTGCTGTTCGATTTATTTTGTTTATTATTCATATTTTATGGTGGACTATTGTAATTTTTGGAATTATTTCCAGAAGGAAAACATTCCTCCCCCCTTATTTATACAAACCAGTGACGAACGATGTGGGTTATATTGTTCACGTGAATAACATGTTACATTCTTTTGGATTATAATTCTTGTAACTCTCTTTTTCATCAAATTGATGATCCGTGGTTCAGATAGGCCAATGGAAAACCAGTGCATCTGCGTATGTCTCTTTGTGTGTTTGCACACTTTTGTGGAGGGTTCTATATCGACGAAATTTGGGAAACGCTAGATGGGTGTGTATATATATATATATATATATATATATATGTCCTTCATCCAGCATGTGTCTACGTCATCTTTTGGTGCCTCTTTCCTTTGATAATTTTTCTTCCCATCTTTTGCGTGATTTGTTTTTTTTTTTTAATATACTTTTTCTTCGTTTATTGAGGCTCTTTTCATCCTAAATGGACATAAGATGGAGATACAGACATGTATATATACACAATCGCGAGCAAACAGAAACGAGGTATTACACCAAAAAAAAAAAAAAAAAAAAAAAAAAGGAAATAGTACACATACTAACGAGATATGTGCAATGTGCATTTTGTGTGTATTCCATTGGATGCTCTCATATATATAACGAATTTTATTCACAATTTTGTTCATAATTTTTGCTTTCTTACGTAAACTTTTTCTCCCTTTGATTTGAGCATAGCCTTGTGCACCTGCAACAAATGCTCCGTCTTTTCCCTATCTTCTGAATCCATTTTGCTTATAATTGCCTTTTCTTTTCTTAGTTTTCTACACGAGAAGGGGGATTAAAGTGGAAACGTTTCTCTAAAAAATATGTGAAGCCACACTTGTCACTCGTGCTGCGACAAACAAATGGTGCTAATAAGAAGCGAATGGAAAAGGAGCTCATAGAATTACCTCAAATCTCTCCTTATTTGAACAACCTTTGGAAGTGTCTTTTTTGTGCTTTCTTTTTTATTTAAATCGACCATGTTTCCTATAATTAAATCGTCTGTGCTATCATTTTGTGTGTCCTTTTAAGTGAGGTGTGCACCAGAAGCCGGGATGGGAAAAAAAAATAAAGATAATAAAATAAAAATAAAGCAGTGAAAAAATGGATAAAATAAAGGAGTGAATAAATGAATGAAATAAAAATAAAGGCGCGAATAAATGAACAAACGAGCAAACGAACAAACGAGTAGAACTAAATTATAGAGCACGCAGTGCAGAGCAATGACAAATGGTAGATTATCAGTGGGCAATGCACAATGCTGGAATTTTCTCTATATTGTTCAGTTATGCATATTTTTGCAACTAAAAAGTTGAACGAATTCTCTTTGGAAATTTCGTGGAGCTTTTATAAGAATTTTCTCTCTTGCTCCCCCATTGCATCCTCTATTTGCTTATCAATATACCTGTGTTATTTTTTCCCCAGTTGGGATACCTCTTCGGCCATTTTTCGAAGACACAAAATTAGTTTCCCTTTTGAACTTTTTACTCTTCATGTAGCTAATTATGAGTAATTGTTGTATTTGGATACAGGATAAAAAATGTTTTCAAATTTGCTTCAATTTGGTAAAGTAATTGAAGAACATAAAGAACTATTTTTTTTTTTTTTTTTGCACAACTGTTCAAATGTAATAATTTTTACCTAAAATGATATTCCTTCGTATGTACCAATATTGCGGACGAACGTTCGCCAACCTTTAAAAATAAAAACGTGTAATACAAAAAAAAAAAAAAAAAAAAAAAAAAAAAAAAAAAAAAAAAAAAAAAAAAAATTATGATCGTTCAGAAAAAAATGGAACAAGTTATATATTTAAAGAAAAAAAAAAAAAAAAAAAAAAAATGAGGAAACAAAATAATAAAGCTTAATTTCAAATTTCTCCACTTTTTCGTAAAATACTGAGAGTTAAAATATGTTAGAAGAAGCCGATTGCATTATTATTTGAAAAAATGTATTTTTTGAATTTGTTAGCCCATTTTGTTGATAGGTCTTTTTTTGTTTATATTCTATGCTTAGTGATTAATTTGGTTGTTCATAAATAGGAAAAAAAAAAAAAAAAAAATATATATAAAAGTATAATATACTTAAAAAAAACAACATGCATAATTGAGCTTCGCTCAAATGGTGATTTAAAAAAGAAAAAAAAAAAAAAAAAAAAACATAAAACATAAAACATAAAACATAAAACATAAAACTCCGTAGAGTCATAATTGCAACAAGTTCACTGAAAGAACAACAGTATGGAAAAAGGTTTTTGTGTTTTTTTTTTTTTTTTTTTTTCACTTTTATAATTAATAGGAAAAAAGGCGGCGTGAATAAAATATGCAACTACGAGGGGACTAGGGATAAGTAAAAAAGAAAAAATATAATTAATAAACAAAGTATCTCATATGAAACGGTTCAACAATGATGAGGCAAAATCAAATGACGATCCCAGGAAATTAATAACGTCCCATTAGGTTATTCCCCCCGCATAAAAAGTGATAAAGTGTACACAATGGGCCGGAATTTACCTCATCAATGGGCTTTAAAATAAGGCGGAAAATGACAGAAACAAATATAGAAAAAAAGGGGGAGGAATGTGATTGGTTTAAATTTTTTGTATAGTAAGTGGAGCTAGTAAATAGGGAATCAAATTTTGTGTGTCATCAGAGGGAGGTGGAGATGAGAAGGTTTCATATATCACCTCTCTCCCTATGCTCTGTGCAGCACTTACATTGAGCATGTGTATAGTATATATGAATAGGTTTGTATTATAGTGAAATCATATAAAAATACAAATGACATATATACAATACATGCATTTTTGCACGACGGTTGATACTCTCCTTCTTCTCTATATATGGATGTTTCTCGAACAGAGACTCTTTACCCCTGGGGAATGGAGGGGGTTTTGTTGATTCCAACCTTAATACTATGCATGATTTCCTTAAAAGCTGAATAAATTAGAAAAAATGTTACAAATATAGAAACAGATTGGACAGTATGTCCCATTTTTTTTAGTCTATCTTTTTTTAAGTCCTTAATTCGTCTATCTATATTTACAGCATTCACCAAATTATTATCTTTGTTGTTTTTGAAATTTCCATTATAAAACAAGAAATCATAAATACCTTGTTTATATAACCCTAGTATTTTCTCGGTTTCTATATTAAATATTGTGTCATCTAAATCGACTTCTATTTCGCCGTTGTAAAATTGTGGAGGAACCAACATAATGAAAAATGAGTATTTTATGTTTTCAATCAATGAAGGAAAATTATTCAAAACGTTCTTTTTGTAAATTCGTGAATTAATGCTACAATCGGGGAGGGGGGGCGACGTGAGTTGGTGAGTTGTTAAATTGGTGAGATGGTGTGATGATTAGATTATATACATGAGCAAATGGTACAAGCGATATTGCACAGAAAAAAAAAAAAAAAATATAAGCACGAGAAGGTAAATAGGGTGTGTGTGTGGCCAAATATTTAGTGCAATAAAATGGATGGACATAAGGAAAAGGCATGAATATTAGTCAAATACATATTTAGACGTTCAAAAGTACACACTCTTTAAAACAAATAGCTATTTCTTCCCTCTTTTTCACACTACTCTCTTCTTCACACTTCTCTCTTTTTTTTTTTTTTTTTTTTTTTTGATGTACTGTGAGTGAGGTAGTAATTAGCGGCACAAGCATACATATGCTAATGTGTATATTTTACGCACAACTCATGGGGGTTGGAATGAACAAAAACAAAGGCGGAAAGGGGAAGGAAAAAAAAGTGAAAATAATCTAAAACTAAAGATAAAATAAAAAAATATATAACACAAAAAAAAAAAAAAAAAAAATGAATCTAAAATAATAACAGAATACAAAAAAAAAAAAAACTCTATTTATAATATATTTATAATAGAACGTGTCAATATTTTATTAGAATTCAAACTAATCCTAAAATGGGGGACAAACGTATGCATGGTAGGATTTTATATGAATAGATTTTTCGTATTCTTTTTTTTTTTTTTTTTTTTTTCTTGTTTTAACAATTGAGACTGATCATTTTAATTGTGGAGAAAGAAACAGGCCTTAAGTTTGCATGAACATGTATGTATAACTGCACCATTCCCTCTATTCTAAATAAATAGTGCTTAAGGGTGATTTTAGTTTTTTTCACATTTTGATAAAACAGTGTTGGTTATCAAAGAGAATTGTGCACCACTTGTTCGTGTTCATACGTGAGTAACCCTCTTGTACGAGGAAAAAGTTAATGCATGGATATATAAATGCACACATGAGTTTCTGTTTTTTTTTTTTTTTTTTTAAATAGGTATTTATTAGTTGTTAATTTTTTTTGTTATTTCCTTTTGTTTCATCTCTTCTACCTTTTTGTGGTTATTTGGCTATGCGGCTATCCGATTATAATTTTTTTTTCTCCCCCCCCCTTCCCCCCTTCTTTCTTTCTCCCTCTCAATCTGGCTCATCCTCAATCTCTCTCCATATTGTCATTTCAATATTGAGGAAGAGCATATCACAGGGACATGAATTGGAAGATGGATATCACTGAAGGGATCTATGAACTGAGAAGCAATACATTCTCTCATTCCACCACGCCGCATAACATTGCCACGTAGGTGTGATAAAGTGTTCAACATACAGCAAAAAAAAAAAAAAAAAAAACAGCAATCTGAGAGAGGATTAATCCCCATACATACGCAGACACAGACTGAGATACAAACTGAGGCACCATGTGGCACGTGTGTGGTAACCGATGCAGTTAGAGTCACTTCCGGGCGTTGAAGTATAAAAGCAACTTCCTACTCTTGGCAATGTTAAAGGCGCTATACTTACGTAAAAGGATCTCGTTATCCATAATATTTTGACATGCACTGAAAATCAAGTGGTATTGACACAAGTTGATTTCATCTGAGATCTCCCACATGTGGTCGAGCAATGCATTGACTTGCTTAATGATGTAATTGCAGGAAATTCCATTGAGTGCATTCAAAATAAATACACGAATGGTGGTGTCAAGGATGTATACTGTGCTGCGTACAGATAAATTGTCAAGTTTCATTTTACCTATTCTTTTAATGTAACTATTCAGAACATTATTATAAAATTCTGTGATTTTTTTTGTTTTTCGATATTTTTCAGATGAACAAGATTGTTCAGACAAACTGTGATCATCACAATCATCATCGTCGTCACTTTTTCCATCATAACGAACGGAACTACCATTACTATCATAGTACACACTAGCTATACTGTCAGATATCCCAAGTCTTTTTTTACCTCTGATTTTAAATGGAATGCGAATATTTTTATTCGAACGTATTTTTTCTTCTATTTGTTCATAGTAATTCAAAGAAATAGAAAATATAGAAAAGTATCTTGTCATCTTGATAATTTCTTCATTGACCATATTGGAAATGTTATTATCTGTGATATAAATATAAATATATGAGAGTATATCATCCATTAAGTTTAATAAAATAGTTTCATTTCGTGGGTTCATACGTGTATCTCCTATATGACATACATCTTTCCAATTTTCAATAATACGAAAAGTGGAATATCGTTTAAAAATAAAATCGAAATAATTGCATTCTTCTAATTGTAGACTATTTATATAAGATGATGTAGTATAAATTATATCTTTTAAAATTCTTGTTCTTTTCAAAAAGTTAATTTTTCCTTCATTATTATTTTCTTTCACATATTTTATATAATGTGTAAATATTGAAAATAAGGTATTGAATATAGAACAACTAATCATTCTACAGTTCTTGTAATAAGTTACTTGATCATGTTGATATATATAACCATTAGTTACACTCAGATTGTTCCCTGGATCTACATCTGCTGGGGGTGGACGAACTCTCTTATTTTCTGTACGTGCAGGCTTGTACCAAAGTCCAACTCTTCCAGATCCATTATCTGCGCCTGTCCATATAGTAAAACATGGAGGAATAATTTTAGACAATTCAGTGAGCAATCCTTTTTTCTTACTCTCATTGTTCTTATCTACAGAATTCAGCACCGTGAGAAATTTCAAATAAAGGTAATTCAAGACGTATAAAATATCTTCACTCATGTATGTATATAAATGTATCACACATCTTAATTCCCTTAGATAATTGTTTATGAACAAAATGGAATTAATCAAAAAGTCAGTTGATACTTTTTTCACAATTCTCTTTTCATATTGGAAGAAATAGTTATTTACGCTTTCTTGATCGCATAAAAATAAGTGTATCAAATCTTTGTTCTGGTTTCTTGTACGATTCGGGTTTTCTGCCCCGTTTTCTGCCCCGTTTTCTGCCCCGTTCACTGCCCCGTTTTCTGCCCCGTTCACTGCCTCCCCCCCCTCCGGGTACATGTCCATCTTAACCATGCAATCGAAGTGGAACTGTTCATCCAAAAAGTAAAAGGAGCTCTTTGCAAATTTCACATCTGCCAATATTTCATGCAAATCAGTCCTTCGAAAAATGGGGGATACAAACAAATGTCGGAGACTATTCGTTACGTTGTAGAATATACAATAGTTCACAACATTTAGTTTTTCCTCTGGAACTAATTTGACATTTTGAAAAATTTTCAAATGGTTCATCATCCATAGAGCCCCCCTACGTGTACGTGGTTTCTTGATCCTGTCGTATCTACTGTCAATCACGAAAGTTCTTTTCCACCTTTTTTCGCTTTCTGGATTGGATTTTTTTGGCTCAGCTTTTGGAGGAGGTTCATTTAATTGTGCATTTTTTTTTATAGTTCTTGCAGCACTTTTAAGATATTCATCTTGAACACAATTTTTTACATTTTTAAAAAATTCTGCACAGTCCAGATTGTTTAATGCATCAAGCATAATTTCTAACTCGCAGAAAGTAAACTTTGTAAAAGGATATTCTTTTTTACACGTTAAGAAATTCCTCATATGATTAATACTATTAAATAATTTCATCTTCGTAAGTTCAAAAGGGAACCGTTTCAATGCATTGTTAAGCAAAGTCATATCATTTTTGTCTGTTAGAAAACAAAAACATTGAAATAATATGAAAAAATCTTCCTTGTTGTAGAAATGTAAACAATCTTGATGATAAAATATATGTAAGGAATCATCTAATTTGATTCCATGCTTTAGACATATTTCCAAAAATTTTATATCTTTACTTTTCCTTATTAAATTTATCTTTATTTCATCATCGCTGAAATTTTTTTTTCCTCCAGAAGCTTCTCTCTGTAAATGCTGATATTTATAATTTACATTTCCACTGGTTTTAGACTCATCTGATTTTTCAGCATTTAACAAACTCTTTCTCTTGTTAAAAAAATACATTGTCAGCATGTGTAAGAAGTCTACATAATTTTCTTTTTCATTTCCGTACATATAAAGAAGCAAGAGAACATGATTCATTTTTAACATGTGTAAATTGGATGTAAATTTTGGAATAAATTTATTTTTCATTTCTAGTGATAGGCAATCTATTGCGTGATAAAAGCATAAAATAAAAATACTCTGAGCTATACTGAATGAGTTGCTAATGAATTCCGCCCGATTTCTCAATTTTTCATAAAATTCCTTGTTCTTTTCTACCACAAATTCGATCTCATTTAATTTTTTTCTCCACTTCATTTTCAGTTCTGAAAATCCTTTATCTTTCCAACATTCGTCTAGCTGGATCAGTTTCTCCAGGGCGTCTCTTTCGTCAAATTGGATATTCTTTTCGCGACCTCTTGGAAGTCCATCTGCACCTGCTACATATGCACATGTTACATCTGCGCCTGCTACTTCTGCACCTGCTACTTCTGCACCTGCTACTTCTGCACCTGCTACTTCTGCACCTGCTACTTCTGCACCTGCTACTTCTGCACCTGCTACTTCTGCACCTGCTACTTCTGCACCTTCTACTTCTGCACCTGCTACATCTACACCATTGAGTTCTCCCCTTTGGCTACCTAGACCAATTAGACTAACCCAATGTTCATGCAATACCAATACAAGCTCCATCGGATTCTGCGGTATTTTCTGACTTTTAAATTCTTCCTTCCCATCCAAAGGCATACTGTTCGCTTCCTTCAGCATGTTTAAAAAATTAAAACAGTCATTGTCATTATTCAAAGCGTAAAAGTTGTTAATATCTTCATTTGCATAATGGTAATCATGAGACCCTTCCCAAGTGAGACGAGGATCATTGGGGGCAAACATTGCGCTATAAGAATTTGGACTGCCACTGCCAGATTGGCTGTTACTTTCCCACTGGTTGTTACTGCCAAATGGACTGCTACTGCCAAATGGACTGCTACTTCCAAATTGAGTGCTACTTCCAAATTGGTTGCTACTTCCAAATTGACTATTGATATTTTCATTCGTGTCATAGAAATTCATGGTACCACTATTTCTGCCATCCATCATACCATTCTCTACACCATTCTTCATACCATTCGCGTGGCGGAAGTGCTGCTGATCTTGTTCTCCCCTAACCTGCTGGTTCCATTGAGATGATGTCCTGTCATTAAAACGATGAGGACTTGTTGTTTTTTCAACATTCCAAATGTTCAAATTATTCATTTGTTCATCTAATTTATACATTTCCGCTGCATCAAGATTCACATTTTTCATATCGTCATTTGGGTAACTTAAATGATGGAAAGGACTTATTCCTCCATTTCTACCCCATGCACCGTTACTAGCCAATGGATCTCCATCTTGTGCATCCTTTGGTAGTACTTGGTTTCTTAAGCTGAAGTCTTCATATGCATGTGGGTAGGTTTCTACATATTCATTTGCTACCTTCTGTTTCATTTCTTTGAGTTTGTTCATTTTCTCTTTTTTAATTAAATAGTTTATTTCTCTTATATCTATATCGTTCTTTACTTGTTTTTTATTTTTTTTTAAAAGTTTTATTTCTTGAATTAATTCTTTTGTTTGTTTATCGTTGTGTGTAATTTCCTTAATTTCTTCTGAAAAAAATCGAAAATGTTTCGTTGATCTTTTTTTAGTATTTTTGAATATTAAAAAGGGGAAAATCGATCTTCTACAAATTGAAAAAGGCATTTTTTTTTTTTTTTTTCTGAATGTGTACTACTTTTGTTTATTTTATTATTACTACTATTGTTACTTTTATTATTATTATTTTTTTTTTTTTTCTGAATGTGTACTACTTTTTTTTATTTCTACCCTTTAGGATTGGGGTCAAAATTGGGTACCTTTTTAAACTATATTAGTTATTATATATATATATGTATATTTTTTTTTTTTTTTTTTTGTACTTATTGGTACTAGCAATTACGTTGAAGTCTCTACTTCTTCTAAGGTGTGTGTTTATGTATACATGTGGAGACAGCATAAAAGAATTTTAAAAAAATATAAGAAAAGGGGTTCATGTCGTGCTTGGGCTTAACTCTCTTTAATCCTACATACACCCCCTCTTATTGTGATGTATTTTTTTTTTTTTTTTTTTGAAAATGCGTACACAGGTGCATTACTGGGTTTGGGATGTGAATATTAGTCGTACACTTGGCTCAGATGGAAATAAATTCAACTGAGGAAAAAAATGGTAGATTGGCATATTAGAGTTGTTGACTGGACTGCTGACTGGACTGTTGACTGGACTGTTGACTGGACTGTTGACTGGACTGTTGACTTTTTTTTTTTGGCTAGTTGGGCTAGCTGACTAGTTGACAGTGTTACGAATCTTTGTAGAAGCATTAAATCAGAGACCCTGAGTGATCCTTTTACGATGGTTCGAGAAAAAATAAGATTACAAGTGTGGGTCTCTTAACTATGACATACTTCCCTCCCATCCTTTATGTGCTGGTTGTATCCACAATGAAATAAAAATATATACATATAAATATGAATATAAATGTAGAGGTCTTCTTTTATTTTCTTTGTCTCCATTTTTTTTTTTTTTTTTTCTACTCTCTCCTTGTTTCGAAGCCATATATTTGTAGAACGGATATTTTTCTTATGTCCCTCATCCTCATTTGTAGTTTTTTTAGTACATAGGCCTTCAACCAGATATTATTCATTATATAGATTGTGTAGTGGATTGTGCTCCATAATTGTTATATTACTGTGCATGATGTTTTTTTTTTTTTTTTTTTTTCTTTTTCTCCTTGCATTTCCACATTTTAGTGTTTTTTTTTCAAAAATAAGAATATAAAAATAAAAAAAATATATATGAACAGTTCTTCTTCTTTCTTCTTATTTCTTCTTCCACATGCAAAGTTTTTTCTCCAGTTGTAATATGCACAAAAGAGGGTATAGGTCGTGCAATCGTGCAAATAGATAAAGCGAGATGCGTTTTGTGTTTCCCTGTGTGGTTATATATTGTAGTAGTATATCCTTTTTTGCTATTTTCTGCCTTTTTTTTTTTTTTTTTTTTTTTTTTTTTTTTCTTTTTTATTTCTTCATTGAACTTATAAAACTTTGACAGGACTTTTTACACATATTAGTACTACGCACACTGATGGGGAAAACAAAAAAAAAAAAAAAAAAAAAAAAAAAATAAATAAAAAAAAAAGCGAAAGGGTGTGTGAAAAAAAAAAAAAAAAAAAAAAAAAATATGAACCCCTTCAGGAGAAAAAAAGAAGAAAGATCTAACTAATGGTATATCCACCTTTTTTGATCTACCCAATATGATAGTCTGATGTGCTCACTCATGTGCTTGCTCATGTTAAGATTAGGTTTAATTAAAAGCATATTTTCATAAATCACACCCCCATCCCAACCTTATCATATGAGCAGATATCTACGGGTAGACGTGCTAATAAGTTGTAGAGGTACACCTTGTTATCTCTCAGATGTTCCGTTGGATTTTTTCGAAAAAAAAAAAAAGCAAAATGCACAAGGAGAAAAAAATGGTACCTTGAGCGATAAAAACAACGAAAGAGTAAAAACAGATAGAATCAAAGAAAAAAACACTTTTTCCATTTTAAAAAATCCAAATGGGAAAAATATCCATAGTGACAGGAACTCCACGGATGTATGTACAAGTGCGTCTACCGAAATAGAGAAAAAAAAAAAAAAAAAAAAAAAAAATTATTTCAAGTTGAAGAAGAAATGGAAAAATAAGTGTTCCATGAAAAATACCTGTCTTAAGTATAAAATATTCACCATATGTAATTACGACTTTGTAAAAGTTATTAGAAATGTGAGACAAGTTAAGCGTGTTGGAAATGAGGTGAACAGGACTGACCGTAGAAAAGACAAAATAGTAAGAACATGGGGAGTAGTAGGAACTCACTTGGCAAATGTTTTCGATCAGCATGGCATAGAACATATGACTGATCCTGAGAGGGTAGAAAAAATAAAAATTCTACAACAAATTAAAGAAGAAAAGATCTGTATAGAGAATCCAATTCAAAAGAAAGTAATGTGTGAATATACCATTTATTGGAAAAAGCACAAGAAAATAAATATCATCTTCACAGAAGGGTATAACAAGAAGAAGAAAAAAATTTTGCAAAAAAGAATAAAAAAAATTTACATATTTCCAAAAGAAAGTACTTTTAATCCTTTTATGAATAAATATATGTGTTACGAGGATGTGATAAAATTAGAGAGGCACTTGACTAAGCATTTAGTGCATGAACATGTAATAGTAATGGAAAATTATTTTAGTCTAAATGATGAAATTGCTGTTATGTACAAATATGGTGGCGTATCTCTCATGAGATGGGATAAAGACCAAAAAATCTTTCAACTTGAGGATATGGCTACACGTAGGAACAGAGGCACACGAGGGTGTAAAAAAAAATCCAGGGTCTTTTTTGCAAAAACGAGTGTGCAGGAGGGGAGCAACAAGAATGAGAAGAAGAGGAAGGCTCTTGCGGATGATGTGGTTGATGTGGTTGATGTGGTTGATGTGGTTGATGTGGTTGATGTGGTTGATGAGGCTGATGTGGTTGATGTGGTTGATGAGGCTGTTGAGGCTGATGTGGTTGATGTGGTTGATGAGGCTGTTGAGGCTGTTGAGGCTGATGTGGTTGATGAGGCTGTTGAGGCTGTTGAGGCTGATGTGGTTGATGTGGCTGATGTGGCTGATGAGGCTGCTAATGCTGCTTGCTCAAGGGGAGGTCGGTCAAGAGCAGGTGAGGTATCACTAGGAATATCTCGCCCAGATAGGGCTCAGACATGTGCAAAGGGGTATCCAGACAGAAATTTAATTGATAGAGGACCAAATAAAAGAGAGAGAAAAACTGTCAAAGATGATGCCAAAACAAGCATGGGTGATAAAGAGTCATATATGAATTTAGGAAAATATACCTACATGTGGAGAAGTAATCTGGGGACGAGAAAAAAAAAAAAGGAAAAAAAAAAAAAAAAAAATGTATATATTTACATTTATCCAGAATATCTGATGGCAGAAATTATGAGACAACTGTTAACAGTATGCTTTTATCTGTATGAAAAAAAAATATTTCATAGTGATATAAAACCATCAAATATAGTTGTAAAAAATGTAAGGAAGAAAAATATGAATAGGATTTATTATTGTAAACGGGAAAAAAAATGGTATTTGCATAAACTCGGTGTAATTATAAAAAAAAATATATATATCAAGCTCATTGATTTTGAATATGCCCAAAAAATATATGAAGACAAAGCGAATATTGGAGGTACAACATCGTTATTTAAACCACTTGAAGATTTTCAACATGTAAAAATTGATGCTTCATCCAAAATGGTGTGGACTTTGGGAATAACGCTTTTCATATTATCAACAGGCACACATCCCTTCAGCAAAATAAATAACGATATGCATATTTTGTACCTACTACAAGATAAAAATTTTGATGTGAGAAAACGGTTCATAAGGTACACTTATTTTTCGAATTCCTTTAAAGACCTCCTTGAGAAAATGCTGAATGTCGATTGCACCCGCAGGGTCCCTTTCTTTGACTTGTTTCTTCACCCCTTCGTTCTTTTCGGGGGCGAGGTCACGTGGTGACGTTGACACACGTAGCGGAGTTACGGTGGCAACAAGTGCCAACCATCTACACATGCACATATGCATAGATGCACAAATGCGCAGATGCATGTATGTATAGATTCATGTGTGTATAATTGCCATGGCTACGAAGGAGAGTACAGCATAGGAATCATAACGTCCGACATGCAGCAGGTCCCCTCAAAGGGGTAAGGGGGAGGAGGAACTAATCTTCGACGAATTCGAAGAATTCGATGCACTGGAAGGGTTAGAGGTGTTGGGTGTGCTGGACATGTTTCACGTATTGAAAGCAGCTTCTCTCTCTCCTTATTGTGGCAAAAATATTAGGGTTATAATTAATTTTTCGAGGGCAAATTTTTTTTTTTTTTTTTTTTTTTTTTTGGTTTCTCCCCCGTTATGCGCGCGTAAATATAATCGCGACTTCAGTGTGCATTTGGTATAGGGAAGAAAAATAAAAGAAAACAAAAGAAAACAAAGGAAAACAAAGGAAAACAAAGGAAAACAAAGGAAAACAAAGGAAAACAAAGGAAAACAAAGGAAAACAAAGGAAAACAAAGGAAAATAAAAGAAAAGCAATTCACAATTTATTTATGAGAAAATGAAGTACTTCGACTGAGCAGTAAGCTAGGTACACGTAAACGCACTCTCAGGTCACCCACGACACCTATTTATTTTTCATACATAACGTTATACGCATATAAGTGATGAGCATACATACATATATGTATAGAAGAAGAGAGGGAAAAAAAAAAAAAAAAAAAAAAAAAAAAAAAACAGCTTCCTACCCTCCCTGCATTCGCTTTTTCGCTGTACGTTGAGCTAAAAAAAATTGTAAAAATATATAATCTATCTCTTTTTTCTTAAAATAATTTATCCATGCCATTTGACGTATTATATAAGGCTCACTTTCAAAAGGCAGGGAATAAAAATTATAGTGTGGGTGTTCCTTCGAATTTGCCTAGGAGAGAGGGGAGAAGTGCATATCTCCACATGTTCTACGTGGCCCACGTGATGAATTTATGCAAATGGGATATCCAATTAATTATATACATATATATATATATATATATATATATATATATATATATATATATATATATATATATATATATATATATATATATATATGTATATTTATATATGTATATGTTTATATAGGTGTGCATATTATCCGCATGTGTATGTGTGAATATTTGTTTTCAATGCACAGCACACGACGTGGCAAGTTGGGTTATCCCCCACAAGTGTATCAACATATGTGACCTATGTGTTCAGGGAAAAAATCATTTTTATGTTAATAAATTTCTTAACTATACCAACCCTTCGAGGAAGTTCATATGCCCCTGTCGCAATTTTCTTTACTTCTTTCCCCTTTGATTAGTAAAAGGAAAAGATATATATCTGAGCACAACACGACATGAATGGTAGTATAACTTACATGGAGGTGGAGGTGGTGATGTGTGTGTTTATGAGTAAGCAGAACCTACTTAACAAGAATTACAAATAAGTTCACTCTCTCCAGTGTATACCATCAGCAGGAGTGCAAGAAGGAGCGTCAGAAGCAGAGCCAGAAGCAGCATATTACGGTCGTAATGCAAATCCCTCCACTTGTCGTGTGTGGCCCCTCAGGAGTGGGGAAGGGAACGCTTATAAAAAAACTGCTACAAGAATTTCCAAACCGTTTTCGATTTTCAATTAGTTGCACGACGAGAAATAAAAGAGAAAAAGAAAGGAATGGCGTTGATTACTATTTTATAAATAAAAGTGATTTCGAAAAAAAATTAAAAGCAGGAGAGTTTTTAGAATTTGACAAGTATGCTAATAATTTTTATGGTACGTTGAAAAGTGAGTACGACATTGCAGAAAGGGAAAAAAAAATATGTTTATTTGAAATGAATATTAACGGAGTTAAACAGTTAAAAAAATCTGAACATGTTCAGAATGCCATTTACATTTTTGTAAAACCTCCAAGCATTGATATTCTCTTAACTCGATTAAAAAATAGAAACACAGAAAATCCAGACGAAATTAACAAACGTATGCAGGAATTAACAAGAGAAATGAATGAAGCAGAAAATGTGGGTTTTAATTATTTTATAGTTAACGACGATCTCACAAGGACATATTCAGAGCTTCGAGATTTTTTGTTGAAATCATATCTACAGCTTCTATCCACGAAAGCAGGTATTTAACAATATCTGCTTTTGGCATATGGGAAATCTTAACAATACATATATATGTATGCCCTTATGTGTCGACACTGACGAGTGGGGGGAATTTCCCAAAAGGGATTAATGCTGATGAGGAGGACTACACCTAAGCAAATTTAAACGCCGTGTAGGTAGAGGGAGGAAAGCCTCAGAGTAGCAGTATAAACACACACATGTACTACATATATATATATATATATATGTGATATATATGAATGTACGAATAGGAACGAGCGAAATGGAATGGACACGCAGACAAAAACTTAAGTGCCAATTTTCGTGGGTTCTACTCTTTTTTTCATTTCTTGCTTTAGTCAGTATGGTACACAACACTTGCACAAAACGTGGAAGAGAAGGAATGGAAGGAAGAAATCCAAGATTGAACAAAAATTTTTTTCATTTTTTCTCTGGCCTTACACTTCCTTCCCTCCCTACCCACATTTTTGATGATATGTGAAAAAAAAAAAAAAAAAAAAAAAAAAAAAAAAATACGGCACAATTTACATATCCCCTTTTTAATATATTATTTTTTACCTGATGTGATTCGACTTTTCTCTTTTTAATTTTTTAAATTGCCATATTTGGTGTAATTTATGATGTACGTTTGGTTTGCATTATTAACCTTGGCACGTATATATATATATATATATATATATATATATATACACAGGGGGTTAGGACTTGTTTTGCTGCGTAACCCTGTCAAAGGTAGTTGCTATAAAAAATGGAATTTGTTGAAGCAAAATTCTACAAATCTTTTTGTGAAATTGGCGAATAAATAAAGTTCTTTTGAGAGCGCGGTTTTTTTTATGCACATGTCGAGCTTCATTTATTTACGCCCGTTTCGAACTTAACTTTTTTGCGCCCGTTTCGAACTTAATTTTTCTATGCCCATTTGAAACTTTTTTATGCCGCGCGTAAATTCTTCCCTTAATCGGACCGAGTATCCATCTCGTGAAGTCCACTTTTAGGAGAAAACGTTCTCAGATTATAGAGTTCAGCTGACACTGTACTACTGTCGTGATATGATGTATATATATGTATACATATATATATATATATATACGAAATCTGAGCAGGCTATAGAGGCAACACAAATTGGAGAAAAGATATAATTTTGCGAATATGTACTTGTAATTTTTTTGAACTTTTTCGATTTTCCCCCCCCTCCAAATCTTTATGGATTCCCTCCTGGATCACATTGATACTTAATACGATATAAAGCTATCGGAAAAGAAATGGAAACTAAAAGAGAAAAAAAAAGCACCATAAAAATATCCCTCAATATAAGTGGAAATAAAAAGGAAGGGGATAATTTTGGAGAATGCGAGACTAGTGAAAATTGTGACTTGAGAGTGAAGTCCAAATCGAAGGAGGCTTCCCAGGCCCTGTAAGTATGCAAAGGGAGGAGAGAAAAGAAGAGAGAAATGAGAAGAGCGACATGAGAGTGCCAAATGAGAAAAAATCGAGGGAGCAATAAACAAAGCACGGCTGCACATCTACAGCAGCCAATGCGTGTATGAGATTGAGCTTTTAATGTAACACCGTGTTGAAAAGGAAAATGCAAACATATATACATATATATGTATATATATGTGTATATATGTGTATATATATATATATATATATATATATATATATATATATATGCACAGACATACAGGATATCCCTGTTGAGCGTATGTGAGGTGAGTGCCTAATTTCTACACTTGTTGGCTATGGAATGAATCCCATAAATTTTTGTAGAGACATGAGAGATTATAGAAGTGTGAGGGGGTGAAGAACTACACAATTTTTTTGTGCAGTGTTAATCTGAGCTTATTTAGAAAATATATGCACAGCGTTCCCGCGTGAGCGAAGGAATATAAAAAATGGCCTTATGTAATATAGATTTTATTGCACCGTCACATTGGTCGTCTCATTGCATCATCTCATTGCACCGTCTCATTGCACCGTCTCATTGCACCGTCTCATTGCACCGTCTCATTGCACCGTCTCATTGCACCGTCTCATTGCACCGTCTCATTGCACCGTCTCATTGCACCGTTTTATTTCCCCCTCCTGCCTACCCGTTAGAGGCCTTATCGAGGATATCAGAAATGGCACATTCAACTACAAAGATTTGGAGGAAATTTATTTTATGAATGACACAGATTTGGAAAAAATGATTAATGACTCGAGGAGGGTAGAAGAGATGCAGGAGAAGAGTGTAAATTATGAAAAGGATGAAAATGTGGAGAATGACGTGTATGATAATTTGTTTAAGCTAACGTGTAGGAAAGGAGAGGAAGAAGGACGGGAGATTATGCCTGAAGAGATGAACTACAGCGAGAGGAGCATCTCAAACGATAATAACCAGGTGAATCGAGCTAATAGAAATTTATTTGTTATGAATAATAAAGTAGGTAAAGTGTGCATTATTAGATTTCCACCTGAAGTTTCAAAAGAAATAAAAAAAAATTTAATAAAAGAAAATTTGGAATTAGAAATCGAACCAACAAATTTATTAAATTCAAGACTTTTTCTTATACATTTTAAAAATATAAATAAAAAATATTACGGAATTTTACTGGAGTTATCAACACATATAGAAATACACAAAACGTTGGATCGACATAATTTGTACAAGACAAACGATGTTTCACAGATGATTTATGTATATGACCCAAATGAAAAGAAAAAAAAAAAAAAAAAAAAATGTAAGAAAATGTTAAAAAATTTTATAAAAAATAATTTCCAGTTAAATTGTGGTATTAGTAATAAAGTGCATAATTTTCACTTTCAAAACCATGCAAAACTGTTTAAATATCATGATATATATTTTGCTGAAAATTTTATCTATGAATATTTAAACGCAAAATATTATGATTACTACGATATGTATGTAAAAACATACGCAGAAATGCACAATCACCTTCGAATTGGGCAAGACACTCATAAAAGGCAAAATGAAATTGTTGATGAAACAACTGATATTTCAGAAATTATAAATTCTCTTGATAATACTTATATAATTATGAAGGAGATGGAAGACAAAACGGAGGGCGGTATTTCGCTTGAAACGATGCTGAACTATGAAATACCCAGAGAGGACTATGAATCTGATGTGTCCGACTTGTTGATAGGGGGAAGGCATTATTTGCGCAAGAGATCTTAAGGAGTGGAACTGTGGGAAGTTATCTGAGAAAAGGTACAAGTATAAGTGTGACAGTTGTGACAATCGTTATAGACGTGACGCAGAGCATGCAACTTCCCGCTTGGCAGACCAGAAAGACGAGGTTAATAAGAATTTCGTTCGTACCTAAATGAAGCAACGAAAAAAAAAAAAAAAGAGATACACGACAAGAAAAGAATTGATGCTGTGGAAACAGAATGCCTTCAAACGGGATGATTTCAAAAGGAAGAGAAAAAAGCAACTGTATGTTTAGCTACCATTTATCAAGTAATAGAATTCTCCTCAATTGGTGCAATTTGGAGTGATGTACATACATGTATATATATATATATATATATATATATATATATATACCCTTTGAGAGAAAACAATAACAATTTATATTTCTCAGCAAGATGTATAATTAAAATATGATGTCTTTTTTTTTTTTGCTCCTTATTTTTTACTGCTTTTGTTTTACGGCTTTTTTTTTACTACTTTTTTTTTGTGTTTCCCTCTTTTTAATTCGTTACAAGTGCAAGAGGAAGCATGCCTTCATCATTGCACAAAAATTAATTTTAGTATCTTTACATAAACACTTCAAGCCACATTCATAAATGCTAAGTTTTTAATTTTTATATTTATATGTTATGTTTACAATTTCAGAGGAGGGGGGAAAACCAAATGTTCCTTTTATTTAAAATATCCTTTTATAGTGTAATTTCCACTTTATGAGGAAAATAAAAAAGAAATAAAAAAAAAAAAAAAAAAAAATGAAACATTCTATCAAAGCATTCATAAAAATGGATCAATGTATGTGCACACATTCTTATACATTCAGAAGTGTATATATACAATACTGCGAATAAATATATATACAGCGCATGAGTCCAACAGAGAATATGTATGTATGCATATTTTTACCTACATAAAGTTTTACAATGACTTTTGCAAGGCTCGATCCGTACACCGTTGGAGAAAAAAGAGACGCATGCTTACTCGAACACATGTCTACAAAAACACATGCTTACATGAATGCATGCCCACAAAAATACATACCTACACGAACACATGCCTACGCGCGCTTTTGTCTGTTTTGCGACACAAGATTGGCTACGTTCACTCAACTATCAACGTGAAAATATACACATGTTGTAAAAATGAAAAATTAGGTTTGATAAACAGGTATATAAAAGGCATGTTTCTATTTTTACAAAGTTGATAAAGAATTTAGTTACATTTTGTTTTGTGCGGCTGAACAGTTTTTTATTTTTTTATTTTTTTTTTCGAAATGGAAATTTCTATATACCTGGTGCAAAACAAATGAATGCCAAAAATTAGTTAAATTTTATCTTTTTTTTTTTTTTTTTTTTTTTTTTCCCATCCCCGTAGTCATAAAAAAAAAAAAAAAAAAAAAAGTATAATTCGGAATTGTTTTTTTTATTATGATATTTTTTAGTGACACACCCAAAAATTACAACGTTTTATACTGTTTTAAAATTTCCTTAAAATTAGAACATCTTTTTTGAACAAGTTGAAAGAGTAGAGAATAAGCATAAATGTATAAAATTACAACTCTTGCATAATGGGTATGAAAAAAATCGGATAGAGAGTAAATGAAAATACCAAGCAGGTGGTATTTTTTTTTTTTTTTTTTTTTTTTGTGAGAGATCTTTGTATATATAAACAAATAATATATATAATATTTGTCATGGGAAATTACCTTGGATTTAAAGAAAATGTAATGGGATGCGTGTGTTCTTCTTGCAGTATATGTTACACATAATATACCTACATGGTTTTTAAGTTTCCATATTATACCTTATTATTTTACTACATGTATATTTTGCTGCATTAGTATTTTTTTTTTTTTTTTTTTTTATATCTATTATTATTTTATTTCTTTTTTTTTTTTTTTGGAAATTTTGCACAAGATTGAGTTGCCACGCTTACTCCCGTGTGGTGCATTTATTTTTATTTTTTTTTTTTATTGATCCCAATTACAAGGTCATTAACTAACTCATTTAATATCACTTCTTCATTAATTTCGCCCTCCACCACCATCACCCCTTTGTAGAAATATAATAAGTCCAACATAAAGACCTTCGAAAAAAGGTATGGTTATAACCTGAACGAACTTCATAGCTATGTTTACAAAATAAACTTGCCCTTGAAGCCTCGCTATGTAAGTTATGTCTTAGAGGGAAAAACTAAAAAAAAAAATGATTCTCCAGAAAATGTGTTAATATCAAGCAGGGAGGAAGGGAGGAATGGTGAAACATCAAATGTCGTAGAAAGAGTAGCAACAGCAGAAGTTGCTAATGTAGAAAATGAAGTGGATGATTCGTCGTGGGTATCGCCCACAGAGGAGAGAGTAGACATTTACAACCAGTATGATAGAGAAAACCTTAACAATTCAAATAATATATATAAAAATAAACTAATAATAAAGGATAAGAGGGATAACGAGAAGTATGAAGACATGTATGTTCATATGATATACAACAAGAAATATGTATATGATGGGCATAAGAATAATATATATGAATATGATAATATCTCCAATTACATTTCTAAAAAACACACTAGGTTTATGGATGAAAAAAACAGAAACGTAAAAAAGATGTATGCAAATCTGTGTTTGAACTATTACAACAATTTAGACACTTGTGTGATTAAGAAGTACCACAAAAATGTGCAAAACAGGAAATACAAATTTACCCGTCTGCATACTTGCAAGCCGCATTATGTAAGCACATGAGGGGGAAAAGAAGCAAACAAACAAAAAATCAAACAAAAAATGAAGGAAAAAATGAAGGAAAAAAAAAACTGGCACACTTATGATTTCATAGGCATATAAAACTGCGACACCCCTGTATCAACGATGTGTGCCTTTTTTATTTTGCACAAATTTGCTCTTTTTTGTTCTGTTTTATTTTTTCATTTCCATTTTCTTTGTTTTTTCCCTTTTGGAAGGTTTTGTTCGCACGCTGTATTAAATATAGAGATAGAAAACTGATGAACGAAATAAAAAAAGTGGAGTTCAATTATTACAACTCGCTGGACCGGGGAAACAGGTGGGTGATCTTTGTCAACACATGGCAACATGTTACATTTGTATATAGGTTCCTACGCATGTGTAGACACACACATATGTACACACACGCATGTATGCACGTGCGCTCATGTAAGCCTTACTTTTTTTTTTTTTTTTTTTTTGACAGATCCCTTTACCTGAACGAGTTTATCACAAATCTGAGTTACCACGAGGTAAGTTTGGTCAGAACCAAGACGGAAATGAGAGAAAATTAGCAAAGTCCAAATCATGCATATACTTTGAATGAATATGTTTAACTGCATTTTATATGTGCACATGTGGAACATACTCATTTTATGTTTCATTGCACACTTACCATTCCCACACAAAAAAAAAAAAAAAAATATCCCTCTTCTTGTAGTACCTCATTAGCAAAATGAACGATGGAGTAGAGAAGATAAAGTAGGCCAAAAAATGAAGATAATCAAGTTGTACAAGGATTGCCTTGTAGAGAAATGCACCAATATATACACATACATATGTATACATACATTCTATACGTAAAAGTATGCATTTATATTTATGTACATATTTTTTTTTTTTTTTTTTTTTTCTTTCTCTCCTTTTCTGCACCTTTGTTAGAGTAAAAAAAGAACTGAATGAATTACGGGAAAGATATAATCACATATTAAGATATGCAGAAGTTGGTTCTAAGGGTATATCCAATTTCGACAAATCTGAGGGAAAAACTCATATAAATAAGAAGAAACACGTACTATTAAATATATAGGATGTAATGTGTGACTGAAATGAATTGGTTGAAGAGGGTAATTTGCACACGAGAATAAGTTCGTATATATATATATATATATATATATATATGCATGGATGTGCATATATTTTGAGCTAATATACAGACATCAATATGAAAATCATAGGATGCCGGTAGAAATGGCAACGAGGACGAGAAGGGCCTTTACTAGAGGAATAAAGAAAAGGAGACTCTTGTAAAAAGAAAAGTCTCTTTTTTTTAAAGTGAAACTTATTAAGAAAAAACTTCACGCATGTGTTACTTTTAAATTTTTTTTTTTTTTTTCCGCTTTTTTACAATCATATGTTTAAAAATAAGGGGACGTGAAAATGCTAATCTCATTCTGATACCTTTTTTTGGGTATTCATGAACAAGTGCTTTTGGTTTACATACCATGCCATATATACAAATATGTCATAGTTGACCAGAATAATCATTAAAATTGCTACATGTGTTGGTGTGCACATTTTAATGCTTAGGATTTTTTTTTTTTTTTTTTTTTTTTTCATAATGTAAACAACTCCTTACACATCCATACATAATTGTAACCTCATAAAAAAAAGACAAGAATATTAAAAAAAAAAAAAAATTTCTAAAACGAAACCAATTTTGACGTTGTTATATATTTCCATATTTTCCAAAATTATGAAAACAGGAATGCGTCAAATGAATCATCATAAAAGTAGACGTGAAAACATAAAATAGAATCGTGTTTTATGTGCATACTTTTTTTTTTTTACTGCCCATTGAGTCGTCATACATTTAGGGAATTTTTTTTTTTTTTTTTTTTTTTTTTGGAGACGATAGGGGAACAAAGCAAATGTTACCCCATCCATCTGGTGCTTTGCTACTTTTTCATTCCTCTGTTTTCTTTTTTTTTTTTCCCATATTTATTTTGATACTATATTTTATATAATATAAATACATGTATAGAGTATGCTCTTTTACGTAGGTTTCTCTGTTAAGGTACTTTTGCGCAGTCCAAGAATTAAGAAAGTAATTAATTTGTATTTGCGTTAAATTAGGTTAAGGTAACACCTATGTGCAAGGAAGAAGAGTCATCTCTGTTTTCTTTAATCTCACATTTTCAATCTTTATGTTCCTACGATATGTTATAACATCGTTTTGTGTGCTGTTGTTCTGGGGTTTTATTTTTTACCCCACTTCACGGTTGCATAATTTTTTTTCTTTCTTTTAAAGCAATTTCACAACTGCATTAGAACTCCTCACGCATAAGAACGGGAGAGAAAAACGGATTGGATGACAGCCGAATGGAGAAAAAAAAAAAAAAAAAAAATTCATGATGCAATAAAAATCTACGCTTCTTCAATGGGTATGGGAAATTAATACACATGTACATGGCACATGTATGTGTGTGTGTATGTACCCGTATATGTACGTATGTATGTGCATTTCATGAGGTTATTTCCTTTTATTCACGAATTTTTTATTGCATCCGTTTTCCTATTCTTGTTTGTGTTTACAAATACATACATGAGGGTTTCAATGGGGGTGAACGTGCTAAAATGATATTCTTATTCTAACTTTTTGCATGTGGTAAAATATATACATGTATGCAATACCTTGTAATCGTAAGAATTATGTTTAGGGTGGTGAATGAGAAAACAGTACGAGTGCTTACTGTTCTTACATGAAACATAGTATACTGTTGGTAAATGTAAAGGGACTTGCAAATGAAATTGTATTTACATGTACATAGGTTCTTGTATATTTCCTTAAGCATTGTGATTGTGGTGGTACTTTTATCATCTGTTACTTCAGCTTGTAACAACAACAATGGGGAGTTAGGTAAAAAAGTAAAAACAGGATTAGAAGTAGGATTAGAAGTAGGATTAGAAGTAGGTGTAGGAGCAGCAGTAGGAGTAGCAGTTGAACTAAGAGTAGTTATATTTGCCCCATTGTGCTAGGCGCGCAGAAAAGATGTGACAAAGCAAAGAGATAACATATTTTTATATTTAAAAAAAAAAAAAAAAAAAAAAAAAAAAACACACACAGTATATATATGTACATATATATATAGAGAGAGAGAGAGATAGAAAAAATATAGCAAGAAAATAAAATTTATTTTTTTACGTGCATATATGTTTGTTTATGCGTAAATCATAAAAATGCCCTGATAATAATACATGAATTTAAAAGAGCCTGGAGAAAGTATTACGTCACTTGCATTATTATATGTATATTTTTTTACACGTATAATTATATAAAACATAACTGACCTACGAACACTGGAAATTTTCTCGTCCCATACGACCGTTTTAAATTTTTAAGAGCAACAAGTGCTTTTCTAAGAAGTGCTTTTCTAAGAAGTGCTTTTCTAAGAAGTACTTTTCTAAGAAGTGCTTTTCTAAGAAGTGCTTTTCTAAGAAGTGCTTTTCTGAGAAGTGCTTTTCTGAGGAGTGTTTTTCTAAGAAGTGCTTTTCTAAGAAGTGCTTTTCTGAGAAGTTTTTTCCCAAGAATCGCTTTATTTTTAAAAGAGGATTGAAGAGCAGGAACATTTCAAAACATACAGGAGTGAGGGTACAAACAGGTATGTATGTACATAAGTGTTTACATATATATAAGCATGCCTCCATGTGAGTATTTATATGAGTATTTATACATGTATGCATGCTCGAAGGTATTCACATATATATGCAAGAACGAGGCGCTTGAGGCACATCGCTAAAACTGCATTTTCTGGCACGTGTAAATATGATTAACCAGAAAAGGTCCAATTTTATACGCATGGAATTTGCCCCCCTCCTCCCGGTTCAAAGAAGAGGCATTTTTTTTTTATGACTTAACCTTTTTTTTTTTTTTTTGGGAAGAAAATATAAAAAGTTATTCGCAGAAAGGATACAAAGGAGGGGGAGGAATGAAGTGATAAAAAAAAAAAAAAAAAAAAAAAAAAAAATAATCGTGCTGATTTGAACCATACTTGTATTTCTTCTGCACGTATGTATATTTTTTTTTTTTTTTTTTACGTATTTATACATGTACATATAAAAAAAAAAAAAAAAAAAAGAAGAGTTCATATTATTTGTAGAAACCTTTTCATTTGGCTTTGTCCATTTTTTCTGCATTTAGTTGACGTTTTTTCTTTAGGAATTTCCACTCTTCTCGTATATCCTGCAGAATTGAAGGAGAAAATTGACTTTGTTTTGCAATCCCAAAAGGTTTGTATGTAAATATTGGAAGAGGGCAATAAGGGTGGCATTGAAATTTGTGTGTTCGATAGCATCTGTTTGAGAGAGAAGAGCAACGGTTCCACCTAACTGGAGCGTGTGCATCTGCCATTGCAAGTTTGCCATTGCACGTTTGCCATTGCACGTTTGCCATTGCACGTTTGCCATTGCACGTTTGCCATTGCAAGTTTGCCATTGCAAATCTGCCCGTGTACATCTTCTCATTCATGTACATGTACATGCACTTATACATACCCACGTGCGCTGATAGTTTGCATGAAAACACATTTATCCGCACCAACAAATAAGCATATCATATCTCCCTTTTTCCCACCACCCTGTTCCTGCATCTACCCCTACACGGAATTAGTCAGTCTCATGAGTATTGCAAATTGTTAGGAATTCTATTAAAAATACAAGTAGCTAAATGTGTTGATGTTTTTGATTAAAAGTGGCAAAAACAGAGGGGATACGTTCGTGTACTTGGTACAATACTGAAGATTCACGATAAAGTTTTGCTTGTCGAAGAAAACGCGAAGAATTAACCAGCAATAAGGACGAATAAGGACGAATAAGGACGAATAAGGACGAATAAGGACGAATAAGGACGAATAAGGACGAATAAGGACGAATAAGGACGAATAAGGACGAATAAGGACGCATAAGGACGAATAACAAGTTAGCGAATTTGGAAGTTAACACATCGAACTGGGTTATGCTAACAGTTATACAGAATGAGTATAAAGAGTAAAATTGACATGAGTCTGGATGAACTCATAGAGAAGGAAAATATTAAGGCTAATCACAAGGTGCCAAATGAAAAAAAGACACTTAAATCTATAGAAAAGAACACGGGTAATTTTCAAGCATTGCGCGTTCCTCCTGCACGTCTATCTGTTGCAGTGTTGTTTGCACGTCTGTGTTGCAGGCTTGTGTGAACCACTTGAATATTTTTTTCCAAAATGATTAAAGGATCAGACTCGATAAAATATGACAATCGCAGTATATTGCAATTGTTTTTGACAGAATTTATTTAACGCGACCACCTTGCATTACTTTTTTTTTTGTCACACACAAACACACACACACAACCTCCTCCCCCTGTTCTTAGGTCAGAAGTATCTGCACAGCATAATAATATCAAATGTCAACAGTAATAATTTGGAACTGTATAAAAAGGAGTTCAGCAACTTTGGAAAAATTTATAACATTTATCATGATAATGATAAGAAGATTACGTAAGTTTTTTTTTTTTTCTTCAATGTTTTTGCTTATGTCCTTTTTGATTGTTCCTTGTCATGCTATGCGCGAGGAAAACTTTTGTCCGTTAGGTGGTGTGTCGATGTTTCCTCCGTCCCGTTCTTCTGCTCTGCCATCATTTCATATTTCCATTTTCTCCGCTCTTCCTTCGCCTCTTCACTCTTAACAGATATGTGAAATATGACAATAAGAACTCCTGTGAAAATGCCATAAGCACCATGAACAATAAATCCATAGATGGAGACACAATATCTATAGTGTTGGTAATGATTTACTTCATGTAGAGAGAAAAGAAAAAAAGGGATGAGAGGAGGGGGAGACGTATCTCCAAGTCAGGAACCCCACAACATACATGCATAGAAATACAACATTTGCTGACTCGGATAATGAAGCTGCGAACGTATTCCTAGATGTGTCTAGTTCCATACAATAAAAATTTGTACTCTCATGGAGTTACAAACATTTTTTATGCTGCACGCGCCGACTCATACCAACAATTGAATACACACACACACCTCATTAACCAACTCTCCTTCCTCAGGGAAAAAAAATACCGGATAAGAAGAACAACAAGAATACAAATCAAAATAATCATCTTATGAATAACAACATGCACAACAATAAAATTATTCCTCCATTTAAAATGCCAGTATACAACCACAATCCACCGTACCCGTATTACATGAACAGTAATTATAATCATCATCCTCACCATCACCCACGACCCTATAATCATATTCCATATCAGAATACTTACCAGAATAATATGTTTGACGATAATATGCATCCTTTTAATAGTGCAAATAATAAAAATATATATGGTAATTCTTAACATTTTGCCAAAAAAAATTTTCCCTGCATGTTCAGGTTGTTCCTGCCCATATGTACAGACATGTATATATATATATATATATATATATCCTCTTTATATGTCTGATCCGCTACAAATACACACGTTTAACCATCACCACCCCACATTTGCTTCACAATTTATTAGATAATCAAAAGAATAGTACCATAATAGTAACGAATGTCCCCACGTACCTGAATGCGGAAGACATATTTTCAGCTTTTCAGGAAACAGGAAAAATTGTGGATGTTCAGATTCTTATGAATGAGAAGGTAAGTATATATATAGCTACACGAAGATATGTGAAGTGTGTCTACGTGTATATGTTTATTTTATATTCATCTTTATGTTTTTGCAGTAACTTAGTCTAATTTACACTGTTTTTACCTTTTCCCAGAAAAGTTGAGAATTTTGATGTATTTTTTTTTTTTTTTTTTTTTTTTTTTTTTTTTTTTTTTTACATTGCGTTTATTATGCTTCTACAAATGTAGAGTATAGGGGGAGGGGATAGAGGGAAAAAAATATCATTGTCTCTCCTTACATATATTGTGTTATAAAGTTGTGCTTATTTTGTAGTGTTTTTATCAAGTTCATTCCGTTGTTCCTTCGGTGTGTGCATTTTATGACATCTCTTTCTCATTCTTTCATTTGCATCACTTTTTTTAACAGAGAAAATTAACTGGAATAGTAAGCATTGAATATGAAAAAAACGAATCTGCATCAGATGCTGTTAGAATGTATGATGGTGGATTTCTGAACGACAATAGGATTAGAGTATTCTTAGATTGTCGTTAATTGGGCAATTATCTTCCATTTTGAGGAAAAAAAGGAGAAATACGAGGATGAAGAAGAAGAAGAGGAAGAGAAAAAAGTGTAGTTGGTAGGTAAAAATATAAACTAACTTATGGATAATAAAAATATGTTGTCTCACTGTGCACGTAAAGTTGAAAAAATTCCATAGAAAAAGAGAAGAAACCGAAGCAGGAGATGAAGAAAATGGTGTGTTTGTACATATCACTTACTTTGTGAACAGATATTTATAATTTTTTTTTTTTTTCTTTTTTATTATTCTTTAATGGAGAGAAAGGCAGTGAAAATATGTTCATTGTATTAATCCATTATGTGTATAGATATTATACTATATTACATTATACTACATTATATTATGTTATATTTTTAACCATATTTTGGTTTGCAACGTTGTTCATGTGTAGATTGTGCCGAATGTACTGAAAACATGCTGTAATTTTTTTTTTTTTTTCTCATTTTTATTAATTAATTAAATCATATATCATATGTGTAATATTATAGATATGCAAAGAAGTAAACTTTTTTCTTTTTTTTCTAGTAATCATTATGAGGGAATAAAATGAAAGCACAGCTGTATGTTTTTGTGTATACTTCTCAAGAGTGAATCTTGAAACATTTTTTTTTTTTTTTTCAATGAGAGTAAACATGCAAAATTGCAAAAATGACGATATGAGCCATTTCTTAGGCGACGTGACTCTTTTGTAAGAACATTTTTTTTTTTTTTTTTTTTTTTTTTTTCAGCACATTTTCTACAAATAAAAAAAAAAAAAATAATAAACTTAAATTGTTTTTCAAAATGGATAGAACCTATAATACATGTGGAAGAGAGAGGGTGCAGAAAAAAGAGGGTTATATATTTTCCTGGAAATATATATCCCTTACGCTTTATGAAATCATAACCACACACACGCACACACACATATATATCAGTGATACTCCTTTTTGTTCTATGTATCACGCCCTCAGTAATATATTACTTTTCGATTTGTTATCTCGGGGTTGGACTTTCCTCATTCTTTGTAGTTTAATGAAGTCCAGTTGCTTTTATCATTTTATCATTATCTAATTTTATCATTTTATCATTTTATCATTATATCATTTTATCATTTTATCATTTTATCATTATATCATTTTAGCATTTTATCATTATATCATTTTAGCATTTTATCATTATATCATTTTATCATTTTATCATTTTATCATTATATCATTTTAGCATTTTATCATTATATCATTTTAGCATTATATCATTATATCATTTTAACTGTTTAACATTTTAATATTTAACACTTCAATACTTCAACATTTTAATACTTAACACTTTAAGTTTTTCTTTCCTACTGCCAGTAAATGGTGATGTATGGTATTTCATCGCAACTGCCTTTTAAGCTTTACACCTCGATTTTAGCGAATACCCAAACCTCTTCTCTCTTTTGGGTATTTTTTTTTTTTCCCCCTTTCGAAAATTGTAAATTTTTTTCTACATATTACTTTATAATAGCTTTTTAGTATTCCTACATGATGGTAGTTTTTTCTTTTATAAAGTAATTGTATAGAATTTTTACAAAATATAACATAGTTCCTGTAACAAAACATATGTGTAAAATCAAACTGTGTTTCTTTTTTTTTTGTTCTTCCTTTTTTTGGTGATTGAGAAAAACAAAATGTGTGATTGGATTATAGTTTTGTAAAATTTTCAAAAAAAGAAATGTTCAATTTTGAAGAAGTTTTGGTAAAGACGTTATCCCATTGACGTGAAAAGTGATATATGATTGAAGTTTTTTTTTTTTTTTTTTTTTTTCACACAACTAATCGATATCCCATTTCATCAAAAAATGAAAGGATTTAAAAAAATTACAGAACAATATGAACAAATCAGGCAAAATTTACGAAATCGTAAAAATGCATATAAGTATAACATCAGAGGGGGAGTGCATTTTCCAATGGAAGAATATTACTTTGAAAAGAAAGTCCTTCACAGTTTATGTCTAGTCATTAGAAGTTATTATAATATGCTGATACTTTTTAGAAAAGATAAAAAAGTATGTGGAACAGACAAAAGGAAATGTAGACACTTAAGTAATGGTCATACAGAAAAGCATTCTGATAGTACTACGTCAAAGAAATGGGAAAAATGCAGAAAAAAAAAAAAAGGAAGAATAGGTAAAGCAATTCAAGATCATTTTACTAAGAAGATTTTGGAAAAAAAAGCTATACAACGTCGACATGTAGAAATGGTAAAACGGTTCCTTAGGACTGACAGATCCATTTGCACTTTCAGAAAGTACGTGGAGGAGGTGTTTTGCAAAAGGGATTTCAGTCTCACCCACGCTGAGAGGAACGTGGGGCCACCATACAACAGTGTTATGAACCTTGACAAGGCTATAGAATTTGATAGTGTTAAGAACATTGACAAGGCTATAGAATTTGACAAGGTTAAGAACCTTGACAAGGCTATAGAATTTGACAAGGTTAAGAACCTGAAGAGTTCTAGAAACTGTGCGAACTTCGAGAAGTGGGAAGGGAGAAGGCACAGGAACGGCATTGCGGGATGCACACTGCAAAAGAAACAAAGAATTCATGTAAGCATAGAAAAGAGCATCCATTTCAACCATTTCATAGGGAATGTGATGAATTTCTTACATGTGGCGCTTCACAATAACACATGTTATGAACATGTTCAGGTAAATTGTGGAAAAGATAAACTCGAATTTGCGAATAATTTCAACAATATGGAAAGCAAAAATTGGTGGAACAAAATAATAGGAGAAGATATGAGGAGGGAAAAACAACTCAGACGAATAGTCACAAGTGTGAAGAAACAGCCTGCACAGAAAGAGCCAATAACACATTTCACAAAAAATATAAAAGGAAAAGAAATAACCTTTAAGAGAAATCTCAAGAATAATGATCATAAAAAGAGCAGTGATGAGAGTGGTCATAATAAGGACCGTGATGGGAGTGGTCGTAGTCGTAGTCGTAGTCGCAGTCGCAGTCGCAGTCGCAGTCGTGGTAGTGGTCATAAGGTGGAATGTCGAAAAATAATAAAAATTTTGAAAAAAAAAAAAAATGTAAATAATTCTTCATTTCAGAATTTAGAAAAAAATATCTACCCTTGGGCTTATAAATTAGATGAACACTACTATAATTACAACTTTCTCATTCGCACACTCGATTCTAATTTGTTATACATCATAGACAATGATAATACCTTGTTAAAAGTTCTATTGTTCTTTAACATGCTAAACTTGGTTGTTATCTATCTGTATATTACCACTTCTCCCAATGATCACTACCTTTTCTCCGTCTTATCTGTCTTCTTAGAAATAACTAAGAATTTTTCTCAGACCTTTAAGTTGACATCCTGTGGTCTAACAGATTGGAACAAGTCACATATGCTGTTTTATGCATTTGCTAGTATTGTAAGTCAGAACAAACTGGACTCTCGACCCCCCACGCTGAGCGGAATAAGTGAGAATTCTGACAGAGGTAACACCATTAGCAGCCGCAAGTATATACCTGGTTTGTGTGACGAACGGGGCCAGGTTGAGGAAAGGATCGAAAGTAGCTCATCCACTCAGGGAAATAACAATAGTGCAGTGTATAAGAATGGAAAAGATGTAACTTCTTTCTTTAGTGTGGAGGGATTCCATTTCATGCATGACAGTAGTAGTGTCATGTCAAGGCGGGATACCCGAGAAGAAAGAATTCCGGAAAGTAATACCTTAGAGAACAATCTGAACAGCGGCCTGGAATATATGAACGGAGAAAATAAAAAAAAAAGAATAAAAGTACCACTTAATAGCAATAAGTACTGCTATTATTCGATGATTCAAGGGGAACAGGAAATTGATTCTGTAAATCTAGCTATTCATGTAAGGCACACAAATAGTGATAACATATGTTTTTATAAAAAGTATATAGAAGAACACATTCAAAATATTTTTTTAAATTCGTACAATTTAAAAGAGTTAAAAAAAACGACTTGTTCAGGGGAAATAAAAGAGAAGGAAGGAACACGCGTTATGTTGGTACTTCAAAACTGTAGGCAATTATTTCGCGATTTTTTTAAAGGTATTGTACCATCATGAGATTGAATTTGTCGAGTTGGTTAATTCACTTGACGTAACTGATATTTTTTTTCTTCTTTTTTTTCCCCAATCTTTTTGTCAAGTGTACAAAATATTAATAAGTGTGTGCTATGATCCTGTATAAAAAGTGAGATAAACACACAGAAGAATAGTTCTTAGTTCTTTCTCCTTATTCTAGCCTAAAGTGAAACATTCAGTGCACTGATGAATATGATTAAAGCTACGTGGGGATGTATATATATATGTACACATTAAAAAAAAAAAAAAAAAAAAAAGAGGGGGAAGGGGGGGGGGGGGGACGAAAGCGGAGAGGAAATATTCGTGAAATTGTAAAGTGTGCAGAATTATGTGTATTTATTTTTTTTTTTTTTTTTTTTTTTTTTTTTTTTTTTTTTTTTTTTTTTTTTTTTTTTTTTTTTTTTTTTTTTTTTGCCTTTTCTTTTTTTTTTATAAATCAATTTTGTCCTTTAAAAAAAACTTTTTGTTTTTTTTTGTAGGAGTTTTTTGTTTTTGTAAATCCTTTTTTTTTTTTTTTTTTGCTTATTTTTTTTTTCCATTTTTTTTTTTTTTTTTTTTTTTTTTTTTTTTTTTTTTTTTTTTGCCTTATTTTTTTCGTACTTTGCCATTTTCCACGCGTGTGCCACAAAGGAAATAACACACCATGTGTGTAAAAAAAAAAAAAAAAACAATATCTTTTTCGACTAATTGTATAAATTTTTTTTTTTTTTGTATTTTTTTTTTTATGAATTCAGTTTTTTTCGTCTTCTTCTCCACCCCCTCCCCACATACGCATCTCTTTGCTAATTTTTATCGCTCCCTTTTGAGTTGTTCATAATTCTTCCGAAGGAGTGCATGTCCACATTTGGAGGTTACACGAGTTTTTGCTTGTATGCACCGTGTAAATGGATGCACATACAATTTTTTGATCTAGTGCTTTAGTGCAATTTTGAGGCTTACGAAATGTGCATAGGTGGGTAAAAGGTCATAAATAAAAAAAAAAAAAAAGAGCAAAATGAATAAAAGAGCAAAATGAATAAAAGAGCAAAATGAATAAAAGAACAAAATGAACAAAATGAACAAAAGAACAAAATGAACAAAAGAACAAAATGAACAAAATGAACAAAATGAACAAAAGAACAAAAGGGCTAAAGAGCTAAAGAACAAAAGATACTAAAGATACGCAAAATATGCAAGATATGCAAAATAGCAAAACAGTCGCACTGACTTTATTTTGCTCATTTTGTCGTACATGAATTTTCTTTATTCCTTTTTCTCTTTTTCTCTTTTCCTTTTTTTTTTTTTTTTTTTTTTTTCTTTTTTCATACCTGGGTAATCACTAATTCAGCCGTTTCGCAAACCTAATCGAAACAAAAGACACACATCCAGTTTGTGCATTCCCCTCACACACAATTTTTAAAAACCTGGAACTGGACACAGTTACGTGTTTTCTTATTCTCCCCCTTTCGAGTACATGGGGAAAGGGAACACCCTATCTCCTCCACACACATGCAAGCAGTAAAAGGGAATATACTGTTTGCACTTCAGTTAAGTTATAAATCATGTAATACTAGGGAGAGAGTTATATGTTACTGTCCAAGTGATTATCTCTTGTTAACTTTTCAATTTTTCTGTGCTTATTAGAAGAATTCTAATACGAACCTTTAGCTAATTCATAAAAATGTGTGCATAAGTACATATTTTTTATGTCTAGATATTTTTTTGTATATATAAATATATTTCTTTTGTTGCTCATCTTTTGCCGCTCATCTCTTGTCGCTCATCTTTTGCTGCTCATCTGAAAAAGGGCTTGAAGGAGTTGCAAGAATGAGGCGTGTGCTGCTTGTAATTCTTTTGCACGTGTTGTGTTCTATGCAAAAATGTCTATCTTTTGGACTAGGATATCGAGGATCCATTAAGAATGCCTCAGACGCAAGTGCACTAAACATCCAAGTGGAAAAGGATGAGAAAAAAATATGTCAAAATGCATTTGCATACATAAATGTAAATGAGTTATTTTCAGAAAAAGAACAAGAATATTATGTGCAAGAATGTGAAGAAATGTTAGGTAGTATAAAACGTGGAACTTCAGATAATTCAGAAACACCTGAACTTAATGAATTTTTACTAGTCTTACTTCACATGCGTTCACAATATGTAATAATAAATGAATCAGACAAAGTAGCTCTTAGCAATATGCTGAGAAGTATAAATGGATCCTTAAGTGAAGATGAAGCAATGGACAAAGCTAAACATTTAATCTTATATAATAAATTTTTAAGCGATAGAACAAATGTAAAAAATATACAAGAAATGTTAGTGTTAAGCAGCAAAAATGAAGAATATATGAATGCAGCAAAAATGAAAATGCTGAATAAGATAGAGGAAGAATTTGAATTATATAATGATTATCTAGTTAATAATGAAGGAAGTGTAAATGTTGCAGAGAAGCATTCCTCTGAAACATTTCTTAACATCAAAAAGGAAAAATTGTGCTCCAATTATATTCAATTATGTCAAAAATTTTATGAACAATCAATAATTTATTACAGATTAAAAGTAATATTTAAAAATTTAATTAATTATGTGGATCAAAATTCAAAGAATTTTAAAAAAGAAAAACTGTTAGCACTGTTAAATATGGATTATAATGCGAATGAACCAACACAAGCTCAAAAGAGTTATATACTAGAAGACGAAACTGTTATACCATCTCTGAAATTTTCTAATAAACATAATGAAGACAAATTAATTGTTGATGTCATGCAAGATGGAAATAGCAAACTTATGCACCCTAGGGATATACAAAAAGCAGAAATCAGTGAACGCTATAGTCTAACTATTAAAAACATTAGAATGCAGATTAATGATGATGAGTCATATTCTGATTTGATGAAGACAATTAAGAATTATGTTCTCTCTATTACACAGATCGACAATGACATTTCGAATCTTGTTCGGGAGCTGGATCACGAGGATGTGGAGAAGTGTAAGGCTCTTGCCAGCGCGAGTGCAACAGTGCAGAAGTGCAAATATGCAACTGTGCAGAGGTGCAAATAAGCAACTGTGCAGGTGTCCAAATGTGTGTATGCTCTCAAAGGAAAGATCATCCACACAAACGTGTACGCAAGGATGGAAAATCCATTCACATACACATGTACGTAAAGACCATAAACCCATCCTATATTTCTCTTTTCCCTCCCTCCCCCTTCCCCTCACTTTTTATGTTCTTAGTCCTTATTGATCTGAACTTTTTCCTATATTATGGATTCTTAAAAATAGAAGAAGACAAGAACATGATTATGTTCAATGATATAATTCCAACCTTTACAAATTTGTATAGATCCAATCAAATTCTTTTCTTATATTTACTAAAAACAGGATTTGAGGAAGAAAAGAATTCAGAGTATTTAGCGTACAAATTTTATAAAAACTTAGACTTTAAGAAAATTCCAAATGATAAGGCTTATGCATACTTCAACAAAAAAGATGAACTTACACATTTGCCAATAATTTCTACAGAAGTATTGAATGAACACTTTTTATCTATCTTCCCGAGTATCCCAGAGAATTTCGAAATTCAGCCTTCTGAGATATCCAAGTATCAGTTTTTCTTCACCACATCCTTTAAAAATTGCAACATTAATCAAAGTAACTTTTTTTTCTACTTTTTTGTGAGACGAGTTGTTTGTTGCGTTGAGCTCTAGCGACCTACATGCATATACACACGGGTGTGTATGTATATCACCCTTCCTTACATTCTATTTGTTTTTGCGACCATTCTATCCGTTTCGCTATCATTTTAGTGCATGATTTATTTCTCCTAACCATTCCCCAAAATGTGCAGACTACTCTGACGTGTCGAAAGGATTATGGAGTGAACTCCTCTACGCATTTGATCATTTTGGATGTAAGAATTTTTTTTTTTTTTTTTTTTCTTCTTTTCATTCATTGTTGTTGTGTATATCTACCTACTTATGTTTTTGTCTCTTCCTGTTTAGTTCACTTTCCTACCTTGTCTCTCTTTTTTTTTTTTTTTTTTTTTTTTTTTTTGGTATAAACAAATGTCTCACTTTTTCTTGATTTTTTTTTTTTTTTTTTGCAGGGTTTTATATTCATCCCCATAATGTCATTTCGAGTCTTTCCAAAACGAGTTTCGTTAGACAAATGCTGAGTAAGTAGATTTTGCGATTTGCGACTCTCGATTTGCGACTCTCGATTTGCGACTCTCGATTTGCGACTCTCGATTTGCGACTCTCGATTTGCGACTCTCGATTTGCGACTCTCGATTTGCGACTCTCGATTTGCGATTCTCGATTTTGCTTTTACGCCATCCCATTTGTTCTACTTCTTTTCTTTTTTTACCATTCCACCGTTTTGCAATCCTATTTATTACACTTGTTCTCCACATGCGTCCCTCCTTCAGTCAGCAGAAATTTCATTTTGAGACATACAGAAGCACTAATCCTTTTGGATACACAAGTTTCAAAACTAATGGATCTGATACACTTATCCCTAGAAATGGACAAATCAATACACGCATTGAATTTCTCAATTCCCAACAGATTTTTCATCTATGAAAATGATTACAATTCACTAAAAGGAGAAGATAAAAATAGACTTTTATTTACTTATGACTACATTGATTCCATTGCAAACAATTATTTCTTCTTTAATGAAACAAAACATCCAGTTTTTAATAATGAATATGACAACACATTTTATATGAATTTACCCAATGTGTATAGTCTTGCTTATCAGCTGTTTAATGAGCTAGCCATCAACATGAATGTTGTTACTAATTCACCATTGAAGAAGAAACTAAAAGATAAGTCCAAATATGCTTACTTTACCTTGATTAACATCATTGGGAAGAATCATGATGTTTATTCTAAGGGACCTCGATTGGTGTATGCAGCTTATATGTTGGCTTTAGGTTAGTTCTGACATTTCATCCTTCATATGTTTTGTACATCTGGTTGAGTCGAATCCTGAACCTACACGTTTTTCTTCCCCCTTCCCCCTCTTGTTCTCCGTAAATTTATACATGTACGAATGTGCATCTGCAAGTATCGTGTGCAGATCACTCTAGATAAATCCTCCCTCCGTTTTGCCTAAACTCATTTTGCTTCAATCTGTTTTTCTTCAATCTGTTTTTCTTCAATCTGTTTTTCTTCAATCTGTTTTTCTTCAATCTGTTTTTCTTCAATCTGTTTTACTTCAACCCGTTTTGCTTCAACCCGTTTTGCTTCAACCCGTTTTGCTTCAACCCGTTTTGCTTCAACCCCTTTTTCACTCCCCTCTCAGTGTACTACATCGAATCACACATTGACATATCTAGATACCAACCAAAGGAGTACTTTTTGATGAAGCATTCATTGCCCTTGATTGACAACATGAATAAGGAATGGTTCACGATGCTTAAAAAGAGATGTGATTCGCTAGTAAATTTCATGAAAATTAATAAAACTACAGTGAAATATCAGCAAACCAATATGGAAGAATATATTAAGTTATTGAATTTGACTACCATAATTTTGTGGGGAAAAGAGAGTAAGAAATCTGTTTTCTATGATCCAGATGTAAGTTTGTACAAGAAGTTGATGATTGCCTGCGTGTTCAATGGGGGTAAGTAGGAGCCTCAGCAATTTGATCAGATTGCATTGTCCTTCCATTCGTGAGTGATAGAGTGTGTTTTGGTAGCACGTGTCCAGAATAGCAAAACTGTTTCATAGAGCAATTGCTTCACCAAGGAAGCTCCTTATCAAGCAACCTCCTCACCATGCATCCTCCTCTGCACCTTAGGAAAAACGATTCAGGAGAAGGTTATAGAAAACATTAACAAATCATGTGATGTAAAGTTCTACGGGCTGAACCCACACAAGCTCGACGAATTCATCGATATCAATATGAGTGCGAAAAAATGGAATCCACTGATGCTGGAAAAGATGACCCAATCTTTTGTCTTAAGTTGTAAACTTCAGAAAATGATGTATGATTCTATTAATGTAGAAAAAATTGGTCTGGATAGCTTTTATAAGCTTGCTGATGCTCCTGAAATGATAAAAACATATCACTGCTTCAAGTTAGGGAGACAAGCTGTATCTTTATTAGAATCCATTATATTGAAAAAGAAATTTGTCAGGTTCCGTGTTAGTGATGCCATGGATGTGTATGACTTCTTTTATGTGAAAAAAGTACTATCCCAAAATGTCAGAAGTGAATATGAGGAGTTTTTAAAAGACAAAAAAGCCTTCGAGACTAAGCAGAATAATGAAATCATAAAAGGTAGCCCCCTTGGTGAGGAAAAGACCAGGAAATTGATTGACAATCACCAGTGTTACTGGTTCAGCAGCTATGAAAATTTCAAGATCTTGTGGATGCACGTTTCAAGTAAAAATTTATTTATTTTCGATTAATGCAGTTATCCGGACATATTTCTACCACTAACCTATCTATAATGAACATTCGAATATGTTCCTCTACAAACAGTTTTCCACAAGTGAATCAATATGTACTATAGTGAATGTATGTCTATATGGTTTATTTTGTTTCTACATTTTTTTTTTTTTTTTTTTTTTCTGCCTCTTCAGGTAATATGGGAACTGGAACATATCTAAAGAATTTCTTCTCAGAAATATGGAACAATCTCCAGTTTATATTCAAAAACAAGACAACCGTGAAGGATGTGGAGTTTTTCTCAGGTAAGTGCCAAAAAGAATAAGAGTTGATACGGTTGAACCACATGCTGATGCATTAAGAGACATATAATGCTTTTGTGTAACTCCTATGCATGACAAGGTGGATGAACGAAAAATTATTATGTTTGTCAGTTCCATTCTTACACATACATGACATGATGTATTTTCCATTTTGTAACAAAATACATTACCACTACCACCATGCCCACCCCTGTGCAGGAGAAATAGCAGAAATGAAACTTATAGACTACTACTCACCTCTAGTTCACTCTGAATCTTTCTGTCAAGAAAAAATGCAATCTTTGTTTTTATCACTAAGAGATAGCGAAGATTATAATCGTGTAGATATACCTTACAAAATTAAAGAAGAATATTTTCAATGTAAACTTAATTACTATAAAAATAATCATTCAGACCCAACTCATATAATAAAACCAGGAGATTTCTTAGACAATAAAGTATATGTTTTAAAGCAGCCATATTATTTAATTGAGAACATTGATAACAATCATGAGATGAAACTTGTTAGATTATTTGTGACAGAAAATACATTAGATTATTTACTTCTTGATGATATAAACATTCCTGAATGTTTTGGACGTTGCACACTTGATCATTTTAACAAAGTTATTTTAAGAAATAGTAAAGCGAAAAAAAATGATACAGTCATAGATAATTCTTTAATTCCAGAAAATTCAGCTTCACTGAAAAGAAAAGAATTAACTATATATGTAAATTATGTATATATTCATAATTTAAAACACGACCACTTCACTAATGAAGAAATAACCCTGAGAGATTTTAAAGAAAATAATGTAAGAGTTTGTTTAGGCATGGGTACATATTTTAAAAAGAATTTTCTCACAGAACAACACTTTAACTTGACTCACAGGCCAGTCTTTCATTTCACTGGAGAACATAATTTTAAAGTATTTTTAAAAAAAAATGCATCAAAGGTGCCCAAAAATGAGGACGACATTTGTTATGTCAACTACGACTTGGTCAGCACCAATATAGGTATGCACAAATCGGGAAAAAGGCGAAGGGACCATGGGCAGAGGCAGAGGCAGAGGCAGAGGCAGCATTGCATATACTCACGCTAACTCACACACGTTGTCTCTTTTTTTTTTCTTAAATTGTTTGTTCGAAGGTTCCTATCCTTGTCTGTTCCTCCCCTTCGCCCATTCCATCGCGTCCATTTCATCACGTCCATTTTTCCGCTTCTCCCCCACCGCAGACATCTCTGATCCGTACCGAGAAATCAGCGAAGATTTGATAAAAAATTTGTACATCTTAAAAGGTAAATAAATCTCACACATCCGCATTCGTATTCGCATCCAGATTCACGATTATGATGTTGAAGATCATGTGTTAATCTATTTCTATGAATCATCGTGAGAGAGGAGGAGTGATAGGTGTAGGCACAGATCCTGCTGACTCCTGCCCCTCTCCAACTACTTCACATTAAGAGATACACAAAAACGGGGATACCCTAAGTGGGAGGATCAATTGTATGACACAAAATTAGCACATGGTTGTGAGTACCCAAATGAACAGTCAAAATGATAAATGATCAAATTAGAAAGTAACCTTATGTTCTTATTAATGGTAAAAAGATACAGTGATGGGTACAAGTTAGATATTAAGATATACAAACCCTAATTAGAAAAGGGGGAAAAAAAAAAAAAAAAAAAAAAAAAAAAAAAAAACAATGTATGCACAAACAGTGGGAGAAAGGGGGACTGAGAAGTGCAACTTTCTTAATTTTGCATCTGCAGGCAGATACAATTCTTTAAGTGTTTTTCATCCTGTTTAATGTGTCAATTTTTCTATTCAAAATGTCAATTTTGTTGTCCTAACGGGAGAGAAGAAAAGAAGAAAAAAAAAAAAAAATCGTTTTAAATTAGTGCGTGAAAAAGGTAGAATGTAATTATACAAATTAGACAAGTGCCAGACGCACAACAGAGAAAGTCACACTTTATTTTAAATTCTTCTTCTCCTTTGTGTGCATCCGAATTTTTTTTTTTAAAATACTTTTTAATATATCTTCTTTCGTGTTATGATGTAAAGAATCGGATGAAGGAATAAGAGATGCTATTTTTTTTTTTTTTTTTTTTTTTTTTTTTTTGCATTTTTTCCTTCACATCAGTATGACTTCTTTTACATTTACACGTAAGGATTTTTTTTTTAATGCATTTCGTGTGCATTGACTAGAATTTTTGTGCATTTTTCCCCTCACTCCTTGTGCATATGCTTCATCTCAAACTTATTTTTCACGTTGCGTTCCCAATGTTGGCCCGTATAATTTATGCTTTAAACATTAAGCTTTAAAAGTTACTTCATAAATGTTACAATTTAAATACTACCACTTATGCTATAGACTTTAAGGTGTGTGGTGTGTCTGCTCCCGAAATGCTGGCACCACAAAAAAAAAAAAAAAAAAAAAAAAAAAACGCCCCTCTGTGTTATTACCTTTATTTTTAAAAGTTTTTCAAGATTTTGAATTTTATCCCGCAATATTTTAACAATTTCATCGTTTAGGATCTCTGTGTTCTGAAAAAGAAAAAAAAAAAAAAAAAAAAAAAAGGTTTATCTATTCCTTGACTCATTACTTTGTCCCTTTTTTAGGGCCTCATAAAATATATATGGTCGTTTTAGTTTATTGTTTGACTCAATTGGGGAATTTTTGAATAAGTCATAAACCTGCTTTAACCTCTTTTTTTTTTTTTTTTTTTTTTTTTTTTTTTTGCACTGTTTTTTCGAATTGATGGAGACTCATTGAAATGAAACCTGGTATGATGGATCATCCAACACGTGTGTAATGGAATGTTCCTCGTCGTTAACTGAATTTGCTTGTCCATTGGTCAAAGTATTTGAACCCTCTTCTCCATTTATTTCCGAATTTTGAAATTTCTGTAATTGATTTTTAAAAGTATTGAGTACCTTCTCCACACCCATATATTTACAATTAACAATTTCTTCTACATGTCTTTTATCGATTTTAAATCCCAAGCGCTTAAATACTTTTTCATTTAACCTGTTCCAATTGTATTTCTTCTGATTAATAGAATTTGCTTTACTATAATTATGTAATTCAACAAACTTGGGTAGACATATATTTACAAGTTCCGCCATTAATACTCCATCTGAAAATTCTCTATGAATATTTTTTATTTTTCTCGACAATGAGAAACTATATAACCAATCGTACAGATCATTTAGCTCTTCTTCTTTCACCTTAACCACAACTTTTGTAAATTCGTTTTTGCTCATTTTTTTCAGACAACCACTTGCTGAAGATGTATAATATGCGTCAGCAACGGAAGAGGGTTGGAGATAGGGTGGGTATTATGAGGAAAAGTTCATAAAAGTGGGAAAATGATAAATAAAAAAAATATATATATATATATATATATATATTGGCCCAAAAAAATATATGTGCTATATGACACACGGTTCATACAGACAAATTGCAGTGAACTAAGTTAGTACACTTCTGGGATATGCATTGGTGAAACTTCTACTAAAAGAGAAGAGACACAAAATTAGGAACATTCTACGTGTATATAGACATTTCTTCAATTTTGTTACCTTTGGGGTTCATACAGGAAAAAAAAAAAAAAAAAAAAAAAAACATTTACTATCAATTGCATACACGTTTATACATTTTGATATTCTCAAAAAGGGATGAGATTTATTTTTTTTTAAATGACATTTAAGTTCGACATTGTGAATATAATTGTAAGTACAGATAGAATTCCACAAAATTGGGAACTGGAAGAATTCTCTCAATGCCTTTCTATCTCCTTGAAGTAATTCCTTCTGTTGTCTATATTACCGCTGCAGCAAACAGCAAGATTATCTTTTCTTTTTCGCTTTCTTTCTTTCTTTCTTTTTTTTTTTTTTTTTTTTTGTTCTCAAATGCACAATTAAACTCTAGTTAGATGTTCCAACTCTGCCTCATGCATAAATTTTTTGACATAATTTGAACCTTCAAAAGGGGTAAAATAATTCATAAGTCAGCATCTACACGTGTTTATCGCTCGCCCATAGTTTGACTAGACAGAAGCCGAATATAAAAATAGATGTATATAAAAATAGATATATATATATAGGCATGCACGTAACATTTCTAACAGAAAAAGAAAAAAAAAATGATACCTATTTTTCGTAAGTTTTGTTTTATTTAAGTTTTTTTTTTTCTTGTATGTTTGATATATCTTTCTACAAAATGTGTATCTCTTAAAAAATAAAGAAACAATTTAAGGAATATCAAGAAGAGAGATAAAATAGTTAGCATAAACTAGTGACTTAACTTCACTTCTATTTTATAAATACACAATGTGATGGATATTTTTTCAGTGCATTATCGACAAGTCAGGTTATGTATGCATATATATATATATATATATATATATATATATATATGTACGCATGTGCAGATATCACACGAATGACTATGGAATGCAATCTATATGTACAAGCAGGACAAAAATTACGTGCGAGGTATGCGGCCGAAAGAGAACAAAATCACTCGCATAATAATGCACACACAAACAGAAATGACACGCATACACACACATATACATACACGAAAGAATAGAAAAAGGAGGATCATGAAACGAGAATATAAAAGAATTATATATACATAACACGTAGATGGCATCATTCTCATCAGGGTACCGTTTCTTCTTCTCCTTCCCTTACCATTGTCGTTTCTACTCGGTGTGCACATGAAACAAATACTAATTAAGCATCCATTTTTTTGTTACTTTTATCACATTACACAAATTTGTGTGTGATAAATGAAAGGTGTGAATCCAAGAATACTCTTATTTTTCGGTACCCTTGGCATACATAAGTATGCAGGTAAATATGCATACACATATATGTGCGCACACTTAAAGTATGAATGGATATATGGGAAATGTAACACCCTAAAGAGATGCGGGTTACTTAACTGGTTCGTCGCTGTGATTCGTATGATTTTATTGCAATGAATAACTTATCCTAGCCCTAGATCCTCGTCTGGACAAGTACACCTAAAAAAAAAAGGAATCTGCATACATACCTATTCTTTTAATTTTTCTCCATAGTTCTGCTCCATCGCTCTGCTCCTTCATTTTGCTGCTTCGTTTTACTTCTTATTTTCTAGGTTTTTATTCTTCTTGTGGGCGTGCCTCCCCTGACGAAAAGTTCCAGACGTATGGTTCAGTAGTTCCTAAAAATCACAAGCATAGGGAATATTGCTTCTTTCTCCTGGGTTCTCTGAATCTTCGGTATGGTGCAATAGCACCTGCAGATGTGCAAGCACCACAGGGAGCTGAGGAAGCTGGATACACAAAACATTTTGAATTGTCATATTGATTATCCGTTGCAGCTTCTTTTATTTTATCTATATAATCTTTAGCTATTATTAATTCATTGTTTTTTTCTAATGATATATTTTTTTTTCTCTCCCTCTTTTTTTCTTCAAACTGGCGTAACACTTCTTGTTGTGCCTCATAAGCATTTTCTATAGTTTCATTCCATTCTTCTAATTTTTTATTATTTTGTAAAAGTTGTTGTTCCTTTAGAGCATGATTAAAGAGAATATTTTTTTCATATTCGGACATTGCTTCTTCTAATGCTTTTCCTTGTTCTTCTTGAGAATCCCTCATTTTATTCGTCCACTTGGCTTGATCATCTATGTACGTATCGGATATTTTTTTTAAAAACATTAGAACCAAAGATTTCATTTCATCTACCGTAAGCATATTATCCTCACAACATTTCAAATTCTTCAACCATTTCTTGCTGGTCATATAGTTTTCTACATGTTTCAAATCTAGCTGTCCTGAAAGGGGGTGTAAAATTATGTACAATTTGATGCAAAATGATAATGGGGGAGGTATGTTATATGGGTATGGGGTGGATATTATTGTATAAATGAATCAGATGGATATTAAAAAAAAAAAAAAAAAAAAAAAAGTCCCTATGCTTTGCGCAAGGATTGTGTACATGTGTACAAGACATATACATACACTTAGCGTACCATTTTCGTCAACGAATCGACAGACATACTCCATAAAACCACATTGCATTAAGAAGTGCCTTAGTATCATCTCTATAGTTTTATATGACAGTTTTCCCTCATTTCCTATATCGTGACAGGCAAAAACCATATCCAATTGTTGCTCAAGCCCTGGGTAGCTTGCATAGATATCCTGTTTTTCGAAATCCTCTTCTTTTGATGCTATTTGTCCCATTTTTGTTAAGAGGTGTAACGGAATATAATTTATGACTATTATTGAAAAAGTGGATTGAGTGGGGAAATCCTTTTACATGGGGCGTGTGGGATATACATACACACCCGTGGTTATACACAAACTTATATCTTTGAAAATTGGTGAATAGCAAACGTGAGGCGTAAATGTTAAAGGTTTAAGAAAAAGAAGGCATGTATATATGTACGTGTATTTATGCTATTACAAGTGAGAATATGCAAAAATAACAATAAATGGAAAAAGACAAAGACGAAGTAGATAAATAATTCTACAACGCTGGGTAAACGAATAAAAACAAGTGTGAACTGCGCGATTATTTCGTTTTACAGTGACATAAGTGACATGTAATCGTCAAAAAATGATAGCACTTTTTTAAAGAACAAAAAGGGGTTAAAAAAAAAAAAAAACATGAAAGTGAATTATTTGTGGTGAACAAATTGTAATTCTTAAAATGAGGGAACGTATTTTGTTTTTGACTGTTTGTGTGTGTATACAGGGAATGTATGGGCGTACACATTTGTTTTTTTGTTTTGTTATTGTTTTTTTTTTTGTTTTTTTTTTTTTTGTTTTTTGTTTTTATTTCTGTTTTTATGTTTATTTGTTTGTTTTTTTACTTATTTGCTGTGCAATGTTTTGCTACGTTTTCCTATGTTACATTTTGTCATGCTATATTTTTTTTCCGCGTTCCCTTTTTTGTTCTACATGTACCTACTCAAAAGGGATAAATTAAAAACACATTACTAATTTTCTTTTTTTTTTTTTTTTTTGCCATTAAAATTCATAATGTAGACTTTCGATTAGCCATCCAAAAAAGTTCCTTGTTCGTAAGTATTTGCATCCCGCACTTTGGAGCATTAAAAAATGTAAAATAAAAAAAAAAAAAAAAAAAAAAATTGGCAAGGTCATAAAATATAGCTACATAGAAAGCGTAGCCTTAACTGGAACTTTTCATAAATCCTACCTTTATATGTATAAAGAGTGGAAATATTTGCATACTATTCAAATAACATTTTTATGAGCTTATTTGACAACAGAACAAAAGTGTGTGTACTTGATGTTATAGTGAAAATTGATTATATTAGAATACACCTACGTTGCAAAACTGTCATGTGTTTTTCCAATTTGGCTATTTTTTTTTTTTTTTTCTGAACTGTTCATACAAAAAATTAATTTTATAATATAAACTATGCAAAATAAGAATGTGTGTGTGTGTGTTTTTTTTTTTTTTTTTTATTTTTTTTTTTTTGCTATTTCTTTAACCAGTGTTTACATTTATGGAAGAAAAACAGAAAAAAATAAGTAACCAAAATTACTGTCTACATTTTCAAAATTGTAGAATTAAAAATGTCAGTATTTTTTTGGGAACACTACAAAAGAGAGGAAAGTATTTCCTTGGTAGTTTTTCCCATTTTGTAATATTATATATATCCCTTTAAAAAAAGAAAGAAAATCTACAAAATGGAAATATAATATGAATAGTTCATTTTAGCTTCTGCTTTTGTGTAAGGAAAAGGAAAAATATGATGTTAAAAATTAGTGACAAACTGCTATATTCTCACTCTTGAGAGAATAAACTATGATTAATTTTACATTTCTCAATTTTCTTCTCATGTAAATCCTTTTAATTGTTACTCCCATTTGTGCATTACTTTTAAAATGCAAAAAATTGGAACGCAGATCAGAACTGTGGCAGGAACGTCTACCACTTTTGTCTTTGCTACAAATTTGATGTCTCCTGAATGAGGTTCGTCCATTATAAGTGAAAATATTCCAAACGCGGAAATGAATGAAAATAAAGATTTTGTGAAAAGTGTTTTTTTGTAGTTGCCAAAAAATTGTGAGCATGTATAAATGCACGTACAAATAGATGCACAAATGCATGCAAGCGTCTGCGTGTAGTATAGTGTCTGTTCCACCCCCACCCCTTTCTACGTACAATGCAATGTTCCGTTTTAGGTATTGCCAAACTACAGCTCAATCTATGTTCTTATTAACATAAATGTTGTAACTTGAACCACCGGGGGGAGGACCACTTGACAATATTTCCTCGATGTTAGAAAATGATTTGGTCGTTCTTGGAACCGATGGAATATCTATGTCTTTGTTTAAAATGGATAATAAAACGTAATTAAAAGAATCCGTCATTTTGAAATAATCATATTTTATGTAATTGTTTAGATTGAAAAAGTGCACAGATATGCCCTTTTCATATAATAATTTACATTCATGAGGATTTAAATAATCAAAATTGGACGTGAATATTATTCTGGCATTTAATGCACTTATCGTAAAGATGCTTCTTTTTAAAACATTAATATTACTATTTCCATTTGGAAAAACAAAGATGGTTTTTATACCAAGTCCGTTTGTAACATTATACACATGTTCCTGGATGTTCATATCTAGATTCAAAATGGAAACACGTTCTTCAATACACTTACTGCTGATGTGGAACTGTTCTAGTTGTTTTTTAATTTGATCATATTGACCATTTGATTTACCATCATCCTTTTCCCCATTTTGATTCGATAAAAATATCATTATAAGGAATTTCCTTTTCAGTACAAGTTTTAAAAATGGAAGTACAAAGAAAATTTGGTCCGCAAAAATAGCTATGTATTGTAACTTGTTGGAATAATTTAAAGAACTTAAGCAAATGTGAGATTCATAAAATGATCGAAGCACAGCACACAGTTCATAGTTATTGTTTAAATCGTTATAAGGATATTCAATAATATCATGATATGGTGTAATAATTTTATCATTATTAATTTTGCAATTGAGTGTGAATATGCCAATTATGCTTTTCCCCTTCATAGTGAGCGATGTAGTAGTACCGTTTTCTCCTTCTGCATGTAATACTATACCAATGTATACATTTCCAATCAAGTAGTTTAATTTGGATTCATCTTTTATATCATCTTTCTCGTGACCATTCACCTTTACATTAGCCAGACCTTCCTCTTCTGTTATGTTCACAATTTTGCAATTCTTCCATGGTCGAAACGGAGGGGAAAAATTGGAAGAACAGTAGGATATACATTTTACCTGAACACAAATGTCTAAATTGTTAAATTTCATACTTCCAAAAAAAAAAAAAAAAAAAAAAAAAAGGGTGGCGTATTAAAAGTGGGAAAATTGCTTCATATAAGCTACCATACGTAATGATAAGTTCAGACGGCTCAAACTGTGGATAGCAGAATATAATGATAAAAATTTTCACAGAGGGGGATGAAACAATTTAAGCACGTAAAAGGTTTTTACGGGGGAAAAATCCTTGTGGGTACTTTTCTCTTTTTGCCCTCTCTCCCTTTATATACAATGCGTGAACATGTACAAATATATATATTGTTTTGCTTAAGTATGTATTTTTGTCAGTCTATGATAATGGGACATTTTTAAGCGAACATACAATTTAAATTAAATCGAATTGATTGGTTAATGAAAAATAAGAAAAAAAAAGGATGGCGGGCGGGGCGAAGCCTTTTTCATAAAATATACATGCATGAGTGTGTATATATATATGTGTGTGTATATGTATAACAATGAATATATTTATACATACATATATGTACGTGTGTTGGGGGGAGGAAATTGTCTGTTCCATTCAAAACTGCACTGCTAGTCGATCTGCAGACTGTCGTCTCTCCCTTATTCCCTTTTAATGGGAATATTTTCATAATTCACACAATCATAATCTTTGAGTATTTTCAATAGCTTATTCTTTTCTTCTATCAATTTATTTTCCCGTATGTTTATATTTTCCTGTCGTACATTTCTAATTCTGTATTGTAAATCTATCAAAAATGTTCCTATGCTTATGGTTAAAGACATCAAAAGTACCATTGGTGCACCGCACGAAAAAAGTTTATATCTCCTCTCGATTACTTGGAGTCTGTATTTCGTCCTTTCAAACTTCTTCGTGATGTAATTTGTTAATATTTTCATTTTTTTACTTGCACCGTGGACATGGGTAGCAGATATGTGTGCATTACATGGGCGTGTATTGCATGGGCTTACATTATTTGAACGTACATCCCATGGGGTTCATTGTGCTAGGTCAGTTTTCCTCTCCCTCTTGCTGCTTCATATTCTGTTACCTCTATATGAGCATCACACTACATTATAACCATCTTTCTACAAAACAACTCATGATATTGTTAAGCGGTTGTGCTAGCTATATTTCCTGTGTACATCACACTGAATGCTTTTTATATCACGTAATGAACCCCTCTAATACACCTCAACATGTATATATATGTACATATTTGTACATAAATTCCTGTTTTCGTGCTCCCAAATATATCATGCGAAAGGGTTTAATTTGTGTAAAATTACATGGTACTCAAGCAAATTGCTGACTAGTTTAAAAAAAATAAAGTAAAATAAAATGAAATAAAATAAAATAGGGAGGTATGCCGTTATGTTAAAGAGGAGGGAAAATCTCATATTTGCTTTCTGGAAAAAAAACTTGAGTAGAATAATTTATGCAGAACAAAAAAAAAAAAAAAAAAAAAAAAAAAAAAAAAAAACGACTTTCATTGTTTTATTTTATATTTTTTTATTTTTTTCATAAAATATGTGCCCTTGACAAACTTCAGAAAATTGCGTTGCCTTAATTTTTAACTTGCAGAAAATGGCAGCACACTTAAGCAGCTGTGTTTAGGTAAAATTCGTTCAAAATGTGAAAAAGGATAATAAAGATGAAAATTTTTCATTTAGGAACTACACCACCAACACGAAACTAGTCCTTATGTCACTATGTCCTTATGTTACTATGTCCTTATATCACCATGACCTTGTGTCAATATGTCCTTAGGTTACTATGTCCTCATTACCATTTGTTCGTTACTACACACATTTTCAGTTCCCCTGAATTGTGCACACATTTTTTTTTTTTTTTTTTTTCTTTTTTTTACATTTAAGAATAAAATTACACAATTTTCCTCCTAAAGGTGTTAAATAGTTTTCTTTTCTAATGAGCAAGTTGCATGATTCCTTAAAATGTTTAGACTTATGAGATGCATCTTTTCGTTTTTTTCTCCTTTTCGTGTGTTACTTTAAATTTCAGGAAAATTTAATAATATCGCCATGCTAAAACAAATTGACACTGTATTTTATGCCAAATTGTTATGGAAAAGTTTTAACAACTTGTTACACAAAAGGGAGTTTCCAAATTTGCCACACATGAAAAGTTCTGCGAAACTGTCGCACCAAATTTTTTTTTCAACCTTTTTGCCAACTTTTTTTTCAACCTTTTTGCCAACTTTTTTTTCATCCTTTTTGCCAACTTTTTTTTCATCCTTTTTGCCAACTTTTTCCTCAACTTTTTTGCCATTCCCCCTGAGTCCAACTTCCTTTCGCATTACGCACTAGAGCAGAAAAGCATGAAAATCCATCAAAATGACATTTCTCACCTTGTTACATTCTTTTTTTTATATCTTATGTCTTGTTCACAATTGTGCTATGCATATAAGAGTGACAAAGGATATAAACAGACTCTGCTAAATCTTGAACCAAAAAATGTGTATAATTTTGACAAAAATACCTTATTGAATCAAGTGTGGAAAAAAAATAGTCTTTGCTACGTTTCTCCCAGTAATGAAAACGTTTAAACATAAGAACAGAGATATGACAAACGAACTATGCACATTCAGTTGTGATTATAAGCATGAGTATTCAGTGTTAAAAAAAAGGGAAAAATCAAGACAGAGAAAAAATTTTGTGCTTATTCGTATACACCTTTGCCCTTGCTCTACTTGAATATATGTACGCGTGCTTGTGTGCGTATGTGCTATATATGTGAACCCCATCATTCCAACCGTGTTAGGCAGGAACTTGTTCAAAAAGAGCATCCAAACGTATCACGCACCTAGGATAAAGATGACCCTTTCGTTATTTAAGGGTAAGTTTTTTTTTTTTTCCTCCCCCCCCCCCCCACATCTGTCAGTGCGCAGATTATCAGATATGAAAACATGTGTGCACGTTTATACATAATTGTAAATAAATGGTTGTTGTCGTTACCCTTGGCAGATATAAACATGTCTAACCTTTTTCCTGGTTTCAAAACAATTTTCAACACAAAGTAAGTTCCACCATTTCGTGTACGTCAATGATGGTATTCTTAAATTCATTTTTCCTTTCGTTTGCGCATAACCATGTGAATTTAGTGGAATCATGATTCGCTCAATTTTTACATGTTTATGTATCTACATAGATACCCCCCCCCCTAAACCCCCTCTCGTATGCGTATTTTTCTCCCTTGGTTCCCACCTGACTATTCAGATTCCTGTTCGAGCCCCTGTTCAACTCTCATAAAGACATAATAATACGAAATATGAAGACGATTCAGTTGATACAAAAGTAGCACTTCCATGAGAAAAGAGTTTTTTATTCTTTTTTTTCCTTTTATTTTTTCCATTTTTTTTTTCCCCCTTCCCCCCGTTGTGTCTTCACTTTCGTGCACAGTTCTATGAATTAATTCGATTCCAAATACACCATTGTGTGTTCTAATTTCTTCTTCCAACTTTCTTTTTTAACATATTTACTCTCCTCGTTTGTACACAACACACTGACGGTGCTACTTCTCCTGCAGAGGCAATGTGGTGAAGAACCTTGTGATATTTGGAGCATCATGTCTTACAATTTATTCAGTGTCCAAGCTCCTTTTAATGCTGAAGCGGTTTTTTCAAAATCAGTATAAAATGGTATTATTTTGAATGTACAGAAAGAGGGATATATATATATGCGCACGTGTGAACGTAGGGTATTAAAAAATACTAAAATTGTTGATTTTCTTTCATTTTATTTCTTCTTTTTTTCCTGTCCATTTTCTCATTTCTACAGATAAGCGAACAAGAAATAAAAATGCTCGGAAAGTATGAAAATCCGCATATAGAGTTTAAGGACTAAGTATCACTGCCTTTGATTTCCTTCATAAAAAATGTTTCTTTTTTTAACGTCCATTTTGTTGTATTATATTTTACGCTTTTTCTTTTTTTTTTTTTTTTTTTTTTTTTGACACATTCGTTATAAAATAAGTCCTATAGGTATTTGTATGAAGTCCCTTTTTTTTTTTTTTTTTTTTTGCCATTTTTAACAATTTCGTGGAAGCATTAATCTATGCTCTATATTATATCCATTAAAGTGAAATAATACACTTTTCGCTTCTTTTTTTTTTTTTTTTTCACCATTTTATTTTCCTTTTTTTTTGGGTGTAGTGATGGGTAGGGTTTGCATAAAAATTAACACATACCATTCGCAACCGTTCAAATTAAGATAACTACATTTATTCTTTTTAAAAATGAAAAGACGTCTTCTCTTACCTAGCCAAAAAAAATAAAATAAAATAATAGTAAATAAAAAAAAAAAAAAGGAAAACCTACATAAATGTATATACACAAAGACCTTTTGTGTATATTTATAAGATGAATCATTTGGGTCTATCCATTATAAGCTTCACAATGGATTATTAAGTGTGACTAATTATCACGTTATTTTGTCTCTTGGTCCTATTTTCCATTTGTAATTATCAAATAAATGGCAATTAATGTATAACTCCTAATTTATTATTTTTTCTATGTGTATTTTGTCTTGTTTTATTAAGCCTTTTTTTTTTTTTTTTAACTTGTTCACTCTATTTTGCCATTTCTAGGGCCAAAGAAAATAGCAAGATATATAGAAAATAAAAGAAAAAAAAAAAAGCATTATTCTGCTGAGCAAAGTCCTCCGTATGTCACCTTTGTTGAATAAACAAGTGAACATTTTTGTTTTTGTTTAAAAAAAAAAGAAAAAGACATTGTTAAAAGTTGAAGAAGAAACATGAACACTTAACCTGCTACATGCGTTAAATTGCAAGAGGTTATTCTGGCTTGTTCTCTCCATCGCACAACCCGCTTGATTTGTTTCCTTTCCACTGAGTGTGTATGTGTGTGCGTCATTCCATTGCTTTATTTTTACACCATCACAAATCCAAACAAAAATGTGTAAATGGACCAAAATAGACATAGCCAAAATGAAGGAAAGAATTTTAAACAGCAAACTACATGTTTTAACCTTTGCAACACATGAACAAGGGTACTTCAGAACGTTACAGGAAAGCTGCAAGAGCTTGAACATAGATTTGCAAATTCTAGGAATGGGGAATAAATGGGAAGGATTTATTGCCAAGTTGATTAAAGTGAAGGAGTACCTCAAATCATGCAACGACAAAGATATCATTCTTTTTGTAGATGGATTTGATACATTTTTTGTTCAACCAGCAAATGTAATTATTGAAAGATACATAATAAATTATGATAATTTATTTGTATGTACAAGTGAAAGTACCTACTCGAGTAATTTATTTTTTTTAAGAGTTATTGAAAATATGCATTTAATTTTTCATAATAGCATTTTTAAAAATAATGATAACACTCAATGGGATTCAACAAATATTAAGGAAAAATATAAAGACTTCACCCATTTTCATAAAAATTTAAATTTGTTAAATTCAGGGGGATGGATAAGTAACGTCTTTCTGGCAAAAAAAATTTTGCAATACATACCTTCTTTTATTGAGAACGATCAAATATTTCTGACTAACTTATACTTAGACTGTAATTATTTATTAAAATTTAAACAAGACAAATCTCTCATTTGTAAAAAAAAAAATAATTTCCTTGATAATTGCAATCCTCAAGAAAATGTAAAATATTACAACAGAATAATTGTTGACAATCACAATATTATATTTCATTTATTTCGAAGCAAAGAAAACGTAGTCCTTTTAAGTTATCAAGATTGTGTCAATTTTTTTCCCTTTCGTCCTTTGCTTAACTCTTATTACCTGAACGGACAGGTGAAAACGACCAGCGTGGTAGAAAAAAAAAAAAAAAAAACAGCTATTTCTTCCATAATGGAATTTTTAAAAAAAAAAAAAAAGGGAGAAGACGGGAGTGAGATGAGTGAACAAAAATTAGGCGAAGACAAAACGGATGACTTGAAATTCCACGCTAATGGGGAATATTCAAAAAAAAAAAAAAAACTTGTTCAGGAAAATAACAAAAGTGCGGTCGAATGGATGAAGCAAAAAACAATTCTGGATGATGTTTATATGGATGAAGGAGAACGAAAAATAGGTCAAATAGAAAAAACGTTCAACTATTCCATAATTGATACGCATACACACACCTCTCCGTGCGTTCTTCATATGCACTGCCTTCGAAATATCGATGGGATAATTAGTACCATGGGATTGAAAAATTTGTATACATCCAAATGGTATAGTAATATATGGTACCTATTTTACAGCTTAAAAGGCACACTGAATTTTAATTACTTTAGCCTTCTATTTTCAACGGTTGTTGCTGTTGTCACCCTTTTGTTAATTCAGATGAAATACTTATTAGCATTTTTAAAATATATTGACACAGCTTTGGGTATAAATTTTATCAGGGCAGAAGGGCACATAAGCAGAACAATGTTCCTGCTGGATGATATTGTATTTTCTTGTTTTGTTTCTTTCATTTTGGCCATTTTGTTTTGGATTTTTTACATTTTTAACAAGAAGATGGGGTAGGCGTTGGAAAAAAAAAAAAAAAAAAAAAAAAATCTTTCGGTTTTTTTATCCCTGTGAAATGGTATCTTATAATGGGAGTGTGGTTGTGAAATATTTTATTTTATTTTCCATAAATGGAGATAGGTCTAGCCGTTATATTTGTTCTTTATACATGCATAGACGTGTTTATACTAAATGAAGTGTGTATATTTTTTTTTTTTTTTTTTTTTTTTTGTACCCTCGCCTATTGGCCACTGGAGGAACTATCTCACTATATTTCAATTTTGATGGTTTCAAACCTGGCACTTGACTCATGCTCTGTGTTGCTAACATAGGTATTTACATTATCGAGGAGAATTTCCCAATGTGTTTTCTTCTTTAGCTGAACCATATTAACAATATCCTTTATGAGCAACCATTGATAGGCAGTTATTTCACTTTTCTTTTTCTCTACAACAGTGTATAAATTGTCAAAGTAAAAATCAATTTGGTTCTTATCAAATTCGTTCAACGAAGCAAGGGAATAAAATAGATGAAAAAGCGAATTGAGGGATATGTATAAGAATGTTTTTTTTTTTTTTTTTTTTTTTTCTTCCTCCTCATCACTTTTCTGTTGATTTACAAATGAGGAGAATTCTTTATCTGAAATTAGGCTTTCCAGAATAGTTGTACTGGAATTATTGTTTGTGGTTTTTTCTAAAATTAGTTCGTTCAATTTTTTTACATGTTCATGTTTCTTCTCCGTTTGGTAGTTGAATACAAAAGTGTCAATTTTGCTTTTTGATTTTTCGTCATCTTCTCCATTTTGTTTTTTTCCGTTATTCTGTTCCTCCAGATAGGTAAGAAATGCATGCGCATCAAAATGAGATAATTTTCCTTTTAAAAATTGAATGATTTTGCTTAAATAATGTTGGTAGATTTTTTCAAAATTGGCGTTCTTCAGCTTTAGTTCATTATTGGTCATTACTAATTTTGCAATTTTTTGGTCACGCGAAAAAGGAGAGGGGGAAATGGTGCTCACTTGGTTCTTCGAGTGGACGTTCATTTTTGTTTTGTTATTTTCCAATTTTTCCATCTTCTCATTTTGGCCCCCAGGTGGGCTTAACGATATTGTGTAAAACAGGTAGTCACTAATTTGATCAACGCTTATGTGTATAATGTTGAGAGAAAAAAAGAGAGCATATTTCAAGATGATACTTTGGTCAAATATTTTCATCTCGGACAAATTTTTTATTATATAATTAAAATTTGTGCAATCTATGGTGCCTCCCTCACTACTTAGCGATGATTTAATTTCTGTCATTTTTGTCATTTCTGTGCTGTTGTCATTTTCATTCGGATTGTGTAAGACACTGGTTTTTGTTAAAGTGTTGTTTGTGATTGTAGATGTTAAAATGTCCCTTATGGCATGGAACAAGTAATTCATAAGAATTTTATCATATATGTTGCTAGTGTTCATAGAATGAAGTATCATGTTAAGGTCTATCAAATTGAATGTCCTATAATCTCTTGCTAATATATATTTTCTAATTTTCAAAAAGCATTTTTTTTTAAGCAAGTTTAATTTTGACAAAGAGTATGTAAGGAAGGAAATTTCTTGATTTGTCAATTTGGAGATATTTTCAAACAGGAAATTTAAAACATACTTGAAATATTCTACATATTTTTCTTTATTGTAATTAAAAAACATTAACAATTGCATAGCTTGTTTTATGTTTAAATTTTGAAAAGATTTCCCCTTGAAATTTACATTAACATGATAATACTGATTTTTATTTAAGCACCATAAAAATAAACTCATGTTTCTTATATCCATATTTGATGAATGAAATAACAACTTGTCCTTTACCACTGAGAAGATGGAATTGTTTCTTTTCAGTTTGGTCATACCCCATAGTATATTTATAAGACTTTGTAATGAAAATTTGTTTATATTCTTGTTTATTTCTTGATCAATTAAATTGAAAAAGTTTTCATCACTTTTGTAATTTATCAAAGCTAATGAGTAGTATATATTGGACATATCTTGACATGACAAAACAGATATGTATTTCTCTAAAAAATATATAATTTTTTTGTACACTTTTGGATTTACATAGGAACATTTTGATAAACTCCACAAAATTGCACACATAGTTTTCGTATTTAATTTTTTTAAAATGTCATAATTAAAATATTTAACAAGGCAGTTTAAAATTTCTTCAAAAATAGGTTTGTATCTTTCTTCCTTATGTATATTCAACTTCACTAAAATCCATAGAAGCCATGTTTTGTCAACCACTCGATATATTTCTTTTTTTTCCAAAAATTCCTTAACATCTGTTAAAATTAATTCAAATATGTTGCTACGAATCACATTTTTTAAAAACAAATTTCTCCAATTTTCGTTGTCACTTTCAAAATTGTAAATTCGAACGAGTTGCTTTAGTATGTAAAAACACACCACTATATTTGATAAGTGTCTCTTTTCCTTGTACAGGTTTAGAAGATCTTCATAAAAATAATTTTTTTCGATTTTTTTTACAACTTCGTGACAAAAAATACTTCGTCGCCTTCCCTTCCTCCCCCTAAAATAGTTTTCTTGCATCCCGATCAGCTCACGTGGGTCGTGTGATGCCATCCCTCGGGTTTCTTCCCCCCACATCTCGGTTTCTACTTTGCTTCCCAGTTCGCTATCCATCTCGGTTTCTACTTTGCTTCCCAGTTCGCTATCCATCTCGGTTTCTACTTTGCTGTCCAGTGCGCAATCCAACTTGGCTTCCATTTTGCTGTCCAGTGCGCTATCCATCTCGGTTTCCACTTTGCTGTCCAGTGCGCAATCCAACTTGGCTTCCATTTTGCTACCAAATTCGGTGCTCAACTCTGTTTCTACTTTACTACCCAATTCACTACTGAACTCACTTTTCATCTCAGCTTCCACCCCTCGGAGGGCCACATCCAGTTCACCAAATCGCTCCTTAATCTCGCGCACATCCTTAAAGTCCTCATCCAATGCACGTTCTTTTTTATCATAAAAATTTTCATATTTGTGAAAAAACAAATCCTTCACTTTCTCGATTTGAACATCGTTAATATTAAACCAGTAGCTTTTCCCAAATTTGTTTAAAATGTTCTTGGGATACTTCATCGATTCGTCTCTATTGATTACTACCAGGAGTTCATACTCAAATTTTTCTGTTTGCTTCAAATCCAGAATAACCCCCTTGCATTGTTTGAATGTCCCATTACAGATGGTTACATGCCCTCCGATTAGAGACGTTGGATCATTTATTTTGAACATGTCTGTGGTATTTTTTGGAAAATTCAAGGAAGTATTATGAGTTGAAACATCACTTGACCCTAAGGTTCCCATGTGGGAACCACCTTTCCATCTACTTTTTCGACTTCCTACAAATTCCCCATTATTTAACAGAAAAAAATATTTCCTGTTATGGCTAGCTAATTGACTCTCATTGTTGGAATTGGATGCTGAAATGTAATTGGTATGGTTGTTCACCCTGGTCAACTTCTTCGCATAAAATGAGTTATATGTCAATGTAAAAAATATAACTAAGGTGAACTTTTTAAAAAGAAAAATATTCATATCATACGTTGAGGGGCAAGCACAAAACTATTCTACAGTGATTCGATCCAGAGGATCACAGGAGGGAAAACTGTAGCCCTTTTATAATTTATGTGTTTTGCATTGTTTTATGTTGCGTTTCTGTGGTATTTTCAATTTACATGTTCTGTGTCCCTTTGTGCTGTGCCTGTGTGGCATTTTTAACTTGCATGATCTGTGTCCCTTTGTGTGGCACTTTTTTTTTTTTTTTTTTTTTTTTTAGAATTATTTCACTGGGAGCGTTTTTCTTTTCTTTTCTCTTCTTTTTCTTTTTCTTTTTCTTTTTTTTTTTTTTTTTTTTTTTTTTTTTTTATCTCGTACTCAACCGTAAATTATACATATATTTGCTCATTTGAGCTCCCTATATATATATATATTGTTAAGTTGTTATGCCTGGAGCTTAGGCTAATATATGTATAGGAGTATTTTTTTTTTCCATTGACTTTTTTTTTTTTTTTTTCTCTATGTTTGAAGGTGGGGTGGGGGTGCGATATGAAAAAACAGCATGGTGCTTCTAAGTTTTGGGAAAGTTGGGAAAGGAAAATAAAAAGGATTGAAGAGGAAAGACTTAGAAAAAAATGAAATGGAATGAGAAAAAAAAAAAGGGCGAGAGAAGGAATATATCATCCCATCCACCATAAGATAACAAGTGTGAAATAAATTCGCTCACATATGACCATTTGCACAGGTATACAATTGCCAACCCACAGAACGGAGGTGGTGCATTCACTGTACAACTCGTATGCAGAGATCTTTGTTTGAGACGAAACCTGGCATGGAAACGCACACATGCACACACACAATCACAGTCGCTGAAACTGCTGAGACTGCTGAGACCACTTTACTGGACTCGCAGAACACATAGATAGGAATAAAACAAGTCATTAAACATGTCGACAATTTTTTCAATTTCTGAAATTCGATTCCTCGATTTAATAAATAAGTGTTTCTTTTTTTCTTCAATTAAAAAGCTGCCAGACTTGTTGTAACTACTTGAGATGAAGTCTTCGAGGTTATTCAGGATGTTGGATCTATTTCCTTTATAAGTGTAATACTCATTAATTTCATCTTCGCTGTGAGAACAAGTGGATCATAATTGGAGAAGTGTTAGTTACCCCTTTCATTTGATGAAACAAAGGAGCTGAAAAAGTTCCTGTGTCCTTTTTTTTTTTTTTATATTTTCCAATCATTTGTAAGATTTAACACGGCAGAAAAAAAAAAAAAAAAAAAATCGTTAAGGCGTTTTTTTTTTTTTTTTATACCTTAAGGTTACCAACGGGTGCTCATTATTCTTTACCTCAGCAAAAAAATTAATAATTTTTGAATTAAAATTTTCTTCTAATTCGTCCAATTTTCTAAAATAGTTGGAAATTTTATCATTTATAGATTTTATAATTTTCGAAACATCCCTTTGAAAATTTTCTATAAAACTGTTAATGGAAACCATATTGGCCAATTCTTCATTGATTAATTTGTCTCTAAAAAGAAAATTTTCTTCCATGTTTTTTTCAATGTACTTTTTTATTATTTTATATTTTGCTTCCTCGACAATAAAGGTGTTATGCACATCTGATTCCTTTGCATAAATGTCACATGAGCTGAGTTCATAAGTTCCCACCTGATCACTGTCTTGTTTGAAATGAAAATCTCCAAAAGTGTTTTGTATTCGTTTTGCAATTGCATCGTTCAGTGTTTTGTTATCATTTAGTGCAGTTCTTTTTTTGTAAAAATCTGGACATTTCTTTAACTCCACGGGGTGAAGACCTGTCTTTCGAGTGTGCATGATGGTTCCACGTGCAGATGCATGGATGTGAATGTGTCTACAATGTGTAAATGTGGTCATAACGTGTGGGAAGGCGTTTGCAAACCGCTGAAAAAGCATGAAGACTCACCTTCCTCACAACCCAAGAAGGAGAGAAGTGAACGCACCACCCTCTTGGATCTCTTCCTCAACTTGTTAAAAGCTGCAACATTGCTTTGCATATATTGAGAGGTGAAATTCTCGACATCATTTTCGAAAGTGTCTGAACATTTGTTTCGTTCCTCATTTAGTTGGAGTATTTGATCTCTGCGTGGGGTGGAGTATGCACAATTGGCAAGGCAGCATTTGTTTAAATGGACGATTGTGAGTGTTCCAGTAAAAAAGACACAAAAAAAACACAAATACACGAACGCACGCAATGAGCTGTCATGTCGAATTACATATCTAACGAGATAAATGGGAAATGTATGCAGAAATCAAGATTTTCTGTCGCGAAAGGAAAATTTTGCCAACCGCTCTAGGTACATCTCACATACGTCGAGACTTACATCAACACAGAACTCATCTGATGAATATCTTGCAAAAAGACATCCTTAATTTTTGAGTAAAAATCTATTTTGAGAAATACAGAGGGATCCTTTTTTTTATTAAAGAGAGACTGATCTAATGTGGTTATATTCAACAAGTAAGCTTCTTCAATTTTTTTTTCATAATTGTCATTACTATTTGCATTATTCTTTAGAGTGAAATAATCCATATCGTCTTTGTCTTCATCACTCTGTTTTTTGGATACAGGGGAAAATGATGATCTTTCTGCATATCTAATTTCTTCAACCAACAACAAGTTGTTAAAATATTTGAGATTGATCAAATTGGATCCAACATGATTAATTATATTTTTATTTTGACATATAGGATTGTCGATTAAACTTAAAAATTTTAAATTTTTAAAAATTTTAAGATAAGTTATATTTTGCATTTCACTTATTTTATTTTTACTTAAAATTAAAATTTTTAATTTTACATTATTATTTAAGTTTTCAATTCTTTCTATTCTGTTGTTATGCAAATTCAATTCTAACAAATTTGTTAACTTGTTCAAATTTTTTATTTCTTTTATTTTATTGTTTGACATGCTTAAAATTTTCAGGTTTATCAAACCATCAAGGTTTTCAATATCTTCTATCAGGTTGTTGTCTAAGTTCAGTTCTTCCAGACCTACGTACGTACAGGAATGAGCAGTTAAGGAGGAGTGCTAATGATGTGTTGCTGAATTGCACCTGCGTATGTACGGTCATTTGTGATCCCATGAAATTAATCACTCCCCATGAGGCACAAAAATGAATCACTCCACATGAAGCACAAAAATGAAGATCAAAAATGAAGGGGTGCATTTCACTTAGCGAGTTGATCCTACTTTTAAAAAGGTCTATATTCTGTATGATCAATATATTCTTGTTTTCCAAAGAAAGCACTTTTACATGGTTAAACTCATCAATGAGATTCGTTCTTCTAACCTTGTTTTTGTTATCTATATTTTCCATTAGCATTTTCTCATTTATAACATTTGTACCTATCCGTCTATAATCACTTTCGGGTATTATGTCGTCAAACAGAAAGTCTTTCTTATGTTCCTTTTTTTCATCCCTACAATTATCATTCGTATGAACCATTTCCACATCATCTCCATTCTCACTACAACTTTTTTCCATTTTTTTCATCTCATTTTGTTCACACATTCTTTAGGAATCGGGTGATGTGAAAACGTTCCTCGTTTGGCAGGTATACTAATCCCTTTGAATTTTTTCTTTTTTTTGTAAATAATTACAAATATAGTAACATGGATGTTTTTTTTTTTTTTTTTTTTTTAAATGATCTCATCAGGAATTGTATTTTAAAAAAATGTCAAATTGCAAGCATGTAGGGAATTCCCACTTTTCATGTCCTGTCCATTCATCCCCATTTTTTTTTCTTTTTTTCTTTTTTTTTTTTTTCTTTTTTCTCTCTCCCTACACTGTTGTGCAAATCATTTGCGTATAAATTTTTTCACTGCTCTGGGAAATTTTGCGCAAAAGAGGTGTGTGCCAAAGACAACGACATTTTTAAAAAAAAAGGAGAAACGAGGAAGAAATGGAAGTTGGAGTGGAAGGAAAAATAAAACTTTGTGGATGTACAAATATAAACATATTTCACCATTTGAAGTCCTTTTTTTTTTTTTTTTTTTTTTTTGCAAAAGTTCTACTAATGTTGTGCGAACATGTAGGAGATAAACTATGATTTCGTTTTTTCTCCCCCTTTAGGCGAAACAAGTTTTGCACATTTAAGACTTGCATTTGAGAATTTTTTCTCAGAGTGATCAACACGAATCATGGTTTTTCTCTTCCACAGACATGACAATTTTGCATGAGGTTCTTTTGCTTGTTGAGACGGAACACGTGTCATTTCTACAAAGGTATATACTAAAATAGGAACGTATTCATTCGTATGAGACATGTGTCTGTAGTAACAGAGAATGAAGACAGTATAAGAGAAATCATTCTTTGGGTTTATGTTCAATTTTGTTTTTTTTTTTTTTTTTACGTAAATTATTCATTTTCTGTTTTCCTATTGCTTCCATTTTAGAAATTACATTTTGAAAGACCAATTAAATGATGTGTCCTCAATTCATGAACAAGGAGAAATGGGGAAAAAGAAAAGTAAAAAAAAGTAAAAAAAAAGTAAAAAATGAGAGGAATGAAATCAGCTTCATATGAGATGTTATGAGTTCATGGAGGTTCCTTTTTGCTAAGAGATGATTATATTCCCATTTCTTAGATACATAAGGGATTATGTACACATCCGTCTGCAAATAACATGGGCAAATCATGTTTTGAAAATTGTCCTCCATTCCACAGGAGCTACCGATTTTCTTCTCTACTTTGTGGAAGAGCAAACGTTTTAGAAAAATGTGTCTAAATGTGTTGAAATATGTTGAAGTGTGTTGAAGCATGTTGAAATAGGTTGAAATAGGTTGAAATAAGTTGAAATTATTTAAAATGATGTAAAATGATAAAAAATATATATATGTGTTTTTTTTTTTGTTTTTTTTTTTTTTATTCCCTCAGAACACATGCAATAAGTAAAATTTGCATGCAGCAAAAAAGAAAATCGGATTTTTCTATGTTACCTTATAAAAAACAGAACGTTACAATTTTTTTCTTTAGGAGTGGGAAAATTCATTTATTAAGACTTTTCTCCTTTTTTTTTTTTTTTTTCCCCTTTTTCTCATGAATATGATCAATGTTATGAATTCATTCGCCTCTACAAATGCCACAATTTCAAGTGCGTGTGGAGAGTATATGTCACGCGAACCACGCAGCGTGAACCATGCAGGTTCATTTTTCATCTGTCGATAATGCATGAAGACACGTTCAAGATATTTCTCAACAGGATCGGTGACCTTAAAACAAATGGTGTAATTTGCATATATATATATATATACACTCTTTTACACACACTACTACATTCAATTTGTGAAGGTTAAACCAAGATGACAAACAGATGCAAGTCGCGAGCGTCTTCTTTTATGTGGAAATTCTTTTTACGTCAACACGGACGATTTGTATATATACATACATACATACATGCATATATGGCTGCATTATATATACACAGTTATGTACTTTTATGCAAGCATGAAGACATTGTGTATTATTTCTTTTTTTTCTTCTTTTTTCTTTTCTTCCCTCACGGCGTTAAGATGAAGCTGCTTTATGCGCTTCCTCTGTTGCTGATTCATTCATGTTACTCATTCGATTTTAAAAATCTCCAAAATGTACACGAAGCAGCAAAGAAACACACTCTACAATTAATTTCTTTAATGGAAGAATCAGAAATGATACGATTAGGTGAAAAGGGCAAGGATAAGATGAACCAAAATGAGGAAGATATAAAAAATGTAAGGAAGATGTTAAACAGTATACATCTTTCAATTAAACATTTATATTCATCACTCGGTTTAACCTTTAAGAAAGAATTGTATCTATTTGGAGATGGAGTTGGAGAAATGAATGAAAATAAAATTGATCAAGCAGGTGTCTATCAAAATAGTAACGAAATTTTTACCAATGAGAATGTTTTACGTGATATAAAAACAGGGAGAGATATGGAAATTCATTTGGAAAAAATGGTACATTATTACAAAAAAGAATTTATGAAAAGTAAGACTCCACGAGATTGTTATTACATTAACAGGAAGAATTCCTTACGTAAGCAAATTGAAATTTTTAAATTTACCTACAGTTTTATACTCACAAAACTGTACTATAGAAATTTTGTCAAATACTTGAAAAAATTTGCAACCACAGAGGGAGACCTTTTCAACGTTCTCTTTAATTCTTCTTTTGATATTAAAGAAAATGTTTATTCGAGAAATTTCGAAAATTATGATGGTCCTTTAATCGTCGAAGGGGGAGAGCACTCCACAGGGAGAGGCAACACAGGTGTTGTTGGAAGCACAGGAGTTGTTGGAAGCACAGGAGTTGTTGGAAGTACAGAAGGTGTTGGAAGTACAGAAGGTGTTGGAAGTACAGAAGGTGTTGGAAGTACAGAAGGTGTTGGAAGCACAGGAGTTGTTGGAAGTACAGGAGTTGTTGGAAGCACAGGAGTTGTTGGAAGTACAGGAGTTGTTGGAAGCACAGGAGTTGTTGGAAGTACAGGAGTTGTTGGAAGCACAGGAGTTGTTGGAAGCACAGAAGGTGTTGGAAGCACAGGAGTTGTTGGAAGTACAGAAGGTGTTGGAAGCACAGGAGTTGTTGGAGACACTAATCATATAGGTGACGGAGGAAGGGGCTACAACAACCAAATGGGTATGAATAATCAGGAAATTAATCCGGGGAATGACCATCCAAATAGACAAAAAAATGTGGACCAGGAAGAAAGGGCAAGATGTAATAATGAGTACAGAAATATCGTGGGGGAAAAGTGCACGAAAGAGTTTGTCGAAAATGTAAGAAAATTTCTGAACAATGTAGACATTTCTCTCGAAAAGGAGATACATAATTCTGTGATAGACTTAAGAAAAAATATGCTACAAGTGTCAGAAGAAGAGTTTGGCCAAAATAACTGCAATGATGTGGTGAAAGAACTGGTAGATAAAAGTTATGATAAAATATCTTTTGAAGAAAATGAACATTTTGAAAAATTTACAAAAAATTATATGGAGAAAAATTTATACACATTATTGGAAAAGGAAAAGAAGAAAAGCTATAAAAAAAGAAATTTTTTTGAAAAATATTTTTTTTTTCTTATTGAAAAAATGCTGGAAATTAGGCGAAGTATAGAAAACAAATTGGAATCCCTCTCCAGCGTGTTGGCACCTGCACCTGCACCTGCATCTGCATCTTCACCTTCACCTTCGCGTAGCACCAAATTTCACATTTTTCAGAAAGGAAATTTTCAACAAGTTAGACTAAATGGAGGAAAAGAAATAAAGGAGATCTTCCAATTACTTGATGATTATTTAAATACCTACTCATTTACCCATCAACATGCAAATGATTACTACAAAAATATTAGAGATATTTTTTCTTTGGACTATATTTGGGAAAACTCAAAAGATAACAGAGTCTACATAGCCGAAAAGGTTGCGCAAAAAATTGGTGCATTAAATGATTCTTTTTTGATGTATAAGAATGCTAAAAATAAATATGAACAGTTCATAGAAAAATGTATACAGAGTAGGGAAGGTATAAACTCGTCTAGAAATGATGAAACTGGAAATTTTTCTAAAAAGAGTGAATTACATGAGGGAGACTCCCCAAAATCAAGAGGATCATATAATAACAACTCAGCTAATCGTGCTCCTCACCCTTCAAACAATTATGTAGACAAGGAGTACCTTCCATGGGAAGAATCAGCTAGTGAAAACAAATCCTTTTGGAACGAAGAAGACAGATTAAAGAGAGATAAACTAAACTATGAATTAATAAAACGGGAAGATGAATATTTACACAGATTGAGAAATGTTGTGAGTCTTGTAAACCGCTATAAGAAATTGAAAAATAAAAAAATAAAAATAAAGCACATTTCAGATATACATAAAATTGAACGGGAACCAATAGTACTTGTACTAAAATTTCGACAACATCAAATTGTGAAATATTATAAAAGCACCTTGCTGTTCATAAAAATATTTATCATGAAAAGGATATTACTTAAATTAAAACTGAAGATAAAATTTTTAAGAAGAATTACCCCATCAGCCTTTTTATTGAATAAACACTTCTTATACAAGATGTATAACAACATTATGAAAATTTGGGGTGCGAACTATCAAATAAATGTAAACAAAAACTTTTGCAATGATATAACTCTGGAAAATCTAAATGGTATGATGAAACAAATGGACCTTCCAAACCTTCTGATCAAGTATATGTTCTACATATTCTCTCTCAATCCCACGTTCATGAGTGAGTACCTTGGAATAGACAAGGATAATAGTACAAATTCGAACTATGTCTTTGGTGAGATAAATTATGAGGATGACAACTATGGAAATGAAAAAGATCTGCACATTTTGTATCAACGGGCTAAAAATTTTAATAAAAAATCATTCGTGCATGCACCACCACATATTTTACAAGGAAGGAAAATATTTCCCAATGAGAAAAATCCGACACCTAATGAGAAAAATCTGACACCTAATGAGAAACATCCAAAACCTAATGAGAAAAATCCATTACATAATGAGAAAAATCCATTACCTGATGTGAAAAATCCATTACCTGATGAGAAAGTAAAAAAATCGTTCGACCAAATTTATTCTTATTTTTTCAGTATATTCGATGATGACGAAATTTCAGGGCATATTTTAAAAAAGTTTGAAAACTGGGAAGAAAGTCGATCGTCTGGTTGTTCTGGTGATCAAGCATGTTCCAAAGATAACAAAATTTACATAAAGGATAAGATAAAAGGTTTTATTTTTCAAAATTTGGACAAACTAGAAAGCGAGTTCGATGCGATAAATGAGACAACTATATCTTCAGTTAGTTCTTGTGAAACTTCTCCTTTTTCTTCCTCTTTGAAAATTCCATCCCAATTGTTAAATAATGAATTTATCACAAATTCGCTATCCGAGTCGTTTAAACATATCCTGCACAGAAAGCAGCAAAACCAGATGTTTAAATTGTACTATTTATATAAACGAACACATACAACCCTTATGGAAAATATTCTTCTTCAACTTGTTATGAATTATGGCATGATGCATTACAACAAGTTGAAGAGTAACATCGTGAAATCCTTTTGTGCAAAGCGTGGAAAAACAGATGAAGAGGAGCAAAATCCAAATGTTGCTCATTCAGAGCAGTTCCTTTCGAGAAACAAAAACGGGAAGGTTAAACACATTCCAAATGAAGATTATCTGAAGAGAGGAATAGACACCATTTCCTGCTCTGTGCAGAAAGGATACGATGACCATGATCCTCAAAAGACAGATACAACATCTATAAAAGTGTCAAGTATGATTGGGAATAAAAAGTATGATAATTTGGGACCACATTCCAGCAGTAACAAATCGAACCATTTGGTCATATGTAATTTGATAGATGGAGTGAAAAAAAAAATAATTACATCTTTTAAAATAAAAAATGTAACGTATATCCCAATTGGAAAATCACTGCTCGAACCAGGAAAAGAAAACAGAAACAGGAACACAATATATGACTACGAATTTTATGCACTTTTTTTTCAAGACGTGGTTATAAAGGAGGAAAGCTCATCTAAGAATATATATCAAATGGATTTTAAAAGGGAACAGATCTACTGTAATAAACAGAAGATATCACATTTTGTGGAAAATAAACTGGTCAATAAATTTGATGAAACGCTAGAGGTGAAGAAACAGAACAAGGTACCCCTTCTTCTCATGAGGAGTAGTGCAGTTATCAAAAAGGAAATATTATTCGAGAGGGAATCCATGGAATACTACAATTTAATTTTAAATTGGATTCATAAACATAAAATGAACAAAAATAATAACCTTGAAAATGTAAGAAAAATTGAAAGAGAGATATCTGATCTGCGCTGGAGGGCAAAATTATACGATGAGAATATTTCACATGTGAAGGAAAAAATGGCTGAGATGAGATATTCAATAAATGCAAATATCAGCAGGAGGAGAAGGAGCAATAACCTCCAGAATTCCTTGCAAAAGAAATACAAAGTAGAAGTTACAAGGGCAGCAAGGGAGAAATATGAATCTCTGCTAGATATATATAAAGACATAACAGAGCTGTTTGAAAAAAGCGAAAAATATTTAAATAATTTGAAAAGGGAAAATGAAAGAGAAGAAGAAAAAGTGGGGAAAATTTTCGAGTTAAATAAATACTCTCTCTTGAGAAAACATCAAATGGAAGATTTGAAAATGTACACTTTTTATCATGAGCAAATATTAAAGTATGCTAAGAAGCAAAATGTGTGTTGTGATACGTACATAAGGGAAATCAAAATTCATTTGAAGTTTTTACCTCCATTTTGCTGTTCCAGGGGGGAGAGAGGTGAAGATAAAGATGGAGACATTGGTAGAGACATTGGTAGAGACATTGGTAGAGACAATGGTAGAGACATTGGTAGAGACATTGGTAGAGACAAAGAAATATACACCAGTGTGAGTGACCTACTTCGCGATTTTATACGATGTGAAAAGAACACGAACAGGATACTGGTTCATTTTAAAAACATTAAGAACAGATTACACATAATAGACATAGTTAATGCGAATCTTCATAAAAAACAGAGAACTTTTCACCTCAGTACTAACTATTTTTATATGGAAAAAAAAAAGGAAAATATTTATTTCTTTACTGACAAAGATGAAAATATAAGAAGTTATAAAACGTATAAAGAACTTATAGGAAACACAAATGATGATTTGTTGATAATGCATAACATGAAGGAAAAAGTGGAAGACAGAAAACGGATACTCGAGGAAATTGAGAAAAAAATGCCGTCTTTATTACAAATAAAAGAAAAGCTAAAAACAGACACTGATGTGTTATCATCTAATATACAAACATTGTACACAAACTTTTTTTATGAAAATATGTTAAATTATGAACAGATCATAAATTTTGAAAAAAATTTGAAAAAAAAAATTATTGTATATAAAAATGTAATGAATAACATTAGATACTCCTTTGAGAACCAACTTAACGTTACCACTCATCCTTTGGCACTGTTTTATAACTTTGTGCAGTATGATAGTAAAAAATATATAGATGCCATAAATTTTGTTGATCAAATTTTGGCATTTCACGAGGGGGAAAATGATCTGCTCCAGCAAGAATACGTAACAAAGAATGGAGAAGAAAATCCCATGACTATACATGAAGAAATGTGGCGAGTATTCAATGAATCTGGGAGGGATGAAGTAAGTGGAAAAGGATTTGATGACGAGAGCAACCGAGACAGAGACAACTTTTACGCTGTAGTGGATGGTGTGCAAATGAACTGCAGCAATAAAAGATGTCCCCCCAATTCTTTTTGTTTCATTGATGAGTATGATGAAGAATGCTTCTGTTTTCTTAACTACACCATGATTGGCAAGAATTGCATTTTAAACAAAAAGAATTCTTGTGAAATGAATAATGGGGGATGTGATTTGAAAGCAACATGTGAATTAAATAAAAATAAGATTATTTGCTTTTGTCCCGAAGGTACTAGACCAGTACATGAAGGGGTTTTGTGCAGTTTTTCTTTTGTTTCATCATTTTCAAATATTATTCTTTTTCTGTTCATCTTGGTATATATCATTTCGTAAAGTGTACTCGTGTTATTTTATTTTATTTTTTTTTCTAAAAATTGTGCAACATAATATTTGTTTCGTTTTGTAAATGGATCGCTATTTGGCGATGCTTTTTTCCCCTTTTTTTTTTAGTTTTTGTTTCAACACAGTTGTTTTTTCCGTTATTTTTTGTGGCCATTCATTACTTCCACTTTTTCCGTCATTTTTTGTGGCCATTCATTGCTTTCACCTTTTCCATCATTTTTTGTGGCCATTCATTGCTTTCACCTTTTCCGTCATTTTTTGTGGCTATTCATTGCTGCCACCTTTTGTGGCCATATTTTACTCTTCCCTTTTTGTTATTTTATTTTTTTTTTTTTTTAAATGGGAAAAACTTTGCAACATTTGTAACGTGTACACATATTATTGCATAAAAAAAAACATCCCCAGGACGTAAAACAATTTTATTGTTTTTTCGCACTCGTAGTAACCAGAACAGAGGTAGTTTGAAAATGTGCATTTATTAATAGGACAAGTAACACTGTAAAATAGACCCATAAAAGTGGAGTTTTTTTTTTTTTTATTTTTTTGGGGGCAAGAGGAGATATTATCGTTGTGGAAATGAAACTTTGCACTGTGCAAGTAGAGTATTAAATTTATTTTCTCCTCATTTGGAGAAATATTGAATTTTTTTTTTTTTTTTTTTTCTTTTTGTACAAAATATAATAAAAGATAAAAATAAGGAATGCAGAGAAAATGTAAGGTATATGGAAAACAATTGATGCAACATTACCGTTTTACAACACAGTCGCTCCATTCTGCAGAAACTGTTTTTTTTTTTTTTTTTTTTTCCAGTGTGTTTAAATCTTCATTCCTGATCTTCTACACAATTCTCAGAATTTCACATTGATGTTTTTATTTTATTTACCTTACCCTATCTCATTACTTTTTTTTTTTTTTTTTTTTTTTTTTTTTTTGTTACACATAAAATGTGTGTACATAAATTAACACGCACTTAAGTGTATACAATTTGTAAAATATATTTAGCTAGATGAAAATTGGAAAATAAATTTTCTCCTTTTTTCTTTTTTTTCTCCATTATTTCATCATTTTATATATACTATTGAATCATTTTTAACACTTTATTTAGTAAAAGAAAAAAGTGCAAATGTGTGTTTTAGGAAAAAAAGGAAAAAAAAAAAAAAACATAAGGGAGATACAGAATAACACTTTTAAAATGATCGTTGTCTGATTTCTAAAATCAGCTAAAAAAGAAAAAAAAAAACCAATGTATAGACGAAGACCACCAGACTTTCAGATAATATCTAACATTTCTTCCATCCATACAACCTTCTGTTAACGAAAATTATGTAAATTTGTTTTCGATGAAGAGTGCACTAATGAATTTAAAAAATAAAGTAAAATAAAATAAAAAATAGTGTAAATTTCCCTTGTGTTTCTTAACTTGTATTTAATTGGAAGGGTTCAAATTGGAGAAGTGCACTAAAAAAAAAAAAATTATGCACGTTCAGAAATAATAAAATGCATACAAAATATATACATTTATGTGTGTGTAAAATAGTTTTTACAAACAAAATTTTATACACACATTTTTTTTTTGTGTTGTACCGTTAAAGTTTTATTTTCCAGGCAATTTGTCTCCTTCCTTTTTTAATGTCCTTGCGGTTAATTATTATTTTATTTTAATTAAAAAATAAAGTGTGTAACACATATTTTATTTTGTTTTATTTTGTTTCATTTTGTTTCATTTTGTTTCAATTTGTTGTATTTATTTTTTTTTTGTTTTTTTCCATATTTACACTTATTTATATAAATTTTTGTAATGATGTTTATAATTCATCGTTAAAAAAAAAAAAGAAAAAAAAAATTGTTTAGTTGTAACACTTTGGAAAAGAAAAAAATAACACTTTTTTAATTTGTTCTAAAAAGAAAAAATCTTTAAAGTGTACACATTTTTACTTTCTTTTTTTTTTTTAATAGGAAAATTACATGTAAAAACAAAATTGTATGTGTACACGCAAACATGTATGTATATAAATATATATATAAAACATGTAACATATATATTTATAACGTACACACTTGTGCATGATTAATTTTTTTTATATTTACAACTCGTATGACAAATTTTATGCAGTTTTTTTTTTTCTCCACTTGCCTATGATACAACCAGCGCTTTAATAGTTCAGTGCATATGTATATACACACACACACATATACACATAAATAAATACATCCGAACAAATTGTCACATTTTTAAGATGCAAAAATAACGCACATTTTTGCAAAGTCAATTTTTGCTACATCTTAAAACATTCGAATATTGATTATTAATTAGATTAATTCGAAAATGAAGGTACTATTATTTTTGTTCTCTCTCATTTTTTTTGTTACAAAATGTCAAAGTGAAACAATTGAAAATTATAAACAACTGCTTGCAAAGTTGAATAAGTTAGAAGAGCTAGTCGTGGAGGGATACGATTTATTTCACAAACAAAAAATAACTATTCCTAATGTTAGTACAGGTAATGATCCTAGCAGCAATAGTAATAATAACACTTTGGGATATAAAATAAGAGGCTTTGTTAATAAGTTTCTGGAGTTGCAAATTACGGGACATGGCAACTTATTACATCTAATAAGAGAACTTGCTATAGATCCCAATGGAATAAAATACTTAGTGGAAAGCTACGAAGAATTTAATCAACTAATGCACATAATAAATTTCCACTATGATTTGTTAAGAGCCAAATTGAATGACATGTGCGCAAATGAATACTGTAAAATACCAGAGCATCTAAAAATCAATGACAAGGAATTAGACATGTTGAAGAAAATTGTATTAGGATACAGAAAACCATTAGACAACATAAAAGATGACATAAACAAAATGGAGGCATTCATCACTAAAAATAAAAAAACTGTAGAGAACATAAATGCATTAATTGCAGAAGAACATGGAAAAAGAGGTGGATATTCTGTCACAGCAGCTTCTGGCACAGGCACTTCTAGCACAACAGGAACTGAAGAATACACAAATAAGAAGAAACAATTCCAAGCTGTATATAACACCATATTTTACTCCAATCAATTGGAAGAAGCGCAAAAGCTAATTGGCGTTATAGAGAAACGTGTCAAAATTTTGAAGGAACATAAAGACATCAAGGTGCTACTTGAAAAAATTGCACAAGAAAAAGCAAAACTCCCAGTACAAGGTGCTACAGGAACAGAAACAGGACAAGACAATCAACAACCTACACAAGAACAACAGGTAGAAATAAAAAAAAAAATTAACGAACTGGAGAATAGCATTATTGCTATCGCCAAAACTGTAAAATTTGATATGGATGGATTATTCACAGATCCAGATGAATTAGATTATTACTTAAGGGAAAAGGGAAAATCTGCAGGAACTTTAATAACCCCAGGAAGTGCTCAGATAACACCTGAAGGTGGAGAAAATGCTCCTACATTTAATCAGATTTATCCAAATGGTGTTTCATATGCCCTTCCAGAAAGTAACATATATGAGCTAATAGAAAAAATGGGATCGGGAACTTTATTTGGAGATCTCCAAAATCCAGATAATGAAAGTGCACCCAAAAAAGAAATTATTACAGATGAAAACGAGAGAAAAGATTTGTTGGACAAAATTGCTAACAAAATTAAATTAGAAGAAGAAAAATTACCAAAATTAAAAGAAGAGTATGAAAAAAAACTTAAAGAATATAATGAAAAGGTAAAAGAATTTTTACCATTACTTGAAAAATTTTACGAAGCCAGACTTGAAAACACAATGGAAGGAAATAAATTTGACGAATTTAAAAATAAGAGAAGTGAATATATGAATAAGAAAAATGACTTAGAGAAATGCCCTTATGAACAAATTACAAACCTGATTAATAAATTAAAAAAACAACTTACCTATTTAGAAGATTACATTTTAAGAAAAGAAATTGCAAATGATGAAATAAATCATTTTAGTGCTATGGAATGGGAACTAAAGAAGGAAATCTATAAACTAGAAAAAGAAATAAAAAAAAATGAAAGTAAAATAACCATAGATAATCAATTTGAATTATCAGACGTCGTTGAATTACAAGTACAGAAAGTGTTAATAATGAAAAAAATAGAAGCATTGAAAAATGTCAAGAATCTTCTAAAAAATGCAAAAGTGAAGGATGACTTGTACATTCCAAAGGTATATAAAACTGTTCAGAAACCCGAACCTTATTATTTAATTGTGCTAAAAAGGGAAGTTGACAAACTAAAGGATTTTATTCCAAAAATACATAAAATGATCGAAGCTGAAAAGGCTAAACAGACAGCTCCAGCTACAGGAACAATTGTTGCACAAGATGAACGATCTACAAGTAGTACCCCATCGAGTGCTGCAGCTCCAACTGAAACATCAATGCAACAAACATCATCTGATGGATCTCAGCAACCGCAAGCACATGTAGAATCCACAATACAATCTACACCTGTACAAGGAAGTCAGCCAAATTCAGTGTCTAATCCAGGAGCAGAAGAAGGAACTTCAGCACCAGAAACAAATAACGAAGCAACAGAAGTGCAAGAACAGGCATCAGAAGAATCATCATCCTCAGAAAACCCAGAAAACGCGTCACCAGCAGCACCACCAGCACAAGCTGCTCCAGCAATGACCAAATTAGAATATTTGGAAAAATTACTCGAGTTTTTAAAATCTGCATATAGATGCCACAAACACATCTTCGTAAACCGTTCAACCATGGGAAAGGAAGCATTAACAAAATATGAACTGAATACTCTAGAAAGTAGGATAATTAATGTATCCCCATGTGATGAACTAGATTTACTATTTAATGTTCAAAATAATTTACCAGCTATGTATTCCATATATGAAAGTATGAGCAACGATTTACAAAACCTTTATATTGAATTGTATGAGAAAGAAATGATTTACAGTATATATAAGAATAAAAAAAAGGATGACAAAAAAATTAAGGCTCTCCTAGAGACACCTGCAAGCAATACACCACCAACAACTACTGCTGCTGATGGAACATCTACAAATACTGAAGTTTCATCGCCCCCTGTCGCACCATCTGTTCCTGCATCCCCAGATACAGCTGTGGCAGAAACTTTAAACACCGCAGCTTCTACTACACCACAAGATGCTCAAACTAGTGATTCATCTGCCACTCCTGGGGGAACCTCAGGTGTTGGTGCAGTTGATACAGCCACCACAACTACTGAAACCCAAAATGAACAAAAAGTTACAGCATCTTCCAGTGATGACGTCACACAGGAAAATGCAATTAATGACAAAGAATTGTACGAAAAACATTTATCTGAAGTTGGTAAATATGACTATTACTTTAAAAAATTTGTAGAATCCAAAAAAGACGAAATAAACAAGATGGACGACACAAACTGGAACAAATTAGGAGAAGAAATTGAATTATTAAAAAAAAAATTACAAGTATCACTTGACCATTTCGATAAATATAAATTAAAATTAGAAAGATTGCTAACAAAGAAGAACAAAATATCTAGTAGTAAGGGAAATGTTAAAAATCTTGCAAAGTTAAAAGCTAAATTAGAAAGAAGACAGAATCTGTTGAATAATCCAACAAATGTATTAAAGAATTATACAATTTTCTTCAATAAAAAAAGAGAATCAGAAAAAAAAACAATTGAAAATACATTGAAGAATACAGATATTCTATTAAAATACTACAAAGCACGTGCAAAATATTACATTGGTGAATCATTCCCTCTAAAGAATATAAGTAAAGAATCAATTCAAAAAGAGGAAAATTTCCTTAACTTAGAGAAATTTAGAGTATTAAGCAGAATGGAAAGTAGACTGGGTAAAAACATAGATTTGGAAAAAGAAAATATAAGTTACTTATCCAGTGGATTGCATCATGTGCTTACAGAATTGAAAGAAATCATAAAGAATAAAAGCTATACTGGTAGTGATTACTCCAAGAATATTGAAGAAGTTAAAAAGGCTTTGGAGGAATATAAAGACTTGCTCCCAAAAGTAGAAACTACGACTGCAAGCCCTGCACAAGTGACTCCGCCAGCACAAGTGACTCCGCCAGCACAAGCAGAAGCATCACAAACGTCAGAAGTTGCGGTAGAACCAGTTCCTCAAGAAGGAGCAGCAGAAGGAACATCGGGAGCAGCAACACCAGCACCAATACCAACATCGCCATCAACAGCAGAATCAACATCAACATTATCAGGACAAGATGACACTGAAGACGATGAGAAGGTAATTGCACTTCCCCTGTTCGAAGAAAAGATGGACGCATATGATGAAGAGCAAGTGACAATGGGAGAAGCAGAAGAAAGACAGGTAGAAGTTATTGTGCCACGTGACCTAAACGAATATGAAGTTGTATACATGAAACCATTAGCTGAAGTATATAAAACTATCAAAAAACAATTAGAAAATCACTTGAACGCATTTAACAATAACACAATGGATATGCTAGAATCTCGATTGAAGAAGAGAAATTATTTCTTAAGTGTATTAAACTCAGATTTGGCTCCATATGAGCGTGCATCTTCTGGTGATTACATCATTAAGGATCCATATAAATTGCTAAATTTGGAAAAGAAGAAAAAACTTTTAGGAAGTTACAAATACATTGATGGGTCGATAGATAAGGATATGGCTACAGCAAAGGATGGCTTGGAATACTTTGAGAAGATGACCAAATTGTACAAGGAACACTTAGTTTCCGTGAACGAAGAGATTGAAAAAAATCAAAAGGAGATTGATGAAGCAAAAAAAGAACCTAGTGATACAAATCCAAGTACTAAAGTTCAGGAATTGGAAAAATATATCCCATTCTTAAACAGCATCAAAAACGCGTACGAAGCCTTATTGAACAAGGTTAACAACTACACATACAACTTAAAAACTGTTAATAACAACTTACAATTGGAAAAGAACAGAACAGAAATATTAATTAGAAAATTAGATGACTATACCAAAATGGACGAAAAGTTAGAGGATTTTAAAAAACAGAAAAAGGAGATTAATGCAGAACATGATTTATTAAAAAAACTGAAAGTTTCAGAAGTTATGAAAGGTAATGAATCCAAGGCAATATTATCTGAATTACTAAATGTAAATACCACATTACTCAACATGGATTCTGAGCATAAATGTATAGATACTGTTGTTCCTGAGAATGCAGCATGCTATAGATATTTAGATGGACGAGAAGAATGGAGATGTCTATTAAAATTTAAATTGGATGGAGGTAAATGTGTGGCAGCTACAGATGTAACTTGTGAAGATAACAATGGTGGCTGTGCACCAGATGCTGAATGTAAACAAATGGATAACAAAGATATTGTATGTAAATGTACTAATGAAGGTTCTCAACCACTCTTCGATGGTGTTTTCTGTAGTTCTTCAAGTTTCTTAAGTTTATCATTTTTATTACTAATTTTGTTTATTCTGCTATGCAGTGAGCTTTAAAAAAAAAAAAAAAAAAAGTGTAGAAGTGCCATGTGTAAAATGTTTAAGGTTCTTATGAACTTAACATTTCAATTTTTTTAAGAGTGACACAAAAAGAAAAAAAAAAAAAAATGTAACACATTTTGTAATGCCATTTTTTATATATTTTGCTATATACATATATATATAGTTTGAAAAAAAAAAAAAAAATTCTTTAAATACATATCTTTACATAAGCTTTACTAGATACATTTTTATTCATGAGCCTACCGTTGGGACAATTTTTTACCATCATGTTTCTCAAATTTGACGAAGAAGTTTTGTAAGAGCATATATGTTTTACGTGTATATACTTTTCATAAGTATTATAAATAAAAAATATTTGCTTTACTTTTGTGAAAGATGATTTGCCTAATGCACACAATATACCAATACACAGATACGTGAAGAAATATGCATGTTACTTTTGGCTTTTTGCTTAAATACATGAAATAATGCTCATTCATATATTTATGCTATTTTTTGAAGCACAATAGAGGTATCAGTTGTCAAAAAAAAAAAAAAAAAAGCATGATGGAAAATTTGACCCACTTTTTTTGTTCATCTATTTTGCTGCAATGTATATATATATATATACATGTCAGCATTTTTTATGTTATTTTTTTTTTTTTTTTTTCTTTTTTTTAAATCCCCAACTAGCACAAATTTAGTAGCTTTTTTTTTTTTCTTTTCTTTAATAAAAAATATAATATATATATTATTAGCATTAGATTGTACTGTAAGGTAAAAAATATTTCTTATTTTCTTCCGTCAAAACTAATTCGGTTCTTTTTTTTTCACACAAAGAGTTATGATTTTTGTTGAAAAAAAAAGAAAAAAAAATTCAGTGTAAAAAATGACACTAGGTTGTTTTTAATCTCTATGTGGTAGGAAATTGTAATTTTGAAATTATCGTTTGTTTCACACCACAATTACAAATGTTATGATCTTTTGATTGATACATAGATATCCCACAGTATGAACAGATTAATAGGGAAAAAACAGAAAGGATCTATCTGATCGTGTCAAAATGGTGTAAACTGAATCTTATCATCCGCCTAAAGAATTTTTTTTTTTTTTTTTTTCTTTAAAAAAAAAGAAAATAGTGACAATCTCATTCGAATTATTACACAAAATTCAAACTGTTAAAGCATGCGAAATACATCGCGTCCAATTAAGTAGCAGTTCCGATCTTGGTAGAGATGAGGTAATTTTCTCACCAAGGTGTAAAATAAATGCAAACCCACATTTTTATCAACTAAGAAAAAAAAAGAAAGAATAACCCAAGGAGAGAGGATATGAGGAATGAACAAAAAAATTGCTATAGATGGGGGAAATTACTGCACACATATTTACTTCAAAAAAAAAAAAAACGGATTACAATGATAATGGTAATAGCGATGGTAATGATCATGACGATGAAAAGAGAACAAATGCTGCACATGAAGGGGAAAAGAATTTCCTTAACATGAATAATAAGTACGCAAAAAGTTATGTTACGCAAAATGATTATAATTATGATTATGTCATGGACGAATGTAATAAGGGAAAAAATTTTTATTTAAAAAATGAAAAAAAATGTTTTTATGAGGGAGGAAAAAATAATAAAATGGATTATGTACACAGTTTTGGAAAATATAACTGTTTGACAAATCGGAAGGAAAGGGAGGAATATGGAAAAAATGTTACAAGCAATGATAAGATGCATGTCAACATGGATAGCAACATGGATGGCTACATGAGTGATAGCATGAATGATAACATTAAACAAAGTACACATTCAGGGCATAATTTGAAAGGAAGCTTAAGTAAAAAAGATGATCAAATATATATTAACGTAAACCGTGGGGTGAGCAGAACAAATAAATCTACTGCAACATCTGGTAATGAAAACAGTTATGCTAATATGAACGAATGTAATAAAGGCTATTTTCAGAGAGCCAGAAATTATTACAGTAATAGCAAAGTGGGCATGAAATATGGAAATCTAAATTATTACAATAATTCAGATTACGTGAAAAGGGAGATGGTAGACCATTTTAAAAATCCTGAAGATGCTTATTCCGGTCAATACGGAAGAAGCACTCGAAACAATGATCAAAGTAGGAACTACCAAAAGGAGTCCTGTAGAAGAGAAAGAGCTGATCGATTCCATTATTACAACAATCAGAGAAATGACAGAGCACCAGAAAGGAGTGAAAGACACACAGATGAAGATACATATAGAGGTGGTCATCGATTTAGAATGTCACATTCGATTAAACCTTCTCATACCAGTGGTATGAATAAAAGTTATTCTAATTATTACCAAAAAAGGGAGGGAACTTGTAAAAATAATTATAATGGCAAAAGTGCCAATAATAGCAGCAATCATATTAACAGCAATAACAAAATCAGCAGAAGCAATGGCAACAACAGAAGTAACAATAGTAACGATGCTTATATGAAAGGAATGCAAAATGATCTAGGAAAAATTCGCACGGACGAATCGGAAAGCAAATGTGAAGAAAATTTTTTGCACACAAATGAGCCCCAGCCCAGTGAGAGAAACGTTATCCACCAATTTAATCAAAAGAACGAGAAATCAGAAGAACACTTTGGGCATAGTAATAATTGTGAAAATAATGGGATAATCAGTTCTATATCGTGCAATAATTATTTAAATAAATCCAATTCATTCAACACGGATATAAATGTTAGTAACATGGCTTCAGTTAAAAATGAAAATAAAAATTCACAAAATGGGCAGGACGATGTGCATACAGATACGAGAAGCAATGGTGCCATGGGAGCTCCAAATGATGAAGAGAATTCTCAAGGCGCAAAAAAGAATTTGAGAGAAAATGATAGTAGTAATAATGAAACCCCAAATGGAAATATGAACCAAAAGGATAATTTACTTACGGGAGGTGACGAAGTTACGAATGAGAAAATGAAAAAAATGAAGAGAGAAGAAGAAAAAAAAAAAGTTATGAATTGGAAGTTAGAGGAACAAACATTGCTTGAAGAAGGATTGAGAGTTTTTAAAGATTTAAAAAATTGTCCAGAAAAATGGAAAAAAGTTAGTGAAATTGTAAAGACGAAAAGTCCTGATGATTGCTTGAAGCGATTCCTTTATTGCAGATTCATCGTTATGAAGGAAAAGCAAAAGATAGAGAAAGAAAAAGAGGAAGAGATGAGACGAAAACAGGAGGAAGAATTGCGACAAGAACAGGAACGACAAAACAAATCTAATGAACAAAGTGAGGAATGTATTAATAATCCAAACGACGAGGAGCTTGATCAAGATATAGATAGTGATGACATGAATATAAATAATAACACGAACATCACAGGGAAAAGTCTTATACTAAACAATACCCAAATAAAAAATATATCACTATATAAGGCAGTGATGATGAAGTAAGAAGTTTATATAAAAATAATTGCATACACAATTTTTTCTAGTGACCACATTATGTTCTCGTATGCATACATTATATACGTGCACGAATACACTTTTTTTTTTTTTTTCTTCTTTTTTTTAATCCTCAAGGTTACAGCTAGTTTGCAATCGATGTTGCAATACTTTTGATGTTACAACAACGAGCAAGGATTCTCCCCAATTAGGTAAAATAGGAATTTTTATATCATGTACATTTGATGTGTCAAGCATATTTTTTTTTTTTCCTTTTTTTTTTTTTTGCATTTTCTCCCATTTAGCTATTTCATGAGATTTGCACTACCCTTTCCCCATCCTATTGAATAATGCAGTGTGTACATGTGCAAATTGCAACAACAGCGTGGTTGTTGAAGTGTATAGAAATATATGTTTTATGGAGAATAATTGCGTTTGCGTTTTGAAGTTTAACCAATGTTCATTAATGGTAAGACATAAGGGTTGATTCTGTATTATATATTATTTTTTACCATGTTGTAATTATTTTTTATTTTCTTCACTATTTTATTACTTTATTTTATTTGTTCGTTTTTTTTTTTTTTTTTTTTCTTCTATTTCAGGACCTGTTAAGCACTGATTTTAGCGTGAATTGCGAAAGTTGCGGGAGAAAAAGTATTCTGAAAAATGTCACCTCGGGTAAATTACACAAAATTATGAACTCTCAGCTCATCAGCTGAATGAATTCATTTCACGCGCATATAAATGCATGTTACACAGGTGGATGCTTGCACGATTGTGTTTGTACATGTACACGTATGCTGAAATGTGCCATCATCCATTCGTTCACTTGTTAAATCAGCTCCATTATATATATGAATACACACCTTGGCAGGTAAAGAAATATACATCAATTGTCAGAAATGTTTTACCAAGTTGGAGTTCAGATACAGGGATTTCTCGTTTGATGAAATAGCTAACGCTAACAATGCCGCCATAAAAAAGTAAAATTACGAATGCATGAATGTGTGTGCACACACACACGTGTGTAACGAATGAACATGCAACTTTCCACGTGCATGCACATGCATACGACCATGCACATACATATGACCATGCACATACATATGACCATGCACATACATACGACCATGCACATACATACGACAATGCACACACTGGTGGATACGTGCATTTACAGTTACACACGCACTTCACACGTACAATCCCCCCGCTTTGCAGAATCGACGAAATGATAAACAAACTATTCACCAAGAAAAAATCCACTAAGAAGGCCATTGCTGCACCGAACAATTTGAAAATAGAGAAATGTAAAAACGTCATAAAAGTAAATAATATAGAAGTAAAGGATGGTGCATGTAAACATTTTAAAAAATCACATCGTCTTTTTAAATTTCCCTGTTGTAATAAAGTTAGTTTTTCCACTTCATATCATTACATGCACACATTGGTGGGTACGTGATATGGAGGGGGGGGAGATATACATGTTTACGAAATCTTTTTTTTTTTTTTTTTTTTTTTTTTTTATATATGTGTACATTTCGTCAGGTTTGAGAAGGCAATTGCACACTCCGTTTCTTTTTACGTACCCAACCACGACCACCAGCATTTTGTATTTCTCTCAATTTTATTCAATTTTATTCAATTTTATAAAATTTTTTTTTTTTTTTTTTTTAAAGATATTTCCATGCCCAACTTGCCACGATTTAAATAGCAACCACGAGTGTGGCATTGCTACCCGGGTCATTTGTGGATTCTGCTTTCGCGAATTTAATGACGATGAAGAGTGTATATGCCAGCGAGATAAGAAAACGAAAAAAGGAGGAAACTTTTGGGAGGTATGAAAATTTTAAAAAATGCATTATAATGCACACAAACAAATTGCAGTTTAATGCGTGCGTGCGTGTGTGTATAATTTTTACGTGTACATGTTTTGTCTATGGACATGTATATATACATATGTACGAACATGTTTGTATTTACACGAATTTGTTTTTCTTCACACCCCTCTCACCTCTAATCACCAATTCAACTTTTGAAGGGAGGAAAAGGGTGCCGTAACGCAATCACGCTGAGCAAGAATGACTCGAAAAAGTATAAACTTTTAAACAGACAGACTGTGCAGAAGAAAAAGAAGAAATAGCGCAGACCCATTCTATACATCATGGGCGGAACGTATTTTATAAAATTTTGAACATTTACAAATGAGGAGCGTCATGCATGTGTGTATTCGTCTATATGTAACTCACGTATGTGTATATCTACGTGTATGCGTAGATGTGTGTGTACATATATGTATACATGCATGTGTATATATGTACATATTTAGTAACTTTAATTATTTTTTAAATACTCACCTTTTTTTTTTTTTTTTTTGGCTTCCAGCCAATTCCCATTGTTCACCCAATCCTATTTTTTAAACACATTTGCAAACTCAGCAAAATTCTCCTTTGTTGATTTCGTTTTTTCATTTATAACAATGTGTGATTATTTTTTAAAAGCCCAATTCAAAATGATATATGCGCATTTATATTTTTAGGGGGTATATTTTAGGGTAAAAGAAAAAGCGTTTAAAAAAAAAAAAAAAAAAAAAAAAATTCATAAACGGATAGGTAGAAAAGTGTATAAATATGACTAAATAAATAACTAAATGCATGTCTTTAAAAGACGCATGTTTGTATTCTCCAGCAACGATAATGTAATCATGCATAAACAAAAAAAAAAGGCGTGAACAAGAAAAAAGAAAAAAAATACAAAATAAATACGGTAAATAAAATGGAGTATTTGTTATAAGTGTGTAAAAAATAAATAAAATATGCATTTTAACAAAAAAAAAAAAAAAAAAAAAAAAAAAGTGTTTATCCAGGACTGCGTTAAATTGGATCCTTTGGAGACAAAAACAAACATTGGCATCTGCGAATGGGATAAAAAGGGGTATATAAACAACAAATGGGGAATGCAAGATGGGCAAAGGGGGGAATGTCAAACGGTGTACTTTTTGGGGAAGTGTTCTCTCGATTCATGCACACCCTTCTTTTTCTCTCTCGTTCTATATATATATATATTTTTTTTTTTTTTTTTTCTTTCTTTTTTTTGCATCTCTCACTCCGTTTTAACTTACTTATGGGTAAAATGCAATTTATGGATGTTGAGAAAACCTGGTTCCCCATCATACTGAAAATAAATTTTATTTTTATTCTGAATAAAAGTCTTATCTATTTTAACCTTAATTTCACTTCCCTGACATAACTTTATCGCTTTCGACATTCCAATCTGCACCTGAAGTAGGTGGAACATATTTCGAAATCCGATGACTTCAATGACTTTATCATCCATTTTCTGTTTCCTATACTTTTGCTTGTTTTTCTTTTGCCTATAAAAATCGAGCCTATATGATTTGTATATATTGCTACAATCAAACATATTGTCATTTGTGTGTACAGAAGGTTTTTTCTTCTCCTCTATGGAACTTTCTTCTCCTTCTTCTGGATGTTTTTGAGATGATGTATTCCCATTTTTGGAATTTTCGGAATGGGGATCTAGGTCTACCTTTTCTCCCTCGGCAGAATGCTTAGATGTGTCATGTATTAAAAATTCCTCAGTAACTTTTTCACTATTATAGAAAGTGGTTTTATCATTTATATTATTTGAAATGGTTCCATCATGATTTTTTTCATTGTGTACTACTTTATCGCGAGTTGAATGGCATAGAAAACTACTGTTGCTTGAACTATTAGTTGCTTTATTTTCCTCTACAAGTGATTTTCTGCCTTTTTTATTTCTTTTCTTTTTTTTATATTCTTCTTTTTGTCTATCAACATCTGAATAATAATTTTTCTCTTGTTCATCTTCTTTCCATATTTTAAGTCCCCCAAGAAAATAGGGTACATTTATTAAGCACACACTTTCTAAATCTTCATCAATTTTAACTTTTTTCCCATCACAGTAAAGTTTTATGTTTTTATTTAGCTTATATTTGTACGTATTAAAACAGAAATCCCTAAATCCTACTTCTCCGTATAATATTTTATTACCTATTCGACTATTAAAAAAGTGGGGAAATTTTTTCCTAATATTATCAAAATGCAAGGCTAATCTCGATATAATTCCAATGTCAAAATAGTTTATAAAACTGTTGTTTAGAATTAAGTTATTATCTAAATCATATGCTTTCATATTCCATACATCTACGTATTCATTTTTACAATCTTTTACTTTATTTAAATATACAAGTGGGTCATTATTATACCCGCACCCCCATCCTAAACTGTAGCTTAAATCATTTCCAGTACCTAAAGGCAATATGCTTATAGGTGTATTTGATATGTAAGATTGGAGTGTAGGTTTCAAGTTATACATTTCTTTATCTTCTCCTGTAATAACATTATTTATGATGTCATTCTCTTCACATATGTTATGATAATTTTTTTCATTTCTTTTTTCTTTCGGATAAGCAATTTTATAATAATTATCAATTTTGTAAATGATATTATTTTCATCACTTTTATAAGAATCTAATTGTCCTAAATTTAGATGTTCTTCATTTCTCCGATTTCCCTTTCCTTTTAAATTCTCTTGTTCAACTTTTTCCAAATGTGCTAAATGTTCCCCATTGCAGATGCATAAGGGAGGGCGACAATCACTATTACAGCTTCCATCATTAACTAAACTGTTATTATTACTGCAGTTAGAATTGAATACATTATTATATTGTTTATTGTCTATTGTGTATGTATTCTCCTCTCCAGTTGTTCCATTTGTTTCATATGCTTGGTTCGTCATATTTGCATCATTAAAATAGGATGTGAAGTTTTCATTTATTTTGGTTTTCATTGAGGAACAACTAGTTACCTTTTCCTTATAATCATGATATAAAATATTGTAATACATTTTATCATTTTCTGTACCCTTGGAAGAAGAATAAAGATATTCATTATTTTCAGTATAATTACTATGTATCATAGTATTGCTATTATAATATTTTTCTATCATTGAATTCCCATTCTGAAAGCTTTTCAATGTACTTTCCTTCCATCCATCCTTATCATCTCCTCCTCCCTTAACACAGTCTTCTCCACCATTTCCAATATTAGTTCCTTTTTCTCGATCATTTCCAATATACGTTCCTATTTCTCCACCATTTTCAATATAAGTTCCTTTTTCTCCAACGTGTTCACTATTTGCATATATTTTTTCTCCCTTTTCATCGTTAGTATCATGTTTACCATTTTTCTTCTTATTAAAATTTTTAAACTTTTCATGCATATATAAATATTTCCCATTAGTGCACTTGGCTTCAGTTCCCCTTTTGTCGGGATCGTTTGGGACGGTCCCCCCTGGGCCTGAACTGTTCATTTCACTGCTCATTTCGTTATGCATATTTCCTCCTCCACTTAAGTTATTTTCATCACTGTTTATTCTACTGTTAATATTTGCATTCATATCTGTGTTTCCATCCAAGTGGTATATTCCGTTGTAGGTTCTTCCTGCATGTGATTTATCCTTATGATGAATTTCATCAGGGAGTTGACCCAAAACACCACTGAAAACACACTTTCCAGATGCACACAATGTAGTTGGATCATCTATTCGTCTACTTCCTGTAAATCTTCTGCTCATTTTCAATTTAGAATTTTCACTGTTATTTTCCCCCCACATGTGTGCTTCACAAAGATCATTTTCAAAATATGTTTCTGCATTTTCCTCACTTATATGACCAGAATCATTATCTGTATTAAATGTATTTTTTTCACTCCTTTTTTTTAAAAAAAATGTTATTGGTTTTTTGGACTGAGACGTAATATTATTTGTCCATTTTTTTCTAAAAGCATCTTTATTGTGTTTCAATTTTGCAGTAATATTCATAATGGTTTTATTTAAAAATGTACTTTTAGTATAACTATAATATTGTTCACTTTTGTTTTCATTACTGCATAGTTTATTATTTTTTTTCTTCATTTTTCCCTGTTCTATTGCAAATGATACTTGTTTTGAAAAAAATTTTAATAATGTGTCAACGAAAATGCTTATAGTTCCATCTCCTCCACACAGTAAGAGAATAACCTTATTTAAGTATAACATTTCTTTATACATGTTAAGGGCACTTAAAACATTTTTTTCATTTTTTATGCTTATAATTTGTAACGGGTTAAAATACATCAACAGTTGTTGATATAATTTTTTTCCCGCTTGACCTCCACTTTTTACATTTACAAAAATTAGAAGAAATTTGTCACTACTTTTTATTTCATAAATTGGTAAATGAATAGGGAAAAAATTTAACAAAAAATTTGCGTGTACCGGTATCACATGTTTCTTTGTTTTATTAGCATTTTTAAATTTCCTAATTTTGTTAAATTTATGAAAATCATTTACGTAATCCAAATATAACACTTCATCTGTATTTTTTAAAGTGGTAGAACAATGACCTCCTTTCTCTTTCTCCTTCTCTTTCATTACACCTTCGTTAGGTTTCTTTTCACAATGATTACTCGTGTCCTCATCTTCCCCGTCATCCTTTATGGTAACATTAAATTTATTGCAACTGTAGCTAAGAAGCACTTCATCATTAGTTATTTCAGATTCTTTCACGAGATGGTAGGCGTGGGTTAAGAAATCTATTAAAATATTTTCTTTAATTGATACTTCATACGGGTAAAGTATATATTTTCTATTTCCATAAGTGCATAATGCATCTTTTACTTGATTTTTACCACGTGTATTTTTTCTTTTATCTGAAATTTTAGCTATACAATGGACATGAAAATATTTATTACACCATATACAGTTGTATATGTATTGTTTCACAAATGGAGGAAAAGAAAAGTAAGAAAATTTTTTATTACAAATGTCACATTTATTATTCCACAAACAATTCCTAATTTTTATAAATTTGTGTTTATTTTTAAAAAAAACACTAGTTTTACAGCTCATTAAATTAGAGTTCGGTGCACATTCTATGTGGCATTTATTTCTACACACAACGCATTCGAAAATATCTTTTTTATAAAAAATAAATGAATATATACTTTCATTGCACACATTACATAATTCTGTTCTGCTTATGCTTTTCAAATCGAATATATGAGGACTGTACGATATGTAGTAAAATTCGTTATTCCCTTTTTCTCCATCTGTGTGTTCACATAGTTTTGAAAAATCTGGTTCAGTTATTTTTGCTTCTTCATTTGGGAAAGAACATTTCTCATTATCTATTAATTTCTCATCTTTGTTGTTATTTTTTCGTACATTATTTAGCTGTATATATATACTAATCTTTTTCTTCTTTTTATTTTTTCGCTTTGCAAAAATGATGCTAATAAGTATTATGCATAAACAAAGTGTTAATTTTAAAATGCCAATTCCTAACAAATATTCTTTGCATTTATTTAAAATCGTCAGAAGAATATTTATATAGACATTTTTGTCTACATATGCAAAATCTTCCATTTCTTATGAATCTTAATATGACAACGGGTTTTTGCGGGACGTATGCGTTCCTGCTCCGTTTTGCATTTTAGAACCCTAAACCCTTCCCTTACACGGGGCTGTAAGACCTTTTTTGTGTCTAATGCACGTCTATGTGTTCCTTGCCAACACGTCTACTTATCTTCTAAGTCTTCTATTCTTCCAAGTCTTCTCTTCTTTCAAGTCTATTTCTCTTTTTTCTCTTCCCTGATTGTCCATAACTATCACGTACCAACAGAAATTATCAAGTGTGCCCCTTTTTTCTCTGTCGGGATTTTTATTTTTTTTTTCTTGGAGCTAAAAATGTATTATTTTGTAAAAACGCATTTCATTAATGCATTGTATGGTGAACCTCAAGATTTATGCATATTGAAAAGCGTTAAAACGAAAACAGAAAAACAGAAGAGCAGAAGAGCAGAAGAGCAGAAAGAATGAAGCGTGATGAAGAAAAAACGGGGAAGGAATGAACCTAGTGGAAAAACAGACACATGGCAGGACGGAAAAAAAAAAAAAAAAATAAACTATCCAGTTAAATAAACAATTTTAAACAAAATATTTATCCCTTTATTTCACAACAAATAATAATTTTTTCTTGAATATTTCTACACTTATTTTTTTTCTTCTTTTTTAAAATAGTTTATATATACTTTTCTCTTTCTGTAAAAAATTAGGGCGTAACATACTATTCAGTGAAATAGTTTAATTCGATTATTCACCTCTTCAACCTAGCTATTTGCATGGTGTTTTAGGTGTATTTACTAGTGTATATGTAGTATGTACACAAAACGGTGTGAATAAATACTACATGTACATATATATATATATATATTTATATATATACCTTCGACGTTCCCTTTTCTACGATTTTGCTAATTTCACGACACTTGAATATACATAAATTTAAGTTGTTCTTCAATGAATAATAACTTGAAAAAAAAAAAAAAATTATGACATATTGTTATTTCATCACTAATTCAGCTTTGTAGTATTATATATTTTCTACTTTTTCCACTTAGAATCTAAATACGGTAAAAATAGAAGGAAAAAATAAAATTAAAAAAAGTAATAAATAAAAGTACCGTTTAACATAAAATAAAATGTGAAAAAGAATTTAAATGTATAAAAAAAAAAAAAAAAAAAAAAAAAAAAAAGCTCATTCCAAATGTTAGTAAAAAATTTTTTTTTTTTTTTTTTTTTTTTTTTTTTAAATTAAAAAAAAAAAAATTTCCATTTTTTTTTTTTTTTTTTGAATTTTGTCATACAAGAAAAATGATTTATAAAAAAGTAAAGAATTTGAACAAAAATGATTGCAACTAATACATCGGAATTTAAAATACAAACATATTTTTTATGAAGGAAAAAAGCTTGTGTTGGGAAATTTGGGGGGGGTGGGGGGGGGGGGAGTTAGTAAAATGAATATGGGGGACAAGAAAAGAAAAAAAAAACAAAACAAAGCAAAAATAACACATTCTCTAATGAAGAATTTACCAAAAAAAAAAAAAAAAAAAAAAAAAAGAAAAAAAAAAAAAAAAAAAAAAAAAAAAAAATTTAGAAAAAAAAAAAAAAAAAAAAAAAAAAAAAAAAAAAAAAAAAAAAAAAAAAACAAAAAAAAAAAAAAAAAATAAAAAAAAAATGGAGGAAAAAAAAAAAAAAAAAAAACAAAACAAAGCAAAAATAACACATTCTCTAATGAAGAATTTACCAAAAAAAAAAAAAAAAGGAAAACAAAGGAAGAACGAACGAACAAAGAAAATGACAAAATTTTGGAAAAAAAAAAAAAAAAAAAAATATTAGGGTAAATATCACCCCATAGCATATATTGTAAAACAATACATTGCACTGTTATATATATATACACATGACATTTTTACAAATGCTGTCGAAAAAAAATATTCACAAAAAAAAAAAAAAAAAAAATGCAAAAAATGTAAGCAGCACTTTGTGCCTTTTTTATTCTGATGAATATTATATACAATCTAATAAAAAAAAAAAAAAAACTTTTTATCTATTTCTTTTTTTTTGATCTCAAAATAACATTATGTATTTTCTAATTCTACCAACAGGAAAAATTCATTCTACTGATCTGTTTCGATTTTGAGAATGTTTCCTTTTTCAAAACATTTAAGTTAGGTTTACTTAATTCCTCCTTACTATTAACTGATTGGGTAGCAGCAGCAGTAGCAGTATTTGATGTTGTTGCACTCTTCTTAAAATTGTCCCATTTTATATATTTACCAATGCTATCATTTTTATTTTGAACATATTTTTCATCATCTATGTAGCTTTCTGTATTATGCTCCTTATAGTCTTTCTTTTCTTCCTTTTTTTTTAAATTTCCTTTCATTTCTTTTACAACATCTTTAAATGGGTTTGTGTAAATAATCACTTCATTCAGTATATGTTGTGTCTACGAAAGGGATGAAAATTGAATGTATAGACACACGGATGGATATATATATTGAAATACATACACGGAGGTACAACATGCCCCAATGCGTGTGGGAATGTGTACATTTATACATGTATATATTGATTAAATTGTATGTCCTAATTTGATCGCTGCCTAATTTTTTTTCTTTTTTTTTCCCCTATTCTTTTATATATTATTACATCACTGTTTGCAGTTGAGTCCAAATTTTTTAATTTCCTTAAGGTTTCATTTCCTCCTACGACTGAATGGGGAAAGAAAAAGGAACATATAAAGTGGCGAGATAAAAATTATTTAATAATGTGTAGAACAAAATGATGCAAATTAAAAGGAAAAAAATAAAAAAACTTTTAGCATATTGATCAAAATTTGTTTAAACATATTCGAAATGTTTTCTTTTTTCAAGAATTGTACATATTGTTTTCATAAGGAGACATGTATCCTCACCCTTTCCTACGCAAGCATCACGTGTTTTGTGTTCCTCGGATAAGCAAATATAAAACATATTTGAGTACTTTTGATTGTAATACCTAAAGAGATATATATTTCCAAAACATGTTTTCTCCACGGTATGTTTATTATCATTGTATTTTATATATTTAATTTCTACATCACTATCATTGTCACTATTTACTGTCATTAATGATTCTTTAAATTTATGTATAACGGTTTCATCCTTTATTTTCTTTAATTTATGCTTTTTTAATTTTTTTCTCCAATAAAATCCGGATGCAGCAGAATGGTAATTGTTTTTACTAGAACCAAAATAAACAATGTCATCTCTTTTATCTTTTTTAAAAATGTCAGTTTTGTCATAATATTTATACTCACTTAATAATAAAAAATTGTGGCATAATTGAGGATATGTCGATGCGTTTAATTCTATATTGATCATACCTAGGTCAGTTATTAATCTCACATAACTATTCTTTTTGTTTTTTCTAACATGTTCATATATTAAATCGTGAACTTGAGTTTCTGAAAGATAAATAAAACTATTTTTGTATGTAACATTCGATATAGTTGAAGTTACACTTTGTGCCAGTTTATTATCACTATAATTTTCACATTTTATTTTTATTTCATTTTCGCTACTGTCATCATCTTCATCATCAAATTGGGATAATGCAACATTTTTCCCATCGCTTTTCATTTGTTTTTCATTTATTCCTTTTTCATTTGGAGTTGTATTTTGTTCGATCTGCTTCCCTCCATCTCCTTCCTCTATTTTGACATGTTCATATTTCTTGTCACCATATTTTGCTTCCCCTCTTTGTTTCTTTACTTCTTGTAAGATATTCATAATTGCCCCGTTTCCCTGAATCGACTGGGACTTTATTTTTTTCGTCTGAACAAAATTTTGACTAAGTTCATTCATATTGGCAACTTTATTCAACGGATCTTGTAAGACAATTAAATCTGTTTTGTCCATGGGGTCATGAGTAATTGGATCAAACATATCTTTTTTGTTATGAAATAATTTAAATATTTCTGATGAATATACATTCCCTGTTTTTTTATTTAAAATAATTTTTGAATGTTGATTAAAATACTTTCTCGTTATAGGACATATGTATTCATTATTATGTTTGTAAAAGTTTGCCTTAATTAAATTTTTTATGTCAATAGTTGCTTCCATTTTTTTCCCTTCCTCTTTTATCATGGCCATTTTTTCCAAAACGCTTTTTTTATCATATAGTCTTCCATCTTCATCACAGTATGGTTCACTAAAGGGTCTTAAGCTTATGCAGCTAAAAATGGGGTGAGGGAATTCGTGGTCAAATAATGAATACTAAACCAAATGGGGTTCAGGAATACACACACATACACAAACGTTCCTTTAGATGTACGTATATGCACATAATCTCATAAATACATATTTGTCATGTAAGCAAATCTATAATGCAATTAAAAAAAAAAAAAAAAAAAAAAAAGGCTCCAAACGTGTGTATGTATAAAATTGTCATCTGAACACATTCATATAATGTATTCATGTATTTATATATATACATTTATGCAAAATGACTTTTTTCACGACTCAAAATGTGTAGCTACTTTTTTTTTTTGTTCTTGGACAGCATAACATATATATGTAAAATAATATTTCTCACCAATAATTAAATGGGAGGAAGGTTGAGTTCTTGGATTTCTGCTGTTTCTTTATCAAGGCATCTCTTCTATACTCTGATTGTAAAATGTATAACTTATCTTTGCTGTGTTTATGTTTCCCCATTGTTTTTTGGCCAAATGGAAGCTTTCATTTCGTAAATTTTAACAACTTAAAATTTGTATAAAATATGCTCCACAATTTTTTGATTTTCCACTTTTAAGGTGTTACAATTTTGCTTCAGGGCTGAAAATGTCATTGCAAAGTTTTGTTCATATCGTTTCGCTTCGTTCGCGTTAACTGGAATATTGTCACAAACCAGAATGTATTGTATCCCTGCTACAAAATTTTTTAATTGTGCCTTGTATCATTTGGAACTTCTCCGTAATTATCTCCTTATGTAAACATATATATTTTGATGTATAATGCGTTACATGCATGTACATATTTTTTTTTTTTTTTTTTTTTTTTTTTTCCAAATTCAACTAGCCACGTTTTGCTCCACAACAATGGCAGTTGCATAAACCCCAAGATAATTAAAAAGGGGGAAGTGCAATATTATAAGATTTGTATGTAGGAACCCTATTTTACCATCAGTATTTTACTAGTACATAACGTTTTAGAAATTGTGATAATTTATGCATTTAACTGTATTAGGATTGGCTACATGCATATATACATAAACACATACATACGTGTTTTACATTTTTTTTTTTTTTTCAACATTTTAAAACTTCTACCGTTTCACTTTTTCACCCATTGAATCCTTTTTTTTAAAATGAACCGCATATAACGCTTTAAAAGAGTTTGAGAAAATAGAAAAACCGACTTTTGTTTTTCTATTTAAGGCCTTTCAGTAGAAGCTCTGTCACACTTTCTTATGCAAGTACGCAAAAGGACATTAAGTTTAAAGCTGTGATTTACGCATTTTCACTTGAAAATGTGAAGAAAAGGAACATTTGTTTGCACATACACACACGCATACATGACAGAGTATACATACAATTGCAGACCCTTATGGTAAAATCGGTTGACTTAAACATCTCTTCATATGACACATCGAATGAATATAGCGGCTTGTTCATTGGAAATATATTTAGTGAAATTCAAGATGAAATAAAAAACGAGAATGATACTCAAGAGTTTAAAAACCGAAATATTTCTGCAGAATTTAGCAATGGAAAAATATATAATAGTAAAGCCACAAAGGCGGCAAAATTCTTTGCTCCTGATAGGAAAATAAATATAGAAGAATATGTAAGTTTTGTAAACGATAAAAAGAATGAATACAAAAAAAAAAAGAAGGAATATGTCATTGAATACATTAATAAAAAAAAAATAAAAAAATTTCATTATCAAGACATGGAATTTTTATTTAAAAGGTATTATCAATTTTTAGATTTTCAAGAAAAGTGTGTATTATGCAACAGTTATTTGTCTTTCCCACATTTATATCTTAAGAAACATTTGAAAAAAAGGTATAAAGGGGATGAAGAAACAGAAGAACAAATGAGTGACAAAGAAGTTACTTATAAATACCAACATAAGAGTAATAATACTACTAACTGTTTTTATTCACCTTTTTGTGAATGCTTAGAAAAAATTGAACACTCAAAGCAATACCTAAGTGATAAAAAGAATGGATGTTACATAGACATGATTCATTTTTTAAAACAAAATGCGTCATCCTTTTCTTCGAATGTAAAAAAAAATATTATTATAAAGGAATTTACCAAAAATGTAAAATTTACAGAATTTTATAAGTACAATTCTGTAAATGAAAATTATTTGAGTAGTTTTCATGTTAAAAGCATTGATAATGCTGATACAAAATATATAAACATATGTAGATATCTTGAAAAGCCTCAGCTAACTGCTGAACATGTAAAGTCTTTAAATAGTCATGCCCATGCTTTTACCCCCCTTTTTGTAAGACATATTAACGCTTTGGATATAAAGCTGTTCTTTTTTTTTCTTTATTTTGTTTGATTTTTACACCCTGGATGTGTATGTAAAAAAAAAAGGGAACCCCATGTTTCGTTTCCCCCCCCTTATCAAGTCATATTTCCATTTCCCCTACTTTTTAGAAAATTCACAAACCCAGTACCCTTTTAACAACAGTTGAAAAAAAGCTTTTAATTGAATGCCTAAAAGTGATTAAGAAGATATTTGTTTATGACAAAATAGACAAGTTGACAGTTATAATTTTTTGTTATCTAAGCAATTTATACAACCTTGTTATGCGCCTACATGCAGAATGCATTTTGAGTTGCTACTCAAAAAAACATTTCGAATTTTTCTTATACGTAAGTATTCAAAATTTTTTACATTTAGAATGTTCATCCAGGCTTTACATGTGTTTTTAAATGTTGTACATGAATTTGCACACCTCAATTTTAATCCCTTCCCTTCTATTTCTCCTACAGTATCTCTTTCAAAAGAACACGGTTTACACTAGACAAATGAAAATACTAGTTATGAAAATCTATAAAATCGGGAATGAACATGATGACTCAAATGAGGATCACCACGATTTCTAGCTGCATTTTGTTTAGTTTTAACAGCTGTTTATTATTAAGATTTTCTTTTGTATTTTCCTTTGTTTATTCAATTTACCCATTTATTTTGTTTAAGTGTGCATTTTTTTTTCTTTTTTTTTTTTTTTTTAGCTATTCGTTTTTGTATTTAAAAAAGTCACTATATGCGCATAGCATAAATTTTGTTTAAAAATTCAGTCATATAGGCTAAATGTATTATATCCCCTAAGGCTTTTTGATATGATATGTATATATATCTATTTCAACTCTTTAACCCTGGCAAATTTTTGCTAATGTAGAAAAAAGAACAATGCATAAGCAAAAATACCTTTTGTTTCACAATCCTCTTTTTGTTTATTCTCCAAAATAACAACAAAATTTTGCAATCCTCTTTGTGTATCATTTTCATATTAAAAAACCCAATTCGATCACCAATGTGTGTACACGCAAGCACATGTACTTGTGTGTATTATATATCATATATTATAACTACGTGTGTATCTTTATTCACAAACACAACTCCTGTGAATAAGCATTAGCACATAACAAATAAAACAAAATAACGTTGTTAAAAGCATGTGTTTGTTGCATGAGAAAAAAAAAAAATAAATAAATAAAAATAAAAAATTATAGAATGAAATGAAATAATTTTCATTTATGCATATAAAACCTAGGGTACTTTGTAAGTGCCCTAAAAATGTAAAATTCGGCTAACAATGAAAAAAAAATAATAATAAATAAATATGTAAAAATGCTAAGGATTCAAAGATATTTCAAAAGCTCATATATATATAAGGGTAAAAATAGCATTTGCAATAAACCTTTTTCTAGAATTTTGTTGGGATAAACCTTTTAACTAACAATAACATATGTTATTATTTTTGTTGCGTAAAAAAATGTGCATGTATATATGTACATAAAAAAATGACGTAATAAAAAAAGTGTAACGCAATAAGCAGAGAAGCAACTTTTGGTAAAATGCGCCACTGGAAGAATGTATTGCAATGTCATATGTATACATGTAGAAATTATATGCATTTTGTAGTTCTTTCATGTCATGTATGTATGTATATATATATATATATATATATATATATGTACAAGCATTTTACTCATTTGCTTCGTGTATGTAATGCTTGTTATATATCTTTACCTTTTCACAATTTTGTTACGACGAGCACTATTTTGTTTTATGCATTTTTTTGGCCTTCCTTTTTGAAATTTCTTAATTTGTATCCCTGTTCTCAGTTAAGAACCAAATAGTAATGAAAACGCTTCATACTTTTTTTTATATCTTCATATATTTGCCATTTTTCAAAATATATCACATTGAAAACATGTTATAAATACGTAAGCTTATTATATCTCCCTGCCCCTTTTTTATTTTCATATTAAAGATTTGGCCCTATACTTTTTTTTTTTTTTTTTTCAACTCGCTTAAACGAGAACATAAATGAATGTACATATATATCTTACGCATGACTCAAGCTACAAACGTTATGATTCAGTTGAACATGTGCAGATATATATATATATTTAAATAAAGTCCAAGCAGATTACATTTATCCTTCATAATACACAATCTGCATGATGTTTTTAACCTTGTTTTTGTGCAAGTATACATAATATTCTTTAGGACTATCTTTTTAAAATGTTTTTTTTTTTTTTTTATACACAGAATATAGAATTTTTACACTCCTTATAAAGTAAGAAGGTATATTTTTATCTCTTTTTCTTTCCTTTTTTTTTTTTTCCCCCCTCCCCCTCCTTATTTCTTAAGTTGTATAACTGTACAGATCATGTGAATTACAAAAGTGTAAATGTGAAACTGATAAGAAGAAGAAAAAAAAAAAAAGAGAGAAAAGAAAATAGAACAACAGAACAACACTAAGTAGATCTTAAAATAACAATAATGCCAACACTAATGGGGTGAAAAACAAAGACAAAAAAAAGTAACAGAAAAACAAAAATATCACTAAGAAGAATAGTAAAGAAATCTAAGGGGAACAAAAAACAAGAATAAAAAAATAAGTCTCTTCCCCCTACAGAACAAAAAACAGCAACAACGACAATAATAATAACAAAATATAATATATTAAAAAATTCAAGTTTCTGTACCAATTGTTAGTTAAACCAAAGTATAAATAATAATGTTGTAATACACTGAGGAAAAAATGGGTAATTGCAAATCATATTCAGCTAATTTTAACGTTTATAAGAACAACACAAATGATTTATATGAAAATTTAATATGCAATTTTGTTAGGCAGGATAAACGTAGCTTCTGTCAGAAGGCCTTTGTCATATATGAATGTAATTGAAAAAAAAAAAAAAAAAAAACTTACATAAACATAGGATATAGAACAAATTTAATATCAAAGTGAAATGACGAGTGCATATGTGCACATGAGTATATATAAATTTATGTACATACATATGTATATGTGCATATTCATACCAATATAAGAGCAATCTTTCGCAATTTTGAACTTCTCCCACTATTTTTATTCTTATTGCATAACATATATATGCCTCCATGATGCAGTTCTTGTTATTCACGAGTAAATATGTGCTTTTACATGATATGTCTTACAGTGATAAAATTGTATACACTTAAAGAGTTTATGTTTCTTTGTTTTTCAAAAAGTACGGTGAAAACGTTACAACTAGTACTATTTTATAAACGGTTATGTCCACACACCATTTAGTGTTATATCTTAAGGTTATATATCACAAATTTTATATGTATACTTAATGCATTCATGTATTCAAAAGTATATGCCTATGCACCTTTTTTATATTACATTTTTGCTATTGTTAAAGAATTTCATTATTCATCTCTTCATGTGAAATTACCTAAAGATGATCCCCTTGGTCGTTTGTACCTATGAACTTATGTGTGTTCATATTTGCGTGCTTATTTTACTTTATACAAAAGAATTTATTTATTTTTAATTTCTCCCCATTTTTCACAGTCTTGAAAAGAAAACTTGAAAACAAGGATGAATACGTGTACTATCTTGTCAGCTCTTCCCATAGAAAAAAGGTGAAAAATGCAGTGGTATATTTGAACGAAGATTACAACATAGAAATTTTGAATTTTTTATTAAAGTTATTCAAAAAAATGAACAATGAATACTATAAAAACATGAATAATTTTTATTTCAGCAATTATTATAATTATTTTCTCCGAGATGAATCAAAATTTGCAAACTTTTATGAACAAATGAATATAATACAAAAGATATATAATTTTGTACGGTTAAAATATATCCTAGAAAACATCTGTCTACATGTCTATTTTGAATTGTATGATAATTCGAATGACACTTGTGAAATGAATGGTAATACAATGAAAAAAATTTTCAACACGAATGAATTAGAGAAGGAAAAATCAATTGAATTATTTCAATTGAATAAAAAAGTAATGGGTAGTATATCAACAGAAAAAAAAAAGATAATACATATAATAAAAAAGAGTTTTAGAAAAATCGAAAATTTTAGTAGAAATAATTTGCCTTACAATGCATTTGATAACTTTAAAATGGCAAATGTAATGTGTCTATACATCCTGAATAATAATTACAAAATTAAATCCATAATGTATAACATATTTACCATTTTATTTTTTATAAATAATTATGATGCCTTATATGGTGTAAATAATTACATGAACCAGCATGAAAAGGAGAACAACTCAGATCAAAATCAAGATAATGAGTATACAAAAAAAAAATATGTTTTTAAGGATAAAGTAAAATATTCGCTAGAACACAAAAGTGTGTATATAACGTACCTATTCATATGTCTATGTCTTAGTTTTGATAATAAAATTGAAGAAGATTCATTGTTCAATACAAATATTAATATAAATCAAAAGGATATAAGTTTCATCAAACATGTAACCGAATTTTTAAATATTTGCACATATTCACAAAAAAAAAAAAAAAAATTATTTTCACAAGAAAATAAGGGAAAAAATATATATCATTGTTCCATAAGAGCTATTAAAAATTCTTACATTAATGATAGCCTTGTAAATTCGCATTACATATGTCAGAAAAGGTATGTAAAAAGTATTTTAAATGTTGGAAATAGTAATTATTTTATAAAGAAGAATATGATAGTATTTTGTTTTATATTATTTGAAAATTCACGTTATTCTTTGTCCTGCACCAGCAGTAAAAGAAATAACCATGATAATCAATATGATAAATCGTTCTTCGATATGAATAGAAGTCTGTTTCAAAAAGGAATGCAAATGTACGAAGGAAAGTTAGCACTGAAAAAAAAATTCTGGAAAAAGGTGATGCATAGTATGAAATTTGGACACACTAATAACAACAGCAAGTACTACAATACTAATTGTAGCATACGTGGAACGGACAAGGACGAAGACAATGACATGGGTAACGAGAAAGATAGCGATGAATATAATAATAATGATAACCATGAATATAATAATAATGATAACCATGAATATAAAAATAATGATAACCTTGAATATAAAAATAATGATAAACACAAGAGTAACGATAACGAGAACGACAATAAGTTAGAAATAAAAAATGTTGATTCTCCAAATTCCAATTTGGAAACAGTGGATCAAGTTGAATTTGACTTAAACAGCATAGGGTTTTTTAGAATCGATTTACACAATCTCAATTTTGAAAGTAAGGAAACATTTCAGGAGAATGTTCAAAATTTTGCAAAATTGTACACCATTGAAAAAAAAAATAATAGCCACTTTTATATAAAAAAAAAAATTGAAAGCAATAGAGATCGCGAATTGCTACAAATGATGAGAGAGAATTTCGTACACGTATTTAATGTTTTAAAAACCATGAGAAATAAAGAAATATGTTACATATCACCAGCTAGTTATTATGACGAATCGTATGATAAAATAAAGAAGGAAAGGAAAACATTTCCAAATGGAAGTTATATACGAGTGGAAAGCAATGACAATTCTAATCGATCCAAAAGTACAGAAAAAACATTTAAAAAGGAAAAGGGGGAGGAAGACGCAAATTCGTTAAACAAAAATTATGTTAATTTTGAATCGAAAAATGATATGAATGAAGAAAACAACATTAGACATTTAAATGAATTGGAGGAAGGAAAAAAAGATCTTCTCTGTTTTACCATACAAAATGAGCTCAAAAAACCATTCTTTATTGGGATACATGATACATTTGTCCCCTTCGAAATGGATAAATTGATTTTAAAACGTACACATTTTAAGACGATACAGGAGGAAGAAATTAAAAAGGAAAAAAATATATATAAGCAAATGCCTAGCCATGCTAGGATTATTACAAAAGGGCATAGGAATAGTAGCACACTGCACGAACATGAATCCTCTGAGGAGCAGTGTGAAGAATTGTATTCTCAAATAGAAAAGGAAAAACATGAATGTATAAGTTCAAAACAAGAGAAAGAAATCTTGTATAGGGAATTACAAAATGCTAGTAAACATAAAACGGATTCAAATAAAAAGGAAGAAAAGGCAAATTTTTGTATGGAAAATTACAATTTTGAAAAAAATACATGTTCCCTGAACCTTGGTAATATAGGTAAACGCTCTAATTCGTTAAGTCCTTTGGAACAGTCCAGAGAGGGAAAAAACGACAAAAATGAGGAACACCACAAGAATGATAAAAATGACAAAAGGACAGAACAAATAATGAACAAACATAATCATATGCATAATTCCAAAGGCGCGCAAATGCTTGTAAATAATTTCTGCACTACATTAGAAGAGATAGACGATTTAGAGAGAAATATAAATGCCCAAGAGTTAGAAAATTATGTAATTCATACGGGAGAAATAAATCAAAATGATGTGAAAGAAGTGAAGTGCAATAATAGTATAAAGAAAGAAAATAAAGGGGAAAGAATAAATAGCAAAAAGGAAGAAACGCAAAGAGATGAAAGACGAAGAGATGAAAGACAAAGAGATGAAGAAGAAAATGAAGAAGATCCCCATTTGAGAAACATCGATACTCCTACACAAAGTTATGAAGAAGAAATATACCAAAACAATGGTATTGATTGCTTGAAAATATTCATTCAACATAAACCAATAGGAGAAATGAGCTACTTTGTGAATAACAAATATATAAATATCCATTTTGATATGTTTAAAATACAAGGAGAGACAAAAAAACTAATATTTAGTACTTACGTAAACTCAGAAAACAAGGTAGACACGGAGAATGATACTAACAAAATAAATTCAGAAAAGGTAACTCATTACAAGATTACATTGAATAATAATGAAAAATTTAAATATATAATAGATTTACTATTTTTACACTTAAATTATAATAGATTATATTTTATATATATTCCCAAGAAAATTATAATCACCAACAGTTTCAAATCAGAAAATAATCTGTTCTTGAATTCAATGTGTTGTAATTGTGACATCATATTAGAAAATTTATGTATAACCCCCAGTGATAGTTCAAGGAATTCCTCAGTGAATACCTACATTCCTGTTTACTTCGAAAAAATTAATTTTATAAAACTTATTTTGTTCCTTCTAATTGATTTAGTAAAAATTTATAATAAAATTAAGAAGCTGCAATACCATTTTGAAAACAAATGTAAGGAATTTATGAAAAATATCTATGATTATTTCGAGGCCAAGTTAAAAAAAGGAAATGATAATTTTTATAAGGAAGAAAAAAAAGGCAAGCTTTTATCAATTACTAGCAATTTGTTAAAAAAAAATAGTGTAAAGAATTCAGATCAGGAGAGTTTACTCAGTAACGATTTAAACCTTTCCTCCATAAAACGTCGTTCAAATTTTAGTGAGAAATATGCAACCTCGAAAGAAGGTAATAATAACGTGGATGCAAAATCACAAATCATGAATGTGTCTTCCACTTTTCATTCAGAACATTGCACGAGCAATACAAACACAGGGAAAAACGCCAATGGTAAGGTTGACAATATCAGTTTATGTGCAGATAAGAACAGTGCTAATGTTAACCATGCTGGGAGCAACAACAGCACGAGCAACAAATATTGCAATACCATGGATGATGAGGAGACGAACATACTTAACAATTACCATTTGCATAAAATGAATAATGAAAAACCTTTTGATATAGGGTATAAATACAAAAATATATACATAAAAATAATAGACTTGAAACTATATGAATTTATCTCAGATTATGTGAATTATATAAGGGAAAATAACAGTTCTTACTATCTATGTCCTTATATATTTGTCCACAAATTTAGGGGTCTCTGCTTTCTGTTTATTCCAGTATGTAGTAACTTTTATTTGATTTTTTATCTTTTCTTTTTTCATTTCTTCAATTGTTCAAATTTTTTTAATTATAAAATAAGTTTTAGCAAAAGTATCAATGAGGAAGAAATTTCGAAAGAGAATCACATATTTCAGAGCAATAATAATTTTTTGTATATTAACAACATGATAAGAATATTAAATATATATAAAAATAACAAATCGTATATGAAATATACCAGTCTTACTAAAGACATATATAATAACAACAACATATGTCACTATTACAAATGGAAAAAGAATAAAATTATCATTGACATCAGGAACTCTTTTTCAACACCATATTTTATTCGTACCAGAAGTTTTATTAGTTTCATTGAAAGTACAAATTTACATATAAATCTGAAGAAGTTATACTTAAACAAAGATTACATGTTTTCTCTCAAATTAGACAGGAAGAATAAGCCACCCAATGAATTTTATTCTAATGCTAACGACGTAATTTTTATGTTTAATTATTATTTTAATGTTTATACTTACTTTTATGATGAAAAAAAGAATAACACAAATAAGGAATTATTCCATCACAATAGATACATTATTATTCCATATTTTAAAGATATATACATAAGTCGTGATAATTTACATGTATATTTAAAAATGATGGAAGATGAAAATAAAGCAGATATATTTAGCGATAAAACATTTTTTGGTGAAGATCAGAGAAGTTCTTGTGAAATGCACGATGGTAAAATACAGTATAAAGATAAAGACATAAGTAAAGAAGAAGAGGAAAAGAAATTTTCTAAATATGATTTCATTTATAATTTATATGAAAACTGTGGAGATATCTTTATAAATTATTTTTATTTATTATTAAATAAGCTAATATTTGAAATAGTGAATGAAATAAAATTAAATAACTTTTTAAACATTCAAAACTTTCTACAATTATTAAACAAATATGAAGTTAATTTTGATACCTTTTTTTGGGTACTCTATGACAATTATATGAATATTTACAAAAAATATTGTGTTCATGCAGAATTGGTAAAATTTTTTAATAATAGCAATCGAAATGAGACATTCAACTTTGATTATTTAAAAAAAATGAACTACAATTATTGCAACAAAAAGAAATTCTACATTAGAAGAATTTTATTATTTTCAGTATGTGTATTGTTGTCCTTTATTTGTAAACGTATACTAGAATTTTTTGTCACAAATTTGAACCTTCCTTATGAAAATGTATTCAGTTGTATTTGTTTCTTCTTTTTTTCAAATAACAAACAAAGAAATCCAAATGATGATTTGCATTTAAACCTTCTCAAATCTATTTATTTTAACTTATTTTTGTCACTGAGCTTTGTCTTACAATACATACCACTAAATGTTCAACATTTAAATTTATATAGAATTATAAGGAAGGTCAAAAAATATAAAATAATTTTGGCCTTTTGTTTAAATTATATATGTGGCGTAAATTTACCCTTTTATATGTTCTACGAGTTGAAGCATATGCCCCTAAATTTATTTAATGATTTTTTTTCATTTGATAAGGAATTAATAAGGAATATGTCTTCTATTCATTTTGATTTAAATAATTTAAGAAGTATGAACGAAAGTAAAGACAAAAATTACTATGATGGTAAAACATATTTAAAAATGAACGACAAGGAACATATTGAATGGATGGATGAAACTTGTGATTATAACATTTCCAACGATTCATTAGATTTGTTTAAAAACAAAAGGATAAACAGAAAAATTCTAAAGCGTTTTCATAATAAGACTGAAAGAAAAAAAAACCTCAATCTTATACACCTTATGATTAAAATGAATTTTAATGCTTGCCTAAGGACATTTACATTTCATGATTTTCCTCGTGCATCCAACAATATACTCTCTTTCTTAACAAATAAGAACATTCATTACTTCAATCAAGGTAGTAGCGTTCATTGTGACCTCTTTGCATTAGTACGCACTCTCTTTGTTAATTTTGTATTTGCATTTTGTAGAAGAGGAAATTATAAGATAAACGAATATAAAAATGTAAGAAATGCATATTACTCCAAGGACGAAACAAAGGACACAGAAAAAATGGCAACAAATGAATTATTAAATACTCCCCTTATAAAAATGACACCAGATTTTTATGAAAATCCAGAAGAATATTCAAAAGAGTTGGATTTACCTATACAACATTGTAACACATTTAACCAAAATAAAAATTTCATATTTTGGGGGATGCATAAATTAATGGAAAAAAACATTTTTCATGTCCTGCTGAGCATAATAGAAATACATTATTCTCATTTGTTAAACATTTTGCCAATATTCATGAAGGAAATTTTTAACTTATTAACATGTGATTTAAAAAATTATTTAATAAATATATTTTTTTATATATTTATTAGAACGGACAAGTATAAAATATGTAATATAAATAATAAGAAAAAAAGTAAAGTAAAAAGTTTCACCAAGATGAATAAAAATAATTTTTCCAAACAAAAAGAAAATGATGCATTTCAGCTTAACCACAGAAGCCATGTTTTATGTGAAACAAATTCAAAAGACCTTTTTTTAAACAATTCATTTGGTTATTCAACAAATAACTATCTAGAAATAATAAAAAGACAAAGATATACCCCAAGTGATAATGACAATACAGATGATTATGCATATGGATACTCAAATGAAACCAAAACAGATAATGATGAAACGGAATGCGAAACTGAAAATAAGACAGAGACAGAAAATGAAGCAGAAACACAAACTGAGACAGATTCGGATTTGAATGAAATAAATAAAAACGCAAAAGAAGCAGCTGTTGAATATGAAAAATGTTCTTCCAGCAATGTGAAGGAAAAAGTTAAAATAATTCTACTAGATAATGATTACAATGTGTATTTAATAGAATTTTTCTTTAAAATAGTTTTAAGAATAATTCCGTTTTTTAAACAAAAGAAAAATAAATACATTAGCACATCAAAATCGACCATTATTTACAATTTAAAAATAATATTAAATTTTTTAAGATCTTTTCAAAATATTATTTTATCAATGAAAAATAATTTTTATGTGTTTATATATTATTTCTTCATAAAAGGTTATACATCTCTTATTTTGTTAAACACACACAGAGCGTTAAAATGTTTTAAGAAAGTCTTTGTCCTTATCATATTCTCTTTTGGAAATCCCACAAGCTCCGAAAACAGTCATCCATTCTTAGTATATGTTACATATATTTTGTATGTATTAACAGTTTTGTCCAAATTAAATATAGTTAATTTTCATGAACATGTAATGAAAAAAGAAAAAAATATATTTACCCACGATAGCATCGAAAAAGGGAAGACATATCAATGTGACAATAACAATAATGGAGAGAACGCAGGTAATTACTCGCAGCAGAATAAGCAGAAGAAACAGATGCATCCAGAAGAGCAGGGGGAAGAAAGGAAAAATAATACACCATTGAGTGAAGATAATTTCATGTCAAATAACATGTGGCTGAAACAGAAGTATGAAGTATGGATGTATTTGGAAATAATTCGTAGTATTAAGACAAATTATGTAAATTTTAACAATAACATTTATTTAGTTCCTTTGAATTATTTATTTATAAACATGAAAAAACTTTTTAAGAAGCATACAGAGGAAGAAATAAGGGTTGATAAATTTGGGAAAACAGATGATAATGACGAGGTAGACAAAAATTTAAAAAAAAAAAATAAAATAAATTCATCGAAAAAAGAAAAATATTATGATAATTCCACACTAAGAGAAACCATTTTGAATGATAAACTACAAGATAACAACTTACTTATAAACATTAATAACAGATTTATATCACTATACCCTACGGTTAAAAATGTAAAAGTCCCTAAGGTTTACCTGAAGGGGGTGGGGGATGACGTTAGTAAAACGCTCTTTAGTACCACAGATTTTGAAAAAAGAACAAATTTTTCTGATCATAACATGGATGCTGAGATGAAAAATAAAAACCCAAAAGAAATACAAGAAATGGACAGATTGAATGACATTAAATGTGATAATAAGATAGATAAAGAAAAACTGAAAGAGCAACAAAATATAAAACAAAAAAGGGAAAATAAAAATGCACACATTAACACGATTGATGCCCCTGTGAGAGATGATTTACCTTCTGAAAGAGAATCTACGAACGATAAACACGGGAAATACATTTTCGGGCGCATTGACAAAAAGGATATAAGTAACTTGTTATTATACAACCTAATTTATATTAACAAAATGAACAGAAAGTTGAATAAATGCAATTTTGTTTCTTTTAATTTCAAATACTACCATTATAAAAAAATTATATCAGATTATTGTAAGTATTACAAAATAATATTAGAAACATTCAAGAAGAAATTATGCGAAAGTTATTATGCATACACTTTTGGAAATAATGAAAATGGAAGTCTTGCTATCGGAAGACCCTCTTATCTTAAGTTGTCACCAACTATTGGCCCAATGGGGTATAATAAGAATAAAAAAACCATAAAAAAAGGCACAGATTTTTGGTTTACAAATAATTTGCAATTGATTCCAATTAAAATAAAAAAAATATGTATGAATGAAAATATTATTTCAGTAATTGATAAAAAGCACAATTTATATATTGGTGGCTACAACACTTTAGTTGATACTAGAAATGAATTAAATATTAAAGAGAAGAATACGAAACGAAAAAATAATGAAAAAAGAAAATTAAAAAATAGTTCATTGAGTATTAATGAAAAAATAGAAATTGACAAATACTTTACAAATTTAAGACTCAAAAAAATGAAAAAACAAGAAAAGAATTTTCTTGATTATAATAGTTCATCATGCGACAGTGACAATTTGTTATTTGGTAATTCATCAAGACAAAATGAAATTACAAACTTCTTAAAACCAATATTTCAATGTGAGAAATTAAATGAATGTTGCAATAATGTACAGCAAAAAAATAATAGCCTATGTAACTGCGCAACATTTTGTGCCCCCTTAAACATTGTGTCAGATAACTTTAGCTCATGTGAAAGTGACAAGTGCTCTTCTTTTGATAGTGAAGATAGTGACATTACATATATTAAAGTTAATGATGTAGATGAAATAAAGAAAAACATGAACATAAATATTCTACTTAATAATCATAGAGATAAATTTTTTTATGTAAAAAAAAAGAATTATTGTTTAAAAAAAATGTCTATAGACAATTTTAATATTTATAACTCTATATTATACTCTTCATCTTATGCAAATCAATATTTAGCACATGTTTTGCCTGATCAGAAATCGTGCATGAAATTAGTAAATAAATTTTTTAGAAAATCTTCTAACGAACGTTATGATGAAAGAATTAATAGTAATTTAAAATATGAAACAAATGAAAATGTAGACAAAGGAAAACGAAACTATGATGATTATAAATATTCAAAAAAGTATATGAAAGAAAAAAAAAAAAAAAATGATAAAGGAAATTGTAAGAAAAATGTAACATCAGCCAAAGGAAAAAGTGAAACAGTGTTGCTAGACAGCAATCTTAATAACAATAAATTCATTTACAATTTTATTCATGATATAAAAACTAGAGTAAAATTTGTTGATATTTATAATGGTGCAGACTTTGTAATATCCATAAATAATTTTGGTCATGTGTATTCATGGGGAAATAATAAATATGGATGCTTAGGGACTGGTGATAAAATCAATAGATATGCACCTACGCTAATTAATCCGGGTCATTTTTTTTTGTACGATTTTGAAAAATTACAGATACACACAAATTATAAGACAGAAATAAAAATAAAGGGATCAGAAAAGATAAATGCCGAATGCTGTGAAAATATTTTATATAACTCTTTAATACTAGAAACTATAAAAAAAAATATTCATAATAAAAATAAAAATTCACAAAATGTTTTAAAGGAAAACACTTTAAAATCTATTGAAACTGATGGAAAATTAGGCAATGCAGGCAATTCTATAAATGCAAATAAATGTAAAGATGAAGACTTTTTTACTCTAAAAACAAATAATGTCTATACATCAGAAAATATGTTTAATTTTGAAAATTTAGAAGTTAAGAATGTGATTATAAGTGTACATAAAATTTATGTTCCGATTAGTTCTATTTTTTGTGGGAGCAATCATGTTTGCGCGTATTCAAATGGGTCTATATTTATGTGGGGAGAACAGAAGCTAGGGCAAATATCCACTCCTTTTGAGAACATTTATTTTGATACTTTTAATATATCAGAAATTTCAGATAGTGACTCAAATAATAACTATAAAACAACAAAAAAAAATGAGAAAAAGGAAAATAAAAAAAATAAAATATCAGAAATGTTATCTTCTTCTTTATATTCATCAACCACGGAGAGTTACTACTTTAATATGATAGATAAGAAGAAAATAGAAAATATAAAAAACAGGTTTAACAAGGCTAAACTTCCATTTTGCAAAAAAAAGTTTAGTTTTAATGTCGAAAACCCCATACAAAATAGTTTTAATATAACAAATAATGAAATACTTCTCAACAACAGGAAATTAAAACTATACTCTAATTTTAACTCAATGAATAATTCAAAAAGGAAAAAAATTAACAACAATTTGGTTCTTGTGCCAATTCAAGTTTGTATATTTAATTTGTCATATAGAGTTAAAAAAAATGAAAGCAAAAGTAACTCAAATAATAAAACCAGTAAGGACTCCATTGAATCAAAGGATAAGTGTAATATGCAAAGTTTAATAAATTTGCACTACAATTTACATGATATGGAAAGTTATGATGATATTGATAATAATAGAAATGATAATAAAATTTCTCAAAAAAAAGTAGAAGCAGAAAAGAGCATTTTAAAAAGAAAAAACAGCTATGTAAGAATATTCGATTACCTAGAAAATTTTATAAAAGCAGAAGTAGTAAATGTCTATATGAGCCTTTTTAGAAATGACATAAATATCTATACTAATATCCCCAACAATACTAACATAAATCCTTATGTATATGGAATGAAGTTTTATGATTACAATTTTTACGATGAAAAGTATATGAATGTTCAAGATTATTATAATGAAACACAAAATAAAGAAGAATTTACGTACAACAGTAATAACAAATTCAATAATCCCAGTGGAACTGATTGTAATAAGCATGACGATTTACGTAAAAATGGAATAAATGAAAAATACAGTTATAAAAAGGAATATGATGATTCATTAAATTCACAAAATAAAGTTGACATTCTTAATATTGAGGATCCAAACAAATTTGTGAAATTAATGAAGGAAAATGAAATTATTAATCCACAGGTTTATGAATATATTGAAAAAGAAGAAACTGTATGTATCAATATTAAATTAATTGTCTTTTTATTCTTATTTGTAAAAAAAAAGTACATGACAATTTTCTTGAACAGTATTTTAATGGTATCAAATGTATCATGTGGTGAAGCAAACACTGTAATAACATGCCTTAAGAAAAGTATATATGACAAATATTATCAATACATAATGAAGAACATTACATGTTTAGACAATTACAAGCACATGGAAAACGAAAAAATGAAATCAAAAATGAATATAACTTTCCCTGACTATTACTTCAGCTCAGCGAGTGAAACAAATGATTTCATGTATAGAAATGATATCTATGACATTAAAAATTACACAAGTACAATTGTAAATTGGGGAGATAAATCATTTGATGAATTTAAAATTATGAATTCAACATATTCATGTTCGGACACATCACGTTTATGTCGGATGATAAAAGAAATACTGGCACATTACATGTGCATCTATGTATGTGGCAGGGATACAAACAATAACTTATGCTTAAATAACATTAACCAAAGCGTCTACACCTTTACACGCATTACCAACAACTTTTTTTACTACAATTTTAATAATTTTCTATATCTGCACAAGTACAATTACTACCTATATTACATATATAAAAATAATGTTCATATAAATCATAATAACGACAAAGCATATATACAGAATAACCCTCTTACAACCTTTAAAAATAGATTTAACACACTTACAAATAAAGAAACTAATACAAATCTAACAAATTCGAAATCTCAAGGAATTTCTCCAAATCAATTTATAATAATAAAAAAAATTGTTTGTAGTAACATTGTAACATGTGTGCTTGATATACATAACAACATATATATGGCAGGAGACCTAAAGCACTATTTTCCTAATTATTTTCAACATATAGCTTATGGATCATCACCTTTTATTAAAATTAATTTGAATAATACAAAATCAGTAAAAAATATATCAATTAACCAAAATAATATATTTTTGATTTACGATGACAATTCTTTAAAAATATTAGGTTATAATGATTACATTGATTTCTTTAAATACAATCATCCTATATTTTTTACTAATAAACATAACCAAAAGCATTCATATAACATGCTAACAATACAAAATCCTGATTTTTTAGTAAAACAAGTAAGTGTTTAAAGTATTTAATATATTGCAATTTATAGAACATAAATACTTTGTTCTTATGTATATTTACACCATTGTAAAGTACGTGGCAAAAATGAACTTTTTTTTAATATATTTTTTTCTTTTTTTTTTATATATAGGTACAAGCTGGAAATAATTGCGCTCTCTTTGTTATGAAAAAGAAAAAAGGGAAGAAAACTCCCAAAAAGTCAACTAAATATTAATTAAATTGAAATGTTTTTTCTTTACACATTATTCATAGGAAAATATTCCTTATTTTTTTGTTTTTATGTATACCTTTTTTTTCGTAATAGTTTTATTAATTTTTTTGTCGTAACCCCTAATGATTTTAACTATTAATTTAGGGGGATATGTGTCATTTCATATAATGGAACACAATATATATTCAACCGAACATGTAGAATACTTGTTTTGTTTGTGTTATAGAAAATATATATTTTCTCGAAAAATGCTTATACATGTTTATTTTTGTAAAGTTAATTTTCATGTTTTTAGGTTCTATAAAGGAAATTAAAATTTGCATACAATTTAAGATTGATTTACTATATCACTTTGTCTTTTTGTCTATTCCTTTTTTTTTTTTTAAAGTGTGCTAAATGATTAGTACACGAGTGATTTGTGTATTTTAAAGATGCAAATATTTTTAAATAAAACTATAATAACGATGACCATGTTTGTTAGTTAAAAACACATTAGGTACAACAGTTTTGTGCTTCTTTATATTTGGTTTAAATAAATTAAACAAAATGGTAAACACAATTTTTCTATAATATAGATTAATATTATTAACAAACTTTGTGTTTAAATTTTACATCATTGTTTTGAAATAAAAGCAAAAAAAATGGCGACATTTTTAGCATATAGCTTACATTATAATACATGACTTAAGTGTGAATAAATAGTATCATTTTAATTTTATCTCTCAAAGTGTTTTAGAATAAAATTTTTAGGATTTCACCTCTAGAAATACGAGAACTTATATGTTTACTAGGTAAATAGTAAAGTGCAACAAAAAATTATATTGTACTGAAGAGATAAAATAATTTTTCAAATTTTAAAAATAGCTAAATTATGCAATTAACATATGAAAATTGCAGAATTTTGCACGTGTTATCAATGTTACAACAATCTTTTAGATTTTCCGTGTTTTGTAAAAAGTTTTATTGCATCATTAAAATGCCGTACACATTTTCTTAAGGTTCTTTTTGTTCATAAAATTTACTAAAGAGGATAAATTGAAACAATTCTATATTATTTTTATGAAATTTGGTGTGCTTCTGCATAAAGAATCCCTATAATTAATTTTTTATGATTTGATATAAAAGAACAAGTAGAAATTTACCCATTTTCACTTTTCTTTAAACTGGCGTCACAATTTTGTGTTGTCCCTGAGACCTCAACGTATAGAAAAAAATTGTTCAATAAATAAATTTTTTTTGCATTGGAAAATGAATTACTTTATTATTCTCATTTTGTATTTTCTCTAATTTAAATGATGCAACATATTACCATTCGTTTTCTAGAAAAAAACTATGATTTAAAAATTAAATTTTGTGAAAGCGCTTCTATGATACCTTAATAATTTTTCTCAATATAGATTCAAGGTGTGATAAACTTTTCCAAAATATTTGTTCTTTTAACCTCTTTTGTAAAGGTGACATAGGAAATATAGAAAAAATATATGAAAATTTTTTTAAATTTTAAGTAGATCTTTCACTGAATGAGGATGCTTTATTTAGATTTAATCCATACAAGCAATTAGCAGGAAATGATGCATCTTCTCTTTGCTTGGCGTGCTGTGTAGGGAGCATTTTATATATTTACTTCATTTTTTTTATGAATTCACAAAAAACATTTGTTTTTCTTACTGTCTTCAAAATTTGGAATACATGTGTTATAAAACTATAAAAAATAGCATATACACATTTTTCTAGGTATAGTATCTAAAAGTTATAAATGCATATGTTTTTAATAAGAGGAAGCTACACAATTCATTTTTAAGGTACATTTATATTAATCCTTTTTCCTAAATTATACAATATAACATAATTCAAACCACTTAGGAAATAATGTATATTTGCGTTCTTATGTTGCATAAAATATCATATTATTTGCATGAACATAAGTTTTATATAAGGTGCAATCATAGGTAATTAGTTGTAATACACTAGAAACATGAATTTAAAAAAAAAAGGGGCCTATATTATCTCTTGGTGAAAAAGAATATAAAATTTCGCATATTACATATAGATGTATATATCCCTGCTACCCTTTATGGTATCCAGTTTTTGGAAATATACAACAAATACAACTGTCTGAAGTTTTTCTAAAAAAATTAACATATTTTGTGATTTCCAACAATAAGTTTAAAAGGGTTGCGCATATATTTACAAGTATTTTATTTTCTTAGAAAATATTTTTCATGAATAGGATTATGTCCTTGTAAAAGTTGTGATATGCCAATTCTTATGTTGAACATATGAATGTGTGTTTTCCATTTTCTTCATTCCATTGCCATAAGGTGTAACATTTTATTTATATTTCTAATAATAAATAATAGCATGGTTTATATTAAAGATGATAACATCCTAGAAAAATATTGTTAAGGAATGTCTCGTGCATTTATTGTATAAAAACTATGTTAGTATGGTATTCATGTATATCGTAGCACTAAACACAATGTAATTAATTATTATATATTAGTGTATACAGAATGGACAACTTTAGAACAGAAAAAATGAGGTATAAAGCTTAATGAAAACATTCCAAGGTAAATTATGACGTAGGTATAAATTTAACATAACTTAGAATTCAAATAATATATACTGCCTATGAAGTTATTTGTAAAGTTAATCATGCATTTTATAATAACTATCATTATAATGAAGTTATATATAAAGGTTCCATATTTTAAGATAATATATATTACAATTATTTATACCTAATTGAATTTAAAGCTCAAAATTATTTTCTTTAAAATGTGTATCAATTTTAATGTGTAGAAAAAAAAAAAAAATATATGATGACCAAAATGATTATATTGAAATTGTCTACTTAAAATACATAAAAATAAAATAAAAGGATATTATTTAAATTATAAAGTAAAATAGAAATGAATATATAGTAAAAAAAAAAAAAAAAAGAGTTCATATATAATCAAAATTAGCAAATAAGTGTTAAAATTGAAAATAAATCGAAAAATAAATAATAATAAGAAATTGTAAATTTGTATTAAGCACTTTTAAATAAATAAAAATAAATAAATATTAATAAAAATTATAATTTTAATAAAAGGAATAAAAAACAAATATTTTATATTTATATTATAATTAATTATAAATAAGTGAAGTTTTTAATTAATTATTAAAATATTATAAAAAACATAATTTAAATATATAATAATAAAATTTAATTATAAACATTATTATTTTTTTAATTAACATATAAAATATAAATTATTATAAATAAATTTTATTTAATTAAAAAATATATATATTTTATGGATTAATATGAATAAATAAAAAAAAATTAAAAAAAAATATATAATTAATTAATATTAAGTATTTTATTTAAAAATATAATAATGTTTGAAATTAAATAATAAAATAAATATAAATTAAATTAACAATATTATTAAATATAAATAAATTAATAATTTATTTAAAAGCAATATAATATATTATTTAAATTAATATCTCTTATTTGTTTAAATAAAAGATTAAATATATTTTTTATTATATAATTTATTTAATTGTATTAATAATTATATTATTATATATATATATTTTTAATTTAATTATATAATAAATTAATTATATACTATTTATTTTAAATTAATTAATTATTTTCCTCATATTATTTTAATTAATTAATAAAAGAATTATATATTAATTATATATTATTACGATAATAAATTAATAATAAAAATATATATTATATATGATAAAATTATTCAGTAATATATAATTAAATTAAGATAACAAAACATTTATTTATAAAAATTAGTAAATTTATTAATAAATTATTGATTTTATATAAAATATTTAAATATATTAATTATATTTAATTTTAATTAATTTTATATATAATACTAAATTAATAATTCTATTTATTTTATATTATGATTAATTATTTATTTTAATTTATTAATTTTATTTAATAAATTATTTATTTATATCTTATTAATTTAGTTTAATATACAATATTTTATAATTAATTATATATATTATATATTTTAATTTTATAATTATATTTTTATATTAATTTAATTATATACTATTATATATTTAATTAATTATTTTTGATATTAATTTAATTAAATACTTATTTAATTGCTTATTTATTTTATTTAATGCATGTATAGTAATAAATATTATTATTCATTTTATTTAACATATATTAATTTGTACTGTTTAATATATATATTTTACCTATGTAATTTTTTTTTAATAATTAAAACAATTATATTAATGTTTATTTTTTAATTAAATATTAATATATATAATTTTTATGTTTTGTTTAATTAAAATTTTTTTAATGTAAATAAAATAATTGATAATGTATTCAATTATAATATTTTTTTATTGTTATTTAATAAATTATTAATATAATTTTATATTATTTTAATTAATTTATTATATTTATTTTTATATAATACACTATTTAAAATAATAATGTATTTATTATAAAAACAAAATAATATTTTTATTAAATTATAAAATAGGTTGAATTAATTTTAATTATTCTTACAAAATATACATTTAAATATTTTTATTTAATTTATCATATTTTTATACATTTATTTTAATAAATATTTTATTTTAATCATAATTATTATATCTTTTTAATTGAATTTAATAATTTCTTTATATTCTTTAATTCCATTTTAATAATTTTAATATATATTTTTTAATTTAATTATAATAACTGTTTTATATTATTTAATTTTAATAATTATTTTATACACTATTTTAAATTTAACTTGTGCAATGATTTTTATTATTTAAACAATTATTTAATAGCATTTTAATTTCGTTTTAAGTAAAATAACGCACATTAATTACACATATTTTATTTTTATATATTGTGTAAATTTTAATTGTGATCACATTTTTTCTGTTTATTTTATATAACTTATTATATTTTTCCCTATATTTTTTTATTTATTTTAACAAAAATGCAGGATTAGTTTATTTTTGACTAAATTTCATGACATCATGTTTTTTGCTTATTTTAAAAAGTATGAACTAAATAAATTTTATATTAATCATAATAATGGCACTGTGAAAATTTTATATTTTTTAGACATTATAGTTTTTTATGAGTATTAGTGGATTTATGCATTTTTTTTAAATAAAATATAACAGCAAATATCAAAGTCTTGTACATGCATAGAGCAAGTAAAACACTTTTTTTTAAAAATGTAAATTTTATGCTTCTATTATTTTTTTAAGCAATTTGCTATTCAAATTCAAGAATCCTGGTTGGAAAAGGATTTTGTGTGTACAAAGGAAAATAATGAAAAAATGCACATGAACATGTAAGCTTAAGGCACACGATATTTTGTGTACAAAGAACAGTCGAAGATAAGTGATAAAATAAAATGTATTTTTTCATGCTATTCACTTCATAACGTTCCTTAACAAATAGAAACCTTTTTTTTCTTATTTCCCAAAGTCAAATGTATTAACGATTATAATATTCATAAAAATAACATTCCTATGTTGGCTAAATAGAGAAATAACTGTTAAAGGTGTTCAAAATATATCAGACAAGCAGATGATAACAACCAACTCCAATAGTTGAATATATACAAAGAAAATGGTGTAGTAAAAAAAAATAATGATCTTTTTTTTCTTGTTGTTATGTTAAAAAAGTTGTCATACTTTTACATTTTATCAAATTTTTTTTATCTAAAAGTGGATTTCTATAATACCTCCGTAAATTTAATATTTATTTTGATATTCTATTCTTGTGCTTTGCGTATGAAGCACAATGTTCATTTTTAATTCATTTGTGTAACTGGAGTAACAAGGTACTAATTTTTATTAACATTTTTGAACTATAGTGTATAATGTAGCACTGAAAAATAACATGTGTTTTTGTTCCAAATGATTACTATGCAAATGTGCGCAAAGCACAGTGATACTTTTCCCATTCAAAAATTATGTCATGAAATAGTAACTTCAGCTTTTTATTACCATTTAAAACAAATGTCCAGTTTGTGTAAGGTGAATCATATAAATCAGGTAACTTCATTTTTCACTAATAGATTAAGGTGATAAACAAAACAAAAAAATTTGTTTTTTTGTTATTAAAAGCTGATGTTTTAAGCAGCGCCGCACCTTTGGTGCCCAACTCTTTAGCAAAATGATGACTATAAGTTAGATAATAAAATTAGCCTTTTCCTTTTCTTTGATGTTTCAAAATTTCAATATAAAATTAAAAATCAACAAAAACAACAAGATATAAAGGAATGTTTATTTAGACATGTGATCCATTAACTATATACTTTTAATTAATTGACCAATGTGTCCTGTTATGCGTATCCCTAGATAAATCATTAAAAAAAGCAAGGATATGGAGACACCACAAGGAATGAAACAAAAAAAAAATGCACATTTCTTAATACTTAAAAATATGTTCATTACAATGTACACGCCTTTAATCTATGCATTGTAGAAACAGACGTTTATCATTATGTGACGGGAAAAAATAACTCTATTTGTTCATATGAAAATCCTAACAAAATGTCTGAATTTATGCCTTTTTATAATACATTAAATGTAAAGCTTTTGCCTTTTAAGAATGTCAATGTATTTTGAATAACTTTCAACGTGCTCTTATGATAACATGATTTGCATATAACAAATATTAATGATTGCGTAAAACCATAGTTTTATTAGCCTTTTATTGAAACCTAAAAATTAAAGTAATGTTTTTTTAAAGTTTTTACTCATATTTTAAGTTTCCCTTGGTAAATAAGTGAATTTTGTTTTCTTTTCATTTCAATACGTAGCATTTTGATTTAGTAGTTTCTTCATTAGTATGTTATGCAATATGCTCCCTCTTAAATAAAGAGCTGTGCATTATAGGCATTTTACTATCTCTTCGTAATACGCACTCTCTGGGTATGTTTTGTTTAAAAGGTTCATAGTTGTTCCTATCATCGCTTGTATTGTCATTTGGGTAATAGCTTGCTTTAGCATATCGTATATCTAAAGAATTTCTTAACAAATACTTAATTTTTCTTGTCTTTCTCAACAAATGTAGAATATTATCTGAATTTTCGGTTGTGACGTTTTTCAATCTTATAGTGAAATTTGTTACATTGCGCATTTTTTTAGAACAAGCATTATTTCCCGTTTGCCTATTTCCCAAACTTACATTTCTTCTTTTTCTTAAACTATTATCATGTCCAAATGAACTTTGGTTCATTCGTGGATTATTTTTGATATCATTTTCATTATTTGTCCTTTCATAATGCTTTAAAAGTGAACGATTCCGAAAATAAATTTCTTTATTGCTACACACCTTTTGTATTTCGTCTTGTTTACGCCCCCTTGAACAAATTGTAGCAGTTTTGTTATTTTTATGAAAAGGGGTTGCTGTTCTCTGTATTTTTTTTAAGGAACCTTTTTTTTTTCTTTTCTTGTTTTCGTTTTTTATATTTTCTGAGTTGTAACCTTTTATGTTTTCACTTTTTTCTTTTGATTTACACGTATTTTTTGGGGTACATTTATGCTCTACAGATTCTATGAGGGATGAAATATCTTTCACATTACTAAATACAGGTTTTATATTTTCAATAGGTCCAAAGTGTTCTACAAGGGTAAGTATGTTTCTCAAAAGACAGCTATTTTTTTTTTTTAATTCTTGAAGAAATTGATTATAATAATAAATTTCCTTTAACAGTTCTTTATTTTTATTGTAAATTTCTATTGTCTTGCTTTTTTCTTTTTTTATATCTAAATAATATTTATTTTTATATATTTGCTCCAGTTGGAAATTGTCTTTCTGAACGTTTTCTATTTTACTTAATTTTTTTTCAAATTGGTTGGTTAATATAATTATGTCTTTTTTCAGTTTAGCTATTATTTCATCTTTACTTTCACAGTGTTTTCCCTTTTTAGTTTGAGTTGCATGTTCGGGTTCAGTTAATTCATTATTTCTGTGATTATTTCCCGAGAACCTTTTGCTGTATTCATTGTCTGCTATACTTTGACTATAATTAATAAAATCTGGTTTATGATTTATTTTGTTTCCAAGAGGAAGTTTAAATAACCCTTTGTTTTTTGCTTCGAAGCTATCTGTGATATGCTTCTTGAAATTAAATTCGAACTCTGAGCTAAAATCTGATTGATTGTTCAAATCGTTTTTAACTTCTACGAATTGCTTTATTGGCTCTACATTTTTTTTTTCATTTAGGAAAATATCATTACTTGTACTTTTGTGATGGCTTATTTTCATTGTAATGGTTGGAAAAATACACAAATGCAGCTGTGAATTAAATGGAATGATGTTAAATTAGGGAGAAACATATGTGAAATTGTCTTTTTCTTTTTTTTGTATTTTCTGCAAAACATTATGGCTACAATTATTAATTTATAATGGATATATCAAAACCCTTTTGGATATACATTTACTTCTACTTGTTAAAAAAAAAGACAAGAACTAAAGGAAATATGTGTACTTCACAATAACATTATATGATTAAAATTTAATTAACATAAGCGTTTACTTTTAAAATAAAATTGTAGAAATGTTTTTGAGCATTTTTTCGAACATTATAAATGATACGTGCATTTTCATTGATTGCATGTGTAAACAGAGGCAAGACACTTAAGTGCATATACTTCTTTTAATTATCTTTATATATTTGAAGCACACATTACAGTAAAACACACAAAAGAAAAAAAAAAAAAAAAAAAATAACGTTTTAAATCGCCTTTGTAACTGTTTTAAAACATGAGGCACTTTACAATTAAAATTGTAAGTGCATTTTTTGGAAGTATCAAAAGATTTAGACATAAACATGAATGTAAGTATTAACTCTACATATCGTTATATTAAGCGCAACATAAATTAAAAAAAGAAATTAGCTAAAATGTGAACATATAAATGTTGTAACCATGTGTTAAATGGACAATCAGAAGCTTAAGAAATTTGTACTTGAACTTGTAACAATACAAATAAATTAAAAAAACAAAAATTGTGCAAGCATCTTTTTCAGACATTTTCATTACAGATCTTATTGGAAAGAGAGAACAATTCTAACATTCTTTTTTTGAAATAAAAATGTACGTTTTTAAGACATTGCCCAAAGAAATTTTGCGCTTTTTGTGAAATTCATAGGGTTTGTTATTTTATTTTTTTTTTTTCTTCACCAGATATATAAAATGTGTAATGATTAAAAAAGGGGATATATATGCACACACATTTTATGGTAATTTTTTTTTCGCACTTTTTAAGAGGAAAAGAAATGAAAAAAAAAAAAAGGGAAATAATGCATTGCAAAAATTAACTATTTTCTTGCTTTGTGCAACTCCCCTTTTTGTTGGATATAAAAGCATGTTTACAGGTCGGTCTACATTTATGCCCATTTGTTTTATGCATTTTCAGTTTTATTTCACAAATACATATTTTGAACGAATCATAAGTTTTTTCACAAGAATAAGTGCCTTTTTCAGTTTTTAAATGTTGTGGAAAATGGGGAAAGACATGAAAATGTATATAAAGGGAGGAATTGGAAATTGTTGTTATGTGAATAGAAACGGGCATTCTCAGAACATTTTTACTGTCATTTTGTTGTACTCTAAATTATAAGATATTGAATTACATATATATATGTGAATATATACATGCGCATGTTTTTAAATTTAGAGATATTTCATTCTATTCAAATTTCAGGTTTAAGCACCCATCTTGGTAAGTGCAGGAATGCATTAAAAAAAAAAAAAAAAAAAATATGACTGTTCATAATATTTTACGTACATGAAAATAAGATTAGCTTTTGCTTTATTAAGCAAAGCATTTTGTGTAACATTTAAAAAAAAAAAAAAAAAAAAAGCACCAAACTAATTTGAAAAGAAAAAGGGGGAAAAAAAAAAAAATAATTCTATGTCAGTTATGCCAAAAAAAATGTTTAACAAATGATATAGCATTGTAGATTGGATAACATACACATTATATTGATTATAAAAAAATCACTTTATTTTTTGGAATATATTAATGAAGATGTTACATTTTACAAACGTTTAAAAAAAAAAAAAAAAAAAAAAAGGAAAAATAAAACTACAGAGTTTTTTTTCTAACACATTTTATATTAAATCGCTTTGACTTTTGATTTGATATAAAAAAAATGTATATTCGATTAAATTTATGATTTGAAGATATAAATATTGAGCCCCCCTTTTATCAGTGAGACATGTAAAACGACATTGTATTATATACCCTGTCTTTTCTGTATTCGAAAATAGTAACTTTCGTTGAAAAGTCAAAGAAGGGGTGGCCCCTTTATCTTCCATGGAAATGTTTTAATTCAAAATTTTTCTCTCACACGTAAAGGCTATTTAAATTGGTGTTATGTCAGGTAGATCTTCATTTTAAAAATAAATATATGCTTTGCACTGTTTCATGGGAAACACCTTAACGATTATTCTCCTTTAAATTTTCACATCCTTTCAGTAATAATACCGTGTTTAATAAAGAAGAAATTCCCCTACTTTTGCTGTATATTTAACTTGTTTTTCTGTGAAAATTAAAGAATAACTCCATTTTTTGATACATTTTTAATTTCCTTAATTTCGGATATGTAGTATGTCAGCATATTTTTAATCATGTACTGAAGTGTTATTTCACTTTGTGAACATGTGACACAAGCTCCCTCCAGTTGCACGTAAACTACGCCTGCAGAAATGTGGTGTTATAAAGGGGTAAATTTATGCGTAAGAAAATGATTAGCGGTGAATAAAGCGCATGGAAAAATGTATATGTTTATATGTGTGTATATGTATGCATATTCATTTGCACGCTTGCACGCCTGTGGGCAAGGCAGGAAGGGAGGGGTAATTGCTATACCGTCATTTACATCGAAACATATGAATTTGATATCTCCTCCGTCATTCACAACCACTGGACGAACTCTTTTATCAATTAGCAATTTTATGCTACTTATAATTTCCATGAGATCTTCATTTTGCTCATATATTTTTTCATTTTTTATTTTTTGCAATACGGAGAGGATGTTTTCCCCACTGGATGAATTATCGTCTGAATTCTTTTGAAAGACATCAATAAAATTATTTATTTCATTTACAAAATTAATATAATCAGTGTTTTTTGATGTTGAAAAATATACATTATTCACTATTTTTGTTGCAAGACATTTATTTGAAAAATTAACATAATTTAAGAAGTGAACATTCATTTTATTGCAAATACTAAAGGTTATTTTCCTTTTCACATATAGTTGTCTACATAGTGATTTATTTTTAAAATGCATCATTTTTTTTAATTTTTTTTTTTTTTTTTTATATGACAAAATTTTGGATTACTTGCGTGTGTGTAAAAATATCTCTCAACACGTAAACAGAAGCAGATTTTTTTTTTTTTTTTTTTTTTCTTTATTCAGTTTTAAACAAGTATAATACATCTGTAAATGTTTGACTATACATGGGGGATGTAATTTTTCAAAAAATTACTTAAAAATTATTTAAAAATTATAGATAATTCGATTTAAGGGGCAGTTTTTTTACAAAATAGTGTGCCCTTTCGTATGGACAAAATAAGCATATATATACATGGTATGTATGAACATATTCAGATGTGTATTCATTTATTGTAGCTGCATTCTTCACATGCACATAAGTACATTCATACAAAGAAAACATATATACATACATGCGTGCTTGTGTCAAAGGAGCCAAGATGTTTCCTTACGAACCAAGCCAAATTGAACTCCCACCGTATGAATGGGAGAAACTAATTCAAGCGAGATTGAATGAACTAAAAAGAGAAAATGAGGCAAGCAGAAAGGTAGGGGATTAAAAGTTTTAAAAAGCGGAAGAAGAAGAAGAAAGCCTATTTGATTTTATGTGTACATGGTACATGCATACAGAAAATTTCTGTGCGCATATATGTATGTACAAATGTTGTTTGCAAAAATTTGTACGCGGGGAGTGAAAAAAAAAAAAAAAAAAAAAATAATGAAATATTATTTGGCTAAAAATGTAAATAATATAAGGGTAGTATAATTTGATAATACGATTTTGTGCATATACCATTTTTGCACGCACGGATTGGGGCTTTGAAAAATTTAAGCAAATTTTTTTTTACGTTATATTATCGTGCTTAAATGGATAGATAGTGCTTTCCCAATAAACATACACAATTCGAGCGAAAATTGCCTATTTTTATGGGACTCTTTTAACTTAATCTTTTGAATGTTTACTTTTGTTGTGCCTTGTGAGTCTTTACAATGATACACCTTTCCTGCTTTTTCACTTTTCCGTTTTTTCACTTTTCTGCTTTTTCACTTTTCTGCTTTTTCACTTTTCTGCTTTTTCACTTTTCTGCTTTTTCACTTTTCTGCTTTTTCACTTTTCTGCTTTTTCACTTTTCCATTTTTTCACGCTTCTCTTTAACTTCAATCCATTTTACTTTACTGTTATCACGCGTGTGCAACAACGCAGGCATATTCTTGCGGCAGTGCGAATGGAAACGAAGGTGACAAGAAAATAACAAGCTTTTATGAACACGGTACAGTTGTGTTTTGATGAGTTTGCACCTGAACACGCAGGCGCAACCATTCGCGTGGGCATGTGCATGCATATATATGTACATATAGGTGCATACAAATAGGTACATACATGTAGGTACATACAAATAGGTACATACATGTAGGTACATACATATGGGTGCATACACACACGTACATCAGCTCATGCTTCACTTATAACCAAACCACTGGCAACAATTTTATTTTCCTCAGAGAGAATAAGACGAGACAGGGGAGAAATGCTGCATGAAAGGAGATCGTAGGCACTAAAAAAGGGGTTATCTTGAGAAATGTAATAGTTTATGTCATCCCTGAAATGCTGGATGCACATGAAAGAATTGTCATTGACGTGGATCTCAATAAGGCCAATGTCATGGCTGCGTAAACATTTTTTCTTATCCATTTTTTCGTAAAGCACATTTTGATTTTTGACATAATTTTTTAAATTACTAATTTGTGCTAAATCATTTTTGTTACATTTAACGTTTAATTTGTTTTCAGGTTGTAATGCATCATAAATTAGGGAATTTTTTTTATTTTCATAAACATAGTAAATATTTTGTATGGTTATACTGTGTGAAAAATTCAGGGAATATAAAAGATACTGTCGTCCTATGATTAGTGGAATTTTTACTTGGTTCATTTTTATTAACACTTTCATTTTGTTACATGCAAAGGTGATATTTTTTGTCACATAGGAAGGGGACCTTTCTTCAGAATTAATTGACACTGTGTTGTTCACAAAAACAGATCCGTTCTTTATTTTGTTATCATCAATTTTAAAAAAAACGTTTTCTACAATATCGTTTGTTATATGTGCATTTTTGGTGATACAACATGATGTTAGGAGATTGGGTAAAACATTTAGAAAGGGTTCGAATACACCTTGATCTTTGTAGGCATTGCAACAACTATCACTACCGCTAGACTCATCTGTATGATCCCCTTTTTTTTTCTTTTTTTTTTTTTCTTCTTCTTCTTCTCCGTTATTATTCCATAAGGTGGATGAACGGGGGTCTTGTTCTAACATTTTTTTTATCAAAGGAACACATTTTGTAGTGGCTAAAAATTCACACAGATCACCTATATTCACATATTTACACAATTCGTCACTTTTTTCAATTTTTTTCACGGTAATTTTTTCCCGAATTGGTAATAAGACATAGTTACATTTACTTTTTAAAAATCCATACAACACTTTAACACTTGCATTGATCATATTATTTGATTCTGTCAAATCTTGAATAACCCCTACAAATGTGTCTTCATCATTTGATGACTTTTTCATTGAATTTGTTATGTCTCCCTTGTCATCTTGGTAAAAATTCCAAAATATATTATTTGCAAACAGGTTATTATTATTAACAAAATTGTAGTAACCTGTGAGAGCAGTTTTCTTATCATTCAGAATCTCTGCACACACTTTTAATTGAAATAAATCTTTTCTTAAATTCATGTATTTAATTTCATCGTATAGACAAAAGGTACGATTTAATAGACTCTTTTTGTATTTTTCGAATTTAACAATGTTTATATTTTTGTATGCAGAAAGAGGTATAAATGTTAAATTTTGTTGAAATAATGTATGTCTTTCTGTTTCAGTAGGTAAACCACAAGTTTGTGCAGTTGATACACGCACATAGAAGTTATTACTAAGAAGGAAATCGTAAATACTGTTATTTTTTGGACATTGAAAAAAAGACCTTATTGTATTGCATATATCTTCAAAAACATTTACGTCATAATCAAAGAGATCTAATTTGTTTACCACTACAATAACGTTAGAAATTCCTACTGATTTTAAAATAGAAACGTTTCGATAAGTCTCATCATTTTTTTTCCTGTAAATATTATTTGCATCTACTACTAAAATTGCAGAGTCAGCAAAGAAGCTCCATGTGTGCAAATTAGTAACCAGTTCATCATGTCCCGGAGTGTCAAAAATGTTTACTTTCCTTAAAAATAACACATCGTTGTGAATTATATTTCTTTTATAAAAATCGGTAAATATGGTTCTATCTATATGAACAACATTATCTACGTTATTTCCATCTCTTTCGACAGAGCTCTTTATATCCTCTTTAAGGTAATTACTGGATGTGGTCTCTCTTTTCTTGTTTTTCCTAGGATTTCGTACCACACGATTATATGCTTCTTCTAACTCAGTTTTTGTGTAATATATGTAGAATTCTTTTTTTTTGTTAAAAAGAGTTATGTTCCTCTCCCTTTCGTCGTCATCTTCATCTAAGATGAAGGTATACTTGGAACTTTCCCTGATGTGTTCATATTTTTTCACTGTCTGTTCGCTTACGTAGCTTAAGTTGTATAGAAGTGCTCCTATAAGAGTGGATTTCCCCGCATCGATATGTCCTAGAACGAGTATATTCAGTGTGCTCAGCATGATGCATCTATTTCCTTTGTTGTCTCCATGATTGTCATCATGGAAGACATTCGAAGGTGTCTCATCTTGGTTTGATTTCTTCTCTTTGTTGGGTTCCTTCACTTGGTTTGATTTCTTCTCTTTGTTGGGTTCCTTCACTTGGTTTGGATTCTTCTCTTTGTTGGGTTTTTTCACTTGGTTTGGCTTCTTCCGAGTTGTGTTTCCTTTTGCATTATATTTTTCCTTTGTTTTTAGACTTTCCGTTAGTCCTTGGGTATCAAACTCTGTATAATGTTCCTCATCGTAATTATCGTAGTCGACTAAATCGTCCTCATAATCATCATACAGAAGATTTTTTCCCCATTTTTTATTACTCATTTTTTTTTTTTTTTTTTTTGTGCAACTATGCCGCTATTGTTCTGCTTATTATATGTATTTTTCTTCTTAAATAAGAAATGAAAAGATCTTTTCGTTCGGTATGCACACATTGGGTAGTATATATCTATTTTTTGTTTCTTTGAAAGATATTTTATTCAAAATAGTCCATTAAATATGTACTGTGGTTTTTGTGATATGTTCCTATGGTTTGGGGGAAAGTGGCTATTACACTTACATGGCCTTCTGTCCCAATTTCATTCGAGTTTTTATTTTATTCTTCTCAGTTTTTCTTCCAAAAATGTTGCACATATAATATATAGGTGTATAAATATGAGCACATATAATTTTTTTTTTTTTTCAAATGCGTTGTTTCACTTCATGTTTCAACCGAGGTTGATGTGGTGCTGTACAAACGTTGTATAATTGTATATGTATAAGAAATGTTATGTACATATGTCTCCCTACCTCTTAAAATTTGTTAAAACAGGAGAAAAAAAAAAAAAAAAAAAAATCTTAATTTATTTCCCATTTTCTCTTCCTATACATTGAATGGGGTTAGGATTACGATGTATACAACACACAATTGAGAATTTTTTACCAAGTGTTTTTTTTTTTTTTTTTTTTTTTTTTTTCATCATAAATCTTTATCATTTTGTGCGATTGTATGTATATATATAACTCCTCCCCGAGTTATGTGGACAATTCGGAAATTGTACGTATTTCAAAAAATGTCAACAATAAGAAATTTGCCCACACAACTGTTCATGATAAGAAACCATTACTTCAGTTGCCGTTCGTTGGAATAGGCCATAGGTTATGCATTAGTGTGTGAGAATATGTTGAACTGTAGTGATCTATGGAAATGATACTTTAAAATGTCACTCTAAAATGGTACCACTATATATAAAACAATGCAAGATCCTACTAAGCCAAGTAGGTTTAACCAACTTGTATTTTCCTTTCAAAGAAATATTCAAGTTCACAAATCTGTAAATTACAAATTTGCAAAAACTGCAAGTTATGCAGGTAAAACAAAAAAAAAAAAAAAAAATTCTCAAAAGTGGAGGGAAAACTTTTATAAAAAAGGATTTACTTGAAGTGTTCCCCTTCCCTATACCCCAATGAGATTGTGTAGTATGTATCAAATATATAAGCATGTCAGAACTGTAGTAGCATACTATTTTTTTTTTTTTTTTTTTTTTTTTTTTCTCTTTTACTTAGCCAAATAGAATGTTCTTTTATCTTATGGCACAAGCTTTATATCTGAACTGTGCAATTTGGGAATTTTGTGATGGAAAGATGTGTATATAAAATACGCTTGTGAGTGAAAATTGTGAAGATGAATAACTTTTCTCCATTTTTACAAGTTGGAAGTAGTTTTACTTGAAAATAAAAAAATGGAGGTCCAATTTTTTTTTTTTTTTTTTTTTTTCTTTTACACACAGTTTTGAGAATTTAAAAAAATTTTTATATGCTTAAAAAAAGGAAACAGTTTGGTGTAAAATAGTATATATCATCTTATGAGAAAATGTTTTCAAAGGTGTAAATATCATTTTGTAGTAAAGAAGGAGACTAATGGGTGAATCCATATATGGTTATACTTGTTGTTATGACAACTATTTGAGGTATGAAAAATGGATGGGTATAATTATAAAAGTAAGCAACATGTGGAGAATTCACAAGAGATGGATGAGAAAAGATCTTTAATTTTTGTTGGTGTGCGTGATTTAAGTAGTTTATGTAAATATGGTTAAGTTAGATTTAGTTGCACCATAATAACATGCAACTTCGACGTGCATTGTTATGAACAGAGAAGGGAAAGAAAAGAAAAAAAAATGAATTATCCTCCTGTAAGTGCACACATATATATGTGCTCATCTAATTCGCTACCTTCCACAATTTTTGTGAAAAAATTATGAACGTTAATAAAAAAAAGGGAAACGAAATGGGAAGAAAAAAAAAAAAAAAAAAATCTCAGCAATGTTGGGGCTTCTTCTAATCTTATCTCATTATTACCAATTTATAAAATACAGGATAAGGACTCAACTTACTCCTCCACTACTTTCCCCCCCCCCCCCCCCGCAAAAAAAAAAAAACCAAAACAGAGCAGAACAGAACAGAACAGAACAGAAGAAATGAAAAGAAAAGAAAACAAAATCTTAAATTCAAGTCCTTTGACGTGGCTACCACCACCTCTTTATCTGTATTTTAATTCGTAATGGGCGTTCAGAATTGTCACTACTTATTATGTGTTTTTTTTTTTTTTTTTTTTTTTTTTTTTTTTTTTTTTTTCTTTTTTGCACAATATTTCGTTTTCACATTAATATAGCTTGTCGACAAATCTTTTATTTATTTTACAATATGAAGTTTATGTTGAAGGGTAAGGAAGACACAACCATCACAAGTCTTCTACAAATAGAAAGGTGGGTGAAGTCATTTCCTCTCCCATGTCCCCATTTATTTTTTTACATTTTGTGTATTTTTATTTTAACGAAGTGTTACCATTGTTTTAAGTGATCGGGAGGATGTTGCATTTCAAGATTAGTAGGCTGTTTGTTTATTCTGCTCGTTGCATACTCCTATACACACTACTCCACATGTAGGTATAACGGAACTCTCTGCTACACGCCCCACCACGATTTTATTTTTGTATTTCCCACTTTTCACCATGTAGGTTTATATATTATATCACCTTTGTGGTACCCAATAAGCTTACGCGACAGTATGTTTATGTATACATATATATATATATACATACATACCTTGATGTGAGTACAAGATCAATTCTTCCCGTTTTCGAAAAGTTATCTCCGCTTCTTCATTTGAAGTTACCTCCTTTTGCAATGCATAGGAACATGTAGTAGGAAGATGCATACACTACTGTAGAGTGACAGAAAATTATTTACTTGTTTATTTATTATTTATTTAATTTCTTTTTTGACCACTTTTAATATTTAGAGATATAAGTTTTAAAAGGCGATTTAAAGTTTAATTGTACTACAAAATAAAGTTGCAACAAATTAAAAGTGTAAAAAAAAAAAAAAAAAAATGATTTAAAAAATTAAGCTAAAATAAATAAAAAAAAAATATATATATATATATATGCAATATTAAAAACAATAAAAAAAAAAATTAAAAAAATAATTTTAAAATTAACAACTTTGAAAAAAGTGACTAAAAAAGGAATTTTATAAAAACGGAAAAAAAAAAAAAAAAAAAAAAAAATAAGTTGAAAATTTTCAATTTACAAAAAATTTAAAAGCTATTTTAAAATTTTTTTTAAAAAATGGTTAAAGGTTAAATTCAAAACCAGCTTAAGGAACCCAATTTATCAAATGTTATATTTTAGTTTAATTCAGTACAGTTTAATTTGAACTCAATTTAATTCAACTGAGTTGAATCCCCAATTTGGGACATTTTAATCGAAGCTAACCCAAACCAATAATATATATCATCCACGAATTAAAAAATAAAAGTTCACGTAAAAACTTATGGAGAACTGTTAGAAGCGGATCACAAGCGAACCAAGAAGAGTGTATACTGAATGTACGATTATTATATCGTTGTAAACACTTTTCTACATTTTTTTTTTTGTGAGGAAAGTGAGGGGAATAAGCTGAAATAAGTGTATGTTTCCATTTTTAAAGTATGGAAAAAGGATACATATGCATTATTATATACCCCCTCCCCCTTAACTTTCTGAGAGGTTATCCATGTTGATAACCAAAAAAAAAAAGGGGAAATACTATTTTTTTTTTTTTTTTTTTTTTTTTTTTTTTTTTTTTACATATTTCCCCGGCTGAATTGAATCGTTCTTTTTCTTTTTGAAAGAAATTAGAGCTGACATTTTTTTTTTTCAAATTAATTCTATATCAAAACGGAGAGAGAGATAAGGAAATAGATTGCAAAAGTACAAGTATAAATGTATGTTCCAGAAGAAGGGTTAAAATTTCCCTGTGTCATTTGTATAAGCTAATGTACTTAACATCACTGTTGATGTTTCTACATAACTTTTAGTGATTACTGAACATGTTAGAATACTCAATTTTTTTTTTTTTACTTATCGGAAAACAAAAGAACAACGTTAAATGGAGAGAAGTCCCTAAATCATGAAACTCTGAGGCGTTTCTAGAGTGCCCTTTTCAATGTACATTGTGTGTATATGTAAACATATTTACGTGTACATATACACAAAGAATACTATCAGAAAAATTATATAATATTTAAAACAAAATCCTGTACCAGAGTGTGTGCTTGTGCTTGTGTATGTGTGGGTTCTTTTCACATAAATGATATTCATTGCACATAGGTTCTACGAGACGGCTTCTTCCTGCACGTGGAAAAATCCTGACATGCTGGGAGAAGAAAAAAGGGAGAGTTTTTTTTTCGTAGCAGAAATTTACACGTCATTTTTATTAACACAGATTCTCATCTGCTCGTGGCAGAAATAACTTACCGTGATCTTTTTCCTACACTGATCTTTTTCCTACACTGATCTTTTTCCTACACTGATCTTTTTCCTACACTGATCTTTTTCCTACACTGATCTTTTTCCTACACTGATCTTTTTCCTACACTGATCTTTTTCCTACACTGATCTTTTTCCTACACTGATCTTTTTCCTACACTGATCTTTTTCCTACACTGATCTTTTTCCTATACTGATCTTTTTCCTATACTGATCTTTTTCCTATCTTGGCATGCACGAACTTGTGAAGGAACGAGAGGAGTCCTCCACACTCTCTTCATTGACGGAGGAGAAAAAAATGGATAAATCAGAAATGGAGATGCTGTTTATTGATTTGAGTCATGTGAACAAAGAGAATAGGGATGTAGGAATGGAGATTCTGTGTGAGAATATAAAAAAGAGAAAATTGTTGATGAATAGAAAGACTTTATTGTATATTTGTAAAGGATTATTTTATTATTACTGGTTATGTTATTCGATGGAAGAGCAGAAAAAAGCAGCATGTAAAGTAAGTAGATTAATTAGAAATATCGATGAGATAGATAATAGTAAGAAGAAAGGAAATGTTTTTTTATTTTTGCAATGTTTTTTAAATGTTATGTCAAAGAAATATGACAATTTAGACATATATCGAATGAATAAATTTTTATTTTTGTTTCGAGTATTCCAAGCAGAATTTTTATTGTTCTTACATAAATATTCATGGAATAGCCGTTATATTAAGAAGTATAATAAAATAATGCTAAAAACATTTGATGATACAAATGACGTTTTTTATAACCATATAGATACATTTTTTAACGAATTTTTTGGAAATCAATTTTATTTAAAATCTAAAGATGAAAATGCAAAAGTTCATATAAAACATTTTGTTCAATTGATTGAACTTTTTTTAAAAATTATATGTAGAACAGAAAAAAAACATATAATTGATGTTATTCGTAAAAAAATATTTTCTGTTATATTAAAAATGAATTTAAAGAAAAATTTGTTAAAAGAAAAAATTTCGAATTATGTTTTGAAGTGCAAAAATCAATACGCTACAAAAGTTTTAAGAGGATTTTACAATTCTCTTGTTTCTATGACTAAAGAGGAGGAAGGTATAAACAACAAGAAAAAAACTAAAGGTTTTCAGAAAGTTCCAATTTTTGTGGAAAAATTTGAGGTCAATGGAAATCAAAATACTTACTCTGAGAACGAAAAACAGAAAATCACCCAAATAAAAGACATTTCCAATGTAGTTACGCCTGAAATTCGATCAACTGATGGAGAACAAGAAGTTGACAATTTATTTAATATCAAAATGAAGTTGAAACGGAATCGAGGTCCATGCGAGTATACTCGGTTCGTTTCGATGATAGATGAAGGGGGGATGGAAGATCAATTGGATACTGCTACAGGTACTGCTACAGGTACTGATACGGGTACTGCTACAGGTACTGCTACAGGTACTGATACGGGTACTGATACGGGTACTGATACGGGTACTGGTACTGCTTCTGATTCTGATACTGATACTGATACTGAGGCGGACTCTGATGTGCATATGAACAAAGGCATGATGGACACCTCTGCTGGAGCGAGTGCAAACGCAGGGGCCCCCTCGAGCTCAATGGTGGATATTTTTTCAGGTGAAATTGAAGACAAGGAAAGGAAGGAGAAAAAGAAGAAGACCATAAAGGGAAATGAAGGAAACAGGAACTCTGACGTGAACAAAATCCAAAAAAAAAAAAAAAAAATGAACATCCAGAAAGTGATAAACATGGATGACAACAACTTAATAAGCAAGTTGGGGATATCATCATCGAAGAAAGAGAAAAAAGTGTTGGAAAAAAGTGTTGGAAAAAAAAAGGGAGAAGCAAAAAACAAAAAAAAAAAGAAAAAAGGAACAACAGAAGGTGCTGCACATGTGGATAAACATGCAAGTAGTGTGGGAAAGAGAAAAACCGAACGCAATATGGGCATCTTGGATTTGCTGCATAAGAGTAAACAAGGTTTTTCAGGAAGTATCATTATTGAAAATGAGGAGAAATCGGATTTGGCAATCTACTCAATTAACAAGTCGGATCTACGAGAAGGGTGCATACAGAAGAGAAAATTAAAAGCGAATAAACTGTTTAAGAAGAATAGGAAAAGGCAAAATGGTCACAGCATAGCAAGTGCCACCCTAAGTAATAGTAGTAGCAACTGTAGCAACTGTAGCAACTGTAGCAACTGCAGCAACTGCAGCAAGCATAAACGTAAAGTACAAAAGAGTTATACCATATTGATGGATGAAAACCACGGAGCTGCCACATGGCCAAAGGCTGCAAAACGAGGAAATGAAGACACTGCCAAAGAGAAGGGTGACAGGAAAACAAACATAGGAATGAAAAAAAAAAAAAAAAATAATAAAATGGAAAATTTGGAGAAACAAAATAAAAAGGTCCAATTGGAGAAGACAAAAAACAGCAAGTGTGAAAAGTTGGAAAAACTGCAAATGTTGGAAAAAAAAAAAAAAAAAACTAAAAATGCAAAACCGGAAAAAAAAATTCATAGGAATAACCAAGAGGATGAAGACAAGGACAAAAACAAGGACAAAGACAAGGACAAAGACAAGGACAAAGACAAGGACAAAGACAAGGACAAAAACAAGGACAAAAACAAGGGCAAAAACAAGGGCAAAGACAAGGACAAAGACAGGGAGAGAAAAAAAAAAATAAAAAATAAAAACAAAAATGAGTTCAGCAACGGATTAGCCACCCACTCAAAAGTGGGGGGGACTACGGAAACGAATAAAAATAGCATTGTGAAAAAAACAATTTTGAAAAAGGGAAAAACCAAGTCTCATGTAACCAAAAAGGTTCATTTCAATTTAAACAAAAACACAATTGAATATATCCCGCGAAGAAAAAAGAGAAATGTCAACTCATATTTCTTTCTTGATAACTTCAGAAACTTAATTAATGTCCCCGCATTTTTGTAGTAAAAAAAAAAAAAAAAAAAAAATTAAATAAAATAAAAAAAATCACAAAAATAGAAAAAGTAGGAAAGCTCTTAGAGGGGGGGGGGGGAGTGGCGAAGGGGTGTAATGGATATAGTAACCCTATAAGGATTATATATATATATATATATGCTGTTTGTAAATCTCAGTGTTTCTATTCATTTGTATATCCATTGTGTATGGTTTCAGGTTGTGTTTGAGGGGGAGTGCAAGATAATAAACTTACCATGGTTCTATTCCCCCCCATTTTTATTCACCTTTTTTTTAGCATATTTTTTTCGCACCTACTTTTTTGGCCTATTTTTTTTGCACCTACTTTTTGGCCTATTTTTTTCGCACCTACTTTTTTGGCCTATTTTTTTTGCACCTACTTTTTTGGCCTATTTTTTTTTCACCTACTTTTTGGCCTATTTTTTTTGCTATATTAGGTGAAAAAGATAGCAGGGGAAAACAATTCTGCACTGAGCTGGTAGCATGCGAAAAATACACCAAGTATATTTTTATTCAACGTAATAAAACTGCTTAACTTTCCTTAATTCATAGATTTTTTTTTTTTTTTTTTTTTTTTTTTACAAAAAGATTAAGATTGTGTAAAATTATAAATGCAATATTTCTTGGATTTTTATTGTTATTTTTTTTTTTTACCCCCTTTGAATTCCATGGTTGAGCTTTTTTCTACGTTGTCCTGAGCACTACTAAAAAACACAGGAAAAGGGAAAAAGGCGAAAAGGAAAAAAAATTAAATACTGTTAAAAAAACACTGAACCAAGCTGGTATTGTAAGTATCACTCAACTAGAGTGTTCGTGTGTGTGATATGTGGCAAAATAAAATCCATGGGGATACTACAGAAGGAAAAAGAAGAAAACAGTCCATTTTGAATGAAAAAAAAAAAGAAAAAAAAGAAGAATATATAAATACAGAATTGTTGAACACAAAATAAAGCGTTAAAGTGGGAGAGGGAATTTTGAACTGAGCATAAAAATGAGGAATGGACTGAAAATTAAGCTTTGAAAAAAATCCTCTATAAAATTCGTTTAAGGCAAAATGATAAAGCATTACATAAAGTTATGCTTGAAAGTACTCTTTTTTCTATTTTTAAGCTACGATTTTGTCATTTTGAAGAATGAGAATAATAACAATGTCGTTCAATCGAATAGAGGTTTTTTAAAAGAAAGCTATGAATTTTTATTTGTTCAGAAGGATATTTTCCCATCATATATAAATCGAGATAATCAAATATCAATATATTTTTGTAAGTCTTGACAATCTAATTATGTTTTAAGTCGAATAAAAAAATATTTCGACTTTTTGAATCATGGGGAAGATACGGAAATTTATTTTGAAGATGACACTTATGTAGCAGACTATGATAATAGCAGTTACGATCGTGAGAATGGTGATTATAAATATGTAATATTCTTGAGAAACATTAAAGCAGCACTAATTTATCGATTAATATGTTCCTTTGTTTTCTTTATTTATGTTCTCATAGCAGGAAATATGATTTTTCCGAATTACTTAAATGCGTTCACACCACAGCTTCTTTTAGACAACCCAAGATTTAACGAAACATTTGAAAATATGAGGAAGAAAAAACTTATGGTATTTGCACTCATGTTTTTTTCTTACAATATCATATATGGGATGTTGTGTAATACCAATGTAATTCATGTGTATCAAAACAGGAATTTGATTTATGACGACCATTATACCGATTCCTTGTTCGTTAAGAGCATGCAGGAGAATATGACACGTGTGTAAAGATAAGTTAGAAGAATGGAAATGTGGAAAGAAAACACCTGTTGTTGGGGGAAACGAATGATATTAATTTTGTAAGCGGTGTGCCCTTTTGTGCTTCGTCTGAATTTATAAATGATGAAAATGTCACAAACCACTCGCGGGGGACATTTTTTGACAAATAAAATTTGGACGTAAGTGCAGCTGGAGTTGCTAACCCAAACAGTTGCCATGAAGTTTTTTATTTCGTTGTTTCGCTGTTTCGTTTTTTTATTTTATTATTTTACCATTTTTGTATTTCACTGTTTCATCGCTTCATTGTTCTATTTTTATTTTTTTCTCGTGAAATATGTTCGAACAAGTGGATAATAGGAAGGAAAAAGAAAAATTCTTTGATTCTCTCGCACGCAAATTTGTGTGTGCGCGTGAAGCATAAACTTGTGAGAAAAAAAAAAAAAAAAATTATGAACAAGTCATAACTTATATCCTTTATTTTTCAAAATTGTATGACCACAAAAAAAAAAAAAAAAAAAAAAAAAAAAATATGGATGCTATTACCTTGATTAAGCTATCTAGAATTTGTGAGGTTGCATAAAATTTTAATCTACATTACGATTTGCACGCGTTATATCTGAATAGAAGAAAGAATTGCTAATTGGTAGAAATTGTTTGAGAACATGAACAGAAAATATTTGCATGCATGTGGAAAAAATACTTATTCCATGTTTTTATGTGGGTAAGGCTATTTTACGGAAGAGAAATAGTAGCATGCGTGTGTGCGTGTGGGGGAGGAAGTCCCCTAGGACGTTCTTGGGAATTGCCTGGAGATACAGGAGATTGGAAAATGTTTCACAATTAATCTCAGGCACCAATGAGACGCGTGCAATAATATACAAGGTTGGGCATGCAATAATATGCAATACCTACGTTTGCAGAATTTTTGGGTGCAAATTAAGGTCTGTGTTTTTTTCCGAGGTTTCGCACAAATCATGAGAAGTGTTTAGGATTTTCTCTGCACTCATTCTCAGGATAGATCACATAACATTTCTCTTAAGGTTGGAAAATTGCAGAGTAAGGGAGTTCTCTATATAGGGAGAAGGTGTCAAGAGGCGTGTTCTTGTGCCCAAACGTGTATAAGTACATGCGTACTTATGCATGCAACGTGGGTGTTTAAGCATACAGGTGAGAACTTGGAAGGGGGTGGCACGTCTCCTTGAGAGATACGAATGCACAAGCCTATATGATGGAAGAAAATATGCGTGAGTGAAGAAGTTGAGAAATTGTACGAGTTGGATATAAGGGCCACCTTGACATGCTTCCGCCTGGAGGAAGTGCTGCATTTTCCATGCGTGAATTTCCTTTGCTTACATGTGCATGCAAATTAGGACACGTAAAAGGAGACACACATTCATCGATGTGGAAATTGTGAAAATGGCAAGGAACAAAATGGGAAGTGATAAGTAGGAAAAGGAATGCTTTTATTTTATTTTATTTTAATTCTAATTTGTGTTGAAAATGAGTGTATATGTATATTTATATACACACCCACATGGACAAATTTTTACATTGCTATTTTACTAATTTATTTATTTTTTTTAAAATTAAAAACTTAGAAAATGAAATTAAATATTTTTAATTTTAAAAGTTAAAACTTTCTCAAATAATTAATTCACATTTTTTTACCACGTCCTACTAGTCTTGTTCTGCTTATTTTACGCATTTCTCCCCTATTCTCCCTCAAGCATAAGAATTTTTTTATTTCATTTTATTTTGTAATTTTGCTGCATAATTTTGTTGCATAATTTTGTTGCATAATTTTGTTGCATAATTTTGTTGCATAATTTTGTTGTTTTTTTTTCGTGCTTCATTTTGTCTTACTTGAGTAATTCACAACCTTCACCTTCGTAATTTGTGTAACCCATTTGTCACACACTTTCTCTGTGCACACACACGCACCTTCATAACAAACCTACATAACATACCTACATAGTGGTTATAAAAAAATGAAACTAACATGCACATTACTCTTCCTCCTTGCTGTGGCAAATAATTTGGAGTCATATTTTTTCACTTTCTGTTTTGTTGAGAACTCAAGTGTACCTCAACAAACATACAGGGTTCCATACCTTCTAAAACTGAGTGAATTAATTAGAGGATCCTCTAACGATGACCTTAGCTACAGAAAGGTGGAAGACAAAATAAATTTAAGAAGAAAACGAGAAAATGAAAACACAGGAGATGGAATTTATTATTCTACAGAGAATAGACAAGAAGACACACAAGATAACAATAACTATGAGCAACTACAGGAAAATAAGGAATCCCTCTTGAGTGACAGTTATGGGATGTCTGCACAAGAGGAGTATGAACAATTGTCATCTGAAATGCAAAATTTGGTTGATGAAGTTCATGACAACAAGGCTGCTCCTTTAGAAGGAAATGAACAGCAAGACGTGGGTGAAGAAAAATCGAACGAGGAGAAATCAACAGATGAGGTGAATTCAATGAATGAAGAAAAATCAAGGGATGACGTCCAACCTGATGCAGATACCATACCAAACAAAAACGAATGTATATCATGCGGAGAGGAAGAAAAAAAAGAAAATCAAAGTAACATTTTTCCAGAATCAGCAGAAGACATATACAATGTGTATAAAAATCAAGTAGGAGAGAATAACAAAGATGATATTGAAAATATTCATAACAAAAATGAAGAATATGTAAATAATTATCCCATTGATGAAACAAATGTAAGTGTTGGTGGTGTTAATAAATTTATAAATTTAAATGTTAAAGAGGGTGTCAATAAATGTATAAGTTTAAATGTTAATAATGGAAATGACCCCAATGGAAATGGGCCACTAAATTTTTACGTAAATATTTCTGTCGTACCTAATATTTCAGACGAATTAATAAAGGATGTTTTTTTCATTGTAAACAAACTTAAACAAATGTTTGAAATTACTGACACGGAGGAAAATGCAGAATAAGCAAAAAAGAAAACGGAAAAAAAAAAAAAAAAAAAAAAAAATTGTTAAAGTGGGACTGTCTTATGGCCTCTACAAATTAAAAGCCCTTCGTTGTGCGGATGTATATACTCCTAATTATATTGGTTCAATCTGCATGTTCAACAGAATAGTACAAATGTGGGGAAAATGTGCGAGTGTTTTTTTGTTTATTCATACACCTGCACATGGGTATACACACATCAACGTGACTCCTCTCGCCACAGCCTCTTCCCCCTTTCCCCCTTCCCCAATATAATGATTCTGTTAATGCAACATTTAACTATTCTTCCTTGTGCAAGTACACACATAAGTATATCCATACACATGCACATAAAACATATGGGATACTGAAAAAAGACAAGCAACTCCTCATTTTGTCCCTGTTTTGACTCTTTTTCTTTTTTCCCCTTCTTTTTAGTCTTCATGAAAAAGTGAAACAATTATATATTAAAACTAACAGCACTACAAATGTGCACATTTTAATTCAGTTGTTCTAACTTAAGTAAAACTTTTAATTTTTTTTTTTTTTTTCCTTTTTTAAAAGAGGTCTGATAAATGGTTATTTTGTGCACTTCTAGCACTTTTAAGAAGCAAAATTATGGTTAAGAAAAAAAAAAAAAAAAAAAAAAAGCACGTCCGATTGTACACCTGATCACCTCCCCCCCCCCACGCATACATGCATAGGTATGGTGTCGTATGAACATGCATATTTACATATATGCAACATAATGTCAATGGGACTTGCGAATGTCAAAATGAGGACTCTTCAAACGTCCCCCCCCATAAGAAAAATATATATTTTCATGTACGAACTGAATTTGAAGTATGAGATTTCACGCTCATCTCCATTTGCTGGGGCAGAGGTATGAAAAACAAACCACTACACAGTGAGTACATACTTGGGATTTATAAGCAACCATATGCATACACATGTAGGGATCTCATATGTACATCAGGTATATCCTCTATATTCTCTGGAAAGTGCTATATCGTTCTTTCCCCTCGGGTGGCAGTTATATATCTATCTATATCTATATATATATATATATATATCTGGAAATTTCTTGGGTGGGTTAAACACAAAACGTTTCTCAAATACAAGTAAAGGAAAGGGTGTTTTTTTCATGGCTATTTTTTAACTTATAGCTAAGTTTCACGTTTGATTGTGTTTTCCCCTGCCCCTCCTCCCCTACAAAGGAGTTGCGTTGACATGGTTTCAACTGTGTGTGCGAGTATACATGTTATGTGACGCATATGTGTATTAATTATATGTACATGGCAATTATATATGCATGTATACATATTCGTAAGGACTTTCAGATTGGATGTGCTTGTTTCGGGTGTAGCCTTTGCCATAAAAGAGAATACTGAAGGAATTATCACGCCCACTTGTACCCACCTATCCAAAAAAAATGAATAAATAAAAATGAATAAATATATAAAAATATATAAATAAAATAAAACAAAACAATGCTTTATTTGTCACACCCAAAAAAAAAAAAAAAAAAAAAAAAAAAAAAGAGCCTGCAACATGGATTCTTTTACATATATATATACATGCACTGTTAGTTCAAAATTTCCGCTCATCCAAAATAATTTCGATACATTCTTCAAATGATTTCATGCAAAAAGGGTAGTGACTAATGCAGAAAGTTTGTATATATAGCAGCACATACAAATACGTTATTGTAAACAGGTGTGAATAAAACTTGTTCCTTCTTTTTACTTTAACACGACAGTTGGATATTCCTCAAAAGAGCTTTTTCCTTTTTTTTTTTTTTTTTTTTTTTTTTTTTTCCTGTTCGTTTTCGTCCCACGAAAGAATTTTCCACTCTTAGAAGCTATATCTTCCCCTCTCCCCTACATCTCCATGAGCATGTGTTGCTGAATTGTTCATAGGGAACAAGAAGATTTATTAAAAGGAGAAACAAACGAACTCAACTCATACCCGAAGGACGAGGGGGGTGGAGAGAGATGAAGGAGTTACATTATATTCCAAGAAAAGGTACGAGCAAATTTTCGTATGGGTAAAGATCTAACTGAAATCCTTTCAAAGCCACACATGCCAAACTAGTAAGAAAAAAAAAAAAAAATAAAATAAAATAAAATAATAAAATAATAAAATAAAACAACACAAGGCAACTAGTGCAACCAAGTCAAAATGGAAGAACAGGATAAGGTAACTAAAATTAAATTGCAACTTCTTTGGGAGAACAAAAAAAAAAAAAAAAAAAATGTTTTTTCATATCTGAATGTTCGTTCATAAATTTGCAACATTTTTTTATTTTGAAGCTTACATATATGTATACGGCAAAGTATTGTGTACGTGTCTCGATTTCTCTTTATTTCTGTTTTCCTAACATTGCAACCTGGTTAATATATATATATATATATATGTGCACAGAACGATGTTGTAAGAACGTGCAAAAGAATAGCAATAAACACGATGTGTTTGCCCATTTGCAGTTGGTAGAGAAGTTGATAGAGTTCGGATATCCAAAAGAAATCTGTCTCAAGGTTGTCAAAAAGAGCGGTGCGAAAACAGGTAACTGATGAAGAAAAAAAAAGATCAGCAGAATTTAGTGTCACAATAACAGTAGTAGTGTAGTTGAGATGAGAATGGTGAAATCAACGGGGGCACAATAACGAGCTGATGTTTCTACCCATTTGCACATGACACACCATGCATTCTGCGAACAATGCATGTAGAGTATGAGAAAACTCTTGAGAGCAAGTTTGGTGGCACGTTTGGAGGCACGTTTGGAGGCACGTTTGGAGGCACTCTGAGGTTACACCATTTTTCACTTTCCTGTCTCCCCTCCCTTTCCCCCCCCCCCCCCCCAATAACAGTTGATGAGGCCTTGAATTGGATCGAAGAGACAGAAGAAAATGAAAACTACGACAATGAACCGTTGAATGATAGTACAACAGTGGATCGACTTGCTGACAGTTTTAATGATAAAGAAGACACAAGAGAGAAGGAAGGAGAAAAGGAAGGAGGAAATAATAATACCAGCAGTGGTGATCGCAAAGGAGGAGCAGGGGGGGGGAACCCCAACTGTGAAGGTAAAAGCAAATTAACCCCAGAAGAAGCTCAAAAAAAGGCTCTGGAATTGCAGAAAAAAATTCGAGAGAAAAAGCTATTAAAAGAGAAAGAAGAAGAAATACAAAAGGAAAAGAATCGAATTGCTATGGCAAAAGAAATGCAAAAGAGAAGAGAACAAATTGAAGAATTTGAAAGAAAAGCATATTTAGAAAGTCTGGAAAAAGAAAAAAATGAACGTAAAAAAGAAAAAGAAAAACAACTAGAATTGTTGAGAAAAGAATATGAAGCAAAATTTGGCATTGCGTATAAAATGGAAAATGAGAAAAAAAAAAATATTGAGGATCTTACGGAAAATGAAAAACGAGAAGAAATAGCCATTTTGCTTAACAGCTTAAAAAATAAACATAAGGAAAATAAAAAAGAATTAATCGCTTCTCTTGCCGTTTTAAAAACGTACTTTGTGAATATAAAAGAAAACATTCTCGAAAAAAAGTTTCAAAAAATTAAAAAGGAGAACAAGGTGTTCCTTGAAAAAATTAGGATCCACGAGGAGATGCTGAAGGTTTTTTTGCTTGTCGGGTTTGAGGATACAGGTTAGGACGTCCCCTTCCCCCTCCCCCTCCCATTTGTTGCCAACACTTGTGTATTGTGTGTACTTGTGTTGCCCATAGATGTCATGTACTTTTGCTTGCACCTCCAACAATCGAACGCAAGTCCCAACCAACAGACCTGATGATGACCATTCGTGTCTTTCCCATCGCACCCCCCCCCTTCTCTCTCTCATAGGTGACTTTTATGTAATTAAAAATTACCCCAATACGTATTTACTCGCATCAGCCATTAAATTTATTGATTTAATTGTGAAGACATTAAATTCTTAGGTGAAAATAAAACAGCGAATAAGAAAGAAAAAAGGATTAGACTAATTTAGACGTAATAAAAGGGAGGAAAAAAAAAAAAATAAAATAAATGAAATGGAGTAAATGAAATAAAATAAAATATAATAAAATATAATAAAATATAATAAAATATTATAACAATGTTTTATATGTCACATTCAAAAAAAAAAAAAAAAAAAAAAAAACTTATATGAAAAAAAAAAAAAAAAAAAAAAAAAAAATGGAAAAAAAAAAAAAAAAAAAAAAAAAAAAAAAAAAAAAAAAAAAAAAAAAAAAATAAAAAAAATTTTTTATATGTCACATCAAAAAAAAAAAAAAAAAAAAAAAAGCTTATCTGGCTAGCTAAAAGGAACATGTCATTATGATCATATTAATAAAAAAAAAAAAAAAAAAAAAAAAAAAAAAAAACTTCAGTTACATAGCCACTTAACTGATATCAACATGATTAAAAATGAAGATCACAAATAATTTGCAATTTAATACAAGAATGATACAATATACTTAAAGGTATAACAAGGGGTATTTTTTTTTGTGTATGTGTATGTATATACGTATGTAAATATGTATGTATGTATGTGTGTATGTATGTTGTTCTCAGTCTAGGGACGGAGAAAACTTGTGAATTTTTTTTTTTTTTTTTTTGCCAAGTTTGCTTAAATTCACAAACTTTTTTGACAGCCCTTTAATTCTTTTTGCTTTACAATTGGCCTTGCGGCCTAGCTGAAAAAAGGTCTGAGAATGATTAGGCAAAGGCAACACCCGGTCCACACCTCTCCCTAAAGCTATATCTTGCACATGCATTTGTGTGTGTGCGTGTGTGTGTGCGTATGCGTATGCGTGTGTACATGTATGCATATGTATAAATGTTTATTGTTTTTTTCTTGTCAGGAACACGTTATCAGCGCAAGGCCGGGTTTAAAGGCGTATAGACCCAAGAAACCAGTAGGACATGAGTGAGGAAGTGAAAAAAGTAAATATTTTCACTTTGAAAAAAGAAAAAAATTTTGGAATACAGCTTGAAGTATATATATAGTAGTTCCTTTTTGTTTTTATAACTGAAGGAGTTGTATGCCTCCACAAGACAAATGTTCATTTCCTTTTTAAATTGAATAACCGTTTTGTAAGTCAAATATTTTAAATTCCGTATATCTGTAATGTTGTTTCTCTGCGAAGGGTGGAGAGCAGGGGGAAGCGGTGTGTGCAATTATGCAGAAGGGATATGAAGCACGAATATGCGCATGCACATAGAAGCGTATTATATGTATATTCTTTCACTTTTTCGCTCTGATGCGTCTGCACATGTGTGACACGCTCAGCCTCTCGTCTTCCTTACAATAAACAAGCAGTTTAGCTTCTTTTTTATGTGCAAAAATTTATAGTTGTGTAAAAAAAATATTGCCCTTTTCAAGTAATAGAAGGAAGCATTCTTTCTATAAGTAAGCTTGTCCTCATAGTTATTTTTTCCTATTGGAAGTAAATGGGGGAAAATAACAAAAAAAAAAAAAATGGCATTATATGTTATTCCTGCGTTCTGTCACATAAGTTACATTAGTGCAAGTATATGTATGCATATATTCCTATATTCATATGCATGTGTATATATATCCATTTTGTATACATTACCGATGATGTTATATTTGATGATCCTATATAGCAAATTCTGCTTTAGGAAATCATTTTTCGTTATGGCTATACTGTCCAGTTTAACTATTTTACTGTTATTTAAAAATTCGGAATACTTATTTTTGAGAAACTTACAAAGGTATTTAGTCCAAATTGCACATAATATAATGATGAAAGAGGCATAAACAATTGAATGGATATTTTTACTAAATTGATACAAGAAACTCATTAGTCTAAATGTTTTGTTTTTTTAAAAGGAAGTTTTTTTTTTTTTTTTTTTTCTTTCTTCTTTCTTCTTTCTTCTTTCTTCTTTCTTTCTTTCTTTCTTTCTTTCTTTCTTCTTCGTCTTCTTCAATTCAGACGTTTTTATTTGATCAGTAATTCCGTTCTGTTTTGCATATGGAATTATATATGCGTCTTGTCTGTTTTACAATTGATGCTTCTTGTAATTGTATGGATATAGAGATACTTAGAATGTGCACCTTATGCACGTATTACATGTGGGGGGATATATATGAGACAATCTACTTATCGGCATATTTCCTCTACAGTGAGTTTAATCTTTGTTACCTTATGTTTTATGGTTCTCCTATGAGTACATAATACATCACACATGAGCATTCTACAACATATGCACAATACATTTGTGCGTTATGACCTCTCCTCCTTCCCTTGTGCACACCTTTCCCCGTAATATATATATATATATATATATATATATATATATATATATAAAAGCTACTGCAAGAGCTCGTGCAAAAAGCTAGTGTAACATGCGTATATAATTCATTCGATGCCTGTAAACATTTACGCGTTTACGTTGCAAATTTGGGTGATTGATACACTGGAAAAAAATGTTCCACCAGTGAGGGGCAGGAAGAAGACAAGCATGGAGGAAGGCGAAAAGACAGATAAATAGGAAAATAAATCGGAAAACGAAGAGACAAACAAATAGACAAATGGGCAGACAAACGAGCAGACAAATGGGCAGACAAATGGGCAGACAAATGGGCAGACAAATGGGCAGAAAAACGGACAGACAAACGAGCAGACAAATGAGCAGACAAATGAGCAGACAAATGAGCAGACAAATGAGCAGACAAATGAGCAAAACAGTATTACTAAAAAGATAACGGTGCTAGGGGCATTTTTCCCTCTTTTTTTGGGAAAGCACTCTTTTATGCTAATTATAATAAAAATACAAAGGTGGTTGTTGGGTTTGGTTGGGTGATTTTTTTTTTTTTTTTTTTACTTTATTCCTTTTTATAACCTATTTTTTGTTCCTAAAAGTGATGTTCGTGCTGTGTGGAATTTCTTAACGTATGTTTACATGTGCGCAACTACATTATGATGTTCTTTATTTTTATTTTTTCTTCACTTTTTAGCTCCTTTCCTAGTTTGCTTTTATTGCATTGTTAAAACTTTTTTTTTTTTTTTTTTTTTTTTTTTGAAAAAAGTTGAATTATTTTTTTTTTATTAAGGACGATATTATATATGTTGTGCCATTTTAGTGGGAGGTTATGCAAAAACATTCATCGATTAACTTTTTGGGGATTTTATATATTTTATTTTTATTTAGTTTTGCAAAACATTTTTTTCCGGATTAACTTTGGATTTTTTTTTTTTTTTTTTTTTTTTTTTTTTTTTTTTTTTTTATTTATTATATTAATTTTTTTTTTTTTTTTTTTTTTTCTCCCCCCCTTTTTTTTTTTTTTTTTTTTTTTTTTTTTTTTTTTTTTTTTTTTTTTTTTTTTTTTTTTTTTTTTTTTTTTTTTTTTTTTTTTTTTTTTTTTTTTTTTTTTTTTTTTTTTTTTTTTTTTTATATTATCGTGTTGTAATGAAGTTTTCTAAAAAAAAAATATTTAAAAAAATTAGAAATTAAAAATGTATATTTTTTTTTTTATAACACAAAAAAAAAAAAAAAAAAAAAAAAAAAAAAAAAAAAAAAAAAAAAAAAATACATATTTAAATAAAATGCCACTTTGGAACTGGAAGCGTTCATAGAAAAGTGATTATAAAATACGTAACTTTTATCTGCATTGAAGGGGAGTCGGCCCCACGATAATTGGGTTGGGAGATTGCATGATTCAGCTATATATTATATATGCATATTATGTATGCATATATATACATTCATGTACGTATATATGCATGTGAGGATGCAGAGAGAGAGTGGTATACCGTGCAATACAGAACGAGCACATGCATATGCATCATTTTTGTATATAAGTATACTTCTTAGACCTAGTATAATTAGTGTATGCATATTCCGCGTGCATGTAAAAATTACCATTTCTCTCCCATTTTTTTTGCCTATTTGGACAAATTTACAAAAATTGTAGTAAATATAGGATTTGACATACGTAGTAATAACCTTTATGTCCACATTTTTGCAGCAGTTTTTTAGTGTACAAAAAACATTTATTAAAGTGGAGGCGAAAAAGAAAAAAAAAGAAAAAAATTGTTTTATATTTTGTTCTCACATAAAGTTTTTCTATTTCGGTCTCATCTTTTATGAGAAATATATAGATTTTGTAAAGGGTAGTTGAGATGGTAAGAACTCCGTGGAGTGGATGGGGGATAAAAAAAAAGGGTAGCGGCTTAAAATATTTACATACCATACCATATCATAACCCCCCCCCCCCCCTTCCTCCCTCTTGTTGCATTCTTATTTTCTCCCTTTTTTTTATGTTTTCACTTAAAATTTTTTCCCCTTTGAAAACGTTTCCCTTTTCATCACCACACTTATATGGGTGACCTGTACTTCGTGCATGCATATATAAAATGTATCAAATTTCTTTGGACTTATTTTTGAGAGGAACAACTATATTTATGTTTTCATTTTTTTTGCTTCTCAATCCACGTGTCTTAATAGTGAATGAGGAATTTCACTCATGGCAAAATATGAAAGTAGCATTGTGTTTAAAGACACAAGACAAAAAAAAAAAAAAAAAAAATAAAACAATAACAAAATCATGATAAAATCATAATAAAATAGTAACAAAACAATGATTAAGTAAAAGTTCTTATTTTCCCTCTACAAGTTTAATTTATGATATATTGGATATACTTTTTTTGTAGATCTTTTACTGTGTGCTATCTTTTAACCTCTCCATTATTCGTATTTTTTTTTTTTTTTTTTTTCTTTTTATTAAAAATTGTATGGCTAGTCCGTGTGCAAGGATTTTTTTTTTTTTTTTTTTTTTTTTTTTACAAACTGGTGCAATAAAATAATTAGTTTCATTTTACTCAAAATAAGGAAATGATAAGATAATCCTCCGTGGTAAGAACAATTTGTAAAAAAAAGGAAAAAAATCAGTTTATAGTCCATTTGCGTTAGTACGCACAAATGATACTTCCATTAATGTTCAGAATGAAAGAAAGGTTGAAAAGTGATAAGGGTGGGTTATAGTGTAATGAGATTCTTCACTTAGTAGATATGTGTATGTTTGTGTATCCAATGCACATTATGAATGCCTGTATTGTTAATACAACATCAAATTGATATATACAAAGGGGGATGATTACACAATTTATCTTTACTTAATTGACTTGACCATGTTTTTATCACTTTTGTAAACTTCAAAGGGATAGAGACTTGAGGAAGACAAATATTAATTTCTTTCTGATCTAACACGTAGATCAGTTATCCTTTTTTTTTTTTTTTTTTTTTTTTGCTCTCCTTTATTACAAAAAGTTGTTCATATAAAGGTGGAAATAAAGCAACGTAAATAATAATTTATGTGCACTGGGTTGAGGTAACAGAACTTTTTTTTTTTTTTTTTTTTTTTTGCACTAATATAGCGGAAAAAACTGAATAGCTAGCTGGAAGTACATATATTATTAAATTGGTACTCAGATATGTGCATTTTTACATGTACACCTGAACGTGCATAACTTTTGCCCACCTTGGTTTGTTTATATTAAGCCTAATAGACATAAAAATGGGTAGTGGGAGTTATTTATTCTGTAGCATGTGCTATAAATAACGTTTCTTGTACGCATGCAACGAAGCAGCGCAATGCATCCTGATGTTGTTTTTGTTAATTTTGTTATTGTGATCGTTATTATTATTATTGTTATTATTATTATTGCTGTTATTATTATTGCTATTATTATTATTGCTATTATTATTATTGCTATTATTATTATTGCTATTATTATTATTGCTATTATTATTATTGCTATTATTATTATTGCTATTATTATCATTGTTATTATCATTATTGCTGTTTTTTTTGTTGTTTTTTTTTTTTTTTCTGAACAGAAACAATGAATGACCAGACGGATAACCTGCTGACGTTTAGCTCGTATGAAGAATACATAAAAACGAAAATCACTCCCACGGATTTGTATTATCTCGAAGATGTAACTATGTGCCTCTGAGTGAGATATGCAAAATGGCGTGCTTGCTGAAGTTATGGAGGGACAGAGTGAATTAGTGACATAGCGAAACTAGCTGTAAGAATGAATGTGCATAATGGACATTCCCTGATACTGAATCGCTCTTTATTTCTTTTTTCCACTCTTGCAAAGGAACAACTAGTGTTCGAAATATTCTCGCTGGGACTGAAAAGCAAAGGCGTGTTAAGCTTCGAAGACTTTAACAGCATTTATCATAAAAAAAAAATAAAAGAGGAAAAGGAGCGAACATCGGAAGAAAAAGAAAAAGAAAATGCCATAATATACGACATGAATTCGTTAGGTGATAATACAAAGGACTTTTTTTATGTAATAAATTGCCATTTGCACTTTTGTAAAGAAAAAAAAATTTGCACTATCTTGTTTATTCGATATGTGAATAAAAATAAATCGGAAATAAGTTCATATATAGACATTAACAATGACAAGGTTAGACAGAAAATTAATCAAAAAAAATATATCTATGGGAGTAAAAAAGATTTAGCTTACTACAACTGGCATAACAATTATAGCTGTACGAATAACAGCGAAAATTTCGAAATAGTAGTGAACAAAAGAATTGGTCTCATTTTTAAGTATACAAGCAGCGGGAAATATTTTATTTTGAATTCTACCCAAAAGACTAAGATTTGTCTGAATGATAATGTAAGTGAATGTCGTTCTCCTCTCGGTATGGATTTAAGGGAAAATAATAAAACAATAACCTTGTGTGAACAAGTTGAAAGGTTGGAAATTCGTGACAAGAACTATTTGCAGTGTGTGCTTTACACCTTGCGTTTGTAGGTTTGCACGGCCGTGTGTAAGGCTTATAAGCGAGGACTCTGTTTTGCTTTGGTTTGGTTTGGTTTGCTATCCTTTTTTGTTACATTATATATATTTTTTTTTTTTTTTTATCACTTTTATTTTTTCATTATTTTTACTTTTTTATTATTTTTATTATTTTTTTACTTGTTTATTTTTTTACTATTTTTGTGCGTGTCCTAGTTCCTACTGCACTCAATCGGTTCTCCAAATTCATCACTGGAGAAATAGAAAAATTTGGATTTTTATTCAAATGGACTAGCGCACTTCGAAAAAGGAGGAATCGGGCTAGGTGCGTAAAAAAAAAAAAAAAAAAAATAAATAAAAATAAAAAAATAAACGAATACTATTTTTCGTGAAAGGGTGGAAAGAATCAAATCCCTTTGACGATGTTGCCTTTTTTTTTTTTTTTTTTTTTTTTTTTCTGAACGGTGCCAAAAGAGAAATCACTTTGTGAATTGTAAATATATTTACACGTAAATGCAAATGTGGACACGTAGACATAAATATAAATGTAAAAGTACGCATATGTAAAATCGGGCTATATTAAGGGTGCGTGTCCCCAAGGTGCTCAAATAACATGAGCCATACTAGAAAAATTAGCTCTTCTTTTAGAATTGCAAATTTTGACATTCTCGATATTTCCATTGTTTTTCACTCTTGTTACGCGTATCAGTCTTGGAGAGGTTCCAAAGGATGAGAAAATTCCTAAATCTTCAGAGAAGTGGAGTGTGTCGATATTAGCCACCTTTGCTTCCACAAAAAAAAAAAAAAAAAAAAAAAAAATATATATATATATATATATGTGTATATGGGAGTGCCAAGGAAGGCATAACCACATGGACATATACACAATACGCGCATGTGCACTCAGCCATTAAGAAAAGGAGAGAGAGAGAGAGAGAGAGAGAGAGAAAAAGAGGGATATAAGACAAGATGCAGGACATGAAGAATGAACTAAAAGTCAGCTATGAGGAAAAGGAGAAATTACAAAAAGCCTTCAGACAACATGAATTTCGAATGCTATTCGATGAATATTTTGATGAGATATCAGATGACAAGTACAGAAAAGAAAAAGAGAATTATTTATTAAGCTTATATTTTAAGGGAGAGCTAAAAAAAAATCAAATTCTCATAAAACCAACAGAAGCTTTTTGCGTTAAAACGAAAATTCTATATTCTAATCAGACACATCAGAAATTGTTTCTAAACATTTGTTCCCACGATGGAATACATTGCATTTCTTTCGAGAACGCTGCTCGAGGGGAGTTGAGCATTCCTTACTCTCTTTCGCAGATGAGACCCGACAAGTGCGGTAAGTGGTGAGCTGTTGAGGTGAAGTGATATGACGTTAGATGTCGTGACGTTAGGTGACATGACATGACGTGTATATACCTGCGTGAGCACATGTACATATGCAAATATCGGTGTTCTCTTAAGAGTGAAGCATGCTGCTCACGCCCCTCTCTCTCTTCTTTCCTCTCTCGCAGGAAACGGAGTGTGCTGCTTAACCGTGGACTGTTGCACGAACCCATCTACCATAGATGTAGTTAGATCATACAACGAAATTCTGAATTACCTCCTAGAAAACGTGTGTTTGAACATTGAAAAAAATGCAATGAAAGATAAAGAAAAAATATGTCGAGATTTCAAAATTTTAAAGAATATGACATGTAAAGGTGGGAAACCATTTACCATGTGCATAAATAAGGAAGTATTAAAACCAAGTGTATTAATAGATGAAGAGAAAAAATTAGAAAGCATGAGAAATGATTTTGAGAAAACAGTTATTGCAACTACGCCAGGTGATGTTCAAAAAATATCCAACAAAAGTAAAGTAGACACAGAAATAAAGATAGGAACAGATGGGGATATGGAAAAAGCTCTTGAGCAAGATGTATCAAAAACGATAGAAATATCACAAAATGAGGAAAGTAAAGTAAATATGGAACCCAAAGGAGAGTTGCAAAAGATAAGAAAAACGAAATTTTTTATATATCATCAAGGGATCATAAATACATCTTCTTTCTTTAAACAAAATGAATACAGAAATGTTTGTCTGAATATTCCTGAAAAAATAAAAGTTTTAATATGCACACAGGGATACGTAACGAGTGCAAATATCCATGTAGAGGTTCAAAAAAAAAGGCTAGAAGTGAAATTCAAGAATTGTGATGAAGAAGATGTGGTGACAGACCTTCCATATCCATGTAACGTGAAGGACTACACTTGCCTTTTAAAGAAAGAGAAAAAAAAAATAGAAGTATACCTAAAATTGTGCGAACAGTTTGTTTATGAGTATGCCAAAGGTATATGTCAGAAATTTTTCTTAGATCGTGATACAACAAACGGTGAAGAGCACGTCGATTCGTTGGATTACATTGACGAAATAGTGCACAGGTACGAGTTGGATCAGGAGCAGGCTCAAGAAGTGAAGAAATCGCGTGGGGAGAAGCAGACAGATGGGGAGAAGCAGACAGATGGGGAGAAGCAGACAGATGGGGAGAAGCAGACAGATGGGGAGAAGCAGACAGATGGGGAGAAGCAGACAGATGGGGAGAAGCAGACAGATGGGGAGAAGCAGACAGATGGGGAGAAGCAAACGGATGCAGAGAAGCAAACGGATGCAGAGAAGAAACAATTGAGCAATGTGGAGGGAAGCGAAGAAAAGGTCATATACAACATCTCAGAAGGAAAGCAAGTGGATACAGAATTCCCAACTGATGAAGGAAAATTAAAGGGGGCATTGAAAAATAATGGTGAGGAAAAACTTGATAATGGTTTATGCCATTGCAAGGAAAAACATTTTTTGGACTTTTCGGTAAAAAGTGAAAAACTGAAAATGGACATCAGTGATGAATGTGGTCATGTGATGGAAGTGGTAAAAGTAGCAGACGGGGCAGAAGCAGCGAAAGTGGCAGAGTTAGCGGGTGCGAGGGAAGCCAATGGTGATAGTAAGGAAGATAGAAAGGAAGATTGCAAGGAAGATTGCAAGGAAGATTGCAAGGAAGATTGCAAGGAAGATTGCAAGGAAGATTGCAAGGAAGATTGCAAGGAAGATTGCAAGGAAGATTGCAAGGAAGATAGTAAGGAAGATTGCAAGGAAGATTGCAAGGAAGATTGCAAGATAGGTAAAAAGGATGAAAGCGGAAAAGAAAAAAAACACATTCATTACAAATGGGACAGACAAAATGGAATAGTAGAGAACGGAAAAACCACCCCGTCTGATTATTTCAAGTGTGAGGTGGTGAATGACGATATTTCAATGGGAAAAATGTGCGTGGCCCAAGGGAGTTCTCAGGAATTGCTAGAGTGTTCATCCAGAAATTCTGGAAAACAACATGATAAGTTGAGTGGGTGTGTGAAGAAAAGTACAAGCCCAGAAATTCCTACTTCCTGGGTGGATTTTAATGGAGGCCAGTTTTTGCCATATATAGACATGTTTGAAAGTGTGGATATGGAGGGGGCCTTCTCGTGCAGATTATGGACTGCGTATTTGTAAAAGGAGGGAGGCGAGAAGAAAAAAAAAAAAAAAGAAAAAAAAAATTGAGAAAGTACGTGAAAAACGTTCTCATTGTGTTCATAACTGGTTTTATTTTACTCTATTTTACTCTACTTTATTTTACTCTATTTTACTCTACTTTATTTTACTCTATTTTACTCTACTTTATTTTACTCTATTTTATTCTACTTTATTTGACTTCATTTCATTTTATTTAACTTTATTTCTTTTTTCTTTTTTTTTTCCGCATTTCACCCTTTCACTGCTCATTTATGAGCATTACTTAATCTTACATTTTTCCCTTCCCTTTTGGACGAAAACAGACATGTGTGTATATGCAAGAAGATCCATTATCTCCCCTTTTTTTTTTTTTAATGGAATTCATGAAAATGTAAAAAATGTTGTCAAGGAGGGAAGTAGGTGATATGAAAAAAGCAGGAACAAAATAAAATCCACTATTCATATTAATCACATGAACACAAAGTATTGTAGTTTTTTTTCTTTTTTTTTTTCTCCATATGCGACCTGCCTGCTTCCACAAAAAAAAAAAAAAAACTACCATGCATTATATGGTACAATTTTAAAAAAAAAGTTTTGAAAAAGTTCTTTGTTTCTATAAAATAAAAATACTCATATGTTGTTTTTTACTTGACTAGTTGTCATACATATGTCCAATGTTAACTTCCCATTTGAAATATGTTCAAACATGGAAAGTATTCCGTTTTTGGAGTCCCTCCTCCTCCTCCACCACCCCCAACCCAACCCAATAAGCAAAAGTCACAGACACAATTTTGTTAAGAGAGGGAAATGAGGGAATATCACATTCTCTGATAGAAGGCCTTCCTCTCCCTCCGCTCTTTCCATCCTCTCCCAATTTAGATAAATTTCTATGGATATCTTTGCTTGTCTCGGACTGAAATTTCACATGAGGCTAATAATCAAAGTGCAGGTGTGTGTTGGTTACTGTGAATTCTTCCACAAAGAGTTTCGTGATGTTGATAATTCGAACAAGTCCTCCACTACTATTATCATTATACATGGCATATTTAACACATCCAAGGATTAAATCAAAGCATTCTTTTTTAGTCATATTTTTTTTGTACTTGTCCTGTAAGTAGGATTGTATGTATACACTACCACTTCCACTAACAGCATAATCAAACCTTTGGATGATACTTCCATTTAAATTAACTGAATATAATTGTTGCTTTTTAACTTTATCATATCCTCCAAATATAAGTCCACAGGAGAGAAAATTATTGTTTACATAAAGTAATTTCTTGGTAATGTGTGCAACATTTTCAACTAATGGATTAAAATCCATAAATTTGTCTTCATAAAAATATTTATGTTTCGTGACAAAATTGTTGTTATTACTGTTTTGTCCTAAATTGAAGGAATTATTAATTGCATTTAAATCGATATCTTCCTCATTACTAATATCATCTGTTATTATTTCATCTTCATGAAATCTTCCTTTTTTTCTGTTTTCACATTTTAGGGTTAGGGAATAATGCTTAATAAGTTCTATAACTTTCTGACTATGAGCAGAAGTACCACTACGACATACATATATGTTTTCATTAATTCTGTTTATTTTTCGAGAACATTTGTTACTAACAAAAGTTCCTGAGGATGTTCTCGTGTCGCATGCCAGCATAACACCATGTTCATAAATAATTCCTATAATTGTTGTTCCATCTGAAATGGGGGTTTTAATATCGTACAGGTTTTCCAACAAAAAAGAGTTCACTTCTTCTCTTCTTATACTTTCGATTTCCATGCTTGGCAATGTGTGCATATGTATATGTGCATGTATGTTTGAAGTTCTTCACAAAGGTGAGGTTATTCCTCCTCTCAGGGTGGGTCAAAACATAAATGTGAGAACAAAGAGAGAAGTAGTGGGGGTTGGTGGCGATGGTATGCACACAAATTACGTTTATTGATGCAGTAAAACGTGCTTACATAAACGAGGTGTACATATATATATGTACATACATGTATTTATGTTACACATATATGCTAGTGTAAATCTTTTATGTGCAGGTAAAAAACATATTCCAAGTCCTTGGAATACATAAAAATAATTGTTTTTTTGTAGGGGTGGTTAGGAGCCCTGATTTTGGGTGTAAAAAGAATTTCAATTCGTTTTCGTCACATGGAATAAAATATATATCTCTAATATAATCAGCAACTTAACCAATTAGTTACGTCAACAGTAGTAAACACATGACAATGCATGCTGGAAAAAAAAAAAAAAAAAAAAAAAAATAATAATAATAAAAGTATCATAAATAAATAATAAAAAAGTTATGAACTGTTAATAATTTTTATTTTGTGACGGGGAAAACGCATGGTATAGTAATGAGAAAAGTGCTCATTCTTATTATGTTCATTCTCTTATGTATATAACCTCTCTTGCTTAATGTATATATATATATATATATATATATATATATATCACAATAAATAGGGGAAAATGGTGTAATGTATCCCTTTGTAAATTATTTTTTTTTTTTTTTTTGTGACAAAATTGTATCGTTTCTTGTTGTTTCTAGTTTCTATATTGTCATAATAATATTACGTGAGAGTAAGAAAAAAAAAAAAAAAAAAAAAAAAAAAAAGGCAGAATAAAGAACAAATTTGTATGAACGAGGTCAGTTTTTTTTTTTTTTTTTTTTTCCCTTTTCGCTTATCCGACAATGTGCTGCATTTCATTTTAACGCAAAATAGGTGTAGTAAGTATAAAGTTTTTCTTTCAATTTTCAAATGAGCCATATACATCGTATCTGTAGTGCTGCATATGGTCGTGGGCACAGCACATTCGTATGTGTATATGTATATATGTATATATGCATATATGTATATATGCATATATGTATATTTGTATATATGCATATATGTATGTATATATATATATATCTAATGTACACATCCACCATGCGAGATGGCACCCTTTGCTCGAATTGGTACCATGTATATGGGTAATAAAAAAGCTCTTCATCGATTAATTTCGTTGTCCCATTGGATAAAAAATTTCCTTTTTTCATTTGCACAAGTGGAACGAACTGGAGGAATAATATAGCCCATTTATCTTCATCCTTTTTCTCAATCTTTGCATTCACTTAAAAGGAGGATTGGATGTACGACATCATATGGAAGTGATACTGTCTTCAGCTTGAGGCTATAGCTACTTATCCAGTGCATGTGTCACTCATACAGATGTATACGTACACAAGTGAGAGGATCCCTGGGGTAATAAAGATATTCAACCCTAGTTTACTGAATAATCATCAAAGACGCAATTCCATTCATCTTTAGTTTGACCAATCTTATTCTTAAAAAGTAAATATGAAAAACGTCAAATTTAGGTAAAGTAATGAATGGTTAAAAATGTGTGCAACATGTGATGCGACAAAATAAGAAAAAAGAAGAGGGTATATATACATATATATATATATATATATATATATATATATATGTGTATGTATAATAAAGCACAAACGGGTTGAGTAAAAGAAAGAAAAATTGTCTTGTACCATGACATGTTCAATTAAGCCGTTTTCATCATAATCACGTAAATTTAGTACTTCCTTACGATCCCCGAGGACAGATAACACCCCTGAAATGTTTCTTTTTGGATGGAAAGTTGCAACGTGCTGTCAATAAAAGATTTCTTAAATGGTGAGTCATTCGTGTGTGTATGTATGTGTGTATTCATGTGTGTGTTTATGTGTGTATTCATGTGTGTGTTTATGTGTGTATTCATGTGTGTGTTTATGTATGCATATGTTTATGCATGCTTATGTCTATGCATGTATGTACATTTTGCGTGATAAGGAGCAAAACGTGGAAGACGAGGAACTCGTTTCACTATACATTAAACTCAGCAGGTGCTACCGTACTAGCATTACTACAGTGTTACACCCCACCTTAAGTAGACCTTTACCTCATCCTTTAGAGGATGCGTATCGATCTCCGCCATTTCGAATAATTCTGAATTTTCATCATATGTTTGATTATTCATGTCAGAGCAGATTTTTATTCTACTTTCCTTCTCGTACTGTTCATAAATATACTCTTCGTCGGCATACAAGACAAAAATGTAGGAAGGTAAATGTTGAAGACAGCTATGTGCCTGTAGATTAGTACTTGGGAACCCTTCAACAACAAAGCCCCTCCTTTGTTTTGCATTCAGGTTGTTTATATTTCTTTTAACAATGGAACAAATTAAATCATCACTGGCTATTAAAAGAAATGCACACAATGCGTGCAATTAAAGCGTGAATTGTTTAAAAAAAAAAGAAAAAACATTTACAGTTGTCAGCGTTCATAAAAAAAAAAAAAAACTATTTACAGCTATCTGCGTTCATAAAAAAAAAAAAACTATTTACAGCTATCTGCGTTCATAAAAAAAAAAAACATTTACAGCTATCCGCGTTCATAAAAAAAAAAAACATTTACAGCTATCCGCGTTCATAAAAAAAAAAAACATTTACAGCTATCCGCGTTCATAAAAAAAAAATTTTTTTTTAACCATGTGCTCGCATTTACATAGCAATCATTTATGTTCATCTTAAATGGATCTGCACAAGCGTGTATATGTCTGTGAGGTACTCTTTAGCTTACCTAATTTTTTTCTTGGTGAATTTTCAACATCGTTCGTTGTCTCAAGAGGCATATAAGACTCAATCATATGTGAAATACTAAGGTGGTAATAGCTGAAGCAGCTGGAAATGGCGGAACATAAGGTAGGAGTAATTTTCAGCAAAGGAGGACCGATTATAAAAATTTTATTCAAAAGGAAAGAATAAATGTTCTTATATATGTACAAATAGACATTTTCTGGTTTGTTTATTAGAACATTTTTTAAAATGACATCGAACAATTTTTCTACTTTTTTTTTGCGAATATATTCGTTCGTTTCTTTTTCGTAATTCTTTAGTGTTTCGCTATCTAGAAGAGTTTCCATTATTTTTATTTTATTGTTTTTTTGCAAAGTTATGTCTTATGTACAAGTGCTGTTGGTCGATTTTTGTTATAAGCCTGAACAGTGCATACAATAATTCTTTTTAATTGAGTTCATGCGAAAGGCAGGGTTACATAAATTCATAGTTCGTATATACTACACGTCGGACGTGATGAGCACGATGGATCCAATGAATTGAAAAATAATTGCGAGGGGCGGGGGGAAGAGGTCTCACCAAGGCTGATCAAGTCTCATCCGGCTTCATCTTTGGAGGACTCTTCTCCCCCTGTAGGTGCCATCAAAATTGTGTAAACATGGAAGCATGAGCAATGTGTATGTGTTTCGAATTGCACACACGGAGAACGCACCTTTTAAGTTACGGTTGAGATCATGTGATGATTTCCTTTTTGTGGGAAAGAGGCGCAAGTATGAATGGAAGTGCAAATGGAAGTGCAAATGGAAGTGCAAATGGAAGTGCAAATGGAAGTGCAAATGGAAGTACAAATGGAAGTACAAATGGAAGTACAAATGGAAGTACAAGTGCAGCTTTTTATTCGTTTTATTTTTTTTTTATATATAACTCACTACCGTGTAGATCACTTGAACGTATGCTGGACATTTTCGATTCGTCTTTAAAATTGAAGGGATGGAGGGTAATGCATCCCGGTATTGTCATATGGACATGTAAAACGGGTGCACAGCACAGTATTTTTTTTTTTTTTTTTTTCCACTCTTGTCTTGGTATAATAACCCACGGTATTTACAAATATTTTTGAGAAAAAAGACCTTTCACGGGAACTTCGTTTTATAATTTTATTTCTTCTCCTTAGTCTTGTCATATCTTACAATTTCAAATTTCAAATTTCAAATTTCAAATTTCAAATTTTGTGTTTTTTTTTTTTTTTTTTTTTTTTTTTCTCCCATTTCCAGCCTGGTTCAGATTGCGAGGAAAAATTCTTTGGGATAATTTACGAACTTTATGAAAAGCTAGCTGTGCGATTGTGATGGGGAAAAAATATCGGCCAGTCCATTCAGCACAATTTTGCTCATATTTTCCACATAAATATATGGACAATTTTTCACACACAATTTTGTTCAGAATATTTTTACTAAAAAGAGTTCAATACTGGGTCAAATTTACGCCAACATGAACGAACTCCCTTCTCGTGCATGGCTGACAAATGTTCAAAAAAAATAAAATAAAAATAAAAATAAAAAACAAAAAACAAAAAACAAAAAACAAAAAACAAAAAAATAATATTTTATCTAACATACCATATAATGCATAATTAAAAAGTGGATAAAATTAGTCCACATGACATGTCTGAAAAAGTGTATAAAAAGATTATTAAGGAAAAAAAAAAAAAAAATAATAAAAAAAATGAACAAAAATGAATAAACCAAATAAAAGTGGATGATGAAAGGTGACGTGGAATGTCTGTCCCAATTGTTCTGATAAAAGTTTCCAAAAATAAGTAAAATTTACACATGTTTTTCTGAATGTTACAGTTTTTATGGAGGGGTAAAGTTCACAACATTTTTTATATCATCATCACATTATTATGCGGTCACATTGAGCGGCAACACTGAACTGCCACTTTACACCGACACAGTACACCACCAAGATGTCTATAAATTTTTATTTTTGTTTTTATTGAATTCATGACAGTGTTTTTACTTGTGTTTTAGGATAAATTTTCCCCTGAAATTTAACATGCATTTTTTTTTTTTTTTTTTTTTTTACTACTTTTTCATTTCCCCTTTTTATTACCGTTTTATTCCACTTTTACCCTACCCCTTTTTGCTTTTTTTTTTTTTTTTTTTTTTTTTTTTTTTTTTTTTTTTTTTTTTTTTTTTTTTTTTTTTTTTTTTTTTTTTTTTTTTTTTTTTTTTTTTTTTTTTTTTTTTTTTTTTTTTTTTTTTTTTTTTTTTTTTTTTTTTTTGCATTTAATTTTATTCCCTACTTTCCCTTATCAGTCTTCTCTCTTCCTTTAGTTTCATTTTACAATTTTCTGCTCACCCTTGTAGACTTCCTCGCAAATGTTATAAAATTGTGTTTGCACGTGGAAAAAAAAATAAAAATATGCACACATATATGGCCACTTCACTTTCCGCTTCACTTTCCACTTTGAGTTTTTTTTGTTTTATTTATTATTTATTTTATTATTTTTTTTGATTTACAACAACGCTGTTTCGTTAAAACACTTTCGCACCTCTACATTTTCGCTCCTCTACACTCTTTTGGTTTTGCGTTTTTACACTTTTCTCCGACCCCTTTCATTACCCTTATGCACTTGGCCCGTTATACCTTCTTCATAAGTTCATCAAAATGTCATTAAAAAAAATTTACAACGGGCATTTCCGAAGAATACCATCAGGGTGAGTTTTCGCTAGCAGCTACGGACACGTAGCGCTGAAAAAGTTTGTTTTGTATTATTTATTAAGTGTGTGACATATGTATTATAAACAATTAAACATATGCGACACATTCAAAATTTCGTGTACACACTTTCTCACCTTAACAGAGACAAGGACGAGGATACCTTCTCCACCGAGAAACTATCGGTGAGAAATACACAAAAAAGAGAAAAAGAAGCATGGTGCATACATGTACAAATGTGTATATATATATATATATGTATATGTATATGTGCTTAATCTGAACGTGTTCATGCAAAAGTGCACACAAAGCTTATACTACTGATATATATAAAACTTGTACATATAAAAGCCGCATATATGCAAGCACATATAGTCGAGGGGGTTGGTGAGTGGTCGACACACTCCGCTCCCCTCTATGCCCCTCAGGCATGTACGTTCATTCGTTTCACATGAATGTGTAGAATAATGAGATTAAATCGTATGTACAAAGATATTAATGTTCATACATAAAATTATTACATGTGAATTTCCTTTTACAGGGGGAAGCATTCAGTGAAAGCAAAAGTTTTGAAAAAAAAGGTTAAATTAAATTAGCAAAAGGTTCACAAAAAAATTTGTATTCTCATCATGCAGATATAAGCGCGTGTAGTAATCCATTCCCATTTTTTAATTCCAAAATTGTTTATGTTATGTCTATGTTAAGTCTATGTTAAGTCTATGTTATGTCTATGTTATGTCTATGTTATGTCTATGTTATGTCTATGTTATGTCTATATTATGTCTATGTTAAGTCTATGTTAAGTCTATGTTAAGTCTATGTTATGTCTATGTTATGTCTATGTTATGTCTATGTTATGTCTATATTATGTCTATGTTAAGTCTATGTTAAGTCTATGTTAAGTCTATGTTAAGTCTATGTTATGTCTATGTTATGTCTATGTTATGTCTATGTTATGTCTATGTTAAGTCTATGTTAAGTCTATGTTATGTCTATGTTATGTCTATGTTATGTCTATGTTATGTCTATGTTATGTCTATATTATGTCTATGTTAAGTCTATGTTAAGTCTATGTTAAGTCTATGTTATGTCTATGTTATGTCTATGTTCATGTTTTTTTTTTTTTTTTTTTTTTTTTTTCCTCCCTCGTTGCAGAATACGGAATCGTCGACAATATCATTTATGGTGCAGGTAAAAATTCTTCATCTTTTTCTAACACCTGTTCAGAAGAAAAAGATTTGGAAAATTGCGAAATACATAATACATGTTGAACATTATATTGTGTGACAGTTCGGGATCATCTTTTCCCTTAATGTGTTTACCACAATCGTCTAATACTTCCACACGTTATTCTTCCCATCGATTACATCATCTCACTCTTTGCACCCAAATTGATAAAAAGATGAATGTTCTTCCATTCCAGTGTTTTTGTCTGTCCATGTACATACATATTTTTATTTTTCTTTACCACAGTGCTGCCTCTTCATATCCTTCTCTTTCTCATTTTTTTTTTTTTTTCCCGTTTTCCTTGTCAATGTGACAGGAATGGGCGTCGGGGCAATCGGACTATCCTTGGCAGTACTAAGCTCAACAGTGATCGCTTCGACATTGTTATTTTCATCCTACTTTTGTGCCAACACTTGTAACGTAAACGAAGAAGAAGAAGAATTATATGAAGATCCTATGTAAATGTGGATGGTGTATAGTGGAGCTAGCCAAAATGTATAGAATATGCAAGTAAAAAAAAAAAAAAAAAAAAAAAAACAAATATATGAAAAAAAAAAAAATAATAATAAATAAGAGGAGTTCTATATATAAACATTACGCAACCATGTTAATGAGAGGTATATTATGTCTACACATTGAGTGACACGCAAAGTTATAAATATAACAGGATTCCAAGGTATACTCGTTTTATTGTGCCTCATAAATTTTACTTTAATTTCTGCTTCTTTCTATTTTCAACCTTTTGCCCTGTCTTTTTTTTTTTTTTTTTTTTTTTTTTTTTTTTTTTCCTTTTTTGAATCATTAAAATTATGACTTTGTTCATAAAAAATGTACAAAAAATTTAAAAAATTTTTAAAAATTTATAAAAAAAATGGAAATATATTAACAAATATTAATATTTAAAAGGGGGAAACAAAAAAAAAAAAAAAAAAAAAAAGGAAGAAAACAGGTTGGGAGAAATGTATGACAAAAAATATGATATGGAAAATTAAAATTGATAAAAGGATGTGGATTGGTGATATGGATATTTATATACAAAAAAAAAAAAAAAAAAAAAAAAAAAAAAAAAAAAAAAAAAAAGGAAAAAAAAAGGTTGGGAAAAATGTATGAAAAAAAATATGATATGGAAAATTAAAATTGATAAAAGGATGTGGATTGGTGATATGGATATTTATATACAAAAAAAAAAAAAAAAAAAAAAATAAATAAATAAAACTAATGTCAATTATCCTCAATAATTTCGTCAACCTTGTTGTTGCTGTAGCATTCTGAAAATAATGAAAAAAAAAAAAAAAAAAAAAAGAGAATATTTTCACATTTGTGTAATTACGATACAGAAGGAACAACATATAGAATAACAGAATTATCAGAAATGTAAAATGAGGATAGTGTAAATAATCTCCTTTTTCATATTGACATGAAGGAGATGACTGTGTGATGACTTACCAGTTATCATGTCCATATATTCGTTTTTGGACAGAACAATATATTCGCAGGGAGTTTCTGTGTGAAGGGTTAAATGGACACAATAATGAGTGAGCACAGACAGATGATGCATTTGTAGGTCACATGTGTGTGAATATATGTGTATGAACACACTAGAATGAACATGCGCATATTCACACACATGTATGAACACACCTGTATGAACACACATATATTCACACACATGTATGAACACACTAGAATGGGCTCATGGGTGCAGCTGAACGCGCATCGCTCGTACGCACCTGCAATATACGTGCTCTTGTTAAAGTAGACATGCTGTGTATACCACTTCTTGAACAAGATATTGATGTTCTTATGAATCACGTTTGTGATGTGTAGGTCAGTATCAGTGCTTATGCCGTTCGACTTGTTTTTCTGATTTTTGTGCTTTTCCCTGATTAGGGAACTCCATTTTGTTTTAAATGATCCTTTCTTGTCTTCCTGATTTTTTCTTTTGAAAAATAGCGATTTATTATTTATTTTTTTTTTTTTTTTTTCTTCTTGATAATTTTCCAAAACATGAATTCTTTTCTCAATAGTGCTATTAAATAGTTCGATAATGTTACATGGCCCGAGAGCTTCCAATGCAATAATGCACTTATCTTCCAATATGTGTGTACTATTGTTTTTTACATTTTTCACATGTCCTTTCATGAGTATAATTGCATAATTTAAAAAGGTATTTTCTTTCAATAGATATTCATTTTTTTGTACAGTTCTTATTTTTTTTTTTTGTATCCACTTTCTTATCAACTGTGTATCTATGTATTTAAAATATATACTTTCTTTTAGAACACTGATAATTTCCTTTTTGCATGCTGGTAGGTGTGTGTTCTTTCTGTTAATCCTTTGTTCCATGAAAGAGTGTATCCATTCAGGTGCAGTATTATTGTCGTCTCCTCTTTCCTGTGATTGTTGCATTCCCTTGGGTTCTATGTATGCTTTGTCGTTTTTCTTATCTATTGATTTTTCCCTCATTTTATTAGCATTCTTAAGCGATTCATCAGAATTTTTCCAGACAAAATTGGAAGGAATGTCGGTTCCCTTTTTTATATTTCTAAAATCGAATTCATCCGTTATTTCTTCTTGCAGTAAAATTTCTATAACATCTTCTAGAGTAATAATTCCAATGTGTGAATATTTTGGGTCTGCATTTTCATCACAAATAACCTTCCTCACAACTACAATGTGATTATTGGCACTTTTAAAAAAACTTAACAAAGAGAGTATACTTTCATTATAGTCGACTCCGTAAATGTATCTTCCAATATGTTTCAAAATATATTTCACTGGAATTTCAATATCCTTATTTCTTGTTATTCTGATGTAACTTTTTATATCCAAGAAAATGTGTTGCATATTTTTTTCTTTGTTTAAATTTTCTTTTATCATGATGCTTTGTGACACGTACCTGTTAAGACCATAGTTGGACGTGATATCACTAATACTATCATGTGCATCATTAAGTGCATCATTTCTCGTGTCTGTTGTTTCCTGATGGTTTTCTTCATATAGATTAACATTACAGTTTTCTTTTTCAATTGGAGATGTTAACTTTCTTTTCGTTTGACATTTTCCTGAGGGATGAAAACTTTTCACAGTTCCTGTGGAGAAGCCATTTCCACTAGGAAGATTAGCACATGTTGTGTTTGCCCCTTGTCTCCCCTTGTTCAATTTGTTGTAATATTTTATTCTCTTTCTAATGTCGGTAAATTCGATGTCATCAAGTGATGATGACTGTTCTTCATTATCTTCACTAAGCATCATTTGATCCGAAAGGAATTCGACAAAATTTAAATTTCTGTTCTTTGTTTCGTATGGATTTTTGTAACTCTTTTTAATTTTTTTTCTTTTCTTTTCTCGAAGTTTGGACGGATTTACAATATCGTTATTTTCATTCGGATTCAGTGTGCATTTATTTGTGTGCATATGTTCATTTTTGTGTCTGTCATAGTTGCTTCTTACCATTTTTTTCTCCTCTTTTTTATTGGACGCTTTTATTTGAACCTTTTTTTCGCCCTTCTTCCTTTTCATCTGATCGAAATTTTCATTTTGGATTTGTTTTTCCATGGAATAGTGGCTTATGTTAATTTTTACTTCGCTCATTTTGGATTTTCTATCGGGTTCTAATTCGCTGTCTGTTTCCACATGCCCATTTGCATTTGTTTTTGAGTTCCCTCTCTTTCCTTTCAAATCTGAGATTTCCACTTGAACCATCTCTGCTGCAGCTGCTGCTTCTGCTTCTACTTCTACTTCTGCTTCTACTTCTGCTTCTACTTCTGCTGCTGTTCCTCCCCTGCCGTGGTGCTCATCATGAAGAGTGGAATCAGCGTGGTCATAAACTCCAACTTCTCTTTCATTTTCCTTACCGAGGGTACTGTCCAAATCATTTTCACTATCGGCTGTATCTGTGCAATACCCGTTTTTCTTCCTACCGATAAGATGTTTTTCTTCTGTTGAAGTGTTTTTTATTTTTTTGTTATGTGTATTTTTTAAGCGAGCACTTATGAGGTGCTTATCGTCCCCTTTTTTGTTTTTGAAATTTTTACTAGATGCAGTGGTAGGACGTGCAATAATTTTTTCTCCATTATATGCATATATTTTATTGGCTATTCTAATTTTTTCTGATTTTTGTTTAATCAGATGGAATATTCCTGATTTTGTTTTTTTTTTGTAATATCTATGTTTATTACTGTCTCTTCTTTTTCTATATTGAACTAGCGAATTATTATCAAAAATTATTTTGTTGATACCAAACCAGATGTTTATTAAGTCTTTAATGTGAATGAGTCCAACAACACATTCAGATCTATGTCTATTTAGAACAGGTATTCTTGAGAACCCACTTTTTAGAATCCGTTTTATCGTGTCATAGTTTATAAAGCTGTTATAATCAATTCCAAAGACGTAATCTATATCTGTCATGATGTGCATCACTTTGTATTGTGACATTTCCAAGGCGCTAACAACAATTTTTGCTTCATCTTCGTGCAGAATGTCAGCTGCACTTTTGTGCATGTCCACGAGTGCCTTCAGTTGTTTCTTATCATATGTATTTAGTACATTTTTCCCTAAGGTGTGTGTGGGTGATGAGAAGTAAGCAAAAATGTCTTAATGTGATGTGAACCATTTAGTCGGGGTGGTATCATGCGAGATGTAAAACAGTGAGGAATGGGCGAAGAAAACAGGTTGCAACGCAGGTGAGGGTCTTGCAAAAGTGTATAGTGCATATGCATATTGTGTGCAAAAGTGTACAACAGAGACGAAACTCATTTGGAATAGAACCTACCAACGAAATGATCCAGAATTAGACTAATCGGTTTGGCGAATATGAAAAGACAGAACTTCAAGCAGTGAATAAGGGGAGCGAAGAAGCCTCCAATGGCTAGTCCATGTTTCGAACAGATGGATTGTGGTATAATTTCTCCAAAAATAGTAATAATTAAAGTTGAAATAATAAATGAGGTAACTCCGTCTGTCAATTCGCTAAGCAACAAGCTAAAAGCTGAATTCACCATTACATTGGCTGTAATAAATGTCACCAGAATTTCATTCGTGTTGTTTCTTAGAGGCAATATTTTTCTCGCATTCTTTGCGTTGTTCAATTCTTTTTTGTCTTTTTCTGATACAAGGATTAACAGGTTTAATTGCAGTGTATCTAGCATCATGATTCCAAGGGAGAGGCCTGCAGGGAGTGGGGTTGTTCCACACTATGAGTTCAGTCATTGCAGCGGTCACTGCATAAGTTACTGCATGTGGCACAGGGATAGAGGGAGGTCCGTAATTCACAGATCGGACTAGCCATGAACATACTGGTGGAGATTTTGCTCGCACCTGAAAAAAGTGCACTCAGAATTCCACACACTACAATGCAGGTTATCAGAATCCATAATTGCATTTGAGAAGAACTTTACTGAGAAAGAGGGCTGAGATGAATTCGAGTTCGTGCAGTGGTGCCTCAGACGAAGCTGATAAACGATCGTGTGCGATTGAGCAATCTCACGTAGGAGCAAAAAGAAACGCAGAAATGGACATATAAACAGATGCGGAAACAGAGGAACGGGAAAATCCCCAAGGGGTAATAATTGAACAAGAAATATAGATGAATATTCAGTTGTCTCAGTTGAGAAAAAAAAAAAAAAAAAAAAAATCTGAAAAGGAACGTTTATATTTTGTATCTCTTTTAATCTGGGGTGCCTCCTTTCCACCAAGGTTCTTGCACCGCGAAGTGGAACTTGCAAATATGAGAGATTCAAAAGTGGGAAGAAATATGGAAAAAAATACAAATATGAGAAAATGAAAAAGTGTGAAAAAAAAAAAGAATACAGAAAATAAAAAAAAAAAATAGGTAACACCCGTGGCATAGGCTAAGGTATATGCCAACTCTTTATACTTGATTGAGCAAATTAAACTGAAATGGAAAAAATGGAAAAAATTGAAGAAATGGAAAAAATTGAAGAAATGGAAAAAATGGAAAAAATGGAAAAAATGGAAAAAATTGAAAAAATTGAAAAAATGGAAAAAATTGAAGAAATTGAAAAAATAGCAAAAATGGCAGAAACGGAAAAAATTGCAAAAATAGCAGAAACGGAAAAAATTGCAAAAATAGCAGAAACGGAAAAAATTTCAAAAATAGCTAAAATAATAAAAATTTTAAAGATGACACATTTAGAAAAACGCTAAAGAGGATGCCCTCTGATGGGTACACACTTTGTAACAGGTATCTCTCAATTGATTTATCCAAAGGAGGTAGTTGGGAGAAAAAGGAAAAAAAGGAAAAAAAGGAAAAAAAGGAAAAAAAGGAAAAAACATGAAAACAAGTAAAGAAAAGTGAGAAAAAAAAAAAAAAAAAAAACGTGCATACATTTATTTTGCATGTACGTATGTACACATGTATGCATAATACAGATGCTCCCTTCTTTTTCCTTCCTTTTTTTGCTGTGACAATGTTTAAAAGAGAAAGCAGAGAGTTGTTCACTGTTTTCACTCTTCCTGATTTTTTTTATTTTTCTGCATCGGCTTTCAATTTCACAGAAAATTTCACAGAAAATTTCACAGGCGTAGTTTTCATTTTTTTTTTTTTTTAAGAGTCTCAGGAGAGGTAGACACTTTTAAGTCGCATTTTTAGTTGCCCTTTTAGAAGCTTCATTATGCACCCATGGGTGGATGAAAAGTATTGTCTCATTTACTACCATCCCCTGTGAGGAACGGGAAATTATTTGGGTTCACAAAGGAGAAAATTTCCTGCTTTGACTCAGCTTGACATTGACACACACATTTCCGCTATACCTCTTCACCTTCATGTTTGTTTTGGGCGCAGCTTACTTTTCACAGTGCCTCATTTTCTGTGTCACTTATTTTTGTTTCACTTTTCTCTCTGCACAAATGGAAAATGCATACTTTTCACCCATTTGAAGCAATTTCCACCCATTTTGAAGCAATTTCCACCCATTTGAAGCAATTTCCACCCATTTGAAGCAATTTCCACCCATTTGAAGCAATTTCCACTAATTTTCCATAATTTTTTGATTTTTTTTTTCTTTTTTTGTCCCTTTCTGCTCCTTGTCATTGTCTCCCCGCACCACATGATGACTCTTTGAGGACCTTGCCATTTTTGATGAACCCAAAGAAGAGAGAAAAGTTGAGTGGTTCTGATGGGTAAACATGGATGATAACGAAGATTTGGCAACACAGGTGAATTTCCACAGAACTCTTTGTTGGTACACACCATGTATATTCCAATGTGTCCTCTTATAACACATGCGAGTTGCATAAGAAGGGAAAAAGTTAAACAGTTAATTTAACACTATTGGGAAGAAATTTTCTTTGCGCTTTCACATGCTTCATTTTGTCATGTCACTACTTCACTAACGTGATTACTACGTTATGTTGATTACTACACTAAGTTGATTACTACATTAAATCCTTAGGGTACAACCCCATAAGGGAAAAACAACTGTGTCGTGCCATCTGGACATTAGTTGATGTGCATATAACAAATGTGACAGGTTATATAGGACATACTCAATAATGACGAGTGCAAGCAATTTGCAACTAGAATGATACAAATTTATATTAAGTTCGAGAGAGAGAACATTTTGCACACGTTCAGTTGATGAGTATTGTTAAACTTTAAGTGAATTTTTTTTTTTTACTTAAAAAAAAAAAAAAAAGGAATGTCATGCTAGTAGTGATAGTTGTGGATATACAAAGAGAATATGGGAGTGGAAGAAACACCATGTGGTAAAAAAAAAAAAAAAAAAAAAAAAAATGTGACAAAATGGTTCCCCACAGATAAAAAGATTGTCCTTTGCAATGTATCTCATTACAAAGTAATTGTTTAAAGAAGTGCCTATTTTTTTTTTTTTTCTTTTTACAACGCTTTATTCAGAAACGCTAGTTCATTTTTCATTATGACAGAGCGATGGATATTGTTGTTTCTTCCATTTCACTCCCCACCCCCTTTCTACTTTGCACACATAGAAGTATAGGAGGGTTTGATGCCATCCTTACTGTTGTCACTGTTCTTATTATTGCCTTTTTTTTTTTTTTTTTTTTAAATCAACAAAAAAAAAAAAAAAATAAAATAAAATAAAAGTGTTGGATTGGACAAACTCAGTGAACATCATGACATAATTTAAAATGAGACAGATTTGTCATTTAATTGTTCATTTTGAACTGATATAAATATGAAAGGGAAATTTGGGGGGGGGGGAGAAGACAAGATATTTAGAAAATGGTGCCTAAAAAAAAAAAAAAAAAAAAAAAGGCATATAATGAACCTGAACATGTTCATGCATAATTGGAGATTTGCTTACATATTTTTTTATTTTATTTTTTTTTTTTTTTTTCTCTCTCGTATGTATCCAATTTGATAAAAATGGTTATTTCACACATTTGTATGCTTTGTATATTTGATGAGACAAGAAGGACAAATTCGAATTTGTTCAAAATTGTGATGCTGTGTTTTGAAGTTGTGGGATCATGAGAACAAGGGGGTATTGAAAAATTGGCACATTGGTGTGTTGACACATTGGCATATTGGCGTGTTGACACATTGGCATATTGGTGTGTTGACACATCAGTACATGCAAATGCGAACGGGAAGAGGTATGCACATATTCGCGACTAAATTGGGGTGTAATTAACTTTCTCGCTTCTTTTTTTTTTTTTTTTTTTTTTTTTTTTTCTTTTAAAAAGGAAAAAAAAGGGTAAAGGATAAAAAAAAAAAAAAAAAAAAAAAAAAAAATTTTTTTTTTTTTTTTTTTTTTTTTTTTTTTTTTTTTTTTTTTTTTTTTTTTTTTTTTTTTTTTTTTTTTTTTTTTTTTTTTTTTTTTTTTTTTTTTTTTTTTTTTTTTTGTTACTTTTAAAAAGGAAAAAAAAGGGTAAAGGATAAAAAAAAAAAAAAAAAAAAAAAAAAAACTCAGCTTGGCTTGCTCATCAAACTCATCACTCAACTTTCATTGACGTTTGTGAGGGTTTTATGCGTTCACAGTTTTTGCTCATTTTATTTTGCTTACGTTTATCATCCATTCTGTGTTACTTATTATTTAATAATTATTTTATTTTATTTTTTTTTTTTTTGGTAGTTACTTCAGGTTTATTTCTTCGGATAGCTATACACTACTTGGCGTTTATTTTTTGCCGATCGCATTTTCTGCTTACATTTTCCCTCGCACAAATGAAACCAATCGCATTTGTTCATTCGTCTTTTTAGCAATGTTCCAATTTATGCACATGTTGATTTATTCGATCTCGTGTTGACTTTCGCTGTTTTTCATGCTTTACCAATTTTTATCCTTTCTTAGTTTTTTCCATTTTGTTAATCTTTTTAATTTTTTTAATTTTTTTAATTTTTTTTTTTTTTTTTTTTTTTTTTTTTTTTTTTTTTTTTTTTTTTTTTTTTTTTTTTTTTTTTTTTTTTTTTTTTTTTTTTTTTTTTTTTTTTTTTTTTGCCTGACTGTGCAATATTAATCATTTCCACATATTTCCCACATTGTGTTGTACATACGTGCCATTTACCCCTTAAACAAAATCAAAATAAGAAGAAAATATACACAGATATATATATGCACATGCATATACGTACATATACATAAACGTACACATACACATACACATACCCAAATTAAAAGCAAAATGGAAGAGGAATATTCATGGGATAGTTACCTGAATGATCGACTTTTGGCAACAAACCAAGTGTCGGCTGCGGGGTTGGCATCGGTAAGGGAGAGTGGAATTTCCTCGTGACAATTCAGCCCGTCCTCTCACGTCACTCGGAAATGTTCATGTGTTCCCCTCTGAAGGAACAATGGCTCTTGAGTTTGCACGTCTGGCGGACGGAAATTTTTACCTGAACAGATCATAAAAAAAAAAAGAAATAAACAATTATAATAATAACAAAAAATAATGACAAACAATAATGACAAAAAATAATGACAAAAAATAATGACAAAAAATAATGAAAAACAATAATGACAAAAAATAATGACAAAAAATAATGACAAAAAATAATGACAAACAATAATGACAAAAAATAATGACAAAAAATAATGACAAAAAATAATGAAAAACAATAATGACAAATAATAATAATAATGAATAATCACACACATTGAGAAACTTGATTTTCTCCGCCTTTTGAACGCAGGAGGAAGATGGAGTTGTATATGCCTGTGTCGCTCAAGCCGATGAGAATGACCCAAACTTTGACAAATGGACTCTATTTTATAAGGAAGATTTCGAAATAGAAGTGGAGGATGAGGTATGGCACATGCATGTATAGACGTGCATGTATAGACGTGCATATATAGACGTGCATATATAGACGTGCATATATAGACGTGCATATATAGACGTGCATATATAGACGTGCATATATATACATGCATATATATACATGCATATATACATGTGTGGGAAATTCCCCGAAAGGATCTGGTCTAGTTTAAAAATTGCAAGGACCGACCGCACGTGAACATGTCGCTTCTGCAGAGAAGCAATTGTGCAGATGATGCGTTTGGCACATATGATATATACCATTCATTTATCTCCATTTTTTTTTTTCTCTCTCTCTTATTTCCCCCGTTTTTATGTCTACAGAATGGAAACAAAAGCAAGAAAACGATTAACGAAGGGCAAACTCTGTTGACAGTTTTTAAGGAGGGATATGCACCCGATGGAGTGTGGCTGGGAGGGACTAAGTATCAGTTTATAAATATCGAAAGGGATTTGGAATTCGAGGGATATACATTTGATGTTGCTACATGCGCCAAGCTGAAAGGAGGGTTACACTTGATTAAAGTACCTGGTGGAAATATTCTGGTTGTGTTATATGACGAGGAGAAGGAGCACGATCGAGGTTGGTTTTGCTGCACCATTTGTGATGTCACACTTTTGTGGTGATCCTTTCTCCCCATGCGCCCCTTCCATACTGCATATTTCTTTTTTTTCTTTTTAGGAAATTCTAAAATTGCTGCTTTGACCTTTTCAAAGGAATTGGCGGAAAGTGGTGGTCAATAGGGAATGAAGAACACATAAATATGTGTGCATATAAATATGTGTACATATAAATAAATGTACACATACACACATGTGCGTATATGGCGAAAATCGCCCCTATGTAACCAAACTCGACCCATTACTGTACTACAATGTGTAAAAAAAAAAAAAAAAAAAAAAAAAAAAAAAAAAAAGAAAGAAAGAAAAAAAAACATTTTCAGCCACGTCACCCATCAAACAACACCACTGGGGTGTTAAATTTGACATTTTCCCCTTGCTCTCCATTGGATACTGTAATCACGAACTGTTATACCCTAAGTTTTAATATGACGAGTTTATTTAATTAGTAGCTTGGCTCAGTACCTTTTTATTTTATTACATATATATATATACATATATGTGTATGTACATATATGTATATTTTTTTTTTTTTTTTTTTTTTTACCTCCGTCCTCCACATGATACACACAAATCAGTGCTTTACAATTACATCTGTTTGCTTTACATCATTACATCACTAGATAACTAGCTTTATGAGCATGTCAATATGTGGCTATGTGGATACGATCGATGGAGAACATATGGAACGGGAGATTCCATCACGGGGAGACAACCCCACATATGCATATTCATATGAAACGTTTTAAGTGCAGTTATAGGGAGAAAAAATGGAATGAATAAAATATGGCAAAAAAAATCTGGAAATAATATGTGAATGAGCAGAATACACGTATTTCTGTTCCTATTTTTCGAAACGATGCAATCTTACGATGAATTGTTTATAAGGGGGTGAATGGGTGTGGATCGGTTTTGCATACACAGCAAAGATATTTGTACGAGAGATTTGTTGGTGTGCAAGGGGAAGAAATGCTAGCTGTCATTGGTTTGATGTTCTTGGACTCGTGTGTCGTATGGCTGATCATGCGACTTTTCAACCACTTCTTAGCAACGTCTCAGCCACTTCTCAACCACTTCTTAGCAACGTCTCAGCCACTTCTCAACCACTTCTTAGCAACGTCTCAGCCACTTCTCAACCACTTCTTAGCCACTTCTCAACCACTTCTCAGCCACTTCTCAACCACTTCTTAGCCACTTCTCAACCACTTCTTAGCCACTTCTTACGCGTCTGGCACGCATGCTGCATGGACTTGGTTATAATACGTGTAGAAAGCCAAGACTCCCTTGATGAGATAATAGATGTCACGTATTGCTGCAATTTCTCTGATCGAGTGCATAGCTAGCTGAGGTATGCCAATATCAATACCAGGCATTGACAAGTTCGATGCAAGCATAGAACCCACAGTACTGCCACAAGGGGTATCATTTTTTACCATAAAATTTTGATACTTTATAGGTTCCTTATAATTAGATGCAAACAATTCGAAGGTTCTTTTAAGCAGACATGTGTAATAAGGAGATGTTACATAGTTCTTATTTGTGTTATATTTAATAGCAATTCCTTCATGAAAAAATAGTTGGTGATTCGTTTGCACCGTTTCTGGATAATTTGGATGACTGCAGTGAGCCATATCGACACTTAAAAGGAGAGATCTGTTCATGAGGCTACCATAAAGTTCATCGATGGAGGTAGATGCGAGACCATCTGGATTCTCCTGTCTGCAAAGAGCACTTAATATTCTTTTAATGAAACTTTGGGTAAAATACGATTGTGCCCCCACTTCACTCAAGGATCCTATTTCTTCGTGATCATAGCCAATGCATATGTACAGGTTGTTGTGTACATCTGGTTGCACATCTGGTTGCACATCTGGATGTACATTTGTGTGCCCACTTCCATTGGGTGCACTCCCGTTTGGATCACTCCCTTGTGTCAGTTTCCTGTCGCTGGCTTTTATATTTTCTACCATCTCTGCGAACCCCTGAAATATACAGTAGGAACCTAGAAGATTGTCGAATCTGGCACCCTCGATAAATTCTTCATACGCCCCTGTGAAGCATGGTTCATTTACATCCATAAGGCACAGCTCGAAGTCCAGAATATCCATTTCTGCACACTTCAATTCTTTTGCTAGAACGTAAAGAAGTGGAGATGCGTTTGGATTTTCTTGATGAGAATCACACTTGGCCAATGTCCCATCGACTATTTTGGTGTCTATTGGTTCGCCTTCTTCTATCGGTTCGTTTTTCATTAGTCGGTTCTTCATAAGTTGGTCGTCTGTTTGGTTTTTCTTTTCAACATCTTGGACGTTTCCCTCTTCTGCCAGTTGGGCAGATGTGGGAGAGTTTCCCTTCACGAGTTGGTCATAGAGAAGGGTAGACAAAATAGGTTTCAAATGATTCTCATAATTAATTTTGACATTGAATTCGAATCGGGTTCTATTTTGCAGATGTATGGCAAGACTGGGTAAAAATAAAATGGATTTATCAATCTGAATGAGCTTTTCCACGAGTTTTTTTCCTTTTTTATACACAACTTGTCCAGATAATCCTAAACTTCGATCAAACCATGTATGCCACAATCCAGAACCATAGCATTCAACATTTAATTGATTTAGTTTACTTCTTACTAGATTATTATTGGGGGATATTTTTAAGCAACACGAATCAATATGTCCAATAGATATGAGAATAGAACCTTTATGAATGCTGAAATTTTTCCCAATAAAAAAACTGCATATATTTCTATTCTGTTTACTGAATACATATCCTTCATTTTTTTCCAGATTCCATATATCTCCTTCCTCGATTCTCTTGAACCCCTTTTCCTCTAACTTCTCCCTTATGTTCTTGCATGCCAGAAAATTACTTCCACTTTTCTGGATGAACTTTATGGCTCCCTGTGCATATTCCCTCGCTTTCTTATCCATTCTGTGGTTTTGACTTAAAATGGCTCGATATTTCTGCTTTCTTTATTCGCAAAAAATTTCCTAGGTTTTTTTTTTTTTTACAAGTTCTTTTATTTTTCCAAAATTTCCTCAGCCTCTTATTTTTCAACCACACGGGTGCGTGCTTGGTCTAGTGGAGCAGTTTGCTTCCAGTTGTGCTGCTGCACCTTTTGCCAATTACATTAAAACGTGGAAAAAAAAAATTCTGCAGATTCGTAGCTTTTTCTTCAAAAAGAAGTTACCCTCCCCCACTTGTTCTACTTGCATGAACCAAGGCACGTGCTCAAGATTTTTCCAAGTTGTAAAATGCAAATAGGGATCGCTTCAATTCTGCAACGCGTAACACTTCCCAGTAGAATTATCTCTAATTTTCTCTTTGAAATAAAACTAGAAGGAAAAAAAAAAAAAAATTCCTTTCTTCGTCTCACCTGCTCGTGGTACTGTTCGACGTTTGGGCTTTGTGACAGCGTCCATATACTGCAAAAGTATGTGCATATATGTGTATATAATATGTATGTACGTATGTATGCACGTATGTATGTACATATGCACCCTGTGCTTGTGAGTTAATATATAAAGCACACGACTTGCGAGGACGCTTCGACACGTGAAAGGAAGAGTCGATTAATTTTGCATATACGGAGTGAAATATTCCATGGTCGCAAAAAAAAAAAAAAAAAAAAAAAAAAAAAAAAAAAAGAATTGCACGATTTTTTCCCCACTTGTAAGTGTGTATATAAGGGAAGTTAAAAGGATCCGTTTGATCCGCTGCAACAGATCATAAGAAGAATAAACAGGGAAGGTGCAGCTGAGAATGAACAAAATTGTACATTGGTTCCTCCAAGTGGGGTACCATATGAACCCCTTTTTTTTTTTTTTTTTTTTTTTGCAAAAAAATGGTTTTCCATGTAGATTCGAGAAAATATGAACATTTCGAAACTGCAGATTTATACATAATTTCTTTCGTTCTCCAAAAGTTAAAGAGGAATATGAAGAGTTGACAGAATATATTTTTCTTCTTTATTTACTGATTGGAATTCGATAGAAGAAAAGGAAGAGAGGTTCTGGGGTTGAGGACGCGACAGGTATTGTTCCTTTTGGCCCACCAGATTGAACTCTTCATTGTGTGTGGAATGAGGAGTCGAGACGGAAAAAAAAAAAAAAAAAAAAAAAAAAAAAAGGAGAGCTCATCAAAAAGGGTGAACCGAAGTGGTATAAATAAGGAAATACAAAAACATAAGCAAATAGAGATGCGCAAATGGATGTGCATAAATAGATGCTCACAAAGATGAGTAAAAACTTAAACGCTGGAGAAGTGGCATTCTGCTGTATACATATATATACATGCACGAGTGAAAAGATGCAAGCATATACCGGGTCGGCAGTGTGTACTGGTTTTGTGCAGAGCTCATGGGGGTGAGACATAGAAAATCCTGGATTGAAAAGTGGATTGCACATTTCGGGTACTTCGATAGATGGCTGTGGCTAGAGGGTGGTGTGTGAGAGAATGGAAGCAAATGCTTCATCCACGATGCGTTGGTAAAAGTTTTGTCTGTGTCGATACATAAGTTGAAGGAGTTGGTCTCCTTTAAAGAATTGGTCGATATGTGGATAGTGGGTATTGGTGATATGATCCATAACAAAATTGTGCACAAAATTGTATGTACGTATTTTTTGGCTCCTATCTCCATTCATTTTATGACTTTTTTTATTTTTGATAAATTGTTCTTTTTCATATTCATAGTAGAAATTATAGAGTTTGTTTTTAAGAGCTTGAATAGCCATACTTTTATTTTGTATTTGACTCGATGTTTTTTGCATTTCAACAGAAATATTTGTTGGTTTATGAGTTACCTTTACACATGTTTCGTTTTTATTAACGCTTTGTCCACCAGCACCACCTGACCTTTTGGTTTCAAAGAGGAGGTCTTGTTTTTCTAACTTGATTTTTTTTAATATTTTATTTGTTACGCTTTTTTCATCAAATACAAAAACGATAGATGTAGATGTATGAATTTTTTTGCTATTTACTGGAACACGTTGGACTCTATGAATTCCATTTTCTTGTATAAAATGTTCGTACACTTGTTCCCCTCTCACTACTGCCATCATTCCCTTTGTGCTGTTCTCCTTCCCTTCTTCAATTTCTCCACGAATCGATTTCCACTCAAAGTTTTTCAGCTTACACAAGTGTTCGTACATGTTCCACAGGTCCCTGCAAAAGAGCTGCGCCTCCTGGCCCCCAACCCCGGGCGTGATCTGATGGAGGGCGGTGAATTTAAAGCAGCTACATGAATTTAAAGCAGCTACATGAATTTAAAGCAGCTACATGAATGAAACTTGAGTATGCGTGTAAAAATTGGGTAATCTTATGCATCTCAGGTAGGAGTGCAGAACCTACCTCTATCTGCACCTCATCGGTGTCCAAGTGGTGATCTTTGTTCAGGACAGTTTTGTAGAAGTCTATCACATCAAGGAGAAGCAGGTTACCAATGGCATGTATGTTTTGCATAAGATCCTTCATATCAACATCATCATTCATAATTCTGTCATACATTTGTTTATAATCAATTGTAGTATTTGTTTCCTTTGCATCGATCTCGAATCTTTCTTGGAAAAGTTGTTCATACACATCTAGTTCTTCATGGAGAGATTTAAATATCTTGGATCTTTCTTGAATTTTGATTATCTTTTGGTATGTCCTACCATCACACGTTTTCAAAATGGTACTGTTAGCAATTTGTATGAACAGCTTTCGATGAGCTGCTGTTAATTCAAGTGTACTTAAAGAAGAACAGAATCTATATTTTCTAAACATGAAGAAATTAGGAAGGATCACTACCCTGCATATTTTATTCATTTGGATTCTATAAATGAAATAATCATAATTGGAAAGTTTCTTCGTGTGAATCCTGTGACATGTTGTAGCGTCTGTGTTGAAGTAGAAGTAAATTTTTGCGTAAAAAGGTTTTTCTCCTTGCACCGAGAGAGAAGTGTTAATATGCAGCTCAGTTATGTAAGAAAAGCAAGAAGTGATGTAAATCACATGCAGTGTCGCTTAGGAGGCAAAACAGATGGGCCATGGGTCAGAGGAAATTCTACGCATCTTAAGTCCGTTCATTTAAAGATGGAGGGAGGGCGAGATTGATGGAAGAAAAAAAAAAAAAAAAAAAAAAAAAAAAAAACACTTGTAGAGCACTAGCAAAACACTGGTAGAGCACTTGTAGAAGCACATAACTCTTACTTTAAAAATTGAGAAAAAAAAAGGGGAACCCCGAACGGGCGATTTCTGGCCTAAGAAAAAAAAAATAAAAAAATAAAAAATAATATAATATAATAAAATTGGCCTTCTTACATGTGTGTATAGGGAACCCCGTGAAAAAAAAAAAAAAAAGTGGAGGTGAATGAAAACGTAGAAAATGGGGCTGCCAACAAATCGGTTATTTTCATCACATGGTTTCCACTTTTTTTGGAAATTTTTTCATCCGCGAGGTTTCATTTTGGTTTTTTTTTTTTTTTTTAGAAGCGTCCTCCACATTTCATTAAATTAGTGATTTATCACTTCACCACTTTCGAGATTTTCCCCATTTCTTACTTGGCTTCCAGAAGATCTCCCCGTTGTGGCCCTGCGTGGGGACACTCGTGGGATGCATCAAATTTGACACATAAGATCGGAGGACTTGAGGGAATATCCAACTTGGAAGAAAAAAGTTGGAAAAGTAAATTAAAAGGTTCTGTTGATAACTTAAGATGTTGGAGTGAGAGTCAGTTAGATTCCTCTTTGAGTTCTTCAGTTGTGGTATATTTTTAAATCGCATCACATTTTCATATGTAGTTTCGTTTATCTGAAATGGAGGTGTAAGTGGGAAATGTAATAATAGTGATAAATTTTCGATTTTATTCGGGAGGGATATATATGGGACATAAGGGGTAGACAAATGAACCGCTTTAGGCTATAGTGAAGAAACACATTCGATAGAATGCAAACAGTGGACTTATAATATAAAAACGGATAGGTTATTCTTTTTTTTTTTTTGCAACCAGAAAATACACACTTACTAAGCATAAATATAAGTGATAAATACTGAGACAAGAAATTATTATGAAAAGGAAAGAGAGAATAATGAAGAGTGTTACTAGCCAAGCGAAAAACCATCTGTGTCGAAAAAGGGAGGGGGTGGGGATGAGGAGACAAAAATGAAAACAGAACCTAAAGAATCTTTTTTTCCTGTGTATGTGTATGTGTGTGTGTGTAATGAAAGAAGGGATCATCCATTTGTCCCTTTCTCGCTAGATGGGAAAGAAAGAAAAAAAAATAGTCATTGCGAGAATGGTGGAGAGAAGGATAAAAATGTTAATCAGGTTTTTGTTCAACATGAAGGTATGTATATATATATATATATGTTCTCTTCGCCAGTCCCGGGCTTCTTTCATGAAACGAACCCATTTTCACAAAGCAGCATTTTGTAAATGACGTGAACAAGTTCCTTTAAGGCGAGAAAAATATTAATGTCTTCAAAAAAGAGATAAAGTAAAAAGGCAATTCTGTTATTTTCTGCAATGCAATTATTCATCCATGGGCAGTGGTGGTCGAATGTGCATACACACTTTTGACACGTATGGCAGTGTTTACTTCGAAGGATCTGCGCACGGGTGAGCAGTTGTGTAGTGAGATGTTGCACAGTTACGTGGGGGAGGAGGGAGAGAGGGGGAACTTCACCCTTGGAGTGCTTATGCGTGGGAGAGCAAAACACACATGCATGTCGAGGATGCACAAATGCAATTGTGGAAAAAGATGAATACGTGTAATGTTCTTCACTGACCTGAACAAGGTTGCATAGGGAGCAGTATGTCAGTTGTTGTCCATACTGATATACTTTACTCTTACGTAAGCGGAAAATTTTAGACAGTTTCATTTCAATATCCGTGGAAAATATTATTTCACTTTTATCAATTCGTTTGGTTTGTATTGTCTTATACATTGGAGATGGTTCCGCCTCATGATATCTTCGATTGTCGTGTGTTATGTGACAGGACTCTGTTAGGGGTAGAAGTTTGTGCCTGTACATCCCATTCCTTTGTTTTTTCTTCTTCTTCTTCTTCTTCTGTCTCATTTTAAGAGATTTAAGTGAAAGGAGTTGCATTTTTTTTTCGCTATCTCTACCTCTATCTCTGGATTTCACTCTCGGGTTGGTATCCCATTTGCTCTTCGAAGGATAATGCTTCGTGTCTAGTTCGCCATTGTTGTGTCGTTCTATGGTGGTATGTAGGACGCTAACACTTTCCATACTATCACGTGTGATATGAGAGTTTCCATTATTCAACTTATTCAGCAATGAACATTTGGAAAATCCTTCAAATTTTGTCTCATCTCTTTTTCTGTCTGCTGTTCCATGAACTGTGTTCATAAATTTTGTTATGTTCTTCTTGTTCTTACATATTCTACAGTTGTCTTCTTGGTGCACTATGTTATTTTCCCGTTGATTGTGGCATACAGTAGTTCCACCTTTTTGATTTTTTCTTATTCCCTTTTCTGTTATTATTGTATTTTCCTTCGCATGGTGGATGATGGTGAGGCTTTCCAGCTCCTCTGCATGTGGGGAAGAGTGAATACTTAGTTAGATGTTGTAAATCGGTGCGATGTTAGTGCTTAGTGTGAAGCCAAATAGATGCAAAGATAAACACTCCATTCGGATCGGCATGCGGACTAGGATGAGCTACGTTGCTCAAAAGCTTTTCGCCTCCGCATGATTCTACTCACCAATTGATCCTTTCGTGTAACCATTTGTAATGAGCCTTGCAGAGGGTGATGAATCGAAAGAAGAATCGGAATATGAACCCGAAGATAAATCAGAATATGAACCCGAAGATGAATCGGAATATGAACCCGAAGATGAACCCGAAGATGATATCTGGTCAACTGTGGTGGATGAGGCTAGAGATAATTTTCTTTCTGTTTTATGTTGATTATTTTTCTCTTTTAAGACCTTTTTGAACTCATTACGTTCATCATCTTTCAAGTACGTGAGTGGACATGTGGTGAGGTATCCACTACAAATGAGAGAGGGGGGGGGGGGGAATAACCACAGGTGAGGCGCAATTTTACCTGACCATGTTCATGCGGAAAAGGGGCACACCAGCATAACGGCGCAATGGTGCAACGGTGCAATAGCGTAAAAGTGCAATGGGGTAACACCCTGCGCTTCTTCGATTTATTTTTCTGCTTACGGATCGGAAAGGGACGAGATGGCATATAGTATAAATGAAGTGAAGTAGAAGAAGAGGAAGGAGCTCCTTTTTTCTCCCAACTGTTGGCTTGTCCACTTTAGGTAAATTAGGGTAGCTAAGGAAGCCAATTTCAGGCATATGACTAAGAGTGGCAACCAGTTTTTCATCTTATACCATGGTCTCACACATATCCCCCACCCCCAGATGCACACGTGCATGAAATGCTTGAAGGGGAGATATCTGTTTGAGAGAGGAAACAAAAAAGTTTCATGCGTACATCTCGCGCCCCTCTAGGTTTTATTGTGCAAAAAAGAGAGAAGCGAGGAGATGAGATGAGAAGGGGGAGAAGAGATGAGAAGAGAAGGGGGTGAAAAGGCATGACTGAGTTGCATTTTAATTGGCCCTTTTACTGGCCCTTTTACTGGCTCTTTTTCTGGCCCCTTTTATGACCCTTTTTCGGACCCTTTTATTGTTTATTTTTTTTTTTTTTCATGCAAAGTGGTTATATTGAGCATTAAACGGATGTGCCCCATCGCCCGTGGGTTACACATGGGTATTTTCATATTATTTCATATTATTTCATTTATTTATTTACACATTTAAACATTTACATATGTGTTCATTTGTTGATTTGTTATTTTTTTTTTTCCTCACATGCAGCTAGTTCCTATGCGGGGTGCCGTATTGATATGGAAAAAATGAGGGGCGTTCCGCATTCGCGAAAACGGTGCAAAAAAGGGGGAAAAAAGCTGGACCAATATAATAGCCACTTAATGAAAAAGCCTGAATTGTCGTAAAAAAAAAAAAAATAGTGTGCTTCGTATGTTTTTCCGTTCGAATGTTTTGTGTGCGTGTGTATGATCAGCTGAGCTTTTTGAAAAAATGGGCTTCAGTGGAGGCCAGTCCCTCCTTGATGGGCTCATTTTCCATGTATTCGAGGTTCCTGGTTTTTTTCTCATTTTTCGTTATCATAAACCTAGCAAGGGGGATGGAATGGAATGAAATGGAGATGTGTATTGTCTGCATAGAATGGATGGGTCCAGTGTCGGTACGTGTGGTGGCACATTTTTTCGCTAGTTTAGAATATTTTGCAAACTGCAGATTTTTGGATGTTTCCATAAGTTGGTGCCGGAGAAGCACTACTGCATGTGTTTTTGTGTTTTTGCATGGGTTGGTACCTGAGGACAGGGTCCTGCAGACGGAGCTTCTTGGATATTTCATAAATCATTGAAGGGTATATTTGAAAGGTAAACAAGATATAGTAAGCTTCATCCTGTTTTTTAATAGGTCGCACGAGTCTCCTCTTTCCTAAGTAAACAATTTTGAATTCGTCTCCATCAACAAACTTGAGCTCATATATATATTCAGCTAATTTTTTTTTAATATCACTTAAGCTATAATTGCACGAGAACAGAAAGTCGATGTTGTAACTACTTTTTGCAGATAAGAGAGATTTGTAAATATTTCTCTCTCCTTGGTATGTAACTTTTTTAAACCTCCTGATGAGAAGTTTGTATATGTAATCGTTTAGTGATCCTCTGAGTTGGAATTTTCTTCTGTCTCTTCCCTCTGGACGAATCATCCTCTGATTGTTATACACGGGGTGGTGCTCATTCCATCGGAACTGCACAGCATTATCCAAATTGACATATCCGTTGATGAAGCTCCATCTTGCCCTTGTTCCAATTCTATGACATGGGGGTATGCTTCTTATTTTAAAGTGTTCATAAATTCTATGGGATGAAATGTGGGTTCTAGGAGTTATGATAAGAATGAGAAGCAGTAAAACCACAAGCAGGTGCATAAGAAGTTTTGGCACCGTGAGAGAAGTTGGGTAGGTGAGAAAATTAGCTTGATGGGGAAGTTTCCAAGGTGAAAGAGAAGATCCTTCAAATGAGGAAGATCTGGCCACTTTCAGCGAGTTTTCCTCGGCAGGTAAATTTTGGTGGTCGAACAGGTGTGCACATGTGGTGAAAAATGGGGAGAGAGATGAAAGTAAAAAAAAAAAAAAAAAAAGTAAAAAAGGTAAAAAAAAATGGAAAAAAATAAAGGGGCAAACAAAGATGTAGAAAAAATAGTCGAACAAACGAACGGATAAAATGGGCTATCGAATGAGCAGATAAAATGGGCTATAAAACAAACAAACGAGCAAGTGAAGAACCAGGGATCGGGAAAGCGAGGCGAAGCAAGAGCAGATATATATGCAAACATGTGAATTTTTTTTTTTTTTTTTTCTCCTTATTTTTATGCCATTTTGCGTACCAATTTGCGTACCAATTTGCGTGCCAATTTGCGTGCCAATTTGCGTGCCATTTTTTCTCGCCTTGCTAGGGCACGGGCTGAGCTACTAAGCCCCGGGAGAAAAATTTCCAAAAAAAAGTGCAGAGGTGTGAGGGGAAAGGAACATCCATGGGTTACCCCCACCCCCAACCCAAACCCATTCTCAAAATGGTGCACTTCCAAACTAGTTACATGTGTTCTGTATGTCCTCTTCTTTAACGATCTCTTGTTCTTTGTGCCAAACGACAAATGAGTTCCTTATTTTTTAAGCCAGTATTTTTTAGTCGATGGGATAACGTTCTGATGAGGTGAATATTTTTCTCACTCTCATTCTGCTCCTTCACATGAGTCCTCCCCTCCGAGGGATGCAATTCTTCGACAGGGTTGTCCGTGTTCGCAAAAGTGGAAGCAGGGATATTAAGAATGTTTTCATGAAGAAGCTGCAAATACTGGTTTACATAGTATGGGGTGTGTTTGACCTTACAGTGACTTAAAATTAGGCTTACCCACTCATGTGTATTTAAGACATTTCTACAATTTGGAATTCGAGCAATGAATAGATATAGTACATCAAATAGAGGAATGTATTTTTTCATGTTCAATTTGGTTACTACACTTAGGATGTTTACAAAATCACGCATAAGTGTGTTCAAAATTGGTGTGGTTATTCTTCTATCAGTTTCTAAAAGGGAGGAGTAGATATTAAACATTTCATTTTCTTTAATGGAAAAACTGGAATTACCTTCGTGCACTTGAAGAACATCTCCTGTTTTCTTCAGATATGTTTTGTTACTTGAACGTGACAAGCGAATCATTTTGGAGAATTCCTGAATTGTTTTCTTAAAATCGGTTCTGTCGACACGTTCCTTTCCGTGCATGCTTGAGGGGGTCCCCTTTGCATATGACTCAATCTCCACCTGGGATTTCTCCACATGGAACTTTTCGTATGATTGCCGAACAGACCACATGACAAGAGTTCGAAGGACCACGTGGTGAAGTAAGGTGTCTGCAAATGTTGATAAAAAAAGATCTGGATCTGTATATTTACGACTAAAACTAAGTAGGGTTTTCAAAATTAAATGAATTTCGCTCATTTGGAATCTGATAATATTGGGTTCTATGTTTCTAAGTAGATGTAGCAATACATCATGTCGTAGTCGTAACCCTTGTGTTAGACTTGGGCTTCCGCTTCTGCTTTGAGAATTTGTTTGATTGTGAGTTGTGGAATTTGTTTTTCTAGTTGTGAGAGAAAACATCCTGTTTAGAAAATATATCAGTGCTAAGATATCTTTCTTGTCTAAATGTGGCAGTTCAGTAATGATAACATTTTCAATCAATTCGACAAATGATACATGGTAGAAGTTGAGTTTGCCATATATGTTACACAAGTTAAAGAGGTGCCTTCGATTGACACTAGTGGAGGTGGGAGAAATGCCATGGATCGATGACATAGGGTGCAGAAGCAGAAGTTTCTTCCTCTCATAGGGGTGTCCCTTGTGGAGATCCACGACACATTCATAGGATCTGGAAATTATTTCCTCGTTTATTAATCGAATTGGGAGGATGGAACATCTAATTGTTCTTTTCCCCTCTTTGGTGTGTGTAAGCCCAATTTGGGAAAAACAGCTGAGAAGGGAAACCAAGGTATTGGTACATACAAGAGAAATATAAAAGTTCAAAATGAAGAGGAACAATTGGATATATGTATATATTGCTGCATTCAGGATGGACGTATCAGTTGATGTTTTCTTTAATTTTATAAATAGCTTAAAATTTGACATATGGTTGTATAAATTTTTGTTAAAATGGTCACATGCGTGAATATCGGTAGATAATATTGAGAAGGACAAGGTGTTTAAAAATCTGACCATGTTCATACCATTTTGAAAAATAACAAAATTAATATTTATTTTCCCCCCTTTGTATAATTGATCGAATTCGTCATAAAAGTTATTCCACATTTGTAGTAGGTATGATGCACTCATGTTAAGAATTTCCATTCGGGGGTTTTTTTTCCTTGCTTCTGCCAAGTCGTGGGACAACAGTGCTGATTTTTCGTTCATAAATTTTTTTTTGCGACTATGCGTGTGTTTATTATTTATATGAAGTTCTTTGGTGACAGAGGAGTTCGTTCTCCAGTTGCACCGTTTGGTTGTGTTCCCTTCATCACAATGCAGTGATTTGTGCCCTTCCCCCCGCTGGTCTTCTCTCCCCGATGGAGTCCCATAAAACAGGTTCAGGTAGATGTGGACAATGGTTCTATTTATCATGGCGCGGATATAGTCTCCTCTGATGGGGTCACTTCTGACAGGATCACCTCTGATGGGGTCACTTCCAGAACAACCCTGCTCGGGGGAGGAACCATCCGATGAGACAGTACTCTCCTGAGCGCAGTAAAAGTCCAAGTGGTAAACAGATTCTTCATACTTCTTTAAGAAAAGGGCTATGCTGAAAAAATTGTGCATATCTAAAAGTACGAGTTGGTAGAATTGCTTGATTCGATTTATGTTCACACATTTTTCATCAATATGGTTGGTTAGTACCACACATGGGGGCTGCTCTGATTCACCTGTCCGATGTTTGGCACAGAATTCTTGGGGAAGTTCACCAGATGTGTGAAATGTTTCACATGCGAATAAGTAATTAATGACATTCAAGTAGAAGACGTGGAAGAGGTGTACGTTTTTTAAATCGTATGTTTTTAATTTCGATATGTGTTTATTTATTACTGTAAGGGATTCCACAAGAATCTGACAATTTAAGAAGTTGTTAGTTAAGTTACCCATCTGACTGTTTTGCACTTGATCGAGTTGGTGCTTTGTTCCAATTTTTCTTAAGTATGCATGATATCCATATATAAACTCTTTCATCAATCTTTCGAAAAGCCATTTTCGATGGTTCTTGTGATCCTCATAATTCAGTAAGCATAGTGCATTCAGAAGATATGTACAACTTCGTAGGTTCAGTTTTGCTTCATGTCTTTTCGAAAAAAGAAAATGTTTCATATATGCCTCGAAGAAGGTGCTCGTGTGTGCTTTGCTGATTAAGAGGAACTGTTTCAGCTCATCCGGGGGGGGCTGGGACTCCCTCGCCTTACTGTTCATACCATATTTATAAATTAAATGCTGATTTTCCCCTGGTTCAGGTGTTACATTGGGTCCTTCGAATGGACCAAAAGAGCTAGCTACCGCATCGTCCAAATGGGTCAGGTAGATGCAAAGTGTTGACAAAGGGTACAACACAACATCGTCCGTTTGTATGTTCTCGATATGTTCCTTTCTCAGAATAAATTTAAAAAATTGTTTTAAATACTTTTCGCTTTTTCTTTTAAAAATGTTGTTTACTGAATTTAATAAAAATGTTTTCATGATAAGGTAGAGGATATAACTTTGGATGGGTGATAAAATTAGCATTTATTTTTTTTTTTTTTTTTATATATATACCTCTCTCCCACCGCTTCCTTCCTGGGGGTACTGGCAGGTTCAGAGGGGAGCAGATGATGCTGGTAGAACATTTTTTCGGGCCCCCCCCCCCAAAACCCCATCACATCTATCTTAAAACCAACCCCCATTGTGATTATATTACTTCACCAATTTGCTCCCTTATCGTATGCTTTATTTTGAACATGCCCTTTCAAAATCGTTCCCCTTTTAAGAGTTGCATTTTCAAAATTTTTATCTCTTTACATTTTCCAGGCTTCGAATTTTCAAGTTTTAAAATATTCACTCTTTGTTAACAAGTTTTTTAGTTTTTTTTTCTTTTCTTTTTTACTTCATTTTGTGCATAGAGAAAAAAAAAAAAAAAAAAAAAAAAAGTTGGGTACACGCAAGCAAAAGCGACTCGTCCGCCTTGGGGTGGAGCACAACACGAGAACCGTACGAGAATGTACGAGAATGTACGAAAATGTATGAAAAATGTACGAAAATGTATGAAAAATGCATGCAAATTATGAAAGTTCATGAAATGCAGGAAACTGGATGAAGCTGGATGTATGTATAAACATGCACTCAAGCGAGAATAACATATGCACACATAACGTTTGACACCCACGAACTCGTATATACAATACACTTATATATCTGGGGTATATTCGTGGTGATTCATCTTCTTCTCCATCTTCTTCTCCATCTTCTTCTCCATCTTCTTCTCCATCTTCTGTCTCCGCTTCTTCTACAAGGAGTGGCCATGAGGAGGGCGAGGCATCGGGGGGGGGTGCAGGGTTCAGGGTTCAGGGTTCAGGGTTCAGGTATTGAACAACTGCAAGATGCTGTTGAACCCGTGTGTGTGGCAAATTTGCATGAACGTGGAATTGTACAGGTTTTGCTTCAGCTCGAGGTTGATGTTGATGTTGCGAAGGACCTGAGAGGGAGGAGGAAATGACGTGCAGGTTAGATGTGCTAAGATGTGTGGACTGGAGATCCATGCTGGAAAAAAGGTACAAGAAAAAAACGGTGCAAGGAAAAAACGGTGCAAGGAAAAAACGGTGCAAGCATAAACCGGGTATGGAAAAAATGTCCCGGTTGCACAACTGAGGTACCCCCCCTCAGCATACTTACAGTTTCATTAATATTGTCATTATTGATCATCTGGAGTTTAACATAGGTAACCTCGAAGTTTTTGTCTATCTCATCCTTCTGGACATCCTGCACATGGATTTTGTTCTTCTTCAAAACGAGTTCATTATTAGTGATGTTCTGATTAAGCAGGTTAAGGATGTCTACCACGAACGGTTCTTCTCTAATTTTGTTATTACTTATCAGTTTTGTCAGTGCGAGGAATATTATAATTTTTTCATTTACATTGATTAGCTTGTCTAGTATGGGCATGTACAGGTTCTTCAGTATGTTGAATATGAGACCTGCAAGAAAAACGTGCGTGTGGATATAAATGATAGAGGGGTGTGGGCACTTCTAATTTGAATGTCACTTCTAGTGAGAATGTCACTCCTAGTGAGAATGTCACTCCTAGTGAGAATGTCACTCCTAGTGAGAATGTCACTCCTAGTGAGAATGTCACTCCTAGTGAGAATGTCACTCCTAGTGAGAATGTCACTTCTAATTTGAATGTCACTTCTAATTTGAATGTCACTTCTAATTTGAATGTCACTTCTAGTGAGAACGTTAGCGCTAGTGCTGCCTCCACCACTAACAGGTGGCATGACTTACCAGTGTGAATCTGCTCGACAATGTCAATGAAGAGAGTCACGTCTATCTTGAGCACCAAAATGGAGAGAGTGTGAACAACTTTGATTTTAATGATGTCATTTTTGTACTGCTGAATAAACGTGAAAAGTAATACAAAGAGAGGTTTTAAGTAGGTTTTATAAGATTCCAAAGGGAGGTAGGTAAAAATAATAAGTACGATCTGAAATGAATCAGTTGATATTTTTTTATTAGATAAGCAATAGTGATAAATGTTAAACAATTGTTGCATGTTATTTTTGATAATTTCTTGAAAAAGATGATATTTTTTAAAATAACTCTGTAGGACACATATAATTCCATTAGCATTTCCAACTGTGCTTTTCCATAAATCCATTTCATACAAATTTGTTAAAATTTTAATATGCACTTTCTGAATGGTAGATGTATTATCTATAATGATAGATAAGATTTGGAAAATATATGGAATGAAATCATGAATATAGACTTGTAAAATTTGGGAGAAGGTACAAATGATAATTTCTTCTACTTGATTTATGCTTCTAACATTATGTGATTTATATATTAATGAAATTACAATGGTTAGTAATTCAAATAAGTAATGATTAAACAATGGGTTGTGTGAATCATTTATAATTGTTTTTATCGTGTTGTCCAATATTAATAAAACTGTAACATATAAATTTTCTAATTTTTCTGAAAATATAATAAAAATTCGCATGATAGTTATTAATATATACTCATTTAACACCCTCATATGTATATGATATTTTAGAAGGAATAACAATCGATTCAGAATTTTCATAATACATGTTGAAAAAATAGATTCAGACAACTCGTTACTTATTTGTTGATTTAAAATTCTGTTAATACATAAACATGCATAGCTGTGTATCATGACTTTCTCACTAAAGAGTAAGTTGTAAAGAAAAGCGAATACATCTAAAGCGTTCCTGTTAGAGCTTGTGCATATGTTTCTATTATTTAGTATAAATTTCAAAATTGCCAATAAATATATGGTGTTTGTATTGTTAAAAAGTTCTTCATTTGACAACCATACACATTTGTTGTTGCAAGTAGTAGTACTACTACCACTACTACCAGCAGCACCACCACCTGCGTTGTTCCTGCTTCCGCTATTCATATGTGTGTTACTTGCACTATTGGCATTACTGTTCATATTAATAGCAGCATTTCCCATATGTACACTTGCAAAGTCATAATCGTCTATATTGTAACAAATGGATTCTACATCTGGATACTTCATCCCTACTGTCATCACAAATTCTTTCAACATGTGCTGCACATTTTGTTCATAAAAGTTTAAGGCTAAATTTACCTGACCTAGGCATGTAATCAGCTGAATCTTGTATTCTATATTGCACGCTTCATAAAACGGGTCGTTCTTGTCTATTACCACAGCGTGTTGGTTGTTGTCACTCGTGTTCATGTTTTGCTGTGCATTGTTGAACTGGGTATGCATCTGTGCACCCACAGCACCACCCATCTGGATACCTCCAACTGTTCCTGAACCAAGCATGAGTGAATCCTTCGACAGTATACGCATTTCTAACATTGGAAAGCAAACATCGAAGTAATTATCACAAAGTGTTTTTAAGAAACACGTGGCTGTGGATCGCACAGAAAATGAATTGATTTTATTAAGATCATTTCTAAAGTAATCCAGATCTGCATCTAGAATTTCTTCAATGTCAATTCGTTTAAGTCTAATGTGATGTAATACTCGTTCTAGTATTTTGTGCAAAAATTCTTTGTCTTTATATGGATTGGATTCATTTTTATTTAGATTCATGTGATGAATAAGTTTGATAGTAGATGCAAGACAGTTGTAATTATGGCACAAAAGATTCTTGTCATTTTCTGTATACAACACTTGTGTTAAAGAAAATATTAACTTTACGATGTACTTTTTGGATTCATCTTGATAAGACTCTGAAATTATTTTAATTACATCTACTAACATGACTTTGCATTTTAAAATATTCTGAGAAAATATGGCACTTATCTTGTTTAAATCCTCTGCGTTTAACTCTCCCTTTGAAATATTTTTACCCCTCGATAAGTTGTTTGATCCCAAATTGTTTACGCAATTTGGTTCACTCAGATGTGATTGGCCTGGGGGCGAGCCAGACCCATAAGCAGACATCCCACTGCCGATCCCGCTGCCAATCCCACTGCTGACAGCATTGGCTGGTTTTCCCCTTTTATATAACGCATCCATATGGTTGTGAAAATTTCTGATCATGGCATTATCATAAAGCAAAATATTGTTAAAAATGTTGAAAAATATTTCAAAATTATCTTCATAATATTCTGGTAAGTCGATACTAATGATAGAGTAAAAAATTTTTAAAAAAACATACATATTCTGAAGAATGTAATTCATTGCAAGAAAACATCTACTCATGTGAGAATACGTTTCATTGTGTGCATCTGCTCCATGTGTAATTGCAAGAATTGAATTTTTATTTCCATCCATTTCATTATTCAGCTTATCCATCAGATAAGAGTTACACTGAGCAAATTTTAAATATAAATAAATAAAATACAAGGTTATTGGAAATTCTATATGTGTCAGAATTATTTTTAAGTCATATTTTGTTACATAATCGTTATTTTTGTATTTTTTCACTATTTTTCTTATAATTTTCATGGCTATAAGTTTTTTTTGAAGTTCACTTATGTTCATTTGTTTATATGGGAGGTGGGGCACGGAGATGCACGTCGGTATTACTTTGATATTTCCATTGAAATCATTTAAAATGGTTCCCTTTCCTGGAAAATCCAGTGTTGCACTTCCTGTGCTTATGGAGCTAAGAGAACTGTCTCTCATGTCAAGACTATTACTTGCGACCTGACCCGATAACCCCGTTCCGACCTGACCCGATAACCCCGTTCCGACCTGACCCGATAGCCCCGTTCCGACCTGACCCGATAGCCCCGTTCCGACCCAATTTCCCGTACCCGCTGGGGAAGCATTATCTGGAATATTGTACAGCGTGAAATCACTTAACATAAACAAATCGTACTTGTCACCAGTTTTGTAAACCCTCTTTGTATTGTTAATATAATTTACAATGTCATCACTTAGGGATTTATTTCTACAACTAATAACATTCTTGATATCTTCTAAGTTGCTCATAAATTTAGGGTATTGAATGAAGAAATTATCTTGATTTAAATTTTCTATAATTTCTTTATTCCTTACGTATAGCATAATGCACTGGATGATATTGGTCGTATCCTCTATTTTTTTTTTTTCTTCATTGTGCATTAATTGAAGGACACTTGACACTCCACCATCATTAATATATAAAATTATCAGATAGAATAGTAAATAATCATAATCATCACAAATACTGAATTTAAATAGGTATAATAGTATCTCATAAAAATATTTTTCCAAATTTTTTATATCTTCGTTATCAACATCTAGCAAAATGTGTAAACAAATGTGCTTAATTTGAATACATAAATCGGGACTCAATTCTAGATCCTCTAAATTACTATGTACACTTTTTTTTATGAAATTTTTTATGCTTATCAGTATTCCTATCTTAACATTCTTGTTCAATAAATTATCATATAAATTCTTTTTCTCATTCTTTTCCTCATATGGATAAATAATAAACTTCAAAAGTAATCGAATGTAATTCTCCCTATTGGTGTCATTGTACAATGCACTAATTTTGGATTCACTCTCTTTGATGTCCCCAAAATTGTTCGACACACTCTGTGTAAATATCCTAAGCAAATCGCTTTCTATCTTTTCCTCCATGGTGTGCTTACCAAGCGCTCAAAGCGTGCAAGGAAGTTCTGCTAGTAGAAATTTTTGCTCGTGCAAAGCAGTGTTTCTATATGAGAGTTCTGCTCGTGCAAGGCAGTTCTGCTTGAGGAATTTCTGCTCTCTCTTCCAGCTACGCGTAATGAAAAATGTCTTCACAAGTATTATCTTATACCTACAAGAAGGGATGAATTCTCCATCCGAAACCTTGCTGTGTGCTGAGTTAACTAATCAACCACACAAGGGGAGTGGCTTGACACACGTACACGCTGATTCTTCGAGGGAGGTGTATGCATATCCTCTACTTGATCGATCTATGTTCGATTTTCTGATTCCCGCTTTGTTTCACACACGCAAGCATGTGTACATGTTCGTAAGGATACATATATATATATACATATATATATATATTATAGGCTACGCTTGATTGCACTATGGTACTGTTTTTCATTCCTTGTTCCCACTCCCTATGCTCCCGTGTCCCGGTTGCTAGACTGAAACAGTACACTGTTTGTGGTGGTGTGGGATTTTTGGTTGCGTCACACGATTTGAGTATTTCTCCTGGCTAGCTGAAATGAAGAACGAGCGAAAAAATACCGGGGTAGGAAAAGGAATGAAATTGTGCAAGGAGAAAAATACAAACAAATGAAGAGGAGAAAAAGGGACAGGTGGTGAGCCTTTTTCTTTTTACTATTTTAGGTGGAAAAAAAAAAAAAAAAAAAAAAATTCAAAAGGGATAAGATAAGGATACGTAGGAATAAAAATGGAATGATAGGAATAGTTCGAAGAGAAGGGAAAAAAAAAAAAAAAAAAAAAAAAAAAAAAAAAAAAAAAAAAAAAAAAAAAAAAAAAAAAAAAAAAAAAAAAAAAAATATGAAAAGGGGGGGGGGGGGAAAAAAAAGTAATGCAAAAGCGGAAAGAAAAAAAGAAGAGAAAGAGAAGAAAAAGAAGAAAAAAAAAAAAAAAAAAAAAACTGCTTCATAACAGGAGGGATCCTCTTTCTGTTTTTTGCATAAATTGACTACACTTTATTCATTTTGTGAAATATTAGCTTTATTATGGTTTTTCCTTTTTTTTTTTTTCCCCTGTTTTTTTTTTTTTTTTTTTTTTTTTTCTTATTCGCCTGAACAGGTCATAATTTATGTGCTTTCATGCACTTGCACAAGGTTAGGGAGGTAATTGAGAAAAGCATATACTGGTGCGTGTATTAAAATTAGGGAGGTAATTGAGAAAAGCATATACTGGTGCGTGTATAAAAAAAAAAAAAAAAAAAAAAAAAAACCAGTGCAAATGAGAAAACCCAAGAGGAAATAGAGCGAGAAAAAACAAGAGGCAAAGAAAGCAAAGAAACTTAGGAAAAAAAAGAGCACCCAAACCACCATGGAAAGGAACACAAGAACACTAAACAAGTAAACACCTGTGAAGAAGGAACAAGTTTGTTAAAGACGAAAAATTTCTATACATAAACTCTGGGTTACACAAATGTAACAATGAACTTTGGGAGAAGCAGATGTGATGAATTTTTCTTCCCTCCTTACCCTCGAGTATGAGATGATACAATTTTAATTGCATTTTCCTCAAATGTGAAAATAAATTTCTCTCCCTTCCACTACCTATATTTTTTTTTTTTTTTCTAAGAAAGAAATTTTGGGGTAAGTAGCATTTTTTCACATTTTCACGTTTTCATCATTTTTGTCATTTTTGCCATTTTTACCATTTTCGCCATTTTTGACAGTTTTTTTTACTGTGCTATACGTTTTTAAAAGCATCTCCTAAAGTGACATACATTTTTGTGCCCGTGACAAAAGTGAACATTGTTATGCAAAACTGCATGCACATACCCGGTACATAATGTGCACCTATATATGTACACATTTGTATGAACGTGCAGGTGTAGGAGAGAAGCATGAGGGGGTATACGTGCAACGTGTTCGAGATTCCCTCCAATTTGACGTGAAACATAGTGTGTATATATTAAACGGTTGTTAAATCTCTGAACCCATTATTGGTGGTGTGTACAAAGGAAAACTAGCGTTTACTTATACTGACAAATAAATGGGATGTCTACATCTGAACAAAAACAGAAGTATATAACCCCAACACATGAATTAGTAGATCAAACCAAATGGATTTTTAAAAAATGAGTCAAAGTTTTAAGGACAAAAAAAAAAAAAAAAAAAAAAAAAAAAGACTCATTATGAGGTGCGTTTCCATCATTTCTTTAATTTCATATTTTAAAAGGTTTTTAGAATGTGATAAACGGAAGTTTATCTTGTAATAATTGACAAGAGATGAGTTGAAATGTCCCACTCAACCATGCTCTTCTTATGATAGTGTTGGTGGCGCTGATTCCAATTTTTGTATAATTTTTCTGCTCACGATGAATGAGTCGTCCATACATAATGCATGTAAGTATGTATGTACGGATGTACACATGTATGTAATACACTATGATAGCATATTTTTACGCAGGGAAGAAGGCACCAGTTTTAGCCTGACCATTATGAGAATGTTGGGAAGATGCATAAATGTAAGGATATAATCAAATTTGCGTGGGGGTAACAAATTATGTGTGAAGATTCGCATTTGTTAGCTCCTTGAAACGGTAAAGTGATCCTCTAAATTGTTTAAATGAATGTTGGTGCTCTTTGCATTCATGTACTGAAATAGGGAATCAAGGAATTTAGAAATTGTTTCATCTTTGTGATATTTGCTTATGGCAACCAATGGATTTGCTAAGTAGTCGTTCATAAAAGCTGACACCTTGTCATTCTCGATGAGAGATTTAAAATCGGAATTACTGTTCATGATGGAACTAATCTCTTCACTATTTAAAATAACGTTGCTATATTTTTCCGATATGTAATTTGTATTATTTTTTATTTTCTTGTTCATGTTATCCATTTCATCTTTTTGAAATGTGTCCTCTTGTTTATTGGCTTTAGTTTTAGTGTGATTGTTTGTTTTGGACAAATTCAAGTTCAATTGATTACTCAGATTATTCTTTTCATCCTCCTTCGTATTTTTCTTATCTGGTTTGCTTATTCTCTCCAATGGCGGAGGTAAAATGTCAAATGAGGTGTTTTTTTTCTTTCCGTGCATTTTTGCATGAACATGTGCAGGTTATTTCGATTGCGTTTTTGTGAGATCAGCTTATAATAAGCAAAAATGGGGGTGAAAAAGACGGCCAACAGCTTCTTTCTTGCGCTTCCAAATGCAGCAGGACTGGCGTGCGTGTACAAACAAATGGATTTATCTGAGTATAAGCACGTGCACCTAGGTTGGCGATCCCTCAGGATGTGCATATATGTGTGTGTTTATATGTATATATATATGTGTTTTTTTTTTTTTCCTTCAACCCCCCATGTTATTTACCACTCTTGGCACGGTCCTCTTTCATGTGTCGGTCCAAAGATTTTTATTCCCCTTTTCATGTACGACCGTTGAAGTGAGGGCATATGATGTTACAAATGATTATAACATATCCCCCTGTATTGGTAATTCCACTTTCTGGACTCTTTCAAAAATTATGCTTCTCTTCATTAGATGATTATGCTCCTATATATAGTGTAACGGCGACTGTCTGAAGAGCCATACACAGTGGGGAGAAATTAAAAAAAAAAAAAAAAAAAAAAATATCCATCCAAATGCTTCAGTAAAAAAAAAAAAAAAAAATTCACGCAAAAGTGCCAATTTTCGCCTGAACATGTGCATGCAAAAATAGGACTTAAAAAAAGGTGTCACAATAAGCCACGTCCAGAAAACATGTTAAGTATAAATGTAAATTCTCCGAAGTGCAGCTGATAAGGCACAGATGCAATTTGTCAAGTTGCGACACATATCATCTTGTAAAAGGGTAAGATCAACAAATAGTACTATACATAAAAGAATACACACATATATATATATATATATATATATATGTCCAATTTGCAACGTAAAAGTAAATACCATTTGTATATTTACTTCTCCACACCTTGGATGAATGCACATGTTTTCACTTGTGTGTTGGGTACCTTTTTCTCTCATATGTGGTAGGGAGGTTTTCCATATGCATTTGTGAATGTGTCTGGGTCTAGGAGGGGGGTGAGTGCATTTCTGCCATCTGGTGAAAAGAGAAAGAAAATGTGGAGATGGTGTCGTCCATCGCAACTCAGCATTTCCATATTGCACATGTGGATTGTATTCATATTTATACGTGCACCATATTCACACATGCATATGTTCATATATGTACTTACGTACGTGTTTTTTTTTTTTTTTTTTTTTTTTTTTTTTTTTTTTTTTTCCCCATTGAACGCAAAATTTGCGACGTCCAGAAAGCAACACCCACAAATAGGAGAAATTGTCACATGATTGCAACACATTTGATGTGATAACATAACATGCTAAAAATTATTCGGCTAATGAGCAATAGTATTCCACTCCTCTGCCCATCCAGCCCCCTAACGGGGGTTTTAATTGTTTTCCTCGCGAATATATTTTTTTTCTCCTATTTCTATTCGTGCATATATTATATGTTCATAATATATATTATATATATGAAAGTATAACCATGCACACTGATTTGTGCGCATTTATACTTTTTTAATGAGTGGAAAAAGAAAAGAAGTAATTAAGGTAAAAGGTAAGAAGGACGAATTGGAAGATGACCCACGGATGTATGTTTATAGCCCGTGATAATATTACGTGGAAGTGACAAAATTATATGGGCGCCAAGTAGTAGGGGAAAAGAAGAGTATTTTATTTCACTCCATTACGTTCTGTTTTACTCCATTTCATTCTATTTTCCCCTGTGTCACTCAAATTTAGTCTATTTTATTTTTCCAGCTGGGAAACTAGGACGACGGTAAAAGCAAATCCATCCTTTTTTCTTCCTAACCGCAGGAGAAAAAAAAAAAAAAGTTTCAACTAGTATATGAATATTATCGAAGTGGAATAAAAAACATGTATTTTTAGTGGAAGGTTGGTACTTGTAAAAAAAAAAAAAAAAAAATTGACTTTTCTTATAATTAATAATTAGTTATTTCGCTGGTTTCACTTGAAAGAAGCAGGTTTTTTTTTTTTTTTTTTTTTTTTTTTCTTTTTCCCATCCCTACAACTGATTCGTGGTCCACTTTTCCTACTTCCGCACAACTTCACAACTTCCTGAACCTAGCGCATGTCGAACAAGAGCAACTACAGTCTGTGGATTGGGAACATCCCATTCGACGTGACAGAAAAGGAGTTACATGAAATTCTGTCCAAGGTGGGGCAAGTGATAAATGTGAGGATTAAGTATGATGTAGATAAAAACATAAGCAAAGGATTTGCATTTTGCGAATACAAAGACTTGGAGACCTGCATGCTGGCTCTTAAGCACATTAACGGGTATGAAGTGAAGGGTAGGAAGTTACGTCTATACTGGGCGAACGAAGAGTTCAAGGAGAAGCTCAGCGCTTCAGGGATTGGCTCGATTGGCCCGACTGGTCCGATTGGCGGTCCTGGCGGAGGAGTGCTGTCGAGGGGGCGTGGCGAACATGGGAACAAACGGGGGGGGAGAGGGGCATTGGGTTCTAAGGGGAACGTAAGATTTGAATCTGGATTGGAGCTAGCTAGCCATTTTGGTAGAAAACATAAAGGACAGGTAAGTCAGACAGGAATGTCACAACAAAATAAGAAATATGAATATTTAGAAAGCAAAGAAGAAGAAATGGTAGTGAATCAGTTTAACGCAAATAATATAAAGAAAGTATGCATATCAAACATTGTTCATACATTAACAACATCACAAATTATGTATATCTTAACATACTTTAAAAATTACGCATCTGACAATTCTGGTATGCTAAGAATATATTTACAAAAACATAAAAATGTTGCATATGCATTACTCCATTGTTTATTCCTTTTAAATGTAATCAATGAGTACCATATGATGAATAACGATTTAAATATGTTCATAAATGATGAAGCTATATTAAACAGAGGAGAACGAATCATGCAAATGAGAAGAAGTGGTAATATAAAAATTAGTATGGTCAGCAGCATAACTGATGGAAGAGGTAGTAGAAATATGGATGACTACACATCGAACACATTTCATCAGAAGATGAATAGAAAAAATAATCAGTATGAAGAAAATATCATTTCTAATATAAATGAAGATCACTCCTTTGGAAGAGGAATCGACAATGTTGGTTTATCATCTTCCTATATACACAATTTAAATAATGCAGTTGGAAAATCGAAAAGAAATTCTCCTGGTCCTGTCACTGGATTGTATGCCATTTCTAAGAAGGAATTTTTAGCGCATCCTTCTACACTCATGAATAGTAGTAATAAAAATACTGAAAAAAAAGAGCTAGACAATTTGGTCTATAGCAAAGGGTTGTTTCTGTCAAATATGGATGAAGATTATCAATGTGGTGGAAGAGGTAGTAATAATAATATATACAATGGTCGCTCCAGTATGTATAGTGGACAAGGCGATGCACATGATTATGGTAGTAGTAGTAGTACCCTTTGCCCTCAAGGGAACAGCACTGTTGGTTCTAATTTGAAACCGAGGCAAAGGAAGAAGGAGCTATATGGTAATACCATCACGTTTCACATGAACAAAGCGGGTAATGACCAATCACAAAGTGGGAGGCACTATGACTCGAGCCTTTCCAATCTCGCAGTTAGTTCTGACGGTAGGGAGGTCAGAAGTAGAAATGGAGGCGGTAGGAATGTGAGAGGTGCTGGCGGTGTTGTCGGTGTTGGCGGTGTTGTCGGTGTTGGCGGTGTTGTCGGTGCTGGCGGTGTTGGCGGTGCTGGCAATATTGGCTATGTTGAGGGTGTGAATAACGACAGCAGCAGAAGTGGCAATAGTGGCAATAGTGGCAATAGTGGGGCCGAGGAATTTAAACATAATTTCGAATCAGATTACCCAAACCGTGTCAGCACAATCGGAAATAATACCCACGTGAACCACATCGAAAGGGGAGAAAAAAAAAGCACCCTAGGAAGTCATCTGGATTGGAGGCATTTGGACAGACGGAAGAAGAAGAAGCACAACGAGGATGGTAGGAATAGTGAGGATGGTAAGGTTAGTGAGAATGGCAAGGTTAGTGAGAATGGCAAGGTTAGTGAGAATGGCAAGGTTAGTGAGAATGGCAAGGTTAGTGAGAATGGCAAGGTTAGTGAGAACGGGAGCATTCATGAGAATGGCAGCATTAATGAGAGTGACTCTCGTAGACGTGGGAATAAGGGGGTGCAGGACCTCGATAGCATGTCAAACGGTTTGCACAACCAGAGGAGTGAAGTAGAGATAAGAAGCGAATTCATAAACATAGAAAGGAATGGGAAATGTGCAGGAGGTGTTGATGATGAGGACGATGAACTGTTATACGGAGGTATTGCAAATAATATGAACAGTTCAGGTGATACATATCGAGGAAATGAGATAGTTACAAATTTAAGGAAAAACTTATATCCAAATTTGAGGAAAAGAAATAATAACTACATGATGAATGGAAGTAGTAAATATTTATTGTCTCATCGAAATGTTATTGAGAATGAGGAAAAAATGGAAAATACCTTTAGTGATAAAGAGAATGGAAAGAACAGTAGTCAAAATTTAGTTGAAAAAATGAACAAGAGAAAATATTACAAAAATGTGTATGGAAATAATGATAATGGATACATTAGAGTGGAGGATGAGGAGCGAGAGGATGAGGAGCGAGAGGATGAGGAGCGGGAGGATGAGGAGCGAGAGGATGAGGAGCGAGAGGATGAGGAGCGAGAGGATGAGGAGCGGGAGGATGAGGAGCGAGAGGATAAGGAGCGAGAGGATAAGGAGCGAGATGCTGGGCAGCGAGAGAAAACTGATTATGTCAGGGATGATAGTAACAGCATACGTACTATAAAGAATAAAAATTGTATCCTTGAAGATCCAATTTATGCGAATATTGAACTACCTGATGAGGAACTGGTAAATGAAGTAATGAAGAATCAAGACATTATGAACAATATTTTGAAGTCTAAGGTGGAGGATATGAAAACTTGGAACCATGAGCAACGTGTGCAGGTTATTTCCATCCAGAAAGCTTTACTTCTGAAGGGGTACCTTCTGCAGTAACCGAGGTGGTGGTAGAAGATGATACAGCACCTGGGGCCCCACGAGTCTTTTGGAGTCCAATCCCCATTTGGTGAATGCCAGCATATTGATACGTGACATACAAGCAAACATACACACAAACATACACACAAACATACACACAAACATACACATGCATGATGGTGATGTGTGTATAGAAAGGATCATTTGGATGTGTCCTCACATTTCGCCGCTTTTTTTTTTTTTTTTTTTTATTTTTTTCTGTGAAGTGCTAAAGAGCATATCATCCTTCTTTTTTACCTCTGTGTCATTTCCATTTTGCAGTAATATTTGCAACGTGCAAAGTGGTAACTTCATGTACTTACGCGAGCTTGTGTGCTGTGTTATACAAAATGTATGCAAAAAAGTGTACTTATATGTTATGCTAATTTTTGCGAGTTTTTTTGCTTTCCCCTCTGCCCCCCACCCCTCTTATCCCATATGCTCTATTTGACCGTTTCGTGATAACTCCAGTGTAGGTTTTTTTTTTTTTTTTTTTTTTTTTTTTAAAACCTATACGCCTATTGTGCGTACACCGTCATTAACTAAAAACATCCATTGTGATAATCAATTTGATACGTACACAAGGAAACACATATAACTACATAGATAAGGAGAGGGGGAGGGGAAAAAAGAAAAAAAAAAAAAATTGTGATTTTGATTAGTAAAATAGATACAGTGTAATATAGCTTACCTACACTTCAAGCTGTAGCTCTCTCTCCACATGTGCACGCATGGCCTGACTCCACTTTTGCAAAGATGCAAGGCTGATAGGGTAAGCAGTTAAGCAGTTAAGTGGTTAAGAAGTTAAGTGGTTAATCGGTTAAGCGGTTAAGCGGTTAATCGGTTAAGCGGTTAAGCGGTTAAGCAGTTAAGCGGAGAAGAGGACATTTGGACAAACGGACAATCTGCTGAGCGAACAATCGGCTGAGCGAACAATCGGCTGAGCGAATGAAGGAACGATATCTGATAAACAACATAGTGATAAAAAACTTCACCACGAAAAGGCACTCGCATTGTCTATACAAGAAAGGAGACGATGGAGAGAGCTGGTTGATGAGACTCTACAAGTTCAGCAAGTGTTACAAAGATTTAAGTAACGTGGAATATTATAATAATTCTAAAAGGAGTTTGTACATGGGATACACAAGTGACAAGGGGGTGAAGATAAGAAATATAAAAAGGAGGATACATAAATATAAAATAATGCAGAATTTTAAATTGACTCTTTTTACATGTGTCAGTTTATTTTTCGTCTTCTGTTGGATTGCATGTCTGATCGTTTATAACAATAAAAATCATGTAGAATGTACAATTTCATACACTGATTGTCCGATAGTTTTGCATAAAGACATTAGCAGTTTTTTTAATAATTCTCAAATTAATGAACTAAAGAAAGAACATGTACTCAAGGTATATTCTGCTATGAAACACATACAAATGAAGATGGATATATCTCAGGCCAAGGCAGAAGAAGAAAAATTTCGTTTAATAAAAAAAAAAAAATACACTCTTTTGATGACAGATAAAGTAAAGTGTACTGATTGCCAAGTCGTGTATAGCATTCCCAAGGATGAAACTTTTGATGACATTTTCAATTTTGAAAAAGCAAATAAGTGCACAAAGACCGTTGGCACTCAACATTGTGTTAATGTTAATGATAATGAAAACATTATACGCAACAAACGTATACACCTATACAAGAGGTATACTGGTCATGTGAGAAACACGGATATGTTTGAAAACCTCAAGAAGCAGAAGCGATATATTGAAAATGCTTTCAAAGGTTTCTACATGGGCGAGAAAATTATCATAGGGGGTGAGATGCAGAGTGGTTCAGCACTGGCAGGTCCTCACCGAGAGCAGCCACTCTTTCTCCCACGTCTTACCACCACGTCTTATCAATTCGTTTTCTCCTACGTCTTACCACCACGTCTTACTTCCTCCCCTCGCAGACAAAATCAAGTATGTGTATCCATTCCTAAATGACTACGTCTGTAACTTGGACTACTTCTTTCTTCACAAATCAGACGGAGAAAGTAAGAGCCGCTTGCATGTGTCTGCATCTAAATGTCTTCATGTGCACAACCAGCGCTTTTGAGAAGGGGGGAGGAAATGAAAGTAGCCACACAAAAACAGTCACGTATATGCAGACAGGGATGACACTTTTTCTTATTCATGTGCTGCACCGACGTCACTTTTTCATATTCACTTGCTGCACCGACGTCACTTTTTCATATTCACTTGCTGCACCGACGTCACTTTCCATTTGTAGGAATTCCCGTGAATGAAGAACCTCTAGGGGGATGGAACTTCCTCTTGGAAAAATCTGAACACATTTGTAGTTCCACCTATAGGAAGATGTTCGGGTAGGTTTATTCGAAAGTGTCAGTTTGCACCGTTTGTATCCCTTGCGGCTCGTGTGTGCACATCTGTCATCGTTGTGCTTACAAGAGAAGGCAGGGAAATTTCCCCGGAAGTCTTATGCACTCATAGCTTCTCAAACTTGCAACTTCTCAAACTTGCAACTTCTCAAACTTGCAACTTCTCAAACTTGCAGAGGCTTCACATGTGCCCACGTGTGTCCTTCTCCCGTGTTTGCAGGAAAAGCACGTTCTACTGGCTATGTCCAGAATTTTACGAGAAGAAGAAAAATTCACGTGAATTCAAAATTGCATTCATGATGAAGCACATGTTGAATTTCGAAGGGGCAGGGCCTTCTGAAAAAAATAAACATATCATTGAAATGTCTAAATCTAGCGCAACTGTAAGCCGGTACAACCATTTTGGATATATCTCTAACAAGCTAACATTTCCTTTTAAGATCGACATATACAACAGATTTCAACCACCTGATAATGAATTTTTGAAACAAGATTTATTTGAGAAGATATATAAAGCTTTCTTCTGCACGCATAGGGGCAATTCTTGTGCAGGTAAAACTAACATTGACAATAAAATAAATTATGAACAGACAGGTGTTTTGCATAAGGAGGTTGACGTGTCCAAGTTGGCCTCTTTCTTCTACCCAAGTTATGAAGACTGGGGAATTGCGTCAAGTGGTACTGGTGTGGAGAAGTTGAAAGAAGTGGATCAGCTAAAGAGTGATGAGAAGTTGAAAGAAGTGGATCAGCTAGAGAGTGATGAGAAGTTGAAAGAAGTGGATCAGCTAGAGAGTGATGAGAAGTTGAAAGAAGTGGATCAGCTAGAGAGTGATGAGAAGTTGAAAGAAGTGGATCAGCTAGAGAGTGATGAGAAGTTGAAAGAAGTGGATCAGCTAGAGAGTGATGAGAAGTTGAAAGAAGTGGATCAGCTAAAGAGTGATGAGAAGGACTATCCGTTTTCGCACGAAAATGTGTGTGAGACTAATTGTTCTGTGAATGAGCGTACTCTTCATGTAGAAGATGAAAAAGGTGGCAATGTAAAACGTGTCTTAATAGAAGAAGTCATCATGTCCAAGTTTAGGAAAAGTGAAAAAGAGGAAAAATTGCAAAATAAATTCGAAAAAGAACTAATCATTGTATCTTCTTCGATATTTTTTGGAATAATGAAAAATATGCTCCGAATGGTCATATTTTTTTTATGTATACTCCTTGTGATGATCTTGGCTTTGGTGACTTTCTATGTTCTTATAAACAGAGGTACTGATACTTCAATTATTTTAAAGAACCAATATGATATGGAGGAAATGCCCACATACTTAAAACGCATTTCGAAACACATCCTTCGCAATGGAATTGGAAATATAAACAAAGTTGTTAATGCAGACAGGGCTTATTTTAGGAGTCATCGTCATATTAGCAACCCGTTTTAGATACACAATGAGGAGAGTGACGATGCAGAAATGGACGTCATAACAGGAAAGAAAAGTTCAAAAATGGGGTAAAAGAGAATAAGACAAAAGAGAAGAGGGTAAAATAAAATACGAAAAAAGTGACAAAATGTTATTTTCGCCTGAACATGTTCAGGTAAAATGGGTGCACGGCTGAAAATTGATTTTTAACGCCAAACTTTTTTTTTTTTTTTTTTTTCTTTTTTTTTTCCCCACGTCTTCCTCTGGATATAAATGTGTGTTTGCCCCTGCTTTATTTATAACACCGCGTTTAAAAGAGGCACTTTCAAATTATCTATTTTTTTTCCTCTGTTAATGACTTGTCCTGAAAGGGGTGAAACATTCACGTGTGACGTTGAGAAATTAAAGTAAAATAAATAATTAAATAAAATAAATAATTAAATAAAATAAATAATTAAATAAAATAAATAATTAAATAAAATAAATAAATAAAATAAATAAATAAATAAACCTCTCATGTGAAGGAGATGCGTTTGCATTCCCCATTTTCCACTTTTCCCCCTTCAAGGTTTTACTTTTTCGTAATTTTTGTGTTGAACATCTTTCCAGTTGGTGGAGAGAACGGTTCCTCGGGACGTTTGCTGCAAGGGAAGAGGGATTGGATGGGTTGAAAAAAAAAAAAAAAAAAAAAAAAAAACAGATAGGGGGACAGGTGCAGCATGCTTGCAGAGTTGTTTTTAAAAACTTTATCTTTTCTTTTTTTCTTTCGAACGCGTGTTTGTAACCAAGCACTCTGGCTAATGGTGGGATTATAGCTACACAGACACAGGCATAGACACAGACATAGACACAGACGCAGGCAAACAGACAGCCACCACTGCACGGTGTGCACTTACGAATGACTTAATCATGGCTCTCTTCGTGTCATCATCTCCCTCATTGTATATTTTTCTAAAAAACGTGTCGATGTTTCCTTCTTCTTCATCTTCCTTTATGGACTATTTTTCAGATGATGGATGAGATAGAAAAAAAAAGGGGTAAGACAAAATGTGCTTAAAATTATTATTTTATTTTACACTTGTTTAACTAGTTTCCTTTTAAGCATTGTCAATTGTGGCATTTTAACAAGCGCAGCTGTTCTATTCTATGTTATTATATTTTGCTCAGGTGTTGAGACATAATTCTCCCTTGATTTTATTGTTATTATTATTATTTTATACGAACCTTGGTTAGCTGGTCCCACTCGTGGGTACTTTTTCCGCTGAATGGGTTTAAGAGGTTATCTTTATTTTTGGATATTCCATTCATGTTTTCTTTTTCTTTTTCTGCGTTTTTCTCCAGTTGAGGCCATTCGAGGTCTTCAGAAAGGTGGGGCGAGAGTAAATAAAAAAAAAGGTAAAAAAATGTAAGAAAATGTAAGAAAGTGTAAGAAAATGTAAGAAAGTGTACGAAAATGTAAGAAAGTGTACGAAAATGTAAGAAAGTGTACGAAAATGTAAGAAAGTGTAAGAAAATGTAAGAAAGTGTACGAAAATGTAAGAAAGTGTAAGAAAATGTAAGAAAGTGTACGAAAATGTAAGAAAATGTACAAAAATGTAAAAAAATGTAAGAAAATGTACAAAAATGTAAGAAAGTGTACGAAAATGTAAGAAAATGTAAAAAAATGTAAGAAAATGTAAAAAAAGGTAAGAAAATGTAAAAAAAGGTAAAATAAAAAAAAAACACACACACACACATGCATGCATATACATATATATGTACGGCACCCCACCCAGTAGAGTCATCGATTCCATGCAGACATAACCCTCTTCTGTTTACCTTCTTGTTCCTTTTGGAGGTTGATTTCTATTTTCATCTTCGTGCATATGTGCATGTAAATGGGTGAGAGAGTGGTGCACAAGTAGGTGTGAAAAAAAAAAAAAACACGCTCGCACTCGTGTCGATGGGTTTATCGAAATGGAGAAAAAATTGGCTTGACTTACGGGTGTTATGCAAATCCTTGTCTGATTTGGAATTATTTTCGAAAAGAGACGTTTTTCCAGAAGATATATCTCGTCATCTGTATGAAGTGTGATGTAACAGGTGAGGGGAGTGGCATATATGTGTGGTGTAACAGGTGAGGGGAGTGGCATATATGTGTGGTGTAACAGGTAAGGGACGTACCACTCATGTTTATGAGTATTTCCAAAAAACCATCTTTTATGTAGTAAAGCAAATTGTCTTCATCAAGATTCTTTTTGTACAGAGTTACAAATATTCTTCCACTTGTCTGAGACCAGTCATATCTGTGGAGAAAAATAGATTGTGAGACTTTTTTTTTTTTTTTTTATGTAAATTGTTGGTACTGTATGATGAATGATAATGAATGGTAGAAACGGATATAAGGAACGAGTTCCCAAATCAGCACTTTTTTTTTTTTTTTTTTTTTTTTTGGAAAAAGGTGGATGGGATGGAAAAGAGAATGTGTACCTTATGAGTTTCTCACTAAGCTTTGTTTTGGTCTCTTTCAGTTTTAAGATGTTTTCATATTTTGTATTTGTGTATGCGTCTTCATTTTTATGCGATTCATTATCTGTCAAAGTGGACATAATGAATATGGTGTGGCATACAGTGACAGAGGGAAAAGAGTAGCTGTACGTTGTTGTGTCTGTGTCTCGTCTACTCAGTAAGGTTCTATGTGCATATCTCAATCTTCAGAAAAGGACGCACTCACACACATGTACATAATACATGTACATAATACATGCATATAACACGTTCATATAACACGTTCATATAACACGTTCATATAACACGTTCATATAACACGTTCATATAACACGTGCATATAACACGTGCATATAACACGTGCATATAACACGTGCATATATACACATGTAGCTAACCCATTTCTCCTACATGTCATTAAGGTAATATGTGGCGTTTTCTTTTCTTTTTTTTTATTCTCTTCTCTTTTTTTTTTTTTTGTTTTCTCCCCACGAACTGTTCCACTTTGCCACTTAATTGCTTATCTGCTTTTCTTGTAGGAGACTCCAGACTGGGTGTGAAACAACACGTGGATGAATGGTAGATATGCTTAAAAATGTATGGTGGAGAGAAAACCAAAAAAAAAAAAAAAAAAAAAAGAGGCATATCTATTTGTGCAGAGGCGTGAAAAAAAGGGGTCTTATAAAGTCATAGAGAGGTGAAGTAATCAAGCAGTGTTGTGCTAGAAAAAAAAAAAAAAAAAAAAAATAAAAAAAAAAAAAAATAAAAAAAAAAAAAATAAAAATAAACATTTTAATGGGCCACTTGTGGCACGGGGGAGCATTGCCATGATGGGATGGGGTAGCCAAAACGTATTTTCAAAAAGGAAGCGCAGAAAAAAAAAAAAGAGAGAGACGTATAGAGAAGGTAGGGAGAGAGACGTATAGAGAGGTAGGGATAACGAAATAGAGAGTCGTGGAGAGAGAGAGATGAAGTAAAGGTGTGATAATGAGCTAACTAAGTTTCCATGCCCCAACAAGCACACATAAGAATCTGTAATAAAAGTGGAGGCATTACCTACTTGTACGCATATATATTACATACAACTTATACACATATTGTGTACATGCACTTATTTTGCAATATAAAAGCACTCTTATGCACATGTGTAGAAGCCCGCTACACACCATATGACCAAGCGAGGAACATGGGGATGTTCGATTTTGGGATATAAATTTGTTTTTTTTTTCAATGCATGCATGTAACAAGAGAAAAAAAAAAAAAAAAAAAAAAAAAAACAATAAAAAATAATAACCTAGTAGCGGTGGGGTAAAACTTCAAAAAGCAGAAAGGGGTTGTACTAAAGTGAATTTCCAAACTAAAAGAGGGAATACAAACTAGAATTGAAATGTGAAAAAGAATTGATAATGTTCGATTTGTACCCCACATATGTAGACGTTTCTTTTGATAAGAGCGTTGTGTTGAATTGTGTCCAAGTTAAAGAGCGAGAACGAGAGAGAGAGATAGTGGGGAAGACCATTGTGGTCGTGAGGACATTTCATATTTTTTAAAAAAAAAAAAAAAAAAAAATTTCCTGATTGAAGCTTGTTAAGTGTGTACAAGTGCAAAAAGAATAGGAAACATTGGTAAGCAAGCTCGTGTAAATTTTGTTATTCTTTGGACTCTAATAATAAATGCACAAAGGACGTGTTAAGGAGGAGGAAGCCATTTTGCAATGAGTCTTCCCATAGTGTATCCTCCAGTAGTGCATTCTCTTCTTAGTGAGCCTTCCCATAGTGCTTTCTCTTCTTAGTGAGCCTTCCCATAGTGCATCCTCTTCACAATGAAGAGCTCCACAGTGAATCTCCTCTTGCGTGGGTTTATAACGGCAGTGTTGCTGAAAGGCAAGAAGAGGATGTTCTTATCATCAAGACGAGTTTTGTTAGTGGTAGGAATCCTACTACAATCTACATCAGAATGTGAAGGAAGGATAAGAAAAATGCGTTGCGAAGGTGTGTTCATATATGAAGAAGATGAGATTGCTTTCCATGAATCACGTCATTTTATTATTTATAAGGATAGAAGTAGTGGGATGTACGAGGCAAATGAGCATTTTAATGGCCTATCCGCTTTTCTGAAATGGAAGAAAAAAAATTATGAACAAGGCAAGGTAGAAATTATGGGACAGTTCCTGCAGAAAGTGTACTATTCAGGTTCTAACTGGAACAACATGATTAGAAGTTACTCGATGAATCACTCCCCATCGGGGTCTGCCCATCAAGGGGAACCTCAAGAATCTCATTCATCTGAGCAGTTTGACAAAGTCTATATTCCTAGTGGGATATTACTAAAGACATGGAAAAGAGAAGGAATTTACAGAGGAAATGGCAGAGATGTGAAAGAAACATACATCTCCAATTTGATGAAAAATTTGAACCCACTTTATGTTAATAGTAAAGCAATTGAGGATTTGTACAAAGGATGTGATCAATCTTTCCTTGGAATCATAAATGGCACGGATGTAGAAACCAATGGAATTCATGTAGTAGATAAACATTGCTTATCACATAAGTACGTTTTACTTAATTGGGATGACAAAACCAGGATAGAAAAACTGAGGCAGAAGAAATATGAAGAAAAAATAACAACGAAGGGTGAGAAGGAGAATAAAGACACGGATGCATATGATGAAGATGAAGAAGACGAAGAAGATGAAGGAGGCGAAGAAGATGAAGGAGGCGAAGAAGACGAAGAAGACATATGGGGGTTCATGTACATTTCGAAGAGTGATTTGATAAAGGCCAAGTTCGAGGAACACTTAAAGGAGTTATATATGCAAAGAGTGAAAATGAGAAATAAATGTTCTCATATTTTTCTTCAGTTTGTTATGTACCATGGGTTGATTTCCAACTTGCGTGTTAGAAGTTTAGCTGAGGTGCACATGCAGGATAAGTCTGGGGAAAAGAGAAGAAGACCCCACAAAGGTGTTCATATAAAAGAGGTGTTCACCATCTCGTTCGACATGCATGTAAAGAACCACAAGTGTATGGATCATCTATCCTTCCTTTTTGAAAAATTCCAGTGTAAAGATTTGAGAAAAGAAACTGAAATCATGAGCAGCTTCTTAAATAATCAGATATATGTATATTCCAAAGAGAGAGAGGAAGAAATGCGTTATGAAAATGTCACATACAGAAATGGGTTAAGAAGTGGGGTGGTTCTGTTGTCTTACATGTATGCACATCTAAGCGGGATAAGCAAACGATTGTGTAATGATAGCTCTTGCTTTAAAATAAAAAGAAACTACTCTATCGTGGAAGGGATCAGCAATGTTACCCACATGCCATTGCTTTTTCATGATCACCTTTATGGCACACATGATTATGTCATGTATAGGGAAGAGACAAATGAGGTGAGATGGAATAGAAACATTTTTAACCTGATTGTTCATAAAGAATTTGAGGGAGAAGGTATGAAAAAGTGTTCACGAGGTATGATTAGGGTCCTCTGCGAAGGCAACAGGGCAGCGTGTAATGCTGCATTTTTACAAAGATGTAAAGTGATTATACTGGATTTGTACCCGAACGGAATTCTACTAGATAAGGAGAAGATAACAAGTCCCAACTTTACAGCATCTTTTTCAGATGTGGAGAATTACAAGTACATGTCTCCTCCTATCGTTACACAGTATCGTTCTAGACTTTTACCTGAACAATGGGGGTCGGGCCATTATCGGCCTTGCGGGGCGCTCAAGCAGTTGCACCATCGGCTTGGCTATTTACGGGTTCTAACATGCATCTATGGTGGGCGTTCTCAGAGAAGAGGCACCATCGGGGATGAAGTCACGCGGGTTCATTTGGCTAGTAGGAGCTCAAACCAGAGTGGTGATTCAAGTAGGAGTGGTGATTCAAGTAGGAGTGGTGATTCAAGTCGGAGTGGTGATTCAAGTAGGAGTGGTGATTCAAGTAGGAGTGGTGATTCAAGTAGGAGTGGTGATTCAAGTAGGAGTGGTGATTCAAGTAGGAGTGGTGATTCAAGTAGGAGTGGTGATTCAAGTAGGAGTGGTGATTCAAGTAGGAGTGGTGATTCAAGTCGGAGTGGTGATTCAAGTAGGAGAGATGACTCAAGCCAAAGTGGTGGAAGAATCCCCCATCGCTTTGTGATAAAAAGACGAAGGAAGAACGATTCAGAACACGCAGCTTGTGCTTCGCTCTGGTACGAGGTTCCGATTGGCAGTAGGTATGTTGCACCATGTGAGAAAACAACTCGAGGAAAAAAAAACAAATGGAAGATGAGTTTCAACATGTGGAGTAGTAGTATACATATGTCCGATGATTTTGTGAACCTCCATGGGAAGGAGGAGGAAGACTGTACATATTATGATGCAGTAGTGATATCTAACGCGAAAGTATTTTTGAATTGTTTATGTGATAGGGGATTGGGTGGTTCTACAGGTATCGATAGGATGAGAGAGGGTGGTGGAACTGTGTATGCAGATGCAAAACATGTTTATATGAATGGAGGGAAAAGCATGCTAAGCATTCACACTAGAGATTTTTATGTGTACTTGAGGGAGACGTCCTTCGTTCAGTTGTTGCATGCACCTCCTGTGCTGAGAAATGGGACAAATGGCATTAATGATCGAAGTGGGACAAATGGCATTAATGATCGAAGTGGGACAAATGGCATTAATGGTCGAAGTGGGACAAATGGCATTAATGGTCGAAGTGGGACAAATGGCCTTAATGAACGAAGAGATCACTGCAAGCAAGAGGAACTCATGAACTATACACTGGCCAGAACGATTAACACACAAAGGGTGAAGAACAATACATTCAACTTCGACAAGATTCAAGAGAACAAAAAATTAAAGAAACATGTTACAGCGATGAATAACATACAGAAGATGAACATTCCTATATATTATTCTCTACATCGTGAAGAGAACTATTACGTGGATGTTATTTATGTTTATTCAATGCCACGAGGTCGAGAGAGATACTTATATGTTCTGTGGGTATCTTCACTTGTATCGGTTTTGGTCATCCTGTGCACGTTTTATTTTGCATACAAGTTTGCACCTTAGCGCCCGTGTACATACATATATATATATACATACATATGTGTATATGTGTGTAGTTCATTATGTCATCCCGTGTATGGGTTCTGATGGATGAATAATTTTTTTTTTTTTTTTTTTTTTTTTCCTATTGGATGCTTAAAGAGAAGAGAGAGAGAAAAAAAAAAAAAAAAAAAAAATAGAGATAAAAAAAAGAGATTAAAAAGGAGATAAAAAATGGAGATAAAAAAAGAGATTAAAAAGGAGATTAAAAAAAAGAGGTGGAAAGAGCGGTTAAAATAGAGATAAAAAAAAGGAGATTAAAAAACACGCATAAAAGGGTGTGTGTGTGGGGGTCATCACGCGAGTAACAGTCGAAATCACTGCAAAAGGTTTTGTTCATGTTTCTGCTAAGGCATAAAAATAAATGAATCGATTAGAATCGATTAGATTTGATTGGATTTGATTATATTAGATTATATTTTATTTTTTTTCTTCTCATTTGGTCTGGTCTGGCCTCTTTTTCTGAACATGCTCCATCAGAGTCGCTCATTCCAACAACCGAAATGAACAACAACATAAGAAAAAAAATAGTAGGTAAACACTGGAACGGGTTCCCCTTTTTAAGTAGTGAAAAAGTGAAGTTTGATCATCATGAGAGTATAGGAAGAAAGAGCAGAAGAGAGATTCATATGTTCTTCATTAATGAGAGATATAACAACACTTATGGTAAATATTATAATTTAAAATATGAACATGATGAAAAAGGGAAATTCAAAATAGTGTTGTTAGATATTGAAAAGAGTGAAAATAAGAGAATAAAGAAAAATATACATAATTCATTGATTGGTGGGATATTGTTATCATCCATGTCTATATGTTTAATTGAATTTGATGTGATTACAAGTATGTATGGTTATTTATTATGCACAGGATTGTTAGCGTTTTACACGAGTTACCTTTATTTTTACAATTCAGTTATTTTAAGAGCAGTCTTAGATTATAAAAACAAGCATTTGTTACTTTATCCATTTACAATATTTAGAATGAATGAGGGAGGGGAAGATGAAGAAAAAAAAAAAATTCTACCCCACGAAAAAAAAAAAAAAAATATATTTCAAAAAAAACAAATAATTTTATCACTTCACGAAATAGAACAAGTGTGCAAAGATAGAAAATATATTAAAATATATTTAAAAAAGAAGAATTTGTTTTCCTTACTTTTTAAGTATAATATGATATTGCCTTTTTTTATTCCTCGATACAAATGCTCCGAGACAAATAAGCCCATGAATAACACAGATGTTTTGTATCCTTACGATTTCAACAACTTTAATATCAGTGCATTTTGTTATAATAAGAAACATGGAAAAGATGAATCGGTTTCTTCTATTCCTCGTGTGAAGAAAAATGTAGATGGATATCCCCAAGATGCAATGGAGGAAGCTAAGTTACTTTCTCTGCTCCGGATGGAGGAATCCCTTGTCAAGTAGAGGTGCGTTAAGAGCATGGGTTGGGGAAAGCAGAAGAGAGAAAAACATGAGCTTGTTTCTGATAAGAGGGTGGAGTGGGGTCGAGGAAGAGTCTCTTTCGAGGGATGAAGGCGGTTGCAATGTCTGTCCCAGTTGCATGAAGGAGAGTGTGTGTATCGGTTTAAATAGCTGAATTAACAGACCGACCTGGAGAAACTGAGGGGATACACCCCCCTCTGCTTCGAATCTATCGCTTAATCATCTTAATCTGATTGGATATATTCAGTTTAGAAGTTTTGGTTCCCATAAGTTTTGATATATTGACATAATACAAATTAAAGTCTAGTCTAGATGCCAATAGACGATGTGAGTTCAGCTTGTCGCGCTTCGAGACTCTGGAATGAGTATATAAAAACTTGTTATCATTAAGTAATAAGCAAATAAACTTATAAATATAATTCCTATAATATTTTAGAAGCATCTTAATATCCCGAATGGTTTTTTCTCCAATTATATTTGAATTGATGAAGCTGTTAATATATTCGATATCATTTTCAAGATTTGTTTTTTCTTCCTTTTTTTCTTCTGTCAGTTGTTTTATTTCAGCGTAACTTTCACACACAGATGATATTAAAGCACTTGTGAGATTAATAAATCTCGTAATTATATCTAATATTCTGTTAAGACACATATGCATTTCATTATCCATATTATTATGTGTTCTGTTAGAAGTAGCTGTTGGATTATGAACAACTTCTGTGTTTCCATATCTCTCTCCTCCTCCACCTCCCATCGGATTTGAGGGGTTGTGCACATTTCTTGATCTTGATGATGGTATAAATTTATCCTTTGTTTCTTTCATATTTCCATTCAAAGGATGAGCAGGTGCTGGTGCATATACAAAATCAGTAGCTCCGACAAGTTGTGGATTCAATGAATTGTTAAGATAGCTAACTGTGGAACCATCTTCAGAAAAATTTTCATAATCCACCTCAGAATCATCATCAGCAGAATAATCTTCAGAAAATACATTTGAAGAAGATGTGTGATATGCATCTGTATATGGATCCTTGTTAGAATCCACCTTATGTTGGTGGGTTCTGCTGACAGATGTTCCTGCAGGTGTATCTAAGTATGGGGCGGGAGGAGGGTTGCTATCCTTATTATTACAATTATTGTTGCTTCTATTAGTACTACTTATGTGTGTACCCTTAGTGACAGTACTATTGCCACTTTTACTTTCTGCAAAATTTCCTAGAAACAAATCAAACTGAATTTGAGTTATGTAGTAGTAATGTTCGTGTATCAATCGATCCAAGTTATTACAATTAAAAATGATTTTTTTGAATTCACGCCAATTCATGTCTATAACATCATAGTAAAAGTAGGATAATATGTTTTGAATAAAATGAAACATTTCATTTCTTATGACATTGCAATATATGAATACATGGTTGTAACAAACGACATTCATAATTTTAAAAAGATGTGTAAATAAGTACCATATATTTGCTAATTCGTATAGAATTTTTTTTAATTTTATTAACAATACATTTATACTTTTGTAAATTTTTTTTATTTTTTCAGTGAATATAATGTTTAGTGGTTTCTCTACAATGAAATCAAAGACTAATACATCCCAACCGATATCACCTCTTTTTATTTGAAATTTATCTAATATTAATTTGTTCATAATATTCTGATTTGATGTAAATATAGAGGATGACTTTATGCACAAATCTAGCTTACTGTTCAGGTAATGTCTCTTCAATTCTTCTGCGTTCATATAAAGGTCGGTTTTCATGTTATCAAAAATGGTTTCAAATAAGTCTCCATCTACTAATAAGAGAAAATGTCGAAATGCTTTGAAGTGTTCATACAATCCGTATTTGTTTACAAGCATTGAAATGAGTCTCTTATTTTTTCTATTCGATGATTTTCTTATGTATTGATCAATATTTTCTATATACGTGTTCACATCTGTCACGGAAAATATGTCCACATCTGAATGGTCAGGTGAATCATGTGATATGTATTCGTTTTGCATAATATCCATGGTGCTTGATTCGGTATGTGAGACTGACATAGAGGGTCCAATTCGGTTGTATTCTGATCTGTCTAACTGGGAACTTTCTGGATTGTTATTATCATTTCTGAAAGAGTTCAATAAGTGAACACACTTCCCTGTAAGGAGGATTCTCTTTGCTGTATTGACACTCAGAAATAGAGGAATATTATTGCTGTTCAGGTAAAATTTGTAAATCCAGATTTTTTCAGAAGGGACATTTTTATTAGTAGAAATAAAAGTTTCGTTGTATTTATCTTTCAATATACCATATTCAACCCACTGTTTTAGAATGAAATTAATTGGTTTCAAACATTTCTGCAACATCATTTTGTATATTTTTTGTTCTTCATAGTCGTATGTTTGTGATTTTGAGTAAAGGAAAGAAAGGAAATTACAACCGGTACTTCTAAACGACTCATCCACTACGTTCATTAGAACCCGTAATATTTTATACGATTCTTGTAGAAGTAGATATAATTTTTTAACTCCTATGTACACTGTATTCTTGTGTATATGTTCATTTATATCACTTTCGATATATGATAATAATTTATAATATTCATTTATATACTCACGAACAATTTGATGCAATGCATCAATTACTAAACTTCCACGTTTTTTACGTGTGTGCAATAGTCCTCGATTACGCTGGTTACACAGCTCAAGATTATGCATATATGATCTTGTTTTTTCTTCTGTTTCAGGTTCAAAGTTTTGGTCTTCCTGATTGTAGATGTTCTCTTCATCACCACGACCACTACCATCGTCATCATGTCCCACTTGGTTGTAAAGCTGTCCTGTCTCTGCATCCGTTTCTGAAGAAGATGTAAATCCAACGCATTTCTTAATACGTCTGAACAGTATTCCCACACTGCTTATATTGTTTATCAAATGGTGCATACCGATGTTTACTTTTATATTAGACACACAGAAGCAGTTTTGTGCTTTGTTGTACTTTACATACTGTCCACTCATACCTTGCAACGGGTATATTAAATCTCTCATGATTACATTTTCTTCTACTTCTAAACTGTTGAATTTATTATTCAGTATGATTGTTGCGTAGAGGCTTTTATTTATGAAATTCTTCTTGCACATGAGTTCTACTTCTTTTCTGTTCGCAGCGTTTCTCACCAGGTTCATTTCTCTCTGGTCTCTCACGTCTCTCAGGTCTCTCACGTCTCTCAGGTCTCTCACGTCTCTCGGGTCTCTCATCTCTCTCACGTCTCTCATCTCTCTCGCTTCTCCTACTTCTCTCATTTCTCTCGCTTCTCCTACTTCTCCCACCTCTCCCACCTCTCTCGCTTCTACATTTGGAATATACGACCCCCCGAAACGATGATCATTTCCAATGGCTAGATTGTGTTCTTTTCTATGATTTACATCTGGACAGTTTTGTCTTCTGCCTCCAATTTCATCTTCCAATTTAGACATATGTACTTCTCCATGCATGTTATGTCTAGTCTGATTGTTTGTGGCAGCAGTTTGCATTGTCTTCTGATCGTACGGGACAACTTCACTATTGATATGTCTTTGATTTTCGCCATGATGTCCCATAGCTATGATATTTGTCTGTCTTTGTGATTCTACATCTGCTTGTAGTGGTTTCATTTTTCTATTTTCATATGTCACTATAGGTATATTATCTGGACCTAGAGGTGCGCTACTTAAGGTAGAAAACGAATTTGTTGTGGCATTTTCATCATGATAAATTCTTAACTTGAGTAGAATATACAGAATATATTTATAATTGATATTACTTTCTTCAAGTTTTTTTAACATGATTCTAATTTTGTTTATGGTTATGGAACTATTTTTTATGCATAAGTATTCAATTTCTTGTTTAACGTTAACATTTTCATTATATTGAAGAATGTTGAAATTTATTAAAGTAGAAAGGATTTTATTTAATTTGTATATTAGATGTTTAACTAGAGATTTATGTAATTCATCGTTTGGATTCTGGTGTATTGTATTTCCACTTGGTTTCTCCAAATCTTCATAAGCAATTTTTTTAGCTATAAAGAAAAGGTATTTTGCAAAATGTGTTATACTTTTAAAATGTTCTTCCTTTTTTTTGTTTTGTCTATCTCTTGATGGATTATCGTTCATGTCGCGTCTGTTTTGATTTAGTGTGGTTAAATCCCCCTGTGGAATGTCTATTTTTCCATAATTTCCAACATGTGGATTCATGTTAATCTTCCCATGGTGCATTTCTTTATACACATAAGTTTTTCCAATCTCCACTCCATTTTTCATGCTCTTATTTATGTCATTTGCATTTGGTCCCTCTTTATTCGCTACTGATCCTGTGAGGTGCAGCAATTTGGATGTTGCAAGGTTTGCAGAATTCGTGTGAGGTGAATTCGGGTGTGCAGCATTCAGGTGTGGAGAATTCTGATTCACGTTCAAGTTAAGGTTCAGGTTCAGATTATGGTTCTGATTTATGTTCATTTTTTGTAAAGTAGCTTTATCTTGCACTACGCGGAGGAAAAACGGGAGAAAAAAAAAAAAAAAAAAAAAAAAAAAATTTTGTGCTACTTTATTTGAGGCATTCACTCATTCTAGGATTTCTTCAAATGGAATATATGTCCCTGACATGGTCCCTCTAACTGAGTGTTTTTTTTTTTTTTTTTCTTCCCTTCTTTTGGGAAATTTTTCTGTTTTTCTGCTTTCTTCTTGTCTGGATAAGATAACACCTAGGGGTTTCCTCTTTTTCCTCACTCTAAATGTGAAATGTGCTGCACACCTGTAGTGATAAATTTTGGATGCAAGCGTTTATATGCAAATATGTTTGTAGGGCCTCGTATATTTGCTTTGCGGTATGCTTTGACAGGATTGCAAGTGTGGACTTCCTCCCACCATGACTCGCTCTGTTATGGTTCCGTTTGGAACCTAATGTAATATACTTCTCTCCTGGGTAACTTTTATCATTACACGTTCTCAGCCTATCGAAGGTTTCAATGCATTAAATGCGTGCACATACCGTGTGTACATATGTATATATATATATATTGCAAAGCCTCTTCGAGAAAAAAAAAAAAAAAAAAAAAAAAAAAAAAAAAAAAAAAAAAAAAAAGGGAAGCTCAGATGGAATACTATGCTTAAGCACAATAACCTTGAGTTCAGCAACGGGACTAGGAAAAAAGGAGGTGGAAAATAATTTTACTTTCTCCTCGATTGTCAACATAAAGATGTGATTATTTCATTGCAAAGTTTGAAAATAGGGGAAGGAGAGAAGTACCTGAGTTAGGCTTCTAGATTTCTAGTATACTTGCTTTTTTTTTTTTTTTTTTTTTTTTTTTTTCTTATTTGCACATAAAATTTTGTATGTGCATCACATGTGAAGATTTATTTGGTGGATTTTTTTTTTTTTTTTCTTTTTTCGCAAGGTTTCCTATTTTGTGTTCATTTGGTATATGTTGAAAGTGGTTTTTACTACCATGAACTGGATTTTTCATCCCACTTTGGCATACACCTTTTAATTTTTTTTTTTTTTTTAAAAAACTAACACAAGTATTTTCCCACAAGTGTGTGTGTGTGTGTGTGTATATGTAAAGGTAGATTAATAAAAATGACTTGAACGAAAAATAAATTCCATAATCATAGAAGAAGAACAGAGATCTATAATTCACGAGTATGTAGACATAAGGAGATAATGGTTAGAAAAATTTTGATCCTTTTTCGCTATTCGTTAATTGGATCTCATTAGAATATGAGTGGCAGCAAATTTTATCGCTAGAAAAGGAGAAAAACAAAATAGACTTCCTTTCCCGTGGAGTAGTTTTATATGTGTTCACAAGTTGTGCAGATAGAGGAAAACATATTCATTGTTTTTTTTTTTTTTTTTTTTTTTAACATATTACTAGAATTGGTAACGGAGGTGAAGCAAAAGGAAAATGCCTGACCAAGCGAATCGGCCTGTTCAGGCAAATCTAACTGGTCATACGAATTCGCCTGTTCAGGCAAAACGAAATGGCCATGAGAATCGGCCTGTTCAGGCAAATCTGCTTTTCCGAATGAACACCTGTCCGTGTGAAGAGCGCTGCGATTTTTACACTCCCATTGTGTAACGTCCGGACAGGTGCAGTTATCTTTTTCCTTTTCACATGTCCTCCGTTCCTAACAGGAATAGACGTGCATACAAGTATGTTTGTGCGCATGTATGCATATATTTACAGGTTCATGTTCATATACTCAAGGACTGCTTGGTTCAGTGTAAAAGCTGAAGATGCAAAGGAGGAGAAGCAAAAAAAAAAAACAGTAAACACACAAAAAGGTGAAGGTAGGTGCAAATCGGGGTTGGTTAAAAAAAAAAAAAAAAATTGGCACTTCATATGAAAACTTCATAACAGCCTCATATACCCACTTCATAAGTACATCTTGCACACAAAATATTTGGCAAATGTTATATGCATTTGGATTCCAGTGAGGGAGGTTAAGACGAGGTTAGTTTGTATGATATTTTTCTCTCTTTCTTTAGCGTCCGTTTCTTTCACGTTCATCTTAGAAGCACATTTGCTTTTGTATGAAGCAGTGTGTTGGTAGAACTTTTATCTAATATCTCAACCAATAGGTCTTCTGTCGTAAGTCTATGTACTGAGGCATGCCATGGAGTGCACCCATTGCTGCAACTGCTATTTCTCGATCGTGCAAATATTTCCATGCAACTCTTTTAACTTCCTCTGTATCAATTTTGTCAAGTCTTAGTATGAACTCAGCCAATGGAATATTTCTGCCATATACAAGTATCTGTCGTGAAACTTCTTCAGCTAATGTAGAGGAAGACTCGAACATATTAATAAGTTGCGTTTTTAATTGTATTTTGGCTAGTTCTACTTCTTCGTCTGTGACACTATAACTTAGAGAGGTGATTCCAAACATGAGTTCTCCTAAGGCATGTTCTACGGCTAGTTCATCACATTGAACATAGAATCCGAACAAACCTGTATTGTTATAACATGTATTGAATGAAGAAAAATAATCAGCACATCCGATGGTCATTTTGTTGCATATATTATTTACAGTTCTGTTTGCGGATAGCTTTCCTGGAAGAATTCCTTCTTCACTTTTTTTATATGTTCCAATAATACATTGCATTAACATGAATGTAATAGAATCAGGTGATTTCCAATCTACTCCTTCGAATGCTACAGCTATGTGTGCATTAGGCCCTGAATCATCATCTCTCATAATAATTTCAGAACCACAAAAAAATGGTTTTACATTATCTATATTAGATGTAGATGTATTGTTTTTGGATTGCGGTTTTATATGACTGAAATATTGTTCAGCTAATTTTACAACTTCTTCATGTTGTACATCACCAACTGCACATAAAACCATTCTATCCGATGTGTAATTAGTTTGAATATAATTAATGATATTCTGTCTGTTCATATTTTGAATATTTTCTACGGGTCCTAAAATGGTGTAGCCTAATGGATGATCTCTGAAAGCAGTCATGTGTAATTTATCAAAAATCACTTCATCTTTGGATTTTTCCACTTCTTCCATTTCTCTTAATATCACGTGTTTTTCTAAATCAATTAAGTTATCATCGAATATACTATTGCTAAGAATATCACTTAAAAGTTCGATGCACCATTTAATGTCTTCTTTAAAGCATCTACAGTAATAGCTAGTTTGTTCTCTCGCTGTGTATGCGTTCAGATGTGCACCCATATTTTCAATTTCTTTTTCTAATTGGATTCTATTCCTTTTTTTTGTCCCTTTAAATATCATATGTTCCAAAAAGTGTGCAACACCATTGTTGCTTTTGTTTTCATACTTACTTCCACTACTGATCCATATTCCAATAGTTGGAACTTCGCAACTATTTCTGATTGTTGCAACTTTTAATTTATTTGATAAGCTACTAATTTGAGTCATTGGTTGGTTCAAAATTTCGTTCGGAAGGTTCTTCAGGGTGCTGTGCTTTCTTTTCCCTACCACTTGTCTATTGCACATGTCCATGGCAACCCCATGACGAAGTGCGCTTTGAATTTTTCTTCTGAACATGAGGGAGTTGAGATGCATATCGGATCAGAGACGAGTGTAGATGCAGTATGTGTTGGTGTGTCTGTGTGTGTGTGTGTGGGGAGTGGCCCTCAGTTTTTTTCGCGTCTTGGCTTTGCCTCACTTCACCAAGCGTTTTCCGCTTGCTTATTATAAATGCGTGTGTATCTGTGTGTATGCACATCTATATGCATGCACATCTATATGCATGCACATCTATTTGTATGCACATCTATTTGTATGCACATCTATTTGTATGCACATCTATTTGTATGCACATCTATATGCATGCACATTTATAAGCATGCACATTTATAAGCATGCACATTTATAAGCATGCACATCTATTTGTATGTTTGTCCTTTTTGTTCTTCTTTCTGCACTAATGTGACGCATTTCCCTCTATTCGTGCGCTCTGTATGTGTAAACGTGAGGTGCACTGAGGTAAGTCCTATAAAACATCTTAACTGTTGTTTCGTTAGTAAGCACTTAATTGGGGAAAACACCCTTGGGATGGACATGAAGGAGAGAAGGTAGTTATACTGTGTGCAGATATGGGCCTGACGCAGGGTGAATTACATCAAAAAAAAAAAAAAAAAAAAAAAAGGAGGGAAAGCAGCTTTGCTACCGATAATGTGGAAACTCCTGGGAAAAGGCTCGAACTGGGGTAAGATATATCTTGCGTTAAATATCTTTAAATGGAGATATTCTAAATCATAAAGAAATTTTATGCATGTTTTGCAATTAATTTCTTAGAATTAAAAAAAAAAAAAAAAAAAAAGGCATTCGTTTGAGGTACTCCAATAAAACGAATATTTTCACAATATCACGCCTCCCCTCCACATGATGTACATATTCATTAATAGCCAATTCAATTTCGTCGCAAAAATTTCGTCGCAAAAATTTCGTCGCAAAAATTTCGTTGCAAAAATTTCGTCGCAAAAATTTCGTCGCAAAAATTTCGTTGCAAAAATTTCGTTGCAAAAAGGTAGGATGATATTTGGTTGGTATATTCATATAGGTAGATATCATATATGTAATGCATCTCTCCGTGGAGTGTGGCATATGCTATCGTCCCCCAAAGGAAGAAAAAAAAGGAAGAATAAAAAAGGGGAAAAAAAAATATATATAAAGTATAAAGGCTCTACATTGCACCCAATCTCGACCGAAAAAGGGAAAAAAAAAAAAAAAAAAAAAAAAAGAGCAATCCGGAAGGAGGAACATTGGTAGTGCACAGAAAAGGGTTACAGCTATGTTCGTGGAAATGTTCCTTGAAATGTTCCTTGAAATGTTCCTTGAAATGCTCGCTGAAATGTTGGCGAAATATTTTTCGCGTAGATGAATGGAAAAGTTTGAGTCTGACAAGAGGGAACTGGTTCGAGAAATTTGTTCATTCAGGACAGAACGGGGAAAGGACCCTCCGTTTTTCATCAACGTGTGTAGAACTTGGATAACACTCTAATGATGTGTGATGAGGAGTGAGTCAACACATATAACCATTACTTTGGAAGTTTATATGAAATAAATAAAGAACCCATACAAATATGAACATGTTTGTTTTCCTGTGAGGAACTGGAAAATATACCATGGCTAAAAAAAAATTTAATCAGTTGTTCAGGTGAACATTTCCCTATTGATAAGATCCCAAGAGGAATAAGGTAAAAACTAAACAACCTGGGATTTATCAGTTTTGCCAACATATTTGACATGAACATGTACATATCATTTTTTTACATGCTGAACTTTAACAAGTGTAAAACTTGTAAACAATGTTATCAAGGGAAATGGTGTAAAAAAAAAAAAAAAAAAAAAAAGATGTGCCCTCATGCACGTATTAGACATTACGACATGTGCGTCACGTTCGCCATGTCGAGATAAGAAATGGGTCCCCATACATTTACATATACATATACATACACATACACATACACATACACATACACAAACACACACAAACACAAACACAAACACAAACACATGTACAAACGAAATGCATGAGAATGGCAATTTCACTGGGAAACACTATAAATCAATGGATTTAATTTTCAATAGAGGTACATGTAATACAATTTTGCTGAAGGAGAGAACGGCGTTTTCTACATAAAGCAATTGTACATTGTTTTCTTTTTTGAAATTGATCAATTTTCCTTTGATAGTCCATTTGTTTCCTCTGGATTCCTTCAGCTGAAGTAGAATGCTGATGATGGCCTGCGAAAGGTGGTGGTGGTATATATGTGGCATACATTAAAAAGATGGAATGTAACTGTAAAGAGATACTTGACATAACAACTCTTATGGAACGGCAATTTATACGCATGTCAGATTTTCAATGGAATCTTACAATTTGAAAGGTGTGAAGTATTTTGTTGTACAGGACCCGTTTTATAAGACCTCTTTGCAAATAAGCGTTAAGGAGATATGTCAAGGATTCTCCCAATGTAAAACGTAAGTGAATATCATCAAGTATTGGTATTTTCTTGTGGTAGCATTTTCCATTAAATGCGTTCGCGTTTATGCAGAGGTAGTTGTCTTTTCCTTCATCAGGGTACTCATCATCCACTTCGATGTCGTCATCTTTCTTTCCTTCTTTCTCCTCTTTCTCTTCGTTTTCTTCTTTCTCTACTTCGTTTTCTTCTTTCTCCTCTTTCTCTTCTTTCCTGTTACCTTGGCCCGTTTTGGGAAGCGCGCCCGGAGATGTCCCCCCCTGCCTGCTCTTCTTTCGTAAGGAGTTAAATTTTCTGCACTCAGATGAATGATTTATAATTGGAGAAGGGATACTTGCTTCGTTGATATTTTCGAAATTTTGTAAAAAAAAATTCTCTTCCATTTAATTATGTAAGTTGCTTGTAAAATGTGTAGCGAATGATACAATGGGAAAATGCGTGTGGTGATGGTGGTGAAACACCATGAATGAGCGGAGGGTGTGTGTGCGTGATGATAGGTTCGGTGCGTGCATGCTACAATCTGACACACACCTCAGTTTTACGCATTTGAATAGGGATATGAGATATGTGCAAAAATGTGAATAAAAAGGATATTTATTTTATTTTCCTTTGTTTTAATGCGATGTTACTACCACTTCTTGGGCAGTTACGAGGAAATAGTTGAAAAAAAAAAAAAAAAAAAAAAAAAAAAAAAGGGGGATTGGTAGGAGGGGTATCTCCCAAAAATGAAACTTTCTTCTGAACACGTGCATGCGGATATAGAAGCGTCATGGTGATGAGTTTTCCCACATGCATTGGTTGGAATACAATTGGGGGGAAATGTCAGGGAAGCAGGAGGAGGCTCGTACCTATTTGCTACTTTCCGAAATGGTAAGAACAGAGTTGAAGAAAAAAAAAAAAAAAAACATACACACACACAACACAATGCAACACAGCAGGTAGAACTTCAATTTTAAAAAAAAATATGCACAACGTAATTAGCTAGAAAAAAAAAAAAAAAAAAATATGCACAACGTAATTAGCTAGAAAAAAAAAAAAAAAATACTAGCAATGAATGACCTGAATATATGACAAGACAGAAAAAGCACAATAAGGAGGAAAAGGAAATTGAATTTTCCCGAATGACTGAATTAAATGGGCGATTAAGTACTGTTTTTTTTTTTTTTTTTTTTTTTTTTTTATTATTACCTTTTTTTTGCGTCCATTCACAGTCTATGAAAATGGGTTTCCTTCCATACGCCTCTGCACGGACAAGGAGAGGGGTCACACGTCATAGGTATGTATAACTGTTCATGTGGATTTGTAAAAGAAAATACGTGTGTTTGAGGAGGATTACCCATGTGCCTATACATACGAAGAAGTGCAAATATGCAAAAGTGAGAAATATATATGTAGTGTTTAGCTCGTTGGTGCTCAGGAACGATGACAGTCCTTAGCGTTCAGATTGGGCAGTGTGGGAACCAATTGGGGCGATCATTCCTAGACACAATTTATAACCACATATGTTCTTCGAAGAATGAAAGCTTCAGAAGTAAATTGACAGATATGTATTTTGATGAAGAGTACCAATATGGCAATAACATTTTTCCAATTATAGAATATGAAGATTACAGCAACACAAGGAGATCAATTGTAAGCGAAAGTAACAATGTGATGTGCTTAAGTAATTACATAGCTAGATGTATTTTAATTGACATGGAACCCAAGGTTATTGAAAAGTGCCTTTACGGAGACATTTCTGAACATAGAGTTGTTGATAATATGAACGAGTACAGGACGAAGAAAAAGAAAGAAATGTGTGATAACATTGAGGATGCCGAATCACAACAAAAGTATGTTTGTGGAATGGAAGAATACTATGAACCGTCCAACAATTTGTTGAAAATATTTAAGCAAGACAAATCCGTGGAGGTATGTTCCAACACTGTATCTTGTGATAATCGAAAAGAGGAGTCATGCGAATGTTCACTATCAGGGCAGTTATGTGGGCATATGGGCATCGGATCAGAAAGGACAAATGCAAGACGCAAGCGAGAATACACTGTAAACACATGGAAGTATAACAACAGAAGTTTCATTTATGGCCTGAACGGGTCAGGTAATAATTGGTCATACGGATTTAATGTGCATGCAAAGAACATATGTGAACATTTCTTAAATTTGATGAATAAGGAAATGGAAAAAAATGAAAGTAAAGAAAATATTGACAACATATTGTTGTTCCATAGTCTAGCTGGTGGAAGTGGAAGTGGGATAAGTTCTTACATTTCTTATCTACTCAAAGATGAATATCCCAAGGTTAATTTATTTAATGTTTGTGTTTTACCTTACATGTTCGGAGAAATAAGTGTTCAGAGTATGAATTCGATACTTTGTTTATCATCTTTATATGACGTGTCAGATGGAATAGTTCTTTTCGAAAATGATAAATTTGAGTTAATGTGCAAAAGAATAAATAATGAAAATATAAACACAGACGAGATAAACAGGTACATTAGTCTATTTTTGGCTTACACTATAGGATTGCCTGTTGATTTTTCAAACCTACCATGTGCAGGTGGAAGTGCACGTACAAGTGCAGGTGGAAGTGCACGTACAAGTGCAGGTGGAAGTGCAAGTGCAAGTGCTAGCACAAGTGGGTATAATAAATATACCAATGTTATGAATTCCGTGTTACGAGATTTATGTTGTCATCCAAATTATAAATTATTAACAGCTCGTTATCTACCCCAAGTATTTGAAGAAAATATGAAATTCGAACAGAACTCGTTCAATATGCTACTTAAACGTATGCACAAAATGTTGATAAGTGGTCGTGTTCTGGATTATGACATTCCAAATAATAGATGTACAGCTCCCGGTGTTGCAAGCGCTTATTATGCAACGGAAAATTTTAATGTGGATCCATATTTTGTTCGCTTATCATCCAGAGACTTACGTAACAGTTGTGCTTTTTTGAAACAGATTCATATACCTATATATTTACGAGAATCTATAAGTAAATCTTATTTAATTTCACAACAAAATTCTATGCTTTTGAAAAAAGGAGTAAAAAATTATTCCATTCGCGGACAGACAAAAAATTATGCCCCTACAGGAGGAGGATCCATATCCACTACAAATACTTCAACCGTAATCAATATGTCTAACATGAAGAATAGAGGATCTTCTCCTATCGATGTTCCGAATAGAACACATCATCATTTGGTTGGGTCATCCGATGTACAAATAACTAATGGTACGCACTTTCTGCACAACAATGTAGTGTTTTCTTCCAAAATGATGATGCGAGGTGAAATACAAGAAAATATTAACTTTGATTTATTTAAGAGTCATGTCTTGTACAGTAACAAATCGTTAAATCCGATAGAAGTGTACATTGATGACAGTAAAGAATTTTCCTATAACAGCTTATCCATGATATCAAACTGCTTGACCCCTATACCAACGTTGAAGAAAATTCTGGAAAATGCAAAGATGTTATACGGTTCAAATGCGTACATGTATCAGTATAATGCTTATGGGGTGTCTCACGATCAAGTTCACACTTCTCTCATGGCCATTGAGCAGGTGATCAGTTCATATGAAAGTTTTTCCAGCGACTAGGGGCACGCACACACATACATACATATATATATATATATATATATATATCGTTCGTCCAGTAGCGGTGTGTTGTGTGGTGGTGTGTCGCGCCTCGATGTAAACGCTTAACATTGTGTCATTATTTTTGCTCGATTTTACTTTACTTTTATATTGATCCATTTGATGTTGCACAGTGTGGTCTCTACGCTTTGCCTTGCTTTGTCTTGTTTTTTTTTTTTTTTTTTTTCTTCCTATTTTTTTCTTCCTATTTTTTTCTTCCTATTTTTTTCCCCTATTTTTGCTGCTATTCTTGGCTCTATTTCCTTGATGTGCTTCACATATCCGGGTTTTGCTTGAAGAAATTTATTAAATTCTGAAACTGCGTGAGGTCCTCGCCTTGAGCTGAACTACTACCATTTTTCCTTTCTCGATGTCCCAACTCTACATTTTTAATTTCCCGATTTTTCCATTCGTTACCTCCAATTGTTTGAATTATTTCCCCTTTGGTATCCCCATTATGAATAAAATTATCCTTACTATTTTGTCTTCTCTCAAGGGCAGCATTTCTTCTATTAACATCTGTGTAGCTTGAGTCCTGTACCCTTGGTTGTTGAAATGTAAAACTTCTCTCTTCATGGGATTGAATTGATGCATTGTTTTCTCTATGCACATTATAATTATTATTTTTACTATTTAAATAGGAGTTGTTCTGGTTTCTATATTTCATCATTCTGTTGTTTTTTGCATTTACCCCTTTTGTGTAATTTACACTTTTCCGGTTCTGATGTGGTTCAGAGAGGGGGCAGGCGGTAGCTGTTGTATGAGTGGCAGATGTGGGATGAGTGGCAGATGTGGGATGAACGGCAGATGTGGAATGAACGGCAGATGTGGAATGAACGGCAGATGTGGAATAAGGGGTAGCTGTTGGATGAGCGGAAGGTGTGAAAGACGTGGGTACAGCACGATTGCCAATGTGTGCACTATCTTCAAAATTCAGTGGAGGCTTAACAAGTGCTTCCAAATTGTCATCATATATATTGTCCACATTCTCAATTTGATAGTTCTTTTGCTTTTCAATACGTTTATCTATATGTTTCTGAACCCATTCTTTGAAACTGTGTTCATCGAAGTTGTAATTGAACCACATACTTTTGTCTGCGTGATGTGCCCACGGTTTTTCACGCGTGTAATCATACTTCATGAAAACTTTATTTTCTCGAGTTGCCTTCTGAACCTTCGCGTCCAGATCTGTGTCATGTGATTGTTCCTGTTCATGAGTGGGGTGGAGGGGATGTGAAAAAAAAACATAAAGGGAGGTAATGTCATCTGTTTTGGGTTGATAGTGGTGATGGGAGTTCCCTACGGTATATGCATGTCCGAGTGGATGTTTCTCCCAACTGTTCATCTCATTCTGGTCAAGATTTTCCATTTGATTGTTTTTGTTACTGGTTTAGTCCGTTATTCATTTTGACATTTTTGAACAGCTGCTTACCTCGGCTTCGGCTCTGGAAAAGGCATCATCAGTGGGGTGACTTCTGAACTCTGATGAAAGGAAGAAGTATGGAAATTTCAGAAGATAATGTTTTCACTTTATTTGGACTTTTCTTTTTTTTTTTTTTTTGGAGGATGGGGAAGGGGAGAAAAGGGTACTCCCTTTGGCTAGCTACACTTACCATCTTCACGATCTTTTATGGGTTCCTGTTCTTTGTAAAAGTCATCGAAATTGGCTTCCGTTGAATTTCCAAAAACGATCACCTATGCATATATAAAAAAGGATGGGAAAACAGATATCACAAATGAATTATATACATGTATAAAGAGGAAGATACGGATGTGATATATGTGAAATCAGTTCTACTTGGGGATACATGTCTCATACATAATTGATGATACACAAAATTTCCTTAATACTAATATGGTGGCATGATATCCCAATGCTCTAAAAAAGACCAACCTGGAAATTCTCGTCATCATCGCTGTCCTCCATTGAGATGATGCATCTAGAATTGTAGGTAGTTGATAGTTTTTCTTCTCTTCTGCTTTCTGCTCCTCTATTTTTTGCTCCTCTGTTTTTTGCTCCTCTGTTTTTTGCTCCTCTGTTTTTTGCTCCTCTGTTTTTTGCTCCTCTGTTTTTTGCTCCTCTGTTTTTTGCTCCTCTGTTTTTTGCTCCTCTGTTTTTTGCTCCTCTGTTTTTTGCTCCTCTGTTTTCTTCTCCTCCGTTTTCTTCTCCTCCGTTTTCTTCTCTCCTCACGTTTTCCTTTGGTTATTATTGCAAAACTGTTTTGATCGTTTTAGCAGAAAATTGCACGTACTGTGATAGACATGGAATTGGTGCTCCTTTTTTTTTTTTTTTTTTTTTTTTTTTTTTTCTTATTCGTATTTTTTTTATGTGTTTGTTTGTTCAAACTGTGACATGGCACCATCCATGCTTCCTTTTCCGTTGTCCCTCCCCTCTATCTCTCTTTTTTTCTCCTTCTTCAACTTTCCCCCTCCCCAATGAGCTATTTATTTTGCATCATAAAGTATAGCAATTAAAGATTGGGTTAGTAGAATGTGAAAAAATAAATAAAACCAACTACTCCAAAGAGCTATAACTGATGCAGAACATTTTTCTTATCACTGTTTCGCGAAATTGGGTAAGTCAACTCATTTAAGGTTTTTTTTTTTTTTTTTTTTTTTTTTTTTTAAATATTAGTTGTGCTCATTTTGCCTGAACAGGTCAGCAAAAATGGGGGAAAAAAAAAAAAAAAAAAAAAAAAAAATCACACCACATTGTACATATATATATACATACATACAACATATGTTCTTGTGTAGATATCTGTACAGCGCAACGATGTGAGGAAACGGATGTATTTTCTTGCCATTAAGGCGATATAAATTAGCACACACAATTGTAGCGCAATTATTTGAAACATTTTTTTCTTAAAAAATGAAAACATCCTAGAGATATATCATACATTGCTACTCACATTGTAATCATATCCAGATAGCGTAGATTCGGGGGGTAAAAAAAAAAAAAAATAAAATAAAAATAAAAAGGACTAAAAAAAAAAAAAAAAAAAAGAAAAAAGAAAAAAATGAACTGTCATATGATGGTTCCCCCGTTAGGTAAAAATAAAGAAGAATAAAAAAAAAAAAGGAAAAATGGTGGTCAAACTGATTAGTCAAGGTGAATAGGTCAAAACATGGAAGGGAAAAAAAACTATTAACTTACGAAATGTGTAAAGAGGGGCGGTGTTGATATATATATATATATATACGGAGTAAAATTAAAAAAAAAAAAAAAAATATTTGAAGTCTCAATAAAACATTGAAAAATAGTTTCGACACGATAAAAATGTAACCATTTGGTGTATATGTATTCGAGGTGGGTACGTGTTACTTTATGCACATAAACACATATATGGTGTGCTCCATAGACTTTTATACATTTTCCGCTAAGCACGTCCGTAGACAGAAAGAACATCCGCTGGAGTGACGATTTTCTGTTCCCCCGTTTTCAGGTCCTTGAGGGAGAAGGCGGAGGCGTGTTCATCGAAGAAGAGAAAAAAGTGTGCGTCTAAGGAATTGGCCTTTTTCAAAGCTTTGGAAAGGTTCATGCTTCTGATGCTTCTGATGCTTCTGATGCTGCTGATGCTGCTACTGTTGCTGCTGGTCAAAAGAGAATAAACGCGCAAGCCATTTCTGCGGAGCACGTCCACAATGCTGAAGTATTCCATTTGTATATGACTCTGCAATGCCTGCTGATTGGTCATGTGGGGAAAAAAACTAACGACGTCAATGTTCTTGCACAGATTAGCGGCTAAATTTTCCTGTCTGTCCTTGTTGCTGTGTTTATTATTACTGTGATTGTTAAAGAGTATTTCTGTTATTACGACATCACCCATTCCAAAGCCAACTGCACAAACTTTTGGGCCTCCTTGGTTAAGAAAAAAATTATATCTTCCCCCTCCACATATAGCCCTATAATTTTTGTGTTTATAAAAACTTTCAAAGATGATGTTAGTGTAATAATCAAGTCCTCTAACGATAGTTAAATCAATTTGAAAAAAATTGCTTAAATTAATTTTTTCAAAATATGTGACAAGTGTGTGCAGGTCATAATAAATAGATTTTTTTTTCGAATTAAAGAATATTTCAAGGTCTGGTAATGTGTTAATTTTCTGTATGACATTATAAAAATGTTTTATTTCATACATGTCCAGATTTGGGATATTTTTTTTTAGTAATAATTTAAATGTACCACTTGAAATTTTCTTATATTTATCAAGTATGTGCATAATATTTTTCACGACATTATGTTGAATATAAGAAGGTGAAAATTGATCTAAAGATATTTTGAAAACTTTTCTAATTACAAAATCGACAATTCTTTTATCATTTATTTTAATCACTACATCACTGTGCCCTAAATTAACTTTACGAAAAAATGCAATAAGAATTGTCAGCATTTCTATTTCTGCCTCAATGCTATTTGTTCCAATTATGTCCATATTCCATTGATAATGTTCTCTCTTTCGACAGCTTGAAGTTTTCTCATATCGAAAACATTGTCCGATGGTGCTCATTTTGTGTATCTGTCGAAGGTTGTGCAGGAGGTAGACATTTCTTTCTGATTTCAGATTTACACATGGGTGGCTAGTACTGCTGTGTAAATCTTTCTGTTCTTTTTTCCTTCCATGCTGACATGATGAACCATTTTTGGAATTTTGTTGTTTTGCCTTCTTTACGGATACGCGTTTTTTTCGTATGAACAAATGGTTAACCAACTGGGGTGTAATTTCTGGGCGTAGAATTAAATGTCTGTTATTTTTGACAAAATCGTAAGACTCATTTATTTTGCTTTTCCTAAACATTTCATAATCCTCGAGTACTGGCAAATCGTACAAGCTGTATGAAAAACTCTCGGATATTTCTTTCCATATTTTGAACAGATATTCTCTTTTTGCATAATTGTATGGATTAAAGGTCCTAATCCCTTTTACTCCTTTTAAGCATATTTGTTTTTTTTCCTTATTCTTCTTCAGAAAAGTGCTGTTGTAAGTATGTAGTCTGGATTTATTTGCAAACGAATTTGTTTGAAAAAATAAATGATAGGAAAAGTTGCTTTCTTTATCTATCCTTGTACGAAAAGAATGAATTTCCACCAGTGTCACTAGGATCAGGGATAGACTAATGAGCATATTTTTTTTTTATTTTTATGAAAACATTTATACCATCTGGTTAGGGTAGTGGGATCAGCGATTCTACACCACACACTGTATTATTTATACACTTATGTGCTACTTCTTCCAATGATCCACGGGTCTAGGTCAAAATATCACAATGAAGTTTTCCTTCTTTTCTGCAGTGTTGTTTAACTCTGGTTCTTTTCTCACACGCATTTGATTGGTCTCATGGTGCGCGCCAAATGGGAAAAGTGCCCAGAGACATTCTACATGTCTCGGTGGGAGAAGAAAGAGAAAGGAAAGAAAATAGGGAGTTTAATTCGTTTTGGTGAATGGGGTGAAAAAAATGGTGGCGAATAGGGTGATACAAATGGTGGTGAATAGGGTGATACAAATGGTGGTGAATTGGGTGATAAAAAGGGTGGTGAATTGGGTGATAAAAAGGGTGGTGAATTGGGTGATAAAAAGGGTGGTTAATTTTTATTTTTTTTTTTTTTTTCCCTTTTTTACCTTAACAGGTCAGGCAAATAGTTGAACATTTTTTTTTTTTTTTTTTCCTTTCGATTAATGCGAAGATGATAAAAAAGTTATCTCCCTTTTTTTTGAGTCAGCATAAATTGAGAAGATAATGATAGTGACGATCCCTTTTTGCATATGGAACTTGTGCTGCACTGTATTATTATTCTTTTTCTTTTTTTTTTTTTTTCAGTCCACAATCTCATGAATATTTTATTCTTTTTTTTTTTTTTTTTTTTTTTTTTTTTTTTATTCTACAAGCACCTCAATATTTTTCTCTCTTTTTTTTGATTACCTTTGTGATGGACAACTTCTCTAGTTTCAAGCGTTGTATAGGGTAGTGACATTAGCCAAGAGAGGTGGCAAACCCATCGTTTTTTTTATACAACAGGGTTTGGTCAATTTGTGACAGTTGCGTGGTAGACTTATGGCAATCGCGTAGTTAGCTTGTGCTAATCGCTTGGCGAATTCATGATAACCCCATGGCAACTTTATGACAATCTTAAGGAAAATTTTTTAATCCCATTTTGTATGACACCCTTTTTTCGACACCCATTTTTGTCAATTTGTTAATTCTTTGCTGTTGCCACTTTTGCCATTTTTGAGACTCCTCCTTCTCACGTGACCCTGTCGACAAATGCGTATGCCTAAGTCATACACATCTGATGATCTGAAAATACATTTTGACAAATTAAATTATTCTATATATATGAGTTTATGGACCCTCACCGGAAGGAAGTGCAGTCTCTATCTCTATTCCATGGAGTTGACAAAAGAAGAAGTACTTGGAGCAGTGGGTTGACACTTTTTCACTTTACGTTTGCTTCTTTCACTTTACGTTTGCTTCTTTCACCTTACGTTTGCTTCTTTCACCTTATGTTTTCTTCTTTCACTTTACGTTTGCTTCTCTCACTTTACGTTTGCTTCTCTCATTTTACGTTTGCTTCTCTCACTTTACGTTTGCTTCTTTCACCTTATGTTTGTTTCCGCTCGTTTCTCTCCAGTTTATTTCTATTTTCTGGTACCTCAGCGCCCCACCTTCCCCCTCTCCCCTGAGTACTCCCTGTACATGTGAAAAGTGTGCATGTGGAATAAGCGTACGCGACGAGAGGGAGAAATAGAAACGGAAGGAAGGCACCCGAATTTGGAGCACAATTTTGAGCAGAATTTGGAGCAGCATTTGGAACCGAGTTTGCACAGAAAATTTCAGGCACATCTCAGAAGGATGGTGGTGTTTCAACTTGACGAGCTGGAGGTGTTTTTCCCATATGATTACATTTACCCGGAGCAGTATGCATATATGAGATATTTGAAGAAGACGCTTGACAGCGAAGGACACTGTGTGTTGGAGATGCCAACCGGAACGGGGAAGACAGTTGCAATATTTTCTCTCATAACTTCCTATCAGTATAGTAAGAATGATGAAGGGAAATTTATTTTCTGCACACGTACTGTTGCTGAGATGGAAAAATCTCTTATCGAATTAAAGAAGGTAATTCAGTACAGAGTAGACATTTTGGAAAGTCGCAACGAGGGAGAAAGTGGCAAAAAGAAAGAAGAGAAGACGACCCAAGGTGAGACCCAGTTTTTCAGACGTAATCAGAGTGACATGGAATCTGTTCCAAGGAGTGGAGAAATATTGGCTATTGGAATCAGCGCAAGGAGATGCATGTGCATTAACGAAAAGGTGTCGAGAAGACACGAAAGAGAAAAAATCGATGAGGAGTGTCGTAAATTAACAGCAACGTTTGTTAGAGAAAAAAAATATATTAATCATAAAATAAACAAAATGGGGAATAAGAATTCAGAAAGGATTTCTGAATTCATTATAAAAAATAGACAACACATAGATATGGAAGATTATTTTGACATATATAATTCTAATAACACTCTTGAGGAATATGATGATATAGGATTATGTGGTTACTTTGAAAATTTTAAAAAAGAATTTTCGTTTGATTTGGTGCAGCCTGGGGTATATACTATTGAAGATTTAAAGGTTCTATGTAAGAATTTTAAGAATATGCAAAATGTGAATACACCTATATGTCCATATTTTTGTGCAAAGAAAATTATTGAAGTGTCCAAGGTGGTCGTGCTGAACTATCAATATGTTATCGATCCTAAAGTGTCGAAATCTCTTTTCATTGGAAAGGATGTAAACAATAGAGTTAACTTTCAGAAAAACGACATTATTGTTTTTGATGAGGCACACAATATTGATAGTGTTTGTTTAGAAGCCCTAAGTGTGAACATCGATCGGAATGTTCTTAACAAGGCCACTGTGAATATTAAGAAGTTGCTGAAAAAAATCGAGGATTCTAAAATTGTCAATGAGGAGAAACTGAAGGAGGAGTGTAGTCGCATACTCGAGAAGATGAAGGCCCAAAGGGGGGTAGAAGCGGGGGTAGAAGCGGGGGTAGAAGCGGGGGTAGAAACTGGGTCAGGAGCTGGGTCAGGCACCGGGTTAGGCACCGGGTCAGGAGCCGGGTTAGGGTATTTAAAAAATCCCCCCTTCTCAGATGTAAAAGACGGTTCGCGCGAAGTTGATCGAAAAGGAGAGGCTCCCAAGAAGAGGAAGCTAGACGATGGAAATTCAGAAGTATACTTTGATGAGGACATGAACTTGGTTTTTTCAAAGGAAAGAAATAATCAGAAAGGAGAGCACAAGGCTGTTTATGAGAATGACGATGGTGAGAAAGATGAAAATAATTTGGACGCAACAAGGGTGGATGATTGTGGTCGTGGTCAGAAGCAGAACCACATCTACAAAGAGGGAAGAGGAACGGATCTCATCGAGGGACTAGCCAAATTGTTAGGGAAGTCGAATGGACCCCCCTTCCCTGGGTTTGTGGGAAGTGAAAATGGAATAATTAATCCTATTTTTGAGAAAGATAAACAAAATGAAGGAAATAGTGATGATCCAACAGATTTGCATTACAGCCCATTGTTAATGGAAGATATCATAAAAAATGTAGTAATCCCAGGGAATATAAGAAAATCAGAACATTTCCTAAACTTGATGAGAATAGTAGTAATATATTTAAAGAAGTACGTAAATACATATGAGATAACGTCAGAAGGTCCGCTTTCATTTTTATATAAGTGTGAAAAAGAAACAAAATTAGATACATCTTTTTTTAAGTTTTGTTTTGATCGTCTAAAATCATTATTGAACGCATTGCAAATTGTAAATGTAGATGATTATTCAGCATTAAATATAGTATGTAATTTTTGTACCTTGCTTGGGAATTATTTTAACGGGTTCATAATTATATGTGAACCATATCCAGAAGCAACAGGTATATATGATCCCGTGATTCAGTTTGCTTGTTTAGATTCGTCCATAGCTATGAAATCGGTTATCAATAAATACAGATCTGTGGTTTTGACAAGTGGTACTATAACACCATTAGAATTGTATCCAAAGTTGTTAAATTTCAAAACAGTTTTAACTGCATCTTTTCCAATGTCTTTTGATAGGAATTGTGTATGTCCATTAATTGTAACGAAGAGTTCTGATCTTGTACCTTTATCATCTCAGTTTTCTTTAAGAAGTGATATAACAGTTATAAAGAATTATGGCATGTTGTTGGTGGAGATGTGTAAAAATATCCCAGATGGAATTGTAGCTTATTTTCCATCATACATTTATATGGAAGAAGTAATATCTTCATGGTATGAACTTGGAATAATATCTAATATTCTAGATTATAAATTAATTTTCATAGAAACAAAAGATATAGTTTCTACTACTATAGCTTTGCATAATTTTAAAAAAGCATGTGACTTAGGAAAAGGTGCAGTATTCCTCTCTATCTGTAGAGGAAAAATTGCTGAAGGTATCGACTTTGATAAACATTATGGGAAATGTGTCATTCTATTCGGTATTCCTTATCAGTATACTCTATCTAGGATATTGAAATCTAGATTAGATTTTTTAAAAGAAACGTATAATATCCAAGAAAATGAATTTTTAACATTTGATGCCATGCGACAAGCTTCTCAATGTGTAGGTAGAATTATTCGAAATAAGAAGGATTATGGTATTATGATTTTTGCAGATATTCGCTATGCAAAAAATGATAAAAAAAGTAAGTTACCACCATGGATAATCAAGTGTATGGATACTTCCAATGTCAATCTAACTGTCACTACTGCTGTAAACATATCTCGTAAGTTCCTTCTCAATATGTCTCAGGAGTATAAGGAGACTGATCAAACCAAGCTTTCTCAAGACCTCATACGGAACCAGGTTCAGTGCTGGGGATTGGTGAAATCTGTGCTTAACATGGACGATTTTATTTGAAGTCACCTGGGAGAGAGAGGAAGGGAGGGGGAGGGGCAGCACGCCGGTGCAGAAACATAAAATGGATTCATTGCAATGGCTTCTGTGAACGACCTACATCGAGGAATAATGCTACACTCGTGTGTAAATCTCTTTTTTGTTGTATCAATGTGGTGAATACACAACAAGCCCGTTTTTTTCCGCTCCGTCTCGACGTCCCAACCGTTCAATCATTCAATCATTTTTTCTTTGTTTATTTTGTTTCCTTGCACCGCTTTGTTTTGTTTATTTTGTTTCCTTGCCCCGCTTTGTTTTGTTTATTTTGTTTCCTTGCCCCGCTTTGTTTTGTTTATTTTTTTTTGCTGCTTATAATAACCTCCGAGCCGAAAAAGGCAGTTAGAGGATGGGATCACATGCATCTGCATCACTGGAAAGAATCGATTATTGGGAAAGTTTATTCTCGTTTTGTGCCTAGGTGGAAGCAGATATGCATGTGCAGTGGAATTTTGGAGGAAAAAAAAGGGAAAAGTCACAAATATGTAGCGAACATGCCACGAATTCACTGGGAAAGTGTTGGAAATTTTTGACGAAAAGGACGCTGGGGGTTCAGGAAAGGTACTTCTTGGCCAAGACATAGTGCAGGTGGTGATCCAACTTCCTATCCGTAAGAGGAATGAAATATTCAAAAGCATGCAAGAAATTTTTATGCTTAACAAATGTATTCCCATCTGCAACGAGCATTTTTGGGATTAGTATGTTTTTAATGTGTGGATAGTATAACACAAGGTCAGTGCAAATAAGCAGGTCAAAGTTCTTTGTTATGTTGGTTAGCATATTCAAATCGCACGTCTCTTTATGTTCTATTTTGTGAAAATAATTTTCCAACTTTATTTCCTTAAATTTGTTTCCAATGATTATTGCATTCCCGTTATTCTTCTTCAACAGACTTAGGAATTTGTAAGCCCTCTTGATGTATAGCATACTAACGTAAGGATCCACAACATAGTGGTTGTTTATTCTGCTTCCGATGAGGTTGTAGTGCATCTTGAGCTCGTCATTTGGGTTCAATAAGTTTAGCTGACTTGGTTTCACATCACCAGTATAGCCGATTTGATACTTGTGTTATCAGTGCCAATCTTAATATGTGTCTTCTCTTTTTTTTACACTTTTGTTTGTGCCTTTTGTGAATTATTTTCTACTGTCGTGTTCCTTGATGAATTGAAAAATTTATTTGTAACATCCTCAAAATTAATCCTTTTCCCTGTGTGGAGTGCTTTTTCTCTCACCTTCCTCTGCTTTGTTTTTATACAACAATGCATGAACTGAAAGGTTTTTTTTATTTCTATCGCGCGGTCTTTTGTGTATGGGTGAAGGTAAAATTCATTTGTGGTGAATTACATCCCTTTGTTTATAAAATTTGGAAACGTCTCTCTTCATATGTTTTGAAATGTGAAAATGGTGAATGTTGCACCGAAAATGCTGACGTTGGAAATGTGGAATCTCGAGCATGTTCAAGCAAAGCTCAAGTTGAGGATGCTCACAGAAGAGACGAGGCAGCCCCAAAAAAAAAAAAAAAAAAAAAAAAAAAAAAAACTTCAAGTGGTAGTAGTGGTGACAGTGAGGTAACAATGGTGACAACTTTTTTTGATTTTTTTCTTCCCATATAGTTCCAGGACGTGTTAATACATTTTTTTTCTTTTCTTTTTTTTTTTTTTTTTTTATTAAACCCGTTTTGAAATTTCATTTGGGGATTTTTTACACGTGAGAACAAATCATTTCCTTCCCTATTCGTACGCCAGCGGAAATGGTGACGAGGAATGGACTTTCTAAAAATATGTGTTAGAGCTTTTATATGTCCATGTACATGTGCATAAAAATAAATAAGTATATTATTGTAGCCTTTTTGAAGAGTTTTTTTATTTTTTTCTCCACTTGTTCACTTTTTTTTTTCTTCTCGTTGGAGGTATGAAAGAAAGTCGTACGCATTATTTTTAAGAACCTAGTGCAAGGTCTGTTCACATCATCAAGCTGAACTAGGGGATGTTTAGAAAAAAAAAAAAAAAAAAAAAAAAAAAAGGAATCCAATTTTAAGAAAACCTTTGAATTTACCTTTGTATGCCTGAAGAAGAGTGCCATCAATTAACATGTTTAATAAGAAAAAAAGGAGGGAGGTTTTTTTTTTTTTTTTTTTTTTTTTTTTTTTATATTCATCTCATTGTTTTCAAGAGTACGTAAATCTCATGAGTATTTTCTCTTTAAGTGGTGAAATTGTGTGAATAATATAGGATAAGCTCAGCCGATACACATATGCTCAGCAGCTTATGTGTATAGCTCCTTAAAGCATTTTTATGTATTCGAACACATATACACATCTGCACTTCTGAAGAGTTGACAAAAATGATAAAAGGATTTTCACACCTGAGGGACATGTACTTGTATTTGATGAGAAGAAATGGGACAAGTGTTAAGGAGAAGATAGTTCATTATGGAGAGAATGTCGGGAAAAGAAAAGCAGTTGGAATAGGTGGAGGAGGAGCAATGCTGATGGTGTCTCCCATCATGTTTGAAATGAAAAATAAAGAAGAAGTAAACGAACCCAAGAGTGAATACATTTTTATGGCAGGAAAAACAATTGATTTTTTGACACAGAAATTGTTTGAAAATGAATTTGGAACATCTATACTTTATTTAACTTTTTTTGTTGCTTATCTAGCTCTACTTGCTCATGATAATAGGATTAATCTCATGGTTCAGAAGCTAAAGTTTAAGTATGCTAATAATATGTTTTCTATTGGTCACCCGAATTATATGAAGTACTTGGATAAGCATAGAGTATCTGGGAAAGGTAGATCAGTTTAAGACAAAGGATGGAAGATTCTCATGGGAAGATGAAAAATAAGCTTGAAAAAATGTGCATGTGTGAATATTTATTTCGCTCATATTTTTCCCTGTTTTGGAAGACATGGAGAGAATGCATAATTATTTTGTGCACACAAAATTTTACAACTGTAGTTGTACGACCACTCGTTAATACTTATTTTCGTACGCCTTTTCCTTGCATTGTTACTGAGTCATTTCTTATGCACATTGTGAGTAGCTTGTAGACGAGCCAGCTAAGCAGTTTGTAGAAGAACATGTTGATCAAGCTGTTAACAAGTCTGTTTTTTTTTTTTTTTTTTTTTTTTTTTTCGAAATTACGTTTTAGAGAAAACGTTCCCAACTGTGAAAGGACAACTTCATACCTTTTCCCCATTTGTACATTTCTCTTTTTTACTTATGAAAATACGTGATGATGTTCAGGTCATTTTTTCCCCTACATGTATATATATATGGGTAACATATTTGAATTTTAAAAAGCTTTTTTTTTTTTTTTAATTTATAATTTCTTAACAAGGTGATGGAACCCTTGTTTTGTGTAATTACACCAAGTAGGAAATTAGGGGGAATAACCTCTGTTGAAAGAAAATGGCAAAATATATAATGCGTAAGATGAAGAATATTTTCTTCAAACAGATTGATGTTCTGAAATGTGAAGGAAAAGTTGAACACATAGGTGTAGAGTAATAATTAGTGTATACATTTGTCCGATTTGTACAAGTTTTTTTTTTTTTTTTTTTTTTATATATCTTCCTTATTTCAACACATTATCCGATCATTTTTTTCGTTGATAATTGTGAAAATGAGAAACTAGGTTAAGAAACATTTCGATACGTCACGACAATGTAGTATTAGAGTGTTTGTCATATTTTCATATTATCAATTTGGTTTCGTTGGATTAGGAGAGAGTCATTTTTCTGAGCACCCATTCTGTCGTGCACATGTTCTTAATTTTTTTTCTCTGTACAGGTGTGTATACAAATAAGATTTTTATCCTAAGTTGATCGAGCCGAAAAAGGTACATTGCCAAAAAAAAAAAAAAAAAAAAAAAAAAATAATCCCCGCAAAATGGTGAAGTGGGGAACGTGGCAGAATTGCCTGACCTGTTCATATTTTATTTCTCTCTTTTCGTGCCCTTCGAAAAAGGGATAGAAATAAAATGAAGCAAAACAGAATGAAGTAAAACAAAATGAAGCAAAACAGGATGAAGTAAAATAAAATAAAATAAAGAGAAATAAAAATAAAATGCACAACAAGAGGGGCAGGTAAAACATGTCCCACCACCCCTATTCCTAATGACTATACACAATGAGCAAATGTAGGAACACTTGTAAGAGTCATTTTTGCGTAGTTGAAAACATTGAGAAAAAATAAATTATAAAAAAATAAAATTATTACCCAAAGGTGACACGAAAGGGGGGAATAATTTGGATTATCTTTTTTTTTTTTTTTTTTTTTTTTTTTTTTTTCAGTCAAAGGATAAAAATAATATCTTTCTATTCTCCCCAAAAAAAGAAAGAAAAAAACATGATAAAGTCAGGTAATTTTACAAAACATCTATTTGTGAGCATTGATAGATACACATTTCTGCAACGTGTGTGGGGACTGAAAAAGATATGCACATGGTCAGACATACGACTATCAAAACATCCGTATAAACCGAAGACGAAAGAAATTATTCATCCTCATGTGACAGTACCAGAATATTTGTCCCCATCAGATTGTTTTGAAGCTAAGACAAATCAGTTACAACAGTATATACCATGCAATTATTATAGAACGAAATGGATAGAATCCCTAAGGAGTGGTGAATACTTGGGGAATGATTATCCATGGAATTTATTACCCAATTGGAAATACTGGAAGAAAAGAAAATATAATATTCAGTATAATGAAATACCATGGTTTGTATCTAAAGTGAAAGGGGTTTCCTTTTATAGACGTCTAAACGTGTGGATGGTGCAGTGGGTTGAAAATGGAGTTCATCGAATTCGCAGATTTCGGTGTGCATTTGGTATTCTACAAGCGAAATTAGCAGCTGAACAGTTCAGAAAAAATTTAGAGGAATCTGGTCGAGTGGACAACAGGAAATCAGAGAGACAGCTCCGAATGGACTACATACAGAAGCGTGACGAGCGATTGCTTCGAAAGAAGAGATATTCCAAAATTTCAAAGGGTCAGTTCTAGAGGCCGTGCTGTGAGCGTGGTGTGGTGGTTCGCTTTATTCGCATGACCACGTTCATATTCGCATGACATGTTCATATTTGTGTCTCCGTGTCTCCGTGTGTGTGTGTGTGTTATCCCAACGTGGAAGGTTCAAAGGATAAAACACACAACTCAGGATACCACATTTGCCAGTCTACAAAAAAAGAAAACATCTCATCTCTCAATAGGAATATTTTATAACACCAAATATGGTACCCACATATAGATTTGGGTAGGGGAACCATATAAACCTTTTTCATTACAACCTGATCGGTACCTTGAAGAAATTTTTTTTTTTTTGCGCTACAATTTTTTGAAGAGGTAGAAAAAAAAAAAAAGTGCTAACTAATAATTGCATGTCGCACTGAACACTGTATATTATTAATACTTATCAAAGTGGGAATATTTTAAATATAAATTTTTTAAAAAAATAGGAAAAAAAAAAAAAAAAATTAACAAAAAAATGAACCAAAAAATGGAGTCCAAATTTTGTTTTAAAAAAGGATATCATGCTTGGGGATGTAGCGGGTGTAATCATTTTTGTTGATTGTCTGCGTGCCTGAACATGGGGTGGGAACGAGGATAAGCTATGCGATTTTTTTTTCCATCCAGCATGTGTGTACTAGTGCATGTGCAATCTTGTACATATGCAGTAGTGTACGTGCATAACTGTGTCCCTGTATAATCGCGCATGTGTGTGCATCATTTAACGAAAATTGGGTGACAAAACTAAGGATGCGAATTTCTGTTTACAATTACATGGGTGATAGAAATTAATAAGTCCAAATGGGGCAGGGATGGCCCTCCTTCCCACCCCTTGCCGTGCTTAGTAGAAAGCTCTATTGTGAATCATTTTTTTTTTTTTTTTTTTTTTTTAAAGCGTTTCAAAAAACATTCGTTTTATTTCTGGCGTGCAATATTCAATGGCAAGCTTGAGACGGACATCTAATGTGTTATCACAATTGATTTTTCTATTAGGAGTTGTAAGTATGATTCCTCCGAGGCATGAATTTCCTTCATTTTCATTTGAAGGTGGAGGAGGTAAATAATTACCTGATTTATCTATTTCAATTTTAACATTCTTAGTAACATTGAATTGCTTTTTTAAATTATCATTATATTTATGAATGGCATCATTTAAGCAATTTTCAACAATCGTCTTGTCAATATCTCTACAGCGAACAATAACATGTGGTTCTTGCATATAATATAAAGATTGAACAATTAAATCTATTATTAAATTTTTGTACTTTTCCTTGTCTTTATATAATTCTCCTAATCGTTCACTACTTATTTTATATATTTCTTTAAAAACTTGATCCTTTGCACACATTTTCTTTAACCTTGCTTTGTTAATAGCAGATGAGCGACTAATAGATCTTTTTATTTCCATTTGTTTAGACTTCTTCTGAAATTCTACTCTTATTTTTTCTTTCATTTTTTGCACAATTCGTAATTTTTCTATATTGAAATCTTCCAATGCTTTGGCCTCAATTTCGTGTGCCTTATCCTTTGCTTCATTAAGGATGAAATTTACCATCTGCTGGATTTGCTTCTGCGCCTCACTGTCGTCCTAAGATGGGGTAGATTGGGTAGGGAGGTTTGTGAGAATGGATAGGGAGGTTTGTGAGAGAGGGTAGAGAGGTTTGTGAGAATGGATAGGGAGGTTTGTGAGAATGGATAGGGAGGTTTGTGAGAATGGATAGGGAGGTTTGTGAGAATGGATAGGGAGGTTTGTGAGAATGGATAGGGAGGTTTGTGAGAATGGATAGGGAGGTTTGTGAGAATGGATAGGGAGGTTTGTGAGAATGGATAGGGAGATTTGTGAGAGAGGGTAGGGGGAAGAGACACACACACACACATACTGTGTACCCAGGAGAGAAAATACATGCAATAAAATATAGTTTACTGCAAAAGAAACAGGTCATTCTTTGGTTTTTTTTTTCTTGAACTTACCAGTGCCATTCTCTTTCGAGCGATTTTTTAAGTGAAACAGCAAAGTGTGGCAGCTAAATGGAGCAATAAATTTAGGAGGTAAATAAATTAAACAAACTTTTATGCTCGCCTATGTTTTGTGCCAAGCAAAGGGAGGGGGGAAATGCGTGTGCTTTCTCTTCTCTCTCTTTTCTGAAATGCCTTTTTTTTTTTTTTTTTTTTTTTTTTTTTTTTCCTTATCTCGTGAAGGACTTTCTTATGTTGACGAAGTGGATATCTTCGCAATGCCAAAAAATGCATAAATAGATAAATGAATAAATACGTAAATGAATAAATACATAAATGAATAAACACATAAATGAATAAATACATAAATGAATAAACACATAAATGAATAAACACATAAATGAATAAACACATAAATGAATAAACACATAAATGAATAAACATATAAATGAATAAACACATAAATGAATAAACACATAAATGAATAAATACATAAATATATAAGAAAAACGTTGCAATACCCTTTTTTTTTTTTTTTTTTTTTTTTTTTTTTTAAGGGTAGGTTTAGCTGAAAGCGAGGATTTTTGCTACAACTTGTTTTGAATTAGTAGATATATGAGAGAATGTATTTTTTTTTTTTTTTTTTTTTAAAAAGAGGAATACATGAGTTGGGGAAAAATGGGCAGTACGGCATTCAGCACTTGCAAGTGTTTTTTTCGTGTAAATTATGTGTATGCTTTGTACAGAAGTGTGCTCCTTACCTCATAATTCTTCACAATTCGTCAGAATTCTTACTTCCCAGTTTCTCACAGTTCTTACTTCTTAATTCTTCATAGTTCTTAGTTTTTCTTTTTTTTTTTTTTTTTTTTTTTTTTTATTCCCCTCCCCGTTGTTATTTCGACTCCACAGAGTGGCAAATCGACATTGAATACTTTTAGGGGAAATACAAAGCAAAGCAGGAATTCTGCAGGTAAGGTGTTTCTAATTTAAGTAAAAAAGTGCCTCGTTCATTTGTTCGCAGTTTGGTTGGCAGTTTGGTTTGCAGTTTTGTTTTTTTTTTTTACAGTTGAAAAAACATTCACAAAAAAAAAATATCTGCAGAAGAAGAAATGAGGTACAAAAATTTGCAAGTTGCCAAGTTTTGCGTCTTCCACTATACTTACCCAGGTAGAGTAAATTATCCCCTCCCTATTCTCACCATTTTTAATGAAAAATCATTTACCTTTAAAGAAGGAGAGCAAGGAGAAATGTGTCCAAAATGGGGATATTGGTGTATGAAACGCACACAACATGGAGTATTTTTTTTTTTTTTTTTTTCTATTTTATTTTTACATTCATACACCTTTCGACACCTATCTCTCGTTGTTGTCTTTCGACAATCTTTTACATTTGTACGCTTCAAAGGATTTTGTGCCACGTCTGGTAGATTACATATATACATATATATATATATATATATATATATGTATATATATATATATGCATACTGCATGGCCAACGTAAATGTCAGAACGGAAGGAAACAAAATGTACTTTTTTTTTTTTCTCTTTTTGCAATCACCATCGACTTTAATTTACTTCACAAAGTAAAATGACTACCATTTGCTTGTGCATTTTCTTTGTGAAAAAGATAGAGAAGAGAAAAAAAAAAAAAAAAAAAAAATTCCCTTTTTATTAGGCAAGTGTGCAAAGACACATTTTTACTAAGATAGTGTCAAGGACGATCTATTTGCAATGTTGGTAGGAAGACATTTCAAATCGGTGTGGCATTACAACACCATTTCTTCGCTCGTTCGCTTATTGAGCTAGTTTAAAGTGACAGAGAATTGAAATTTGTTCAGATGTGAAGGGGGTAGAAATTTGTTTCTGTTCCTGTTTCTACCTCTACCTCTGTTTCTACCTCTACCTCTGTTTCTACCTCTACTTCTGTTTTTTTTTTTTTTTTTTTTTTTTTGGCAAAATTCCACGTGGCTTGACCACCTCTACGAGCATTAAATGGTAACCCCAAAATTGGAACTCCCATGAGGTGATAAATAATTACATATTTTCCTCTTTTCCAATTTATCGTCTGTAAAGTTTTATAGAGGAATCAGCATGTGGGGAACACCTCCCTTATGCATTATGATGCCATGTATACAGACATGCAAAAAAAAAAAAAAAAAAAAAAACTAAAGAACAATTTAAGCATGAGGGATTTCAGGTGAAAAATTGCTAGCCTCTCCCCCTCCCCCTCTCTCGTATTAATAAAATAGGAAATTTTTTCATCTCGTCAAGTCTAGTTACTACAGAAGCAGTTGTGTGAATACAGGGACTGTAAGGAAATAGAATTTTTTATTCCTTTATAACTTTCATCATGAATTCGAAGAAAAAAGATGATGAGAAAAAAAAGGGTTGTCGTGTGGTGGTTTAACTAGATCGAAATATGTCTCTTCCAATTTTTACACACATTTAAAACATAAAACTACAAATGCAAATTGTATGATTATGGTGATAGGACTTTGAAGGACTAGTACGTTAACCATTGAAGCGTGCACACCTGTGTAGGCATGCAAACGTGATCTTTTTTTCCCCCATTTTTTTCCTCATATTTTTTGCGTTATTTTTTTCCTCTTATTTTTTGCGTTATTTTTTTCCTCATATTTTTTACTTCATTTTTTTCCTCACATTTTTTGTTTTATTTTTTTCCTCATATTTTTTACTTCATTTTTTTCCTCATATTTTTTACTTCATTTTTTTCCTCATATTTTTTACTTCATTTTTTTCCTCTTATTGTTTGCCTTTTTTTTTTTTTTTTTTTTTTTTTTTTCCGCACCAATGTGTTAATTTTTTTTTTTCGCTTTACTTTTTTTTCAAAAACATTTTTTGGTCAGTTTTTCATGGACCTGTAGAATAAATCTACAAGTTCCAATTTTTTTTTTTTTTTTTTTTTTTTTTTTTTTTTTTTTTTTTTTTTTTTTTTTTTTTTTTTTTTTTTTTTTTTTTTTTTTTTTTTTTTTTTTTTTTTTTTTTTTTTTTTTTTTTTTTTTTTTTTTTTTTTTTTTTTTTTTTTTTTTTTTTTTTTTTTTTTTTTTTTTTTTTTTTTTTGTTCCGCACCAATGTGTTAATTTATCTTTCTCGCATTACTATGTTTTCAAAAACATTTTGTGGTCAGTTTTTCATGGACCTGTAGAATAAATCTACAAGTTCCAATTTTTTTTTTTTTTTCTTTTTTTTTTTTACACACGTTTGTTAGATTTTTCCACGTTTTCAAATGTTCATAATTGGAACTAGTTTTTACCTATTGACACATTTAGAAAAATGAGAAATTTGGCCCATCCCCTTCTCGCGAATGTAATGATATGAGGAACGTCAAATGGTTTATCCAAATGTGGTTGTGACATGTAGAGTTTTTATAAAATAAAAATAATAGCAGTAATAGTAGTAATAGTAGTAGTAGTAGTAATAAAACAGTTCGGGTGGGAAATGGAATCATAAGCGCTTGCAGCGTAATAGAAAATAAGTTGACACAATTGACATGCTTCTACAAATTCATAATGTCCCATGAATTTAACATGCAACTTGTCGAATTAGCTCATTTTGTCAAAACAACATGGTGGGAGGAGGGGAAGAAGAAGAAAAAAAAAAAAATGTTCATTCAAATATGAATGCCATTTGCACCACATCAGTGATTGTGCAACTTTTAGAATTTTTTCCTTTTTTGGATGATTTGTTTACGTTGATGTACTTGGTAAGGCACTTCTCCGTGGGGACCTTTTTAATTTTATTTTGAAAAATGGCAAACTATACATTTCAATATCCATCATTCCGACCACCTCCATGACATGTTGTGTTATGTGGCATTTTGTTTCTCTAAAATTGCTTGTGTGTGTTTGCTTTGTTTGCTTTGTCTGCTTTTACGTTTCCAGTTCACACATACGTTTCCAGTTCACACACACGCTTCCACTTCACACACACGCTTCCACTTCACACACACGCTTCCACTTCACACACACGCTTCCACTTCACACACACGCTTCCACTTCACACACACGCTTACGCTCCCCCTTCACATTCCCATTTTGCAGAATCGGTCATGGAAAGCAGCGATTCTAGATGTAATCACAAATACAAATTTCCTAAACGCGAAAAAAATTATGAGAATGAAAAATAAAAAATACATTTTACTCATTTTGAAATACATGAAGGGTAGTAGCAGAAATGGACGTGAAGGAGAATTGATTAAAACTGAATTGGTTGATAGGATTGAGCATCCACTCGAAGGAATCTCTCCCTCCTTGCGGCATTTTCCAAACGTTCTGTAAGTGAATCTCTGACCTTGTAGAAAAAAAAGAAAAAAATGGAGACCCTTAACAAGTGTACCTTTTAGCTGTTGCCCGTGTGTTAGGTACTTACGTATGGCACTGTGTGTGTGGTATTATATGTAAGTTCTCCAACCTTGTCTTACTTGTCTGTCTTGATTTGCTATTATTCAGTTTTCCTTTTAAGTTCCCCAGTTTCTGGGATCGTGTCAAAGCGAGTTTGCATATGTGCAGTACATGGATTAGTGACAATTGAATAATAACACACCACCATACCATATGGTCATACCATTCTACACTTACCCTCGCCCCCATACAGAGAGCTAATCATAGGTTCGTGTAACCTGAGCCCACTTTTCTTCAACTGCATCCAGAACATGTTCCCTCAACTTGTGTGTTTCAAGATATTCATCAAGTCACCTGTATGCATACCTTTGTTAAAAAACTTTTGTTTCAATTCGAAGAACCTCAGAAGGATAATAATAACAATTGGAAATAGCAAGTTGAATACTGATTACCGGGAAAAATTGGAAAAAAATCTGAACAAATTTTTTCGTCACTGGGGAATCGACATCACCCTCATAACACAGTTGAGGGAGTGCCCCTTGCGTGGGAAGTTATGAAGTTGCGAAGTTGCGAAGTTGCGAAGTTGTGAAGTTGCGAAGTTGCGAAGTTATGAAGTTGCGAAGTTGCGAAGTTATGAAGTTGTGAAGTTGTGAAGTTATGAAGTTGCGAAGTTATGAAGTTGCGAAGTTATGAAGTTGCGAAGTTGCGAAGTTTTACCGTTTTCATGTTTTCACGTTTTGAAGACGCGCTGATTGGCCGGAAGCAGCTAAGCCCCCATCTCCATAAATAACCAAAAGAGGGTGGGCAGGGCGACACTTCATCAAGACTCTCATGAAATAGCGCAGAAATAATTTAATCCATCCAACTTGACAACTGTTCATTCTTTCTTGTATGTATTTTTATTTCATTTGCCCATTATCCTGTTCATCTATTTATCTTTTTTTTTTTTTTTTTTTTCTTTTTTTCCCTCTTTTTTTTATTCTTTTTTTTTTTTTTTTTTTTACACTCCTGTAGTGGCCTTGAATTTCTCAAGTAGCAGGAAAAACGTGCCTCTATGCATATCGTAGAGAAAACTGGAAGACGTAAAAGTGTGAACACATGTGAGGGGGTTAATCAAAGAGGAAAATTCCCTATATCCGTTCGTTCCTCTCTTCTGTCCTCTCTTCTGTCCTCTCTTCTGTCCTCTCTTCTGTTGCTCCGTTTTGTTGCTCCATTTTACCGCTCCACTTTTGATTTGCCTTTTTCATACACCCCTCCTTCATTTTCGCAACGAATGAATGGACTTGAAATTGTTCACATATTTTTTTTTCCAAATTCGCATGAACACACACACACACGCAACAACATACAAAGGTACATTTGTATAGACAGATCATCCCCTATGCATATTTTTCATCACAACATAAGATGGAAGTAAAAAAAGTTTACACATGATGTCTTCACATATATGACATAACGTCAACTCTCATAGGGGAGAAAAAAATATGTACTGCATGCAAAAAAGGGGAATAATAAACTCCCTTAGGAGAATTGTTGTAGCGCAGCAAAAATATTCATTGATGGATGTGAGGGGAGAACTAGAGAAAAAAAAAAGAAAAAAAAAAAAAAAATCACATAAAATGTAAATAATTGTCGTGTCATCGGGTTTGAGTAGTAGAAGAAAACGGAGAGATCTTTTCGTTCCTTCTTTCGTTACTTCGTCTGTTTCGTTCCTTTTTTTTTTTTTTTTTTTCCCTCTCTCTTATCGGATTGGCATTCCACTTAATATCTCAGTTGTCGTGTCGCTTCACCTGGTAAGACTTTTGCAACCCCTCCCCACTTGGATTTTCACTACGACATATTTTCTTGTATGCATTAGATGGAATTACAAAAATGAGCGGGAAAAAAAAAAAAAAAAAAAAAATAAAATAAAATAACAGACTTCTGCAAATGCTGCCTTTTTATTTATTTTATATTCAGATATGTTATATGTTCTGAATGTCCTTCATTCCGCTCGCTCGCTCGCTCGTTCGTTCGTTCGTTCGTTCGTTCGTTCATTTTTTTTTTTTTTTTTTCCCCCATTTTTTTCCCTTCCTTTTTTTAACATCATTTATTTTTTCGCGTTTCGTTTAACTTCGTTTTTATTTATTCATTATTTATTTATTCATTATTTATTTATTATTTATTTATTATTTATTTATTATTTATTTATTTATTTATTATTTATTTATTTATTTATTTTATTTTTTTTTTTTTGCATTCCCATAGAATTCCGTCGGACGAGCAGAAAAAAAAATTTTTTATTTTTTTTTTTTTTCATTCCCATAGAATTCCGTCGGACGAGCAGAAAAAAAAAAAAAAAAAAAAAAAATATAAAGTGAAGGACGCAATAAATGGGAAAACGAGGAAGCACACGAATTGACATATTCCCATATTGACATATTCCCATATTGACGTATTGTCGAATAAGTGATTAGGAGTGGGGAAGAAAAAATAAAAAGGAAAAAAAGTGCATACAAATATGTATGTGCATGCCATGGTACAACAAAAACGTATGGCCTTCTACGGAAATGCATATGGGATGCATACAAGCATACGTACTTGCATACACACATACATACACAGATATGTAACAAAGGAGAAACATTGCAAGCATAAATGAAAGAGTAGGTGTATAGAGGCAAAAGGTATTTACTTGCGAAACCAGTGGACATAACTTTTTTTTTTTTTTTTTTTTTTTTTTAAAAACATCATAAATGATACTAGTTTACATAACCAACAAAAAAGGTTTGTGGAATCAGAGTAACAACTTTTTTTTGCAAATCTGTCTTCCTGGCTCTTCCTTGTTCTTCTACATATTGGCATCCGTTGTGCTCCCATTTTTTCTTACGTTATTTCTTATTGGCATTCAACAATTGGGCCTTTGTTTTCTGAACAATTTTTTGAAAGGATAAATCAATAGGCTGGTGTGACATGAGACATATTCATGAAAAGCACAAAAATAAAAAAAATAAAAAAAGTGAAGAAAACTATATAAAGTAAGGTTGTGGAGGGGAAAGGGGGTGACCCAATGTTTACAGAAACATATCTCCAGAGTTTGTAAATCCATGTAGATAGTGACAAGTGAGAAAAAGGTGATACAAAAACACACGACGTGATACATCAACCTGAGAAGGTTAACACTCATTCGAAGGTAAAGAAGCAGAAAGGCATTTTGAGAGATATACTAAGAAATATTCTGTGAGTCGTGCTCAGACGAATACTAAGAAATATATTGTGAGACACCGTGCAGGTGGAAGAATGGAGGAACAGGTGAAGTTATTCATGGAAGTGACGAATACAACAGATGAGGAGGAGGCAAAAAATATCCTAGAAGCATGTTATGGAAATTTAGAGGTAAGTAAATGGGTTACAAAAAGGGTGATTTGCATGAAAAGGCATATAATTGCATGCACATCTGAAAAAAATTTCATCAGATGAACCAATTTTCTTCCACGTCTGCTTATGAAAACTTAATTTTACTATTCTCCCTTTTTAGGAAGCAATATCAACGTACATGAGTAAGGTTGACTTTACTGGAATGGACGAAGTAAGGCCGATGCAGGAATGAAAAAAAAAAAAAAGGAGAGATAAAAAAATGAGGAAGCGAGAAGAGAGAAAAGAGGGGAGGGAGGGGGAGAGACGCGTTCATTTCCCCACTCTGCATATCACACCCTTCCCATGACACATCGAAACAGATGTAGACTGATCAGCTAATGTACACACACTCGAGTTACACTCCAATCAACAAAAATAGCAAAATAGTTTCACACGTCTAATAAAAGAGCAGAGATGGTACACACTTCTCGTTAAACACCACACTTTTTTTTTTTTTTTTTTTTTTTTTTTTCTCTAAAGGTAAGGAGCGTCAACACCAACTTTAGCCAAAGAGACGTGAAGGAATACAGAGAGGAAAATAAAAGTGTATGCCAGAGAAACGAAGAGAAAATAGAACGAGCAAATTTTTTACATGTACTTAACCAATTAGGAACTTTAATATGTCCAATATTCAGAAATGTTTGTAATCTATTGTCAGCTTGTTTTAAATTAGTAAGCACATACATTGTAAGTTCATTTGAAAGTAACAATTTTTCCTCATATTATGAAGAGAAATATGGGAAGAAGCATGTGAAGTTTTTTAAAGGTAGTCTAAGTGAAGCTATAAAAACATCAAGGCAAGAAGAAAAATTATTACTTGTTTATTTACATATCGAAAATAATGAAAGCATATATTTCTGTGAGTCCATTTTTAAGAATGAAGAAATAATGTGTTTTTTTGATTCAAATTGTATTTTTTTTTCACAAGATATAACCAAAGGAGATGTTAAAGAATTAGGAAATACATTAAACGTTTTTATGTTACCACAGATTAGTGTAATATTGACAAATCATGTTAAAGAATTTCAAGAGTTGGCTATTATTTATGGTACTCCAACAGTTAACCATATTATAAATACTGTAAGCCATGGTATTGAACAAATGAATATGAAAAAAAATAATTTAAAAAAAATTAAAAATAAAAATTATACAGATAGATTAATAAGAGAAGAACAAGATCGAGAATATCAGGAGGCACTAAAAAAGGATAAGCTTAAAGTAGAGGAAAAAAAAAAAAAAGAAGATGAAAAATTGAAAAAAATACAATTGAAAAAAAATATCAAAAATGGAAGAAAAGAAAAGTTAAAGAAATTCCCATTACTAATCAAGGAAAATGAAAAAGCCACAAAAATTTGCATTCGATTACCTAATGGAGTTAAGATACAAAACAAGTTTAGCTTGAACCATACCTTAGAGGATGTGTACGATTGGGCCGAGTGTTCTGAATTCTTGCAAACGAATAGTGTTAAGGGAACGGCAGAAAATGGAGAAGTTGGAGGAAAGGGACGAAATTCAAAAATGGAAGAAAAGGGACAAAGTTCTAAAATGGAAGAAAAGGGACAAAGTTCTAAAATGGAAGAAAAGGGACAAAGTTCTAAAATGGAAGAAAAGGGACAAAGTTCTAAAATGGAAGAAAAGGGACAAAGTTCAAAAATGGAAGAAAAGAAAGAATTCAGCATTCCATTCAAATTCGAACTAGTTTGTGGACATACCAAAGTTGTACTGAAACGAGAGAAAAAGGAGATAAAGGATTTCGATCTTTACCCGAGTGCAGTCCTTAACATGAAATCCTTGGATTCTTCTGATGAAGAATAATTAAAATGAAATCAGAGAGAGAAAGGTTATATATTATACCCCTCTCAGTTTCTGCCGAGCTATGCACACCTTTACATCAGAGGGATAATAATAAAATTTTCAAGCATAAAGGTGGATATATATATATATATATATATATATATATATGCATCTGTGTATGTATGGACCTATTCCTTCTACATTGATATATTTTGGTGTGTATTCATTTGTTCTATTCTCTTTCGTGGAGAGGATTGTTGGTGTGTTCAGTTCAGAAGTGAGGATGTGCAGATGGTGGGATAAAGAAATATTCAAGATTACATCACTGGATGGGCACATTATGTTTGTGAGGAGAAGACTGTTATAGTGATATCCCTGCTTCAGACGTGGCTTCGGACGCAGCTTGAGACGTAGTTTTTCAGTTACTGTCACTGCCTCTCTCTCTATCTCTCGCCTTGTGCATGTTGAAGAGTTGTGATAGTGTGATAGTGTGATAGTGTGATAGTGTGATAGTGTGATAGTGTGACAGTGTGACAGTGATTGAGCTTTCCCAAAATCGGACACACAGAAGGGTTAGCGGTCCCCATTAGTGAGACTAAGGTAATTTTTGCAACAAAGACAAAGAGGGACATACATTTGGACATGTAACAAGTAGTTCATTAATTTTAGCCTCTTCGTTTTTTATCATTTTTTTTTTTTTTTTTTTTTTTTTGCATAGCTGTTCCGTTTTGTTTGTTTGGATAAGAAGCCTTTTCTTCTTTTTTCCTTATTTTGTAAGATGCTTCAGTTCGTGCATTCGTAGCCTGAAGGATCCACTATACTTTGTTATTTTTTTAATTATAATTCTTTTTTACCCATCTTCACCGCTATGCTTCTTCACACGTACGTACACTCTTTTACAACTTTTTACAATTTTTTGTTTTTTGCCAGCTATTCAGTTCACATTGCTATTTGCCCATTTTCATACTTTTTTTTTTTTCTTTTTTTTTTTCCTCACTCTCTCCTTTTTTATCACCTGAACGTGCACTTTTCTGCACACAAATTTAAGTACCAATGACTTTTTCAAGTATAAATAAAAGATGGACCTTTTTTTTTTTTTTTTTTTTTTTTAACGTCAATTGTGTAAGAATATTTATATTGATGAAACCTTTTGTGAAATAAAAACACGTCCTTTTTTTTTTTTTTTTTTTTTTTTTTTACCCCTACCTCTTATTCTACTTCATCTTCTACTTTCTGTTTGGCAGTGAGATTAAATATTATGCAGCTCTCTTTACAGAATGGAGAGTATATGAGCATAGGAAATTTGGGAAAGAGGAACAACAATATATTTCTTATATCTATGAATGTGTAAATATAATAAGCATATGTAGGTAAAAATATTCCACTGCCATTCATGTAATTGTATGTGCTTGTGCAGGTAAAGATCCTTCTTCCCTTCTATTCTTCCCTTCTATTCTTCGCTTCTATTTTTTCTTCTATTTTTTCTTCTATTTTTTCTTCTATTTTTTCTTCTATTTTTTCTTCTATTTTCCCTTTTTTTTTTTTTTTTTTTTTTTTAAGAATTCTAGCAAGACATATGTATGCACAATGGATGGATAGTCCAATAGAAGACACAAATAAAATCGTTCGCGTAAGACATGTCTGATTGTGTCCGTGTTCCTTTGTCATATGGATTTGCTTTGTTGTGATTTTTTTTTTCTTTTTTTTTTTTTTGTGCTCCCCGTTTTGTCCTTACTGTTTTGTTTTCTTGATTTTGCCTTTCCCTGCCTTGCTTTTATTTTCTCCTGTGTGTCTGAGTAAAAGTCTCGTTTGATCACCTCTCACTATACATATGGCACATGCATAACTGATGAAAGTTAACCAATTTGGGAATGGGTTTAAACAGGAAGGAGAAAAAGCTAGTCACACTTAGCATATTTCCCAAAAAAAAAAAAAAAATAATAATAATAATAAAATAGGAACATTTCCTCATTCCATATTTGTAATGAGAGTATTTTTTCTCTCACTGATTATATTTTTTTTTTTTTTTTTTTTTTTTTTGTAAGAAAAAGAAAGTAAATCCCTTAAATTACATTGTAAAAATAAAAAAAGTGGAAATTTTTTTTTTTTTTTTGTTTTTCTCCCCACCTCCCACATAGAATGCAAACTTTTGAAATTTCAAGAAAGGAATTTTCTTTCACTATCCCTTTTTTTTGGTTATATGATTACGTGTGGACACGGGTGAGAAGTGGGAACACAGTTGTGTCTTTATCAAAAAGGTGAAGACATTGTGCACAGAGAAGTAGGTAAAAGCAAAGGAAGAGAAAGGAAATGTAAAGAAAAGACATGAAATAAAATAACGTAACTTCTCTTCTAATGAGAGTGTGACAGCACAGCCACTCTGGTACACACATGCGTATGCATACATTTGATTACACATGCGTATGCATACATTTGATTACACATTCGTATGCATACATTTGATTACACATTCGTATGCATACATTTAATTACACATGCGTAGGTACACGCTCGTGTCCCATTGAAAGGCCCCTGATCAGTGAACGAGAACAGAAATCCAATCAAAAACAAGTTAGGAGGTAACCGGTAATTTGCAACACAAAAAACGGAATCAATGGAATAAACAGGGGGAATAAACAAAAAATGTACATCTGTATATATATATATATATATATATATATATATATATATATATGTTTATGTTTATGTGTGTATGCATACCCTCCATATAAAATGTGTATACGGAAAAGTGTGTGTGTGTGTGTGGGGAATGTGCACGTGCTTGTGTGTTTGAACGGTTGCTAACAACAACAATATCGTTGCTTTTACTTGATTTTATTTTGCTTCATTTTGCTGATCCTGTCAGAGAGAAATTGACAAGTATGAAACCCCCACCTCATCAGAAATCGGTGGCTAGATTCGTACATGCGAAATGATCACCTTGGGGTCGTGTCTAATTTATTCGTATTACAGTGGAAGAAGAAATTTCGTCTACGAGTTTTTGCATTTTGAAATTGTTTTTTATAGTCCAAGTGAAATGAACATGTTCACCATTCATTGAAAGTGTGGGGGTTGAAACTTGCTTCATTTTGTATTACTGCATTTTATTCTGCTTCATTCTGTTTGCTTCATTCTGTTTTGCTTCATTCTGTTTTGCTTCATTCTGTTTTGCTTCATTCTGTTTTGCTTCATTTTTTTTTTTTTTTTTTTTGGTAAGTTTTTAAATGCCCCTTTTGGAAAAACAACTTCGGACACATGCTGGTGCATACTCGTGAACGGGTAAAGACGTACGCATTAAAATTTATATTTTTCTTTTTTTTGTTGAAATTCGCTTAAAGGGCTGAGGTCGCATGCATGTTAACACGTGCATATATGTGTATACTGTATGTGCATATTGTATGTGTACACATATACACATTTTATTTTGTTTTATTACTTTATTTTTTTTTTTTTTACCACGCCCCTCCAATTCACAGTTACACCTTTTTGATTTGTTCTGTATTTTACGATTTTTTTTTTTTTTTTTTTTTTTTTTTTTTTTTTCCTCTTTTTCCACTTTGTTTTAATGTTTATCTTGATAGATAAAATTTCATTGTCATGCTGATATACAATTAATATCCACTTTGATCGCATCAGTATAGTGTTTTATTTTTTTATTTTTCTCTTTTTTTTTTTTTTTTTTTTCGTGTCCACTTTTCTTCTCCCGTATTTGTGTCAACACGGGAATTTAAAAAAAAAAAAATCCCTCGAAAAAAGAAAGAATTTACCATCATCAAAGATGATTCAATTTCTGAAAAATTTACAGCTTCATAAGAAGAAGGATAGTGATAGTACTAAAGAGCCGAAGAGAAAGGGTAAAATGAAATATGATGACTTTAACTTTATTCGCACGCTTGGTACAGGTAGACACGCTCCTCCCCTCCCACAAACATGCACAAGAAGATGCACAAGAAGATGCACAAGAAGATGCACAAAAAGATGCACAAAAAGATGCACAAAAAGATGCACAAAAAGATGCACAAGAAGATGCACAAAAAGATGCACAAAAAGATGCATACATTCGTAAACAGATGCAAATTCCATTTTCTTTCTCATGCATGTGTCGATCCGATCCCATATACGCATTCATGTCTAACACTGCATATTCACGCATGAGGCATAAATTCTCCACTCCTCTCAAACTCATAGGTTCGTTTGGACGAGTAATTCTTGCGACACACAAAAATGAAGACTTACCCCCTGTGGCAATAAAGAGATTCGAAAAAAGCAAAATAATAAAACAGAAGCAAGTCGATCATGTATTTTCTGAGAGGAAGATACTGAACTATATAAACCACCCATTCTGTGTAAGGATGAAGAGGACCATTTGGAATGGCACACATGAAAATAAATGTTATTCTAGTTCGTGTCCCGTTTGATATATACCATTTGGCGTGTTTCCTTGTTCTACTATTTATCCCATTTACACAAAGAGTTGCATTTTTTTTTTTTTTTTTTTTTAACATTGAAATGTATATTCTTCCTGCAGAAAGACAGGCCATAATACATATCATAAAAAAAAAAAAAAAAAAAAAAAATAATAATAAAATGTTCATTTTCATTAATGATAAAAAAAAAAAAAAAAAAAAAAAAAAAAACTATATGTGGTAAAATAAGGTTAGTCTTATATGAATTCATGGATTATTCTCCCTTCCTTTGTCCCAACATTTTCTTCAGGTGAATTTATATGGATCTTTCAAGGATGAGTCTTACTTATATTTAGTGCTAGAATTTGTAATTGGTGGTGAATTTTTTACCTTTTTGAGAAGAAATAAACGATTTCCAAATGATGTAGGATGTTTTTATGCAGCACAAATAGTCTTGATATTTGAGTACCTTCAAAGTTTGAATATTGTCTATAGGTAGGGGGGCTTCTTTGCATTTGCATTGCCATTTGGGTGCGTAACAGTTTACCCAATTTAACACAGTAGGGATAATGATACCATGAAAATAATTCATACATCTATGTACCCACCCACGCACACTTCCATCTATTTATTCCCTTTTTTTTTTTTTTTGAAGAGACCTAAAGCCAGAAAATCTACTTCTCGATAAGGATGGATTCATAAAGATGACAGACTTTGGATTTGCAAAGGTTGTAGACACACGAACATACACCTTGTGTGGAACACCAGAGTACATTGCTCCTGAAATTCTTCTAAACATAGGACACGGAAAGGCGGTAAGTGAGAGGAGGAGAAAAATGGGTGGTGATGGATTCGTCCCGTTCACACACACACAAGTGTCTTTTTTTTCAGGTGGGGACCCCCTTCCTCCCTCCTTTTTGACGAGTCCATCTTTACTTCTGATAAGAGGAGTTCCATTTTTGACGAATCCATCTCTACTTCTGATAAGAGGAGTTCCATTTTTGACGAGGCTAATTCCATTTCTGATGAGGCTGGTTCCATTTCTGATGAGGCTGGTTCCATTTCTGATGAGGCTGGTTCCATTTCTGATGAGGCTGGTTCCATTTCTGATGAGGCTGGTTCCATTTCTGATGAGGCTGGTTCCATTTCTGATGAGGCTGGTTCCATTTCTGATGAGATGATTTCCATTTTTGACAAGTTCAGTTCCATTTTTGTCGTGTCTTACTTTTGCACACATTACAGGCAGACTGGTGGACCCTAGGGATTTTCATTTACGAAATTTTAGTTGGATGCCCCCCATTTTATGCAAACGAGCCTCTTCTTATTTATCAAAAAATTTTGGAGGGCATAATTTATTTTCCCAAATTTTTGGACAGCAATTGTAAACACCTTATGAAGAAATTGCTATCTCATGATTTGACAAAACGTTATGGGAACTTAAAAAAGGGGGCCCAGAATGTTAAGGAACATCCTTGGTTTGGTAATATTGATTGGGTTAATTTATTGAATAAAAATGTAGATGTTCCGTACAAGCCGAAATATAAAAATATTTTCGATTCTTCAAATTTTGAAAGAGTACAAGAAGATTTAACAATAGCAGATAAAATTACAAATGAAAATGATCCTTTTTTCGATTGGTAAATTTGTGTCCCTTTCATTTTTTTTTTTTATTAAACAGGTGCACAAATCGTATGAACATGAATATTTTTTTTTTTTTTTTTTTTTTTTTTTTGGTAAATGGATGTACAATTCCGTATGAACGTTAATACATTTTTTTTTTTTTTTTTTTTTCTATTTTTTTTGCAAAACAGGTACACACATTCGTATGAACATTAATTTATTTATTTTACTATTCTAGTTTATTATTCCATTTTATTATTCTATCTTACTATTTTATTTTTTTTTTTTTTCTTGTTTTTGTTTTTAAGTTTAATTTGGATAATTTGCTCACTTTTTTTATATTATTTTATTTTTATGTGCTTAACTTTTTTTACTTGTTTTGGCTGCAACGTGTTAGGATTGGCAGTCTCCCTTGTTTCGCAATTTTCTGCGCCCTCCCTTGGGATTGACATTAAGCCAATATTTAGACTATAATACAACAATTCTCATTATTTGGTGTCCATTCCTTATTGATTCCCAAAGTTATGCCTCCTGCATGTCACATAATATTTCTTCCTCTTCCTTCACGTCTTTATACCACAAAAATGTCAATTTTGTTTTAACTGTGTAGAATAAAAAGTTTTGCAAAAACGCCTGAACAGGCAAGGTGTGATATTCATAAAAAAAAAAAAAAAAATTCATGTACAAAAACGTGCGAACACAAATGAAAATATACAGACATGTCTGTGAAAAAGTAAATTCGTCCTTTTCATTTACAGTTGTCTAATTTTTATAGCTGGTTTTCTATATATGAGCCATGTCTTTATTTGGAAACAAAAAAAAAAAAAAAAAAAAAAAAAAAATTAAATCGTGGCAAGGAAGGTCTGGAAAAAGCAAAGTAGACCAAAATAAAAGGATGAGCGGTTAAGGGGGAGAGAATAAACGGTGAAAAAAAGGAGAAAAAAAAAGTTAACTCTCATTTCTGTGCCCAGGGGGGGGGGGGGGTCCCCCGAACTATACATACACACACGCATACATATATGAGCAGATATTATAAAAGGAAATAAAATTAAAAAACAAATAAAGAAAAAAATAAATTCGAGTGGGGAAGTAAGTGTAGAAATAAACGTTGTAAAAAGGAGAAAAAAAAAGTTAACTCTCATTTCTGTGCCCAGGGGGGGGGGGGGGGGTACACCGAACTATACATACACACACGCATACATATATGAGCACGTTTCTACAAATATGTATATATACATGCACACACATGGCACCAACTGGTAGCAAATTTGAGTATGCGTCTTCTGAGCAAGCCATTGAAACGTCACAAAATTGTTACATCTCTGTAATTCAAGAAGTGAATTAAATCCTGCGGAATTTCATTCACACGTGTGTATCCCGTGTGTTGTTTACTCCTTTTTTCTGGTGAGAGAAGGGAACTGAAAAGAGAAAAAAACATTTTTCTCTTTTCCCACTTGTCCTTCCCCGTTTTATCAATTTTGCTAGCCCTTCTAATCCCCCCCACGGTTGGATGATTTGTTCCACTTTTGTAATTTAGTAGCAAAATCCAGCAGTTCACATTTTGTAAATTTTTGTTCTGTACATGATTTGCTGTAAAATAGGGATCAGGTGATTTGTATAACTTCATACTGACTTGCACTAGCTTATAAAAGTGTTTGTAGGTCGTGTAATATTTTCCAAAAATGATGAATGCCGAGGGACCCAAGTAGGGGGTCAAGTTTTCTTTTGCTGGAATTTTCGCCAGGAACCGAAGGCCCTTGTCCATTGTTTCGATCAGGTCGTCTAAATAAAATAAATAAATGTATGCATATATAAATAATATATATATGCATATATAAATAAATAAATATGTGCATATATAAATAAATAAATATATGCATATATAAATAAATATATATATGTATATATAAATATATAAATAAATATATATATGTATATATAAATATATAAATAAATATATGCATATTTAAAAATATAAACAAATGAGCAAATAAAACAATGTGGACGCGAACAAATTTCGCTCGATTGACTCACCGTCGTTGTTGAAATAGAAAAGATCTGGGCATAACTCTTTATATGTGTGTGTGCTAGAAATTTTTTCTTTTAAAACAAAAATTTCTTTCATCCTCTTGTGTAGCAAAAGTTCCACTAGATCGAGATGTTGATCAGTGTTTTTTTCTATACACTGGATTTTATATTCTTGCCTCTTAAGGGATTGTGAAATATATGTCATGTATTCCTCCCGGTTTTTCTTGTCATCTGTTGAAATTTCAAAAATCTCATCGACTCTTTCTCCTCCACTGCAATATCTTTGTGTCTGAGTACTTTTCTTTAGATGGATTGCCTCAGAAGGAGTAATTACGCTTGTCACTCTTTGGCATGCATTGGTAGAAGTAGAAATGTCATTAATTTTATTTACGTCTTTGAGGGAAGAATCTACTAAAAATGTGATCTCATTTTCATTTAGATCTTTCTTATTCGGTGAATCACAAGGTCGTGATTTTTTTTTTTTTTTTTTATATTTTTGTTTAAGACTCATAATATTATGATGCTTTTTTTTCTTCTGTTTACTTGAGTAATGATTTGTATGGCGCATGTACAATTTGAGTCTTTTATTTTTTATTAATGACTTGCCTTTAAGTATGCTACATTTGGTTTGTCTCCTTATGGTGTGTGTGCAATAAGTTTTAATTTTCTTCGAACTTATATTCATATTTTCATAGCCACTCGTGAATCTTAAGAGGGCAGAGGCGTGTTCATATTTTAAAGTTGTGGAGCAATTTATTTCTTGGTTTGACTCAACCGAGTGCCATGCATGTTTTATTTTTTCTGATTGCAGCTTGTCTGTGCTGTGATCCTCTTCTGCCCCATCAACTTCTACGTCTTTCACTTCTTCTACTTCTTTCACGTCTTCTACTTCTTTCACGTTTTCTACTTCTTCCACTTCTTCTACTTCTTCCACATCTTCTACTTCTTCCACATCTTCTATTTCTTCTACTTCTTTCACTTCTTCCACGTCTTCTATTTCTTCTACTTCTTTCACTTCTTCCACATCTTCTATTTCTTCTACTTCTTTCACTTCTTCCACGTCTTCTATTTCTTCTACTTCTTTCACTTCTTTCACTTCTTCCACTTCATGTGCTAAAGCAGGTTCATTTTCCCGTTTCGAATTTAACTTCCCCTGGAGCTGAGAAAAGCTAGACTTGGAGTATTCTTCCATGAAGGTGCCAAAAAAGTTGAAGGAATTACTTATGAAGTTATTGCACAAGTTATTCATTTTTGCATAGGAGTTGAACAAGACATGGTTTCCAGCTGTGAAGTTTTCATATTTGCATTTGAACATTTTATTTTTTACTTTATTCTGCTCTGCAGAATCGAAAAGGGGATTCAGTGGGTCATCATGCATGGTAATCTAGTGGGGGTGTACAAATTATGCATGTGGAACTGTATACATATATATATATATATATATATATATATATATATATATATATGTATGTGTTTGTGTGGCCTAGCGGATGTTGCGTCTTGTGTTCACTTGCCCAGACTGATCTTCTCAAGGAGAGGAATACTACAGATGGTGTGGAAAATGAAAAGAAAAAAAAAAAAAAAAATTGCCACGTATTTGTTCGTGATGTTAAGATGAGAAATGATATGAATTAAAATATCTTGTTTATTTATTCAAATTTAGTTTTCTATTTTTTGGACAACTTCCCCATTAAAGATATTCCTTTAATAGTTTTCAAATTTTACTGCTCAGGATTGTTTTTCCTCATCTCTTCTGAGTATGTGTTGGAAAATCTTTTCAGAAATTAAAAAAAAAAAAAAAAAAAAAAAAAATAGGAACTAATCGTAATTCTTTTTTTTCTACAGCCTTGGTTATGTTTTTTTTTTTTTTTTTTTTTTTTTTTGCTGTCTGGTTTTGTTTTATTTAATGTAGTATAACGAATAAAAAGTAGGCATAAAAAAAATCACTTTTTTGGATGGAATAAATATATTTCACGAAATTGCGTGCAGAATCATGTTTTTATGAGAAATATGTACACCAAATTTGGTTGTTGGATGAAGTGTTACGATACTTAAATGAATAGATCTTTTTGTGTCTTTTAAAATGTGAATCTGATGACGTGACATATAAAAAAAAAAAAAAAAAAAAGAGCAAAGCAGAAGGAATGAAAAAAAAAAAAATAAAATAAACACAAACATATGCAATCTGTGTACATCTGGACAAGCTGAATTTACGCATGCAAGTGTTTGCATGCAAAGTTTGGGTTCTTTTTTGTGATCATCGTGATGTGCAGGCAAGTGGAGTAGCAGAGTAAAACAGACAGATTTGGAAATGTCTTCTTGGTTGACATGCGAGTTCTACGAGGATTGAGAAGCTGTCAACATTTGTTGTGTAAAATTTTCCCAGGGAAGGGACAAATGTGTGTGCATAAAGATATATATACATGCACTAGTGCAAGTATCTGAACCATGGGTGGAAGGGGTGATCAATTAGACCAGGAAATTTTCATGGGGTAATGAGTAGTTACTTTAAATCCCTGCAAGCCATTCATAGCAATTTCACCACTTTGAAATGAATTGAAATCAATAAATGCAACATTCCTACCAGGAATATATCTAACTTCGCAAAACCCTGGATATTGATTAAATAAAATTTCTAAAGCATTTTTATTAATTTCATTTGGAAGATTTTGAACAAAGAGAGTGAAAAAATTTGATTTATGTTCATATATATTTGCAGATTTATAGTTGGTAATTGGTTTGTATGTTCCTTCAAACTTTTCAATTATTCTCGATTTTGTTTTTGCATAATTTATATTTATATATTTATTTAAGAATAATTTTCCTTTTAAATTTTTATACGCTAAGGTTGAAGATGCTAAATTACTAAAAATGACAAATGCTTGTCCTCTTGATTTATTGGATTTCTTTAAAACTATATCTACTACATTTCCATATGGAGAAAAAAATTCATACAATAGATATCTCAAGTCATTCACATTTATTTTTTCTTCCAGATTGTTGACGTAGAGTGTTTGATTTGGTGGAATGTCAAATTGATCCATCGTGTATTAGCGATGCTGGAAGCGGGTAGTGGTAGTAGATGTGCACTTTGTGTTTTCCCTTCTTTAACAGTTCCAAGGTCTTCTTGTTGATAAGATCGAAAGTTGTTCTTTCTTCACAATTTGTACACGAATTTGCCAACAAATTTGACCACTAATTTGACCAATAATTTGTCAACTGATCTGTGGACGAGTTTGCACACCCGTTTCTTGATTCTGTCGATGGCAGTGCCTTCTGGTTTTTTTTTTTTTTTTTTTGCTGTACAAATGAGTATACGTGTTGCAGGTCACACTAGTTGTAATCTATCTTAGAAATATATTAACAAATGCTAGAATAACACATGCGATAGATACATATATCGATAACCGATCACCAATAACTGCAAACTTTCCCAGTGTTCCAAGAAATCCGTTTTTCTTATTATCAAAGATGTTTGGAAATTTGGGTTTCAAATATGTGCATGTACATATGCATAAAATTATGACAGTTATCATAGCCTCTAGGTTGAACAGAGCTGACATGGTTTTCCGCTAATCAAATTGGGTTGTGTTCTCCACAATTCGAGTGGGGTTCACTAGTCTTCGTGATGGTACAAGTGTAGATATGTATGTATGTTTATGTATGCATATGTATGTGTATATTTTTTGGCTTGCATACGCTTGTTCATTCCTCTTTGCAATGATTATCCCCTCTCTTGGTCATAAATTGCTACTTGAAAAAAAAAAAAAAAAATTTGAATAAAAAAGTGTTCATAAATTTTGCATACGAAAGAACAGCGTGGCGAATTTCTCAAATCAAATAAGCGTAAGGAAAAAAAAAAAAAAAAAAAAAAAAAAAAAACTGGCCTATCTAAACACGCTTATCAGAAAAAAAAAAAAAAAAAAAATGCATCAAAATGGAGAAATATTTACAACAAATAGTGGCTTAAAACTGTGCAGTTTTTTTATACATCACTTCACTCCAATTTGTTATGAAAAAAGAAAGCGATATTTTTTTTGGGCATCGAAATAGGAGAAAAAAAAAAAATGAAGAAGCAGATCTGTAAATTTTTGAAAATTTGTGGAAGTTAATGCAGAATTGGAGTGTCCCCCACTCTGGGCCCGAACTTTCAACCCATCATCCGTTAATGTTTTTTTTTTTTATCTTTTCACTTAACCCTGTATCGTGTTGAAGCATTTTTCTTTAGAATGTTACTGAGAGGGAAGGGGACTCAACGGAACAGAACGAAAAAAAAAAAAAAAAAAAAAAAAAAAAAAGATAGTTCATACTCCTAAACGGGATTATCCCAGATTTTTCCTCATTTTTCTTGATTTTTTTTTTTTTTTTCCTTTTTTTTTTGCTGCATTTGTACCTGCTCACTTTACCTAAGTATAACATTTTCATTACATTTTTATTTGGACATATGCCCGATGTGCTTATAAGGAAAATATATATGATCTCAGCATAAACATGATATATGGCATATATATAAAAGTACATTTATTACAACTCCATACTTTCCCAAATTTAGCGTAAAATTCACGAGACTGAGCATGTGAAGAGGGGAGTAAAACAAAAACGATTGTTACTTTTATGCTTTGCGTTAAAATGTGTAAAATGGAAAAGAAGAAAAAAAAAAAAAAAAAAAAAAAAAAACACGGAAAAAGGGGTAAATTCTTAACAATATATATATATTAAATAAAATAAGAGGAAGAAAACGGGTTAATTCTTAGTAATATATATATATTAAAAAAAAAAAAAAAAAAAAAAAATATACACAAATATGGAACAACATATTCATGTTAAGATTATAAGAAGTTAAAAAAAAAAGAATACGTATATTTTTTGTGCCCTTTATCTGGGAATAAAACTCCCAATAGTTCATATTCACAAAAAAAAAAAAAAAAAAAAATCTTCATGAAATGGAGTGATATCAAAACAGCGATGGATAGCTGAAATATTTTACACACAGATATACTTCTGACCTGTACACAGCGTCTAGGTATAGGTGTATAACGAGACTTAACAAGTGATATAAATTATTGTTTTCTGATTAGGACCTTAAATCAAATATCCATCCATGCTGTGCAATATTTTCCTGGAACTAATAATTTCCGTGGTGAATATCAAGTAGTGATAATATTTATTAGTCTTGTTTAAATTTCGGATAGCTGCTATTTCTACATAGGATATACCTCCTACGTAGAAAAGAATAACAATGTCCTTTTGTATGTGCGAACTGTTTGCATCATCAGTATGAGGTTCCTGATCTTGTCTTGAACTTATTTTTGTTGTGGTTGATGGTAATAAATTGTCAAAACCTACAGCATTTTGCATAATGTGATGTGTAGGACCATTGAGAAGGTTAAAAATTTCTGGAAAAACTTGTATATTATTTTTTAGAATCCCCATATATTCAATTAGTCTAACGGATAGAGGAGCATAACCATTGCATACATATGAAATATCGTTTTGTTCATTTGAAAATAGATTAAAATGGTTTTTTAAATGATTCCAAATAAATTTTTGCTTGGGTTGGTATTTTAAAATATTACACAGATGTAATTTGTTTATTCTTGTTAATTCGTTAATTCCATATTGTTCTACAATATCTTTTTTTATTTCATTCATGTACGTTTCATAAATTCCATTAGTGACAATTGAGAAGAGACATAACAATCGATAGACTTCATAAATGTCTTCATTTGTATGTATGAGCAACTGAATCTGTTGCACAATATTTTGGAGAGTACTTTTATTTGTGTTTGTGTTCAATTGTATAATTTCATCTTCTAGTTTTAATTTGTTAAAATTGGATTCTTTTTTCATTGTATTCTGGATGAAAGAAGCTAAATTTACATGGGTAGACAAAGAATTATGTTCATAATGTTTTACTTTAAATTTTCTCATGAACTCATTTATCTGTTCAATATCTTTTAGTGTATCCTTTTCTTTATACGTTTTTTGAATTTCGCTAGCTTTATTATGTAAAAAGATTCCAATTTCGTTCTGACTTAGGTCCTTTATATCATTATATAGCACATCTACTGTGTTTTTTAATTTTATACGCACTTGCATATTTTTTAATAGTTCATCATCAGTGTTCTCTTCTCTTTCACACAATTTATGTTCCTTTTTCACCATTGCATTTTTATAACTATCGTTAAAAATTATGTATCGTGGAACTTCTATCTGCAAGTTATTGATACAAAAAAGATGATCAAGTAGCCCTTCGTACGTGAATGGAGTGCAAAAAGGTGTAACCATGTCTATTTTTCGATCCAAGATTATACAGGAATCTACCCTGCTTGACACATTTAGCAGAAAATTGAAATTATTTATTCCTAATTTTTCTAAAACGTAATTTTTCTCCTTTTTTTTTATCTTTTCCATCTTTCGATTTTCCTTCTTTTTGGACAAGAATTTTGTGTTGTCCTCCTTCGCCATGAAATTCGCCATTGGGGGAATTTCGTCATGGTTGTAAGCATCGTCCTTTGTAGAACCCATTTTGGAACGGTCCTCTGTAGAACCCATTTTGGAACGGTCCTCTGTAGAACCTATTTTGGAACGGTCCTCAGTAGAACCCATTTTGGAACGGTCCTCAGTAGAACCCATTTTGGAACGGTCCTCAGTAGAACCCATTTTGGAACGGCTCTTTGGTGAGCCAATTTTCTGCACCCCCCTTTTTGTACATTCTTCTTCTCTCCACTTTCCCTTACCCCTCCGTATACTCTCCCGGTTCAATGCAGATTCGAATGTTTGATTCGTTTTTGTTTCATCTTTGAGGGGCTCACCAATGTCTTCTGTTTTCTTTCCAATTTGTGCTGTCCACTTTTGATCTTCTGCGTGCATATGTTCCTTTCCTGTAAAAGGAGAGATTTTTTCTTCCTCGTTCGTACCATTTTGGTTTTGCCTTTTATATTTGTCTTGGGGTCTGTTGAGTTTGTCTCCTTTTTTAACTTCATGTGTGGTATGTCTTGTTTCGCCTCTGTTTGTCTTTTCCTCAACTTCTGCTACTGCTACTGCTAATGCACCGGCGACCTGCTTTGGCATTTCTCCCTCTGTTGAATTCTCAGTGCACCCCGTTACGAGTTCTCCTTCTGACCGTTCCGTTATTCTCTCCTTTTTTTTTTCGGGATTTTTTTCTCTTCCTCTCCCCCCACGATGGTTTTCATTCTCTTGGGATTTTTCATCTTCTGCATGTTGTCCATCCACGGAATGGTCACAGTCATCACTGTCGTGGTGGTTGTCACTGTTGTGAAGGTCATAATATTTGTCTTCGTCTCCTTCCTCTTCGTCTCCTTCCTCTTCGTCTCCTTCCTCTTCGTCTCCTTCCTCTTCGTCTCCTTCCTCTTCGTCTCCTTCCTCTTCGTCTCCTTCCTCTTCGTCTCCTTCCTCTTCATCTTCTTCATCTTCCTCTTCTTCCTCTTCTTCATCTTCCTCTTCTTCCTCTTCTTCATCTTCCTCCTCTGCCTCTTCTTCCTCCTCTTCTTCGCCATCCTGTTCATGCAACTTCGGCCCTTGCTTTCCTGAAACAGTTACTTCCCTTGCGTTCTTTTCATTTCTAACATCTTCCCTGTGCATATGATTTGTTGTATTATCATAATTTTTCTTGGCATCTCTCTTTTTTGTACTTGCTCTTCTCATGGGATTGGCTAACTTGGAATCGATTCCATTCATATTACTATCTTTCAAATTGTGTCCCTTCTGCTTCTTCTTCTTCTTCCTGTGTATTTTTTCTGAGATGAATATTTTGTGGATTGCATATTTGAGGGGAACAGCGATGGGTTGAGCAGAATTTTTGGAATGATTCATGTCTTTAAAATTTTGTAAATTCGTTATAATATCGAAAAAGTCCTGTTCAAAATTGTTTGGAGATTGAATATCAAAATTTGTAGCTACAATTTCTTTTCTTAATTGTATTAACTGTTCAGAAATAAAATGAGATAATTTTCCTAAAGATTTAATATTTTTAAAAACACCGTTAAAAAAGTATTGAAGAAACATTAGACTGAATGAACAGAAAATTAAGTTGCTAAAATCATTATCTACATAATATTCTTTAAATAATCCCTTGATTTCTAAGCTAAATACATCATTATATAATGGAATAAAATAAAGAGGAAATATAATAATTTTAATAGGAATGTCAAGTATATTATGTTTTAAAATTTCCTTTTTGCACATGGTAGTCATATAAGGGATGAAAATAATAGCATATTTCTTGTTTCTATTACTAGTAGATTTTCCATTTTCATTTAATTCTGATTTTTCTAATTTTTCAATTATTTTAAAAATATTCTCAATTTCATAAAAGTTTGGACGAATAAAAAATAAAATGTTAAAAATGTTATCCAGCTTGTTTATATTTACTTCTGTTTCATTCTCTGTAAAAAACACATGTTCAATCTGTTCTTTGTTAATATCATCATCATTCAAGATTACATTCAAAATTATGTGTAAGGACGGTTGGAAAAAAAGACACTTTTTCCCTTTAAACTTTTTCATAATGTTTAGCAGGAGGTTCCTTTCCTGCTCCTTCAATACATTCATTGTATTCATTTTGTCTCTGTCTGTTTTAAGGACTTGTCATAGCCCACATCCCCATTAACTAGTCCTCCACACACGTTCATGTGGAAATGCAATAAGCCCGTGCATGTATATGTATATATATACATACATATACGTATGCATGTTTTGCATAATATGGGTGGGACTCTACTCGCCTTGCTATCCAAATAGGAATGAAGAAAAGAAGCGAGGAAGAAAAGGTGAAGAATGCAGAAAAGGGGAAAAAAAAAAAAAATACAGTTTTTTCCTGTTTTTTCCTGTTTTTTCCTGTTTTTTCCTGTTTTTTCCTGTTTTTTCCTGTTTTTTCCTGTTTTTTCCTACTTTTTCCTGCTTTTTCCTGCTTTTTCCTGCTTTTTCCTATTTTTTCGTACTTTCCTGTTTCTCTCCCCCATATGTCAAAATACGTCTTTTATTTCATAACTGTTATTTTTTCATTGTGCTAAGATTCAATAAAGTGTATATCACAAAGTGACACATGAAATGTGACAGAATTAAACGTGTTACAAGATCAATAGAGTGTAAAAGTAGTGTGATGACCACTAGGATACTTTAAAGGCAGGAGAAAAAAAGAAAAGTACATTAAAATGGAATAAATTGTAGATAATCAAACCAGATGTTCCAAATTATGTATACAAGGAGTAGAAAAAAAGGGGACAATATACATCACGAACCCAGGTGAAATTAAGCTGAAAACAAAAAAAAAAAATATATCAGAGTTTGCGTAAAGTGTAGCATGTAACAAAGGGGAAAAATATATATATATATATATATATATATATAAATGAATAAACAAACAAATAAACAAATAAAAAAATAAAAAAATAAAATAAAGAATGAGGCAACCCTTAGGAGCTGTTGCGACCGGGAAAGAAAAACTTTGTTCGAAAAAACATTCTAGAATATATTTTGTTGGGCCTGCGATATCTTAGGAAGCATTTTATGTTATTAGTGGTGGGGGGATGAGAGGCTTTACAAATTGACGACGAATTTTCTGTTGCTTGAATTTGCATCATCCTCTCCCATTTTACACTTCATCCATGTATTATTTTTTCTCGCTCATTTTTTTTTTTTTTTTTTTTTTTTTTTCCCCTTTCACTTTCTCATTTTCTTCCTTTTTCTAGTTTACCATTTTTTCCTTTTACTTTACTCTCTCCCATTGTCGCACAGTGTATTCTCATTTTGTGTGGCTTTTTTTTTTTTTTTTTTTGTTTCATTTCGAGGGTTCAGGGTTTACATTAGGTTTAATTTTTGCTTTTCAGTTTGTATGCAAGTTCGTATGTGTGGTATACCAACTTTTTCTCTTTCTTCAGAATTCGCATACAATCACATGCACACCACTCACAATGCAGTCCATAAAAGAGGGTTACGCGTTTTTCATTCTTTACCTTTCGCACATACTTTGGGGTTTGTAAAAAAAAACAGAGAAAATAAATCCTGTACAAGGGGTGAAACAGTGGAAAACGCCTCAGGCCTCGATGAAGAGGCGACTCACACACGCACAAAAACATGCACAAAAACATGCACAAAAACATGCACAAAAACATGCACAAAAACATGCACAAAAACATATATATACGTACACAAAAACATGCACAAAAACATATATATACGTACACAAAAACATGCACAAAAACATATATATACGTACACACAAACATGCATACAAACATATATATACGTACACACATATGACATTGCATGGGCTGCATCCGAATATGGCTCAAGCACAGCTTCCATTTCTTTTCACGTGGAATGATCCAATTCCCTGTTTTTGAATTTGAATTTACAGTGTCATATTTGATATGGACATTTGTATTCGATGATTTCCTAAGCATACTACCGTTCCCCTTTCCCTCCAAGTACTGAACAAAAAAAAAAAAAAAAAAAAAAAAAAAAAAAAAAAGATATTCGAACGACCATCCCTTTATGATCACATATGTCTATGCTTTGTTTACGCCTTGTGTATAAGCTTTGTATGTTCCTCCCCAGAGTAGCTTTTTTTTTCATGCTTTTCACTTTTGCATCTCTTCTTCTCGTGTAGGTACTGGGCAGCTATCATCCCATGTGCGATCATTTTTTCATCCTTCTGTTTCATTCTCTTTACCATTATTTACTCATTTGTCAAAACGGAACCACCCAATTCGATACACTTAGTTGAAGGTTACACAAATATATATATATATATATATATATATATATATATATATATATATATATATATATAACACATCAGAATAAGGAGGAAAATGTTCTTTTGAGAGAAAATTAGATGATAGTTATGAATGCAGATACAAGACATGCGTAAAAAATCTTGACGTGCTACACATTTTCATACATTATTCCCTCTTTCTTCAGATGAGCACTCAGTATTTGAAAATAAAATGACAGAAACTTGTCTGAACAGCGTGTGTGATATAAAGATTGAACAAGTAAATAAGTTGTTATACGACACGTCTCTTTATTTTGAGTAGATTTTTGAATCGAGAAATTCGTTTTGGAATTCCTTTTTTTTTTTTTTTTTTATTGTTTGTTTCTGAAAAGGTGGGAGAAGGATCAAGTTATCTTACGAATGAGCACATTATGTTATATACAGATTTAAAAAAGAAGGAACTATTTTCATTTCATATTTATGCACATCTTCATGTGAATGATTTAAAAAGAAAATCACGTTCACATTGTATAAACTTTCGTTATCCCCAGCTTTCTTGGAAAAGCCTGTGACATTATGGAGCTCTTTTCGAAAAGTTCATGACATAACTTAGCCCTTTTGAAAAAGTTCATATCTCAACACAGCTCTTTTCGAAAAGTTCATGACATAACTTAGCCCTTTTGAGAAAGTTCATGATTCAACATAGCCCTTTTGAAAAAGTTGATAGCTTTTTTTTTTTTTCCTTCTTTTTATGTTAATTGCGCCATTCATTTGTGCATAATATGCCTGCACAGGGAAAGATGAATTTATAAAAATTATGACGGGGATATTATTCTTAGGAAGAACAACAATGGGAAAAGGGTCCCTCATAAAATGCTCATCGTTCTACTGAAAATTTCATGCAATCATCTTCTTTGTCTAACAAAGTGTTACTTTTATCTATTTCCTCCATTTTGTACACTGATTTTTTTTTTTTTTAACATTCCTTTTTAGTATTACTTTTTTGCAATTTTGAATTTGAACAAATAAAAAAACAGATCCCTAGACTTAACCACCTGAACAGATTGCTGTAACGTTTGGTAGCAACACCCAACAATTTTTTTTAAAAAAAATGAAATAAAACAAAATAAAATCAAACAAAATAAAACAAAATAAAATCAAACAAAATAAAACAAAATAAAATCAAACAAAATAAAACAAAATAAAACAAAATAAAATCAAACAAAATCAAACAAAATCAAACAAAATAAAATAAAATCAAACAAAATAAAATAAAATCAAACGAAATAAAAACATTACCTGAGAGGAAAAGCCCTAGTGACATGTTAAAATAGAAACAATAACCGAGTGCAGTAAATAAGCCGGGCCTAGAAGTTCCAACGCTGTTAATGAGGGGCACTAAACAATAAGCATTAAAAGGAGAGTACAAATTGTAAACAATATATTGTGAGTTAGGCAACAAAAGAAACCACACATACACATTTGAACAAAAAAAAAAAAAAAAAAAAAGAGAAAAGCTAATTTATATAAAATTCTAACAATTCGTAAAATGCAAAAGGTGTGTAAATGAAAAAATGAATTCAATTTTTTTTTTTTTTTTCTTTTTTGGATGTGTATTCCTTTTTTTAAAATATTACAATTAGGTTTTGCTAATTGAAAAAAAAAAAAAAAGGAGAAAAAATAGGGTGTGTATGTGCCCTCTTTTTTCTTTTTTTTAAAAACCTTTGTTTATTCCCTAACTTTGGATGAAGCGAAAAATAAAACTTGTGTCACAATCCTAGAATGATTTAGGAAGATCACACTATGGGATACCTCCAAATGGCCGAATTTAAGATAGCCCTCCAATTGAACACACACGTGTTCCACAAGCTATTGAATTAATTTTGCACTGAACCTTTTTAAATAGTCGCTAATGCATGCAAAAATATATATATATATATATACACATGTATATGCATGTGTGTAAAAGCATGTACAAGTATCTCCTAGCACACGCTTTTGCTACTTAACATTTGTCACCTTTGCACTCTTCTGCTTCCAGACGTATTATCCACGTGTCTCAGATTTTTATGATTGTGTTTTCACGCATTGTTGTGTAGTGAGAAATCTGTTGCTAATTTTGTGACATCACATCGGGATAGACATGCCATTGAAGCATTTTCCCTTATCCTCAGATCTTTTTGGAAATATTTAAAACTTTTTCGAAGTAATGAGAAAAAGAAGGAAAAAACTTAAATTTAATTGGTTGGTGGAGACAAGGGCACAAGTAGGGGTGGTCATACACGGAGGGGAGGGAAGCGAGTGCAGTGAATGCTTGGGCACATCATGTGCTTTCCGTTTTGTTTGTTATGTTATGCATGTTATGTTATGCATGTTATGTTATGCATGTTATGTTATGCATGTTACGTTATGCATGTTATGTTATGCATGTTAGGTTATGCTTGTTTTGTTATGCTTGTTTTGTTATGCTTGTTATGTTATGCTTGTTTTTTTTTTGCTGCAATTGCACTTTTTTCGGATCGTGGTACCTCCTTTTTTTTTCTACGCATGTGTGACGTTTCTCACATATACATAAGTAGAGGACGAGAAAATGTCCGAAATGAATATTTTAGAACTCCCACGAGGCTTATTAGAGAGAGTGTGTTTGGGTAACAGTGATAAAAAAAAAATTTGGAACCATGTTCAGGAGAATGATGCTAAGAAATGTAAAAGGATGAAGGTGTTAAATTTGAAGGCATGGATAAAATTATTCTTGGGAATCTCATTGTTTTTGTGTTTTATTTTTTTCAAGGTAAGAGGAGAAGTGGTTTAACAATGGTGTAAGTTGTATGTAGATGGAAAAATAGTTTCTTAATCATTTTTGAGAAATGAATATATGACTAATAATTTTTAAATGCATCGGGAACTTTTTTTTTCTTTTTTTTTTATCAGATACCGTGGAATGAGTTTAACTGGTTTGTTGGAGAATCTGCAGATTTGCAAAAAGTGTGCAGAATGATGAGTGAAGCAAACAGAGTAAAATTGAGGAACTCCAATATATGCGATAAAGAACTGGAGGAAAGCGTAAGGAAATTAATAGAAGAAGTTGGGTATAATGATTCATCAGAAGATGAAACAGATATTATAATTTCCACCGAATTTATTAATCGGAATTTATTAGCTTTTTTAAAAATTAATAGTAAAGCAAATAAAATATGGTATAACAAATGCCTTAAGGAAAAAGAAAAGTATTGGGAAAAGAAAATGAAATTCTGGAACCAATTTGAAATATATACATGGTCTGAATTGTTTTTTGGAGAAAAAACGAGAGGAATAGATCAAAATTGGAAAAACAAAATGTGGGATATTTGGTTTACTTACATCCATAGAATCATGTGGATGGAAGATGTTGAAGACACGAAACAATTTAAAAAAAGAATTGAAAAATGTTATTCTTATATTTATATTAGTAATAAATATACTAAAAAGAAAAGACATTTTGAAAAGGTAAAACAAAAAAAAATCCTCAATGCATGGAATCACTTTATAAATTCCAATTTAGAAAAATGGCAAAAGGAAAGGAAGGCGGCAGCAGAGCCAACCAAGAGTAAGTCTAAGAAGAGGAGGACGAAAAAGGCAAATGCCTCTTAACTTGTTGCTCCAAGGGTTACGGACAAAATCGGGAAAAAATGGAAAAAAATGGAAAAAATAAAAATCATCTCCTATGCCGTTATGCCATGTCATAACAGGGATTCAGATGAAGACTTATGAGAACACCAATATGCATATGTATATGTATCCATATACGTACATGTATGTATACTTATTTTGAATGAGCTCGCGTTTGGGCGTGCAGAGTGAACAGGGTCATCATATGAAAGATTCTCCATGCTGCAAAGACAACTTATGCAATAACATCCCTAATGGAGTTGTCAATTGATGTGGTCGCAGCAATGGCAATGAAAAAGTTGGAAGAACTGGTGGCAGTTTATATACATTTAATACACTAACACGAAGATGGGATAAAAAGAAGGGGCGGTTAAATGTATTTTTTTCTGCTTTTTTTTTTATCTGCTTTTTTTTATCTTCTTTATTTTGTTTCTTTTTTTTGTTTCTTTTTTATGTTTCTTTTTTATGTTTCCTTTTTATGTTTCTTTTTTAGTTTCTTTTTTATGTTTCCTTTTTATGTTTCTTTTTTAGTTTCCTTTTTAGTTTCTTTTTTATGTTTCTTTTTTATGTTTCTTTTTTATGTTTCTTTTTTATGTTTCTTTTTTATGTTTCTTTTTTATGTTTCTTTTTTATGTTTCCTTTTTATGTTTCTTTTTTAGTTTCCTTTTTAGTTTCTTTTTTATGTTTCTTTTTTATGTTTCTTTTTTATGTTTCTTTTTTATGTTTCTTTTTTATGTTTCTTTTTTATGTTTCTTTTTTATGTTTCTTTTTTATGTTTCTTTTTTTCTGCTTTTTTTTCCCTTTTCCTAAATGGGAAAAGTTGTAACAAGAGCAAAATTTGTATGAACAAAGTTGACGATGATATGGTGTACACTTAAAGGTGTATATATATATATATATATTTTTTTTTTATTTGTTTTTCCGTTAGTATTCCCTACAAAACCATGCCTCATTTTTTGATTTTTGTTCCTTTTAAAAATGAAGACAGGGAAATTCTCGTTATTCCACATTTTTTCACAATACCAGTGAAAAAAAAAAGGGAAGAAAAATATAATAAAATTGAATGTAATATAATAGTATAAAATAAAATATAATAGTATAAAATATAATATAGTAAATTAAAACAAAATAAAGCAATTCAGCAAAAAAAAAAAAAAAAAAAAAAATACAAAGTGAACATGTGGTTATATGATTGTATACACATGATATACACACAATAACACTTTTTCCATTTAAAGATTTTATACATATTTAAGTATACAGTATAGTAGATCTCTTTAAGGTCATAATTTATATTAATGTGTTAGCAAAATGGGTATGAGATATAATGACTAAAGGTAACAATTCTCTACACCTGTCACCTCCCCTGATAAAAAATTTTTCCTGACAAATGTTAGCAGCTCTAAAACATTTTCTTCACAATGTTTTTCCGATTTTTGCTTTTTGTCATTTCCACCAGTTGCTAACACAAAAAATGCAATAACAAAATGGAGAGCAAAAAAAAAAAAAAAAAAAAGTGCCAACTCTGTTTTATATTTGCATGTAGTAGATCATTACAACACAGGTGTTGCATATCATTTGTTATGTATATTATTTGCTATGTATTAGTTGCTATGTATTATTTGCCACGTATTACTTGCTACGCATGTGACATATTACTGCGCGCGCGTTTCTAAGGGCACTGTACTGCTGGGACTGATTACGAGAAATTTTTCCTAAAACAACGCAAGCTTGGTAATTATTAGGTAGTAGATTGAGTTAAGAAAATATTAATATACGTTTATGTTTTATAAAAGGAGAAAAAGAGAAAATGAGAAAAAAAGAAAATGCGAAAAGGAGAAAAAAAGAAAATGCGAAAAGGAGAAAATGAGAAAAAAAGAGAAAGCATAGAACAAGCACAAACTTAGAAAATCTAAGCGCGCATGCAAAAATAGAAAGTACTTGAAACGGATTTCATAGGCCTAAGGAGTAAAAATGAGCTCGATAAATGCACATATACATATATATATATATATATATATATATATATATATATAATCATTTTAAACTTGCGCTATGAACGAGAGCAGTATTTTTGTTAAATTGACAAAAATGTATATTTTTTTATATTTACAAATTTTTACTCTCTTATTTTTTATACCATTAAACTGGAATTTTTTTTTTTTTTTTTTTTTTATCTTTTTTATTAAACAACTCACCTATGGCGTATATAAAATGTTGCATCCATGCATGCATGCTCGTACGAGAAAAAAATAAAATTAAATTGCATATTCGCTTCACTTATTGGAGTTGGTACAGGGGCGCTGCACTTAATTTTTTGTGCAATTTAATGGTAAAATAAATTGTTGCAACATGTAACTGCCTCGAATTGCTTCCACAAACCGCTCCGCACTTTATTGAATCTTATTGGTGCTGCGTACGTACTACATTATACATGTATAAACTATGAACGCAAACTACCGAACCCGAGGATGACCTAGCAGGACTAGTAGCCTTTTAGCTTAACCCTACCATTTTTTTTTTTTTTTTTCTAAATCTAAACACATATATATTTATATATATATATATACAGGGTAACCTTTTCTTTCTACATTAGAACAATATATAGAACAAAACTATGCAAAAAAAAGAAAAAATAAATAAAAAAAATAAAAAAAATAAAAATGACGTTGTAGGGAGGCGGGCAAAAGTAATTTAATTTAGCAATGAAACAACCCCCAAGGCTCTCTTTTTTTTTTTTTTTTTTTTTTTTTTTTTTCTCTTCTCTTTCATATTATATATTAATAAATATATTATAATATATACATAATACATACAATTATGTATATTTTTATAAATTTTTTACGTGCATACTTTTCACATATATATATATATATATATATTTATATATATATTTACATGTTTACATATTTATATAATTGTACAATTACATAACTATATATTTCTATATTTCTATATTTCTATATTTCTGTATTCATGTATTTATGTATCTACATAACATTTTTATACGTACCATTTTATGTATATACCTTTTTGTATTTAATTAGAAATAGTTGCTCTTTCGGTTGTAAGACTTTGTTAACACTTTAGAATTTTTTAGAAAAAAAATTTGAAGCTTAAGGAAGACATTTAGAACTGTTACTGTTATTTGTATAATCTATTTTACTAATCCATAGAGAGAAAAAAAAAAAAAAAAAATTTCAGAAAAAGGCTAAGTCATTTTTTTTTTTTTTTTTTTAAAGTTGTATATATAATTTTGTACTTTGAGTAAATAAATATATTTATATATAAAAAAACGTTTTAGAATTGTTCATCTTTGTTAGGTTTATCACTCACTTCTCTAATGCATTTTATTTCTCATCCTTTTTGTGATTATTGTATTGTGTATCTTATATATTTGTATACCTAATTTTTGAACTGAGCTTGCTTCTTGCACAGTTCTTAATTATTGTTTAATAAGAAAATAGCACTGCAAAGACCTGTAGAAAATTCTAACATATACTTTTGGACTAGTTTTTTATGAACAATGGATGGACGACCACCCAAGAGGAACACCAACCCCTTTATCGACGGTGAGTGTGCATGTGAATGTGCCAAAAATGGAATCCCCGCATGAAATCTGTGCATGAATTTGTGTATAAACCTGTGCATAATCCTATACATGTGCTCATTTTTTTTTTTTTTTTTTTACACATATGTAAGTGTGATATTAAGGGTAGATGAAAAATATTCTGTTTGACTATGGACACAATGTGCTTTTTCATATTTCTCCTTTGAATGCTTGTACATACCTGTTCTTGAAATGTAAGATCATTTATCTAAAGAACTCTTTTCCCTTTTTTTTTCTGTTGCTTCCAATTATAGATGACGACTATTCAGATGATGATGATAATAGCACTCAAAATGTACGTACAGTGAACTCAGGTGCTTATGAAAATCGCCAAGGAGGGGAAACTGGAAGATTAGGTTTTAACACCAACACTGGAGCTTACAATGCAGGTGCGTACAATGCAGGTATCTACAATGCAGGTGATTACAACGCTGGCCATTACAACACTGGCCATTACAACACTGGCCATTACAACACGGGACACTACAACACGGGACACTACAACACCGGGCACTACAACACTGGGCACTACAACATGGATCCACAAATGAATACCATTTATGGAATCAATTATGGAACATCCCCAGGATATAGCTATCTAGAGAACTTCAATTCAAGCCTAGGAGCATTAAGGGGGTTGCAACCGGAGTTTTCATCATATGAAATGAGAGATGACGTCAGCTTAATCTATTTTATGCAAGCAGTAGCATTCGCTACGGTGGCTTTTCTCAGTGTTAGTGTGAAAAAGAAGAGAAAAGGAAAAAAAAAAAATATATACACATGCATGTTCGTATGTATATATATATATATATATATATATATAGAGAGAGAGAGAGAGAGAGAGAGAGAGAGAGTTACTTGTCTGCGTGGGGGATAAGAGAGTACAAATAGATTCTCCCTCCGCCTCTACTTTTCTCTATGTGTGTGTGCAGATGGTGGGATGAGTTTCATTTTTTTTTTTTTTCCATTTATTTTTACAATGTTCTTGATTGTGTTTGTATTTTGACATTTTTTTTTTTTTTTTTTTTTTTTTTTTTTTTTTTTCCGCTCACTCAGGTGGTATTACGCAAGAAACATATGCTGAGACCGGGTATATCAAAAAGAGAATTTGAATCAACTTTACCAAACTTAGGAAGGAAAGAAGAAAAGTCTACAAATATAGATTATCAAAAATTTGAAGATGTTGTTACTCGTCCAAGTTCTCCATTTTTTGAAGAAGAGCTTAATAATTACAATGAAACGGATCCTTTATTACCAAATGCTGATAATTATGATGAACGCCATTCACCATTACCAGAAAATGTAAGAAACAGTGACTATGATGATGAAGAAGAGGTAGACGAAGATGATAGAGAAATTTCTTCTGATGAAGGTGAATATTATTTACATGAAAGAGAAATTCATAATCTAATGAACACACCATATAGTTCCCCAGAAACACATATGGCTAACCCATTTGATGATTTAAGTAATCAAGTATCATCGAACAATACACAAGGAAGAACTTATCAAGAACCCAATTATGGAGAGGTATATGAAGGCGCTCAATTTGTTGACAGGTATCATATGTCAAATAGTGATGCATCCTTATTTTACAATGATACTAATAATTCTTCTAGAAATAATAATCAGCAGAATTTTCATTATGGGTATGAACATGCACCATACGCTGATATATTTAGATATCCAAACTATGCTAACATGTATCGTATGACAAATTATGAAAGTAATAATGGAAGCAATAATGGAAATAATAATGCTGGTGGTAACCATGGTAGTAGGAATAGTAACAGCTCAGGTAAAAACATGAGCCACAGCAATATTGGATATAACAATTTAAACATTAACAATGAAAACAACAGTGCTGTTAGTGGAGGAAGAAGAGGTGGTATGGATGCACAGAACCCAGCTTTCGGATTTGATGATGCTCGTTTTGCTGATAGCTATGGAGACAACTATGAAGACGAAATATTTACGAATTCTAACTATGGTAATCCATTCGAAAATGATGATGACGAGGACACATCTGCAAATGGACAATCGGCTAATGGTGCATCAAACTTGTTACATGATCAAAATGTTAATTCTTATGGATATACAAACTATGGTTTTCAATTTGATCAAGTGGATCATAATAACAATGTCTTTTACAACAACCCATTTGTCGATGGAAACAACCCATTCGAAATGGAATCTGAAGAAATCAGTAATAGTAGTACTACTCCACATGTTGACATATCATCACACGTCGAGGAAAATTATGAAGAAAAACAAAACATTGAAGAGAATGAAAAGGGTGGAAACAGTGAACAGACTGAAAAGTTCGAAACGATCGAAAAGAGCGAAAAAAGCGAAAAAGTTGCAAAAAAATTGGCTGACGATTCTGGTGATGAAGAAGATGATCCCATTAGTGATTATGATAAGTTTATGCATTTGGAATCTGAAAGACAGAAAGAAAGAGAACATGTAAATGCATTGAAGGTAAATTTAGAGAAATACAAGAATGTAGGAGCATCTAAAGTTCCTTTGGAAAAGTTGGAAGAAGAATCCGATCAAGAGTACTCCTCCACTGTAGAAAAAAACATCGTAAATAACAAAGACGACCTTGAAGAAGAAAACGAACAAGGAGAAGTAGAAGAAGATGAAGAGGAGGAGGCAGCACCACATGAGAACGGAAGTAGTAATGCATCTGAGTATGTTCACCATGAGGAAGGAAAAGGATTAGAATTGGAAGAAAAACAAGATAATTTTGAGGATATTAGCGAATCTGACATAGTAGTAGATCACAATGTCCAAGAGGAAGACAATTTTGAGGCACCATTATATGATACACAAGAACAAGAGGTGGAGATATCGAATGGGGAAGAAGCTGAAGAGGAAATTGAAGAATCAGATGAGGTAGTGGAAGAATCGGATGAGGCAATGGATGATTCAATCGAAGATGACACATATGAAGACATCATTGATGAGGCAAGAAACGAAGAATAAAATTTGAATAAAAAAAAAAAAAAAAAAAAAAAAAAAAAGGTAGCTCATGAAGTAGAAGACGATGGTGAACAAAAATGAAAAAGGAGAGAGGAGATATATATATGCCATTGGTTAGGTTGAAATAGGAAAAAAGAAAAAAAAAAAAAAGGAACTTTTTTTTTATTTTTTCAATTCAAGAATAAGAATGTTTGATTTGATGCGTGTAAATTGAATATGTATATAAATACATTATACATATGTGTGTGTATATGTATATACATTTACGTACACTTTTTACATACACATCACGTGTTTACATATTTTGACAAAAACACTCCAAAACACACACGAATATCCATTTTTATAATACAATTCTTCAGTGTGTATATCTCACTCCCGATTTTTTCTATTCACTACTAGCACGTATATTTTCCCCATCTCCACCCTCCAGCATTTTTGCATGTGTTTGAGTATATTTAACCTCAATATACTTATTATGAACGTGTTTACATATGTATGCATAAGCATATGTACCAGTTTTATTTCATCCCCACGCCCAAAAATTTTTCATAATTTTGGTACAGCTTCTCCTACGTTTCATTCAAATTAATGTTTTTTTTTTTTTTTTTTTTTAAAAAAAACTTTTTAAAAAGGAAATTTATATTTCTTCTAATACAAATACTACGACAAATGAGTTTCTTTTTTTTTTTTTTTTCTGTTAAATCGAAGGACACCTCCGCATACTCTACATGTAACACGACACCACTTTGGTTATTCTCTCATATTTATATGAACAGACATGCAAATGTACACATATATGAACAGACATGCAAATGTACACACATATATGCATATTTTTATTTTTTTCTGCGCGCCTGACAAATCTATTAAATGTGACGCGTAAATTTCGTACAATTATTCTTAACCTTTGTGTACATGTAGATATGATGGTGTGTGTGTGCTTGGCCAAAATTTTCGACATTTTAAGCAGACCTCTTAGGGTTAATTTGGACAAGCTTGATTCACAGTAGTGTTGTATATAAGAGTGGCGTGTGACATATACCTGTTTCGTCATTCTTCTGATTGATCTCCCAATGATTTGGTTTTTATAAGACCTTAATGAAAAATTGAGAAAGTGTAATTCTTACTTTGCAATTTCACCTTGTTTTGTTATTTTACGCATTAGTTGCTAAACTGTAACATGGTGTGCACAAAATATTTTCGAAGAACACAAATGGAGGTATATTCTATATATTGGTTTTCTTGGTTTAAGAAAATTAGGAGCTTATTGTAGAATGTTTTTTGTCTATGCCCAATTGTGGTTGAAATGGGGTACTATAAGTAGGAATTGGATACATTCAGATTTTTTTTTTTTTAAGTTATCGTTTCTCCTTTCTCCACCTATGTGCATTTGTTCCGTCTCTTTTGGAAAAAAAAAAAAAAAAAAAAAAAAAAAAAAAAACCAACAAGCAAAATAAACTGGCAAACTAGAAAGTCACTAAACCAGCAAGTCAGCACATATAATTGGAATAATGCATAAGACGTGATGATGCGTAGACAAAAAAAAAAAAGGGTTGGGAAAAAGGACAGGAAAAAGAGGAGTACAAAACTTGTAGGAGAACTATATCCCCATCGAGGTTTGGGGTTTACACCGTTGATAATTTTCATTCGGTGAACAAACTGAATAATTTATTTTCTCAGTATGTCAAATTGTGGGGATGTAATACAAATTTACTGGCTCTTTTCGAAAATTTTGATTTGGTGGATTTTTAAAACTTGTGAGGTAATAAAAAACCTCCTATTATTATGCAAAAGGGGAAGAAAAAAAATTTTTCCCCTCATTTTTGCTACTTCCTCCAAATTATGTTTGCCACTTAATATATATATATATATATATATATATAACAATATAGTATAATTTTGCACAAAACAATTTTATTTATTCTCGAAGACTAATTTTTTTTTGTTCGGCAAAATATATTGCTTATTATTGCTTATTGTTTATTATTGCTTATTGTTTATTATTGCTTATTATTCCTTATTATTGCTTATTATTCCTTATTATTGCTTATTATTGCTTATTAATGATAATTGCTTATTTTAATGTTCACAATTTTAAAAAGAAAAAATTTATAATCCGAACTATTAAAAAATGGAATGACATGTTTTAAAATTGAAACGAGTATTTCCAACTTCGGTGGGTTGTTGAGGAATATCATTTTATATTTTTCTCCTCATTTTTAGGAGAAAAAAAAAAAAAAAAAATTAAAAAAAAAAAAAAAAGTGCGGGACTAAGAAAAAAATAAATAAATATCAGTAAAGGAAAAAAAGAGGGGGTTAAAAAAAAAAAAAAATAAAATAAAAATAAATAACAGTATAAAAAAAGATACTGTAGGATTTACATATATATAGAAATATAATAGGATATGGGATTTGTCATATTTTCTTCAGCACTGAAGAAAAAATATATATTTTTTTAGGAACATACAAATATGCTATTTCTAACATTTTATGCATACGCTAGAAAATTTTGTTAATTTTTTAGTTTTTGTTAGTTTTGCTAATTTTGTTAGTTTTGCTAATTTTGTTAATTTTTCTAATTGCGTTAATTTGATAATTTTGCCTATTTTTGCCTAATTTTTCTAAATTTGTTAATTTTGCTAATTTGGTTAATTTTGCTAATTTGGTTAATTTTGCTAATTTGGTTAATTTTGCTAATTTGGTTAATTTTGCTAATTCTGCTAATTCTGCTAATTCTGCTAATTTTGCTAATTTTGCTAATTTTCTATATATCAACATTTTTTCAAAATTTACAAGAAAAAAAATTTCCTTCGCGGCGTAAACATGCGTTGTTTCTCCCTTTAGGTAAAAGGTAAAATACACATATATAAAAAATATTTATAAAAAATAGATAAAAGGTTTTTAGAATTCTTTTTTCTATACCTTTGAATAAAGAAAAAACAGATACATAATTATATATATATATATATATATATATATATATATATATATGTATTTACATATATTCGCATAATATTTATTAGTTTGATACTGCATGAGATTTACTAAAAGAGCTAAAAAGAAAAAAAAAAAAACATTTACACTGCCTATTAAATATGAATTTTTTACATGTATGCCAAAGTATACACATAAAACAAACGCTTGCAATTCATATGTACACATTATTATGAATAAAATTACATTACATGAAATTAGTCAAAAGGGGAAAGAATACACTTAATAAAATGTTTTACCTTATGTGAATTATTTTCTTTTTCTTTTTCATTTTTTTTTTTTTGTTCTTTGAGGCTTGACAAGTTTACGTATCACGCTTGATGTGGGGATATGTTTAGAGATTTATGAGTTTACCCCTTCTCATATGAATTTACTAAAAATGAGTTCATTTTGTAATAAGCATATATGTGAATATATATACATATATATGAACCTAAGTTGAATACGTAACTGTTTTGTACTTGGTAATTTGCATACATATAGAATGTACTTACATAAATGTATGCCTGTATTTACATTTGCATGCATATGTATAACATAAGTATATACTGCAAACGGATATAGGATAGTTTACCCAGCTTACATCATTGACCTATAGTGATTTATTTTCATTTCATTTTTAACTTTGTAAATAAAAGGAAAATAGATTAAATATCCAACTTAGTAATTTTTAATGAAGCTAATTTTATATAATTAATATTACATTAAGAGGACCTTTTTTTTTTTTTTTTTTTTTTCTTTTTAATTTTAGTTTCTACTTTTTTTTTATTTTTTGTTAATATATGTGTGTTACGTGGACGTAAACGTGTATGTGTATTGACATAGGGAAGTGGTGTATATAAACACGCACGTATACATAGATACATACATAGATACTTATACACTCACACATGCATGCGTGTGTGTGTGTGGGGAGTTATATAATAAAGCGTTATTGTACTAGACATACCAGTTGAAGAAGTTTTCTTTTTAATTTGTTTATTTATTTTATTGTATTTTTTTTTTTTTTTTTTTTTTTTTCACTTTTAAAACAAAGAGAAAAGAGACAGAGGCGATGTATTTATGAATGTTCTCTCCGAACATGAACCCGCGCATATATATTTGGAGACATGTAAACAGTAATTATTTTTGCGCTTACGATAGAGTAACAATTTAAGGATAAAGGAAGTTAGTAATGCATAATAGGTTTTTCACACCTTGTGTTTATACAGCTTATTAAACCAAAGAGGGTGTACACAGAACAAACCCAAATAGTGCCAAAACAAAAGTAGAGAAAAGAAAGATAAAAGATAGATAGCAAATACATAACAGATACATAACAGATAGATAAAAGATAGATAAAAGAAAAAAAAAAAAAAATGATGATTATGGTGATGCACTCATTTCTATTAAATAATAATTTGGGGGAAAAGTGTGCATATAATTTATTTTCAAAATGTGACAAGAAGAGAAATGTTAAGTATCAATCATCAGAAATGAAAATTGAGAATTCTATGGGGATCATCAAGAATAAAAATTTTATTTGTCAAACGATTTTGAAACTTGCTGTTATCAGTTTACTCTTTTTTTGTGTGTTTAATGTAAGGGGAAAAAAAAAAAAAAGAAAAAAAAAAAGAAATATCTTTGTATATATTGTCTGCATAGGAATTCCAAGGGTTACAACACTCCGTTCCTTTTTGTGTGAACCCAATCGGATTGTAGAAAATGCTGTGCTGGCAAATCAAATGTGTACATATTCGTTTTACTCTTCTGCATCTGGAATTTGCAATAATTTTAGCCATACGTTGTGACCAAAGCAAATAGAGAGAAGCAAATGGGCAGAAGCAAATAGAGAGAAGCAAATGGGCAGAAGCAAATAGAGAGAAGCAAATAGACATATACATATATATATATATATATATATATATATATGCACCGTTTCCTTGTGTTCAATTGTATAATTTTTTTTTTTCTTCTTCCCATGTTATGTGTGTGCCCCGTTTCTCGTAGGAGCAGAATCATGGATTAAAGGATGAAAGCAAAGGAATGGATTTGAATGAAAAAAATAAAAAATGGAATTGGAGAGTTTTATCAGAACTCGAAGAAGGGAAAAATAAAGAGAACACTAAACATACTAATAACCAAGATTGGTTAGATAAATTATGGAAGAAAGAAATGGAAAAATGGAAAAGTGATGTGTATTTGATTAATAAAGAAACATTTTGGGAATTTAAAAGAGTGTGTTTAATTAACAATGTAAATTTTAAGTGGGAAAATGAAATGTGGAAAAACTTTAGGGATCAGATGAGTAAAAATATATTAGCAAAGGAAAAGAGTGATCATGAGGATTTTATAGCCTTTAAAAATAAAAAACCAACAAAAGGTGAATACAATGAATTTATTTTAGCAAAGAGAAAAACTTTCAGCATTTTTTATGATACACTTGTAAATGAAAGGTCAAAACTGATTGATCATGTCATAAAGGAATGGATGAATTTTAGGAGCCAAGTTTTTGATAAAATGGAACATAAAGTGTTGAAGGTCAGAAAAGTTTTGAAAAAAATGAAGAAAAAAGATATTGCAAAGTTATATTCTTAAAGGGAGGGGAAAGACGAGAGGACAAGGGGTTGGGGGGTTTCGCGTGAAGAGAGTCTATTCAGAACAAATTCCAGAATAGTAACACTGTGGAAAAAGCGTCCGAGAAAAAAAAAAAAAAAAAAAAAAAAATAAAAGTGAAATAAAATTAAACTGAATAAAATTAAACAGAACAAAAATTAAACTGAATGAGATAAATTAATAAATCGTAACAAAACAACGTCTACCATTTTGGATAAGTGCTTAAAAAAGGACAACCCTTTCTAGAAACACAGAGATATTAAAAGTGCATGCAAAAGCTCATGAGTAGTCTACATGCATATATATGCATATATATACATATATATATTGAACAGCCGTAGAAACATTTTACGTGAAAGTCAAGTTTTTATGTGAGCACAAGCACACGATGAGCACGAATAGAACGAATAGAACGAATCGAACGAATACAATGAAGGATGCATGTAAAAACGGAATAATCTTAAGAGGACTAAATTGGTCTTTTCTCGACCCCTCCTCCCCCCAAGCAACATGGCATATATATATATATACGTACCCGTTTGATGACTCTATGTTATATGAGTTTATTCCCTTCAAAGGGGAAAAAAGAAAAACCAGTCTTATTTGTAAAAAAAAAAAAAGAGAAGAAAAACGCACAAAAAATATTTAAATATATATACTACTACCCATTTAGGCACCTCATTCACAAGGCTTTATACACGCATTACATGTTTAAAATTTTGTCTTTTCCGTTATTCATATATATTTATTGATAATCATTTATTATAATGTTTATTTGAATATATCACGTGTTATAAAATAGAAATAAAAAAAGAAAAAATTTTATTTGCTTTGAGACTTTGTTTTTTTTTTTTTTTTTTTTATTTTTTTTTAGTTTTCCTATACATTTTGACATATTACATATGTGTATACATATATAATGTGTTCCAATTTGACGAGGCTTCGATGGCCCGTTGACGTGGCCTTTAAATATTTGGTCTAAGTGATCGTTTGCTGTTCCCTCTATGGACATCTGTTCGTTTTGACAATACTCCATTTGAAGTGGGTCCTAGTAAGAAAAAATCCCTCGCTTACAAATGGAGACAAACAAAATAGATATTCCCCCTCCCCCCTTTACCCATTTATGCTTTTTTTCTTCCATTTTAGTTTTTTGTTTAATTTAGTTTAATTTATTTTAATATATTTTAATATACCTAATCTATTTAATCTATTTAGTATATTTAATCTATTTAGTATATTTAATCTATTTAGTCTATTTTAATATATTTAATCTATTTTAATTCATTTTAATTCATTTTAATTCATTTTTAACTTAAATTAATTTATTTTTATTTTATCTTTTTTTTTTTTTTTTTGGGTCATTGATATAATAATTTCATTACACTTCGGAATTGCACATTTGATAATGTGGCTTACTCGATTCAGGTTTTAAGAATTTAAGCAGTCGATGGAATTTCACAAATTGAAACATTTATCCAAAACGGTTTCACTTCGAATTTATGTGAAGTTAATTTCACATGTCTTTTGCATCCTTGTGTGTGTGTTATGTTTGTATGTATGATATACTTACACGTATGCATATTTATATATATATATTTTTTTTTACATTTTATGTGTACATGTGGCTTTAATTAGATAAAAATTTTCGAATAAAAAGACTAAAAAGAAAGTTAAAATAAAAATAAAATATTTATTTAACCATTAGCAAGAATTGTTACATACATGTGATGGAGAAACATTTTCTACTATTGCAATATTGGATGTTTTGAAGCAACAAACCAAGGGAACCCCATGTCTCCCTCCTTTCCACATCCAAAGAACAGTACAATATTCTATGTATTCATTTTAACAGAAGGGAAAATTAATGATTATTTAGGGATTGTAATGCTTGATTAGTAATGAATGATATAGCCTTATTTTGTTATACTTTTGTGGTGATACAAACTTGGAAGGGGTAGGGTAGGATAAGTACAAATTTGTTTTTGTTCGATTGATTCTTTGGGAGGATACGGGTGGTGGAGGTGATATGTATACATATATATATATATGCATATATATATGCATATACAAGTAGTAGGGGACGTGTGTACGAGTGAGAGAAATGTGAATAATCAAAGGAAACGTCAACGCAAGTTGCGTATATGTACAACTGGAGCATTTGTAGTAAAGATTGGGAAATCTTAAATTTGCAGTAAAGTGTGCAAAAAATATAATGTTACAGAATGAACGCGTAGGTTTATACGTCCAAATGAGGCTATACTAAAATTGATAGCTATGATATGATGTGATTTTTTTTTTTTTTTTAATTTAAACAACTTGAGAAAACTTAAAAAGGAAGAAGAAAAGAAAGTCCCAAGGGGTTTAAAAAGTCTAAACAATTATTTATGCTGAAGAAGATGAACTGTAAAGAGATAAAAAGCCCCAGGCAAAAGAAAAAAAAAAAAAAAAGAAAAAAAAGAAAATTAAAAATATGCACACACAAGGCGCATAGGACATGGGGAAATTTTCTCCCCTTTTTTTTTTTTTTCCCCTATGTCATACATACATTTTTTCTGTAAAATATGTACACACAAGGAGAATGGGACATGGGACAATTTCCTCCCCTTTTTTTTTTTTTTTTCCTTATGACATACATATACACTTTGTGTAAAATATGCACACGCGTGTTAAAATATGAATGCCAAATTAAAGAGAGAGAGAAAAAAAAAAAAAAAAAAAAAAAGAAAAGAAAAGAAAAGAAAAGAAAAGAAAAGAAAAGAAAAGAAAAGAAAAGAAAAGAAAAACAATGCGGAGGTAAGATTTCACCCCAGCATGATATGCACATTAAATTATAAAAGAAATGGAATGTTGCTTTCATACGACATGTAACTAATTTTGAAGATGCATCAATTTATGATGCTTCCCACCCCCAAACGTCGCATTGCACTTTATAATGTGTTAGATACCAGTATGGATACTAACAAAAGCATATTTTGTCGAGCCATGGAAGAGTTTATGTAAAATTTACACATTCGCATGGAAAGTCCATTCGTTTGTGCACCTCCACCCAGTGAGTTTAAAACGAGGGAGGTTATGTAAATTCCCCCCTCTGTCACTCATTACTCATCACTCGCTGCTTATCACTCGTTATCCGCCTTTTTTTTTTTTTTTTTTTTTTTTCTTTTTTCCTCCCTTCTGCGGAGGAACTGGTTTCATTGTTGCACCTGGACTAAGGATTTATGATGGGCTCCAAATTGCATACGGTGGCCTGATCAACAATGTCTTCATAGAAAATAATATCTCTCTGGTTTAAGTATTGTTCATCGTCATCCAGGTCATCGAAGAGAGATCCATTATCAGTGTAGAAAAGACTACTATTGTCCTGGATAGCTTCAATATCAATTTCTCGTAGTAAAGAGAGTGGATCCATAAATTCATCATTTTCTTCATTTTTACTGAATTCTTTATTACTTATTCTGGATTTCATAGCCTCCTCATAGTACCCTTCAAATTTGGCCCTATCATATGCCCGTCTTAAAGATTTTAACAAAGCATCTGTGGTAACTTTATTATACATTTTTTTTATAAATCTATTTACATATGTCTCCAGGATAGTGTAGAATCTATCAAATATACGGAACGTCGATCTAAACATAAAAATAACATTATCATAAAATGCATACCATCTCATAACTGTAAAAATAAAAAATGAAATTGATAAAGAATGTACTACTCCCATTAATACTAATCCATTTATATAATGAACACTAGGTTTTTCATTGGGAGGCATATTTAATAATCCTTCTGTTTGTTTTGAAAGTTCTTTTGAAATTTCATTAGGGAAAAATAAGGAGTTCCGTATATACAAATTTCCAGCGCCATAAATGGAGAGATAGACAAAATATTGTGAAATTTTTGCTCCTTCCAAACGACCTTTATAATATGTTTCCCAAAACCCTTTTCCCTCAGCTGCTTCACTTATTTCTACATTAATTTTCATAAAAAAGGCTGCAACAACTATAGGTATAAATTTTTTATCAATAAATTTCATCATTTTATTAAAGACATAAGAATTGGCACTTGTGAGAGATTGATACTCACACAGTTGGCTCAAGTTATTTAAATTGTAAAGAGAAAAAAGTTCTGATGCCAATTTATACATATTTGCTAATACAAAGGTTTTTCCATACTTGAGTTGTACTACTGGTTTTTTTATGAACATAGGGAAGAAGACATTTAACATACTATCAAACATACTACCATGATAGACGTAGTAAAATTTGAGAACGGGTTCATCATGTACTGATAGCCCAAGCATTTTTGCATCCCCAAACTTCCTATCCAATTTGTTAATATGTTTACTTAATCGTGTAACAAACATCATTTGAAATAGTGTGTACATTGTTTTTTCATAAAACCTGGAGGCCATAGATAAATGTATTTCTTCCTCTCGCATTTCCTTCTTTAGTTTGGAGTAATCTGGTCTCACGTTGAAGAAGAAGATATTGTTCATGCTCTACGAGTGAGGGGAAGAGAAAAATTGGTGAATTCATAACGGTGGATGGCACTGTGTATGTTTTTCTAGTGCCTCACAGATAAGCTAGGAGTAGCTAGAAGTGATGAGCTAGAAATGATTGATTAGGAGTGATAAACTAGAAGTGATCGATTAGAAGTGATCTATTAGAAGTGATCTATTAGAAGTGATCGATTAGAAGTGATCTATTAGAAGTGATCGATTAGAAGTGATCGATTAGAAGTGATCGATTAGATGTGATCGATTAGAAGTGATCGATTAGAAGTGATTGGGTCCACGGTGCGAGGGGCGAATTCCCCCTTCCCCTCCATGGGTATCAGCACGCCTGCACAGACGTGACGTAGGAGCATGGAGAAACAGAACCGAGGGTGTGTGTGTCATGTGTGTCATGTATGTCATGTGTATCATGTGTGTCATATGCTTCATGTATATCATGTCCTTCATGTATATCATGTGTGTCATATGCTTCATGCATGTCATGTGTGTGATGTGCGTCGCTTACTATGTCGTCGTTCCTCCTGTGCGAAGAAAAGCCGTACTGTATTTTCCTGAAGAGCAATCTGACCGTTTGCAAAAAAGACATTTCTGTAAAAATGGATCTATTCATCTGATAGATTACATACAAGGCATCCGAAATTTGTTTCAAATATTCTTTGTTAAATGTATATCCATATATGAGTCCAAATTTGTAAAAATTTAAAGGATTTCCAAATATATTATGAACGAAGTAATGCAATTGTTGCTTTCGAAGAATGGATTTTGGGGTTGCTCCGAAAAATTTTCTTAAAAGCATAATATCTCCAATGAAATATATATTTTCAAAATTTTTTAAATAAAGTTCATATGAATCTCGAAGTAACATTATTTTATTATTTATATTGTAGGTATCATAATGTTTAAATAGTGTTTTTACATGTTTCTGATTAAATTGATTAATGAAAGCTTGTTCTATTATTTTCTTCAAATGTAATGTCCATTTACTATATTGTGGTGCGATAAATTCTCCTTTACTTTTTCTTTTTGGCATGTTATACCTTTCATGAGGGTTTTCATAATTTATCAACAAAAAATCATAAAGGTAGTTATTGAACCATTCACGAAATTTCGCTTCTATATCCATCATAAGACCAAATGGATGCTGCTGCCTTAATGGCGTCTCGTTCAGGTAATAGAAGAAATCCATTTGTAGCACTGCAGTTACGTGTATCACAAATTTTATGCATTTCTTCATCTTTTCTATGATGTCTTTGTCTATCAGCTTCTCCAGCTCTGCGTGAAGGGTAAGCACGTATGCATGCATGAATGCATGAATGCATGAATGCAGGTATGTGTGTTTTTTTTTTTTTTTTTTTTTTTTTTTTGCGCTCCTTTATGTGTGTAACTGAGAATAGCATAACACATGTGTCTTTCCAACACTTCGAAGTAATCATCTGACTCCATAACCATCAACTATATGAAGTTTTTTCTCTCTTGCATTATCTTGCATCTCGTGCTGTAGATAGCTTTTGCTTAGAAATCTTGGGAAACACATCACTCTGAGGAATTTCAACAAAAATTTGTCTCATTCCTTTGGTTTCTTATTAAATTACCTTCTAGCAGATTAACAGCCTCATTTTCCCTTGTCCTATTCGTTATGTATTTCTTTAAATATGAAGGATACCAATGATAAGTTACTATAGTTTTTGTATGTGTGTCTTCATCTTTCAAATCTAAATACATGGCATTGGAAATGCTATGATTTGGGATATCTGAGAATGCAAAAAAAAAAAAATTTCAGGAATATTATATTTTTTTTTTTTCTTTATGCATAACTGTGGAGAAAATGTATTACAAAATTGGAATATGAAAAATATGAACATTTTTTTTAATCACTGAAGGAAATGGAGATTCACTCTGGAATGATTCTCAAGGGTGATGTAGTTTCTATATACTCAAATAGACATGTACCAATTTAAGCAAAAAAAAAAAAAAAAAAAAAATGTGTAGATCTATCTACGAGCGAATATTATATTTAGAGTATAATAAAAATATTGCCATATTTTACTCCTTCCCCCCAAACAGCCATTTTTATTTCTGCGTAATTACCTTTATATGATGTCATTCTAAAGAGGAAGAGAAACGTGAACCAGTTCAAGTCGTGCATTAAGAAATTGTTGTATTCTTCAAAAATATTCATACATCTTATCAAAGAGCTTACAATGTTTACTTTCAATATCTTCGTCGTGTAAACATTGTATTTTTGCAGCATGGACATATTGTTCTGCTCTTCGTCTGTGAATGGGGAATGTGTGTTTCATTATGTTCGAGATGCATCTACCAAGGGGATTTACAACAGACAAATCACGTCAGACGAACACACAAGAGAATCACACGAGACAACTATGAAAGAAATCACGATTGACCGTGGTGGTGATGATCTAACCTGAAGCTTTAGGAGATTCTTTCCATGTAGAATTACTGTTTATGTAGAAGAGGGTGCCTTCACATATCTTACATTTAGAGGAATCAAACATTTTCCTTTTAAATAATGAGTTAATTTTAAGAGTGAGGGGTTGGTTTTTCTTTGTCCTAGTATAGCACATCTCGACACCTGTAAAATTAAAATGTAAGAAAAAATTGTTCATAGATGAGGAAAAGAAAATTCACCATTCGTGTGTACACACTATCTGGATTATTTGATGTGATGTAAATGAATTTACATTTTATGAGGTGTTCATAAAGTTCCTTCAATGGGCGATTGTCTTCGTAGGCCAATTGTATTGCTGTTTATTGGTATGTGTATGGAAGAAGGGGGCGAAAAGGATGAGTGGTTTTAAGATATAAGAGTGGCATACACACACACACACACACAAACACACATGACAGATTCAACAAGTGTTAAATAGATCAGAGGGGGGTATGTAGGAGGTGGAAGCTTTCAGGATTTATCTTTGGTTGTCCAATCTTGATTGAACTTTTGGTCGTTTTCATTTCTCAAATTAGGTTTCATTTTTTTTTCTTCTTTGTCTTCTTTACCGTTGTAATATCCAGGGAGGAACAGAGACGCGACATGTGCACTGGCTTGCCCATCTGACACGAGTGGGAGTGATAGAAGTGATGGGAGTGATAGAAGTGATGGGAGTGATAGAAGTGATGGGAGTGATAGAAGTGATGGGAGTGATAGAAGTGATGGGAGTGATAGAAGTGGTGAGTGTGGTAAATGTGGTAGATATGGTAGATATGGTAGATGTGGTAATTGTGGTATATATGTCAACCGTGGTTGGTGTGATCCCCCTCGCCTGAGGAAACAGCAAGGCGAGAGAGGCGAATCAAATAATGAAGCAGGAAATCTTACCCAAAAGGCCAATAAAATTGAGTAGGTGAATGTACAAAATTTGGTCTCCATTAAATTCGTTGTAATACTTTATAAAATTAATATAGTTTAAATAGACATCATGGGGATCAATATTTGTAGGTGCAATTGTCTTGGTAGTTACAAAGGTATAATTATGGCTATCTACAAATGATAACTCTTCCTGATCTTCCTCTTTAAATTTTGGACTGTCATATATAGAACAAACACCCTTAGAATTATTTTTGCACATAAAATTAAAATATCTTTCCTTTAAATGATCATTTTCTAGAAGCATTTGTAAATTTAGATTTAACTTTGCAGCATTTGTAAATAGTTCCATTTGATATTTATTAATATGATGTATTAGAAACTCTAAAATTATACATTCTTCAGTAGCTGGAGAAATATTACTTTTTAAGTATAGTTCTCTCCTTTTTTTGTCTCCTCCAAACATACTACTTTCGTCACACATGATATCTATAACTTTATATCTATCTGAATGATTGAATTGTAGGATGCTATGCCAATTGTGGAATTTCAGATTTCCAATTTCAAAATATTTATTATAGTGTCTGTGAGCTAATTTCAACAGGAGGAAATGTCCAAGGGCTGTAGAAATAATAGGAAGGGGGGGTGTAAATTGAAATAAAAGGGAGAAAAATATAATCTTAATAATTGTGAAAGATGATGGAAACATATAAAAATTGTTTTTGAATAAGCTTATCATGAACATTCATAATAAATTGCTCATAAAATATATATTTTTTTTTTTTTTTTTTTTTATTAGCTCACCTATGAAATGTGAACCAACGTAGTTAAATACTCCTATGTCAAAGTAATTTGCCATGAGATCCAGATTTCTCATAAATCCAATGTCAGGCTGGTAGGTAAAGAGCAAATCGTTGTAATTAAAAATGTCTTTTGTAAAATCCAATGGCATTTTCAATGCTATTCTTTTTCTTATATTTTTAGCTGAAAATCCTGCTTTACCTAAAATTTTCTTTTTAATCATACGGATACCTATTTCGTCTTGTATTTTTGGATCTTTTTTATTAATGAATATATTATTGAGCTTACGCAAAGCTTCATTTAATTTATGTGTTCTTTTATATTCATTCATTGGTATTTGCATAATTTTAATAATTTTTAAAGTCCTTACAACTAAAATTTTTTTTTTAATTAAATCAGAGTGTTCATTTTTGTAATCCATGGCTATCTGTATTTTTAGTGCATGTTCATATTTAATTATGTCTTCTGCTTCTGCATTTGCTGTAGGAACAACATATTCAAGATCTTCATTACTTGCTCCTTTAAATGGAATCATTTTAAATTTAGATGAATCAAAATATATCTGAACATCGTTTCTTATGATTGGTAACTTCAAATTGTCTTGCTTCAAAGTCTGTAGTATCATGTCTTCTAGACTTCCTAAATTCTCATAAATTTCTTCATTATTTATTATTTTCATTAACTCTTCTCTATTCTCATTTTTGTAAGAACAGCTTATTTTTTTCACTAAGATACTACTAATGTAAAATATGATTGGTTGAAAAAGCCGAATTCTCATTTTACGACACAATTATCCCTTGCTTTAATTTTTGTTTTTTTTGGGTATGAATTAACTGAAGAACCGTTATCTTCATGCGTGGGTGACATAAAGAGTTGATTAAGGTGGGGAGTTGAATTGGTCTGTAATATGTCTTGAATTGGTCTGTAATATGTCTTGAATTGGTCTGGAATATGTCTTGAATTGGTCTGTAATATGTCTTGAATTGGTCTGGAATATGTCTTGAATTGGTCTGTAATATGTCTTGAATTGGTCTGGAATATGTCTTGAATTGGTCTGGAATATGTCTTGAATTGGTCTGTAATATGTCTTGAATTGGTCTTGAATCTGCCTTGAATTGGTCTTGAATCTGCCTTGAAGTGATCGTATTGATGCCTCAAAGTTGCTGCGAAGTGCCTGGATAAGGGAAAAATACAGAAAGGTGCATTTCCCTTTTTTTTTTTTTTTTTTTTTCTTTTCTTTTTGCCCCTGTGCACGAATGGATTAAAATCAAGGAAAAAAAAATGAGCAAAATAAAGTAAAAGGGGTGTTTCTTAAGACTAAGAAGGAACGTGTTAATACATTATGAAACCAAGTGTATATGTATTCATTGTGTCTGTGTAATGGTATTTCTTATGCATGATTGTTTTTATACACATTTGAACGTCCATTTAAAGCATTCGTATAATTTTTTGCTAGCCATGGGACGTCATAGAATTTTTCGGTGAAGGGGAAATGAGGGCGTGTTTACTTATCGTTCCATCAGTCTGGTTGTCTACTTATTTGTTTGCCTCGGCACGAGGAGTAAATTGGACTGAGGGATGTTTTTTTTTTTTAGTTGCTTCCTTGACTTAGTATATTTTTGTTTTTTTCTTTTGCTTTGTTCTGTTTTTACTTACACCCTATTTTTTTTTTTTTTTTTTTTTTTTTTTTTTTTTTTTTTTTTTTTTTTTTTTTTTTTTTTTTTTTTTTTTTTTTTTTTTTTTTTTTTTTTTTTTTTTTTTTTTTTTTTTTTTTTTTTTTTTTTTACTCTGTTTTTTTTTTTCTTTTACTCTGTTTGTTTGTCCTTGAGTCTGCTTTCGTTTTTTCCTTTACCTTTTTTTTTCTTATACTTCTTTTCCGGATAACATTCATTCTGTTTAGTGGATATATTTTTTAGAACTCATTTTTTATTTATTTATTCATTTTTTTTTTTTTTTTTTTATTTTTTTTTATGTAAAACTGTTCACAGATTTGTCAAGAAAATACGTTTTGTGCAAGAGAACAATTCGGAAATTTGAATAACTTTAAAAAAAAAAAAAAAAAGTGACCATAACAATATATTATTTTAGGGGAAGGGGGGGAAAAAAAAAGTGGAAGGGATATATATATCTTTACCTTTTCATTTTTATATTAAAAAAAAATGTGCATATAGGTCTTTTGTTCTTTCACTAGTGTTATATGTTTTTATTCTGCATGCTAATCTTAGAATAGCACTAAAAAATATATGTATGTATATATATATTTTTTAACTAAGAGAAAAAAAAAAAAAAAAAAAAAATACACACACGCATGCGTATATGTATGTATGAATAAACATATATACATGTAACATGTATGAACATGGGTTCCCAAGTTGTAATTACATGGAGAACAATAGAGTAGTGCTATGGAAACAGATCGATGAGATAGAGATATGTATAGTGCACTTTTTACAAGTTTATGTTTTTGTCAATAAAAATTAATAAAGGTGAAGTGCATAAGGATGGTAATGCATTTGCCTCCAATCAGCATTCCCCTCAGCTTAAGAAAATATACTTTAGAACTTGATTTCCCCTCTTTTTTGGAATAGTCCCGAGAAATGGGCAACTAAGAATTAAGCTGCCAACAGAAGTAAATAAAAAAGTAATGAGAAACGGAGAGAAAGTAAAAAAAAAAAAAATTATGCCAATTAAAGTAAAACAAAATTAAGGAAAGGGAAAATAAAGTGAAAAATTACATACATGTTATTTTTCCAGTATGTATTTGCCCATCAACACACAAATGAAGCAAATGATTGGAATTCGTATGAATACAGTAAATTGGTACATGACACGAACGTGTGTTTAATTGTTTTTTTTTTTTTTTTTTTTTTTTTTTTTTTTTTTTTTTTTTTTTCTTGGTTTTTCCATTTTTTTT